>NC_061483.1:11420843-12620843 GCF_022539355.2 Hippoglossus stenolepis
AAAACATTTTCTTGGTGGCCAATTTAATCCAAATGTAATGATTCAGTTTGGTCTCTAATTTGAGGCTGTTTACGCTCTGGCCACTGTAATGCAGATATTCGCAGTCAGATTTATTTCCTCTGCATTTGGGCCTCTTGTCCAAACGCAACCGAAGTCACTATATCAGAGATTTTTACAAACTAAATTGCAGATTTTCCAAAACTCTGGTTCCTGTGGATCCATGTGAATGTAGCAAATGGGAAACGATGATGTCACAGCTTACTTGCCCACTGGCAATTTCCGTAACGAGCATGTGTCAGAAACAACGATGGCGGCTATATAGCGGTTCCACTATGTTGTGTTGGCACTGCTAGGTCTAATTGCAAGTTTGCAGCTAAATTTAGCATCACTGCACCACATTACCAGAAATTACCGGCATATGCCTTCGCCCAATATTACTTGGTGCACAGCTTTCTTCTTTCGTATTTGATAGATTGTTGTTTTAGACTTTATCGCCACCCACTGGCCTGGCATAGTTGTTTGTAGTTGCTTTTTTGTGTTCTCGTCAGGACGGCGATATTTTGTAAAACGAAAGTCGTGTAGACAGGTGAAAATATCTGTTTAAAAAATATCCGCAGTAGTGTAGACAAGGCCTCAATGTAAAAAAATTCAATCAGTGCCCTGGGAAACAACCCCACAGCCATGTTACATGTAATAACTCGGAAGAAGAAACATAGATGGTAGTGGCTGATGTCTTTTTAACCTTGAAACCTTTGCTTCAGTCATCACATAACAGCTCTACTAGCAAGAAGAAAAAAACCCTCACATTGCCCTAATAGCAAGCAGCGCTAAGTCAACACAAACTGATTATCTGTCAATCACTCCAACTTAATGAGGAGACCAGACAGCAGCGGGACCCTCCATCACTCATCAAGATAACGCACTGCCAAAAGATTTCCCAGAGCAGGTCCTTTAAGATAAAACGAGCTCTTACCTTCACTACATCGGTAGTGGCTGCTGGGTGCCAGGTTGGGATCAAGGCTTCCAGGCTGGAGTCTGCGGGCAGCGTGTTTGTGCTTCAGCTCTCGGTGGTTGATCAGTGTGACCGTGGGCACACGTGGGGCAAATGCTGAAGCAGAGGTCCCACTCCTCAGGTCAGCCCTCTTTTGTCGCTCCAAATTCATTTCAGCAGACATGATCGAACGTTCAGATCTCCGCTAAGATCTCTGCTACGACTTCCAATTTCTTTGGGAGGTGAGGGGGGTCGTCGGAGTTTAAGTGACACACTGTTGCTGTGAAGCTCTCCGGTGTACACTGACAGCCCGTAGGTCCAGATGTGGTGGCAGCAAGACACACAAGACGGTTAACTCCACAAATCGCTCAATTATTTTGGGTGGTTTCCCAAGTGAAATGTTTTTGTCATGAAGTGCGTTTGAGGTTCTCCATGTTTCTCACCCTTGACACCCCAGTCGATCTTTGTATGAACCACTGAACTGATGTGCAAGGACAAGGACTTTTCTGGAGTTACAGCTCCAAATTGTGAAAAAGGAGAAACAGCCAAGGTTTGATTCTTCTTCTTCTTCTTCTTCTCATGTCCTCATCAAAAACTATGTTTATTCCCTCATTCCTCTGATAGTTTGTCTTTGCTTTACATCTGCATGAAACTTTGCTTTAGAAACATGCATGATAATTACATATTAAAACCCACAACTAACCATCTTTGTCCTCAGTCACAAGCCAGTCTCCTGTCGGTGAACTTGACAGATCTTCCTTGTACATCTCCCTTTATTTCTTCTTTTTTCGTTCCTCTCACAGCCGCTCTTCTCTCCAGCAGAGTGTGTGTGAGGCCACCAAGGCTGTGTGTGTGTTTGTGAATAAGTGTGTCTCAGTGGCAGGTCAGCTTGCCTCTGGGCTCTGGCTGAGGGGCTGTGCTCTCATCTGAACCCTCCTCCTTCCCTCCCTGCGGCTGAGGCTCAAAAGAGAAGTGTGTGTGTGTGTGTGTGTGTGTGTGTGTGTGTGTGTGTGTGTGTGTGTGTGTGTGTGTGTGTGTGTGTGTGTCTGTGTGTGTCTGTGTGTAACAGTTTGTGTGGGTTGCAGCATGTTGCAGGGCTGCAGCTCTTGGAGGGGACAGGCAGCCATGTTGGCTGTGGTGATAGCAGCAGGCGGCGGGACCTGGGCCTCCTCTGTCAGGAACCAGCTGTGTCTGCGGCCAGCAGCCACCGCTTCCCTGCCTGCATCCTCCATCCTGAGTGAACCCCCCCACTCTCCTTCCCAGGATACTTTGCTCCTGTGCACCTTGACCAGTCCCATCTTCCTCATGTGTTCATCAGGCGTTGAGTGTGTAGTTGTCTTTCCAAGTGCTCCAACTTTAGGTTTATGATATTTTCAACTCTTCTTCACTGGTCTTTTGTGTTTTTCACTTTATTCTTTGAGATTTTTTGTGTGCATGATGGTTCATGTGTGCATTGGGTATCATGATATAATAAAGTAATGGCTTGATAGCCTGGTAGATGATTGACTTCAGCAGCTGCTTTGGCTCTCAGTCAGTTTGTGTTGGACAGGGACTGTGGCTTGGTTAAAGCTAGTTTATTGGAAACGATAAACTGGTGTAAATGATGAGAGCCGTGAGTCTCAACTTTTCATTCTAATCAAAGATCATATCACTTCACCTTCCTAATGTGATGTGGCTCTTGAGCACAGACTTTCATTCAACCCCCATCACACAACACCATGTGAGGAACAGTGAGCAATCACCTATAAATAGAGAAAAAGGATACACAGCAGCGCCTGGTACAGGAGGTGACGGGGAAACATATGTTGAAACGTTGCTGTCGCACACTTGGAATCAAAGATTCAAAATAAACTTTACAAAGTTTGGACAGCTGAGAGTGACTCTCATGTGAAACTCTAGCTACTTTGTAACCATCACCCCCTTGACCCCTCACCCCCCCAGGACTCATTAACCCTTTAAACCAGACGGAGTGGCCGGTCTGTATGTGACAGCAAAACTCCCAACGGCTGCACACAAACACACACACACTCACCCACACACATATTTTTGTCGGTGCAAGTAGTGCGCTGATGAGAGAAGTGAGAGGGGATGTGAGTACACAGATGTGCCAAGTGCCTGGCCGAAACCAACACACAGATGGTCATCAGCAGAGAGGAAGTGAGAGATACTAACTGGAGAGAGAGAGAGAGAGAGAGAGAGAGAGAGAGAGAGAGAGAGAGAGAGAGAGAGAGAGTGTGTGTGTGTGTGTGTGTAAGTGCATCCAGAATATGAAATTTAGGTGTTTTTTCTTTTATTTCCAGGAGCTTAACCAATGGGATTTCCCACATTTATGTGTATGCATAAAACATTCAAATCTTACATTACTATATAAGCGATGCAGAATACATTTAATTCTAAGATTTGCATTCCAAGATTTAGACATGGACTGTTTTTGATTTGAGTGGAAGAGCCTGGTACCGACACTGATCAGCCAAGGGAAATGAAAACCTCATCTCAGGTGAGCGGGCAGGTGGAGAGTGGCTGTTCTTGTTGCGTAAAGGCAGGTTTTCAACTCATGTAATTGGATGATGTGAACCTACAGGAATTTGTCTCTGCAGTTTCAAACTGATTAGATAATCGTGGCAAGAGAGAAAGAACAAAGAGTTGTTGTTAAACTAATTAGAGGGAACAAAGAATGACAGAGGAGAAGCAACACAATTAAAATCGAGGAGCTGATGATGAGATGCAGATGATAAGATGAAATACAAATGGTTGTTTTACTTGAACTCAACATGGCATCAATCAGAGCATCTTATCATAGTTAGTTTAACCTCAGTAAATATACATGGGAATAAAGTTTAGGATGATGAGGTCACCTCTTCCCTCATGCGAGGTTGTATGAAGCTGAAAACAGGTGATCAGCCTTCATCATATAGAATCTGTATCTTATCACATTTGCATCAAATTCAAATCCTACTCAGAAAAAAAGGCAGGCGGTTTTGTGCATGTATTTGTGTCTGCGTATCCCAACCTGCTCCCCTGATACCCAGGCGAACACACACAGGATTTTCTCTGTGTTACCTGTTATAGAAGCCTTTGCTCCTTTGCCCCCTCTCCCCTCAGATGCTGGCAGGTATAAAATGAGTTTTTGGGGAGAGAGAGATAATGATTCCCCCATAATCACCAGAGGCCAGCTCTGGTTCTGGCAGGTGCTATCACAGCAACGACCCAGTGGTGCCTTCTCCCCTGAGATAAGGTCATAGGGATGACGGGAGGGAGGAGCAGGGGAGGAGAGTGGAGCGGGGCAGAGAGGGGGAAAAATGTGCGTTACAGGCGAGCTGCTAGCCTTGCCTTATCTCCCCCCGGCGGCTGCGGCAACTGGCTCCCAGATGCGGCGGGCCAGAGCAGCCGTGTCACAGAGATCCCTCTATCAGCGACACACAGGCACCCCTCGCCAAATGTAAACCCAGCAGGAGGACAGACCAGGACTTCATTACATCTTTAAAACTCCAATCAGCATGCAGGAGAGTAGCGAAATAATCTGAAACTTTGTTGCTATATCAGAAATCCAGAGGAAAATGCATTAAATCTGTGTCTCTTGTTTACGACCCATGGTTATTGTCGTGTGGTCATATCAGGACAATGTCCTCACAATGATGGAACAAGTTTCTCTCCAACGAAAGCAAACACATAGTGGTCAGGGTTAAAACCAGATGCAACTTTTCACCTTGTAAAGCTAAAGTTAAGTATGCGAAAGTCAGCGAGCGTCTGGTGGTGAGAAGCGACCATATGGTGAAGCGCCTTGTCTGCCTCTGAGACACCTGGTCACCACTAACTGGATGAACTTTTCAACTCCTTAAAGCCCTTTGAGCCAACGCATACTGCAAAGTAGTACAACGCTTAAAGGTTGTGGAAGGTTTTGCTTGTAATTGAGTTAAAGTGATCACTTGCACATTTTAAAAAGGCATAGAGGTAATAATGTCTGATCTTCTGATTGGGCCAGATGGCTTTCACAGTACTGCCATACAAGCCAGTGGTGTCATATTTACCTTTAGCCTCAGCATACCCTCAAGTTCAGCCTGTATCAATGATTCCAAGGCCAAAACCCTTGATGACTCCAAGATGCACAACTGAAGTTATGTCCCTAACATCCACTGGCGGCCGCTAACACCTGCTAACATCTACTGGTAGTTGGTAACTTAAATTGTGCAGAAGACCTTCAAACGTATATTCACCATCAAGTCCTATATTCTAAAATATCACAGGATTTATCAATGACCCCTGGCCGTCTGAATTAATACAAGTCACTTCCTGCTGCCCTACAGAGCGACTCATAGGTCTGCACCCACCTACTTGAACTTAATCATTCAAGCTTATGCTTCTTGTTGTCCTCTGGAGCGTTATCTGTCAGTGCCATCCATGAACACAAGGTAATCACAGACTGTTATTATTCGTTCTTCCCCAATGGTGGAACGAGCTCCCAAATGCCACCACTGCAGTGTCGTCCCTCTCTATCTTCAAGAACCCCTCAAAATATAGGCTAATCTCTTTCGGAGAGCGCCTCCTCTCTAACATTAACACCCTTACATGCCAAACTAGCACTTTCTCTGCACTTTTTCACCTAATCTCCTACATGTTGTCTTTTTAAACAGATTCAGCGCTAAGTGCCAACATCAAGGTTTCCTATGGTACTCTAGCTTAAGTGCTGTCTCTGAGTTGTAAGGGGGTTTAACTAAAAGCAATAAAGAGGAGTAAATGTAATGTTATGTTTGGTGGATCGCGACGGTGCAAAATAACTGATAGTTTCAGTGATAGATTAGAAACTTAAGTTTTTAAAACCTTTTATCGACAGCCTCAATTAAACGGTTACCTCGTGAGCTTCAACAACAATTCATGGAAGACTTCAACAAAGCAAATTGATGTGGCTGGAGTTTGTATTTGTCTCCACTCGCCCACAGTCAGACGGGATAAATGAGAACACTCAAGGGTAATGTCTCTTCAGAAGGGAGTTACTGCAACACATTTGGACCCACATAAAGACGAGAACACAGCGAAACACAGTATGCACTGGCATATTCCTTATATCAGTGGAAACACAGCTACCAGACAAATAAGTCAGTCGAGACTTGTTCACCTTCCCTTTCTGCGGAGTGTTTAGAATATACACCTGTTTGGCAAAGACAGCTTCAGAGAAAAAACCTCCAGATCTTAACAGAACTCTATAAGTTAAACCGTCCCCATCTGTCACAGTCGAGCTGCACACAGATGCACACTGAGCGCCTCCTCGTTCTTATCCTTTGTACAGCACACTTGGCACTCTTTCAAGAACTGTCAAAGCACACCTGCTAAATTAAGCCCGTTCTCATACTTGCATGGCCACACACTCGCACACACACACACACACACACTCACGAACACAAGTTCAGGGATATACAATGTATACACTCATGCAAAAATGGACTCACATAACCCCCCACTGACACACACGGAAGCTGATATATATGCTCAAAATGTGGATCTGGATCGATAGGGTTACTCGTGGTGTTTTTTTGAAAATATATTTAGCAATTTTTGATGTATATGTTTCAATAATGTTCAAACGAAAAATTATGTTTAAAACTGATACTGTACATGTGCTGTTCTTTTAGAATATACTTGCTGCTTGGTCACAGAAGAGGATGAACATAATGTGTTTTGTTAGTTTCTTTCTTTCATTCCTTCCTATTTTATTTGTGTAGTGCAAATCATAATATACATTATCTCAAGGCACTTTACATAGAAGGTCAAAACCCAACAGTTCCCACAATGACCAAGAACTTTGGCGACTGTGGAGATGAAAAACTCCCTCGTTAACAGGAGGAGTTAAATGGGGAGGAGAGGAGAGATGGGAGGCAAATAGGGGAGATAAGTGAGAGAGATAGGTAAGAGGGGACAAACTGATGACATCAGAAACTAGAATAGCACTCAGTAGAGCGCATACCGCCGCCAAGGCCCAACAGTCAACTTAAATTCAATCAAGCTAAATCTATCTGATTTGTTTCATCAAGATGCTTTAAAAACAGATCTGCATCAAAGTTCAATGGCTTCTCTCCTGACCCACACCGCATCCTTCCAACAAGTGTTGTGGTCATCAGTTAAGTTGCTTTTGTGTAATCTTACTCACAAACAAATCAATTAAGAAACAAATGTGAAAATATAATCTCCTTGGCGAAAGTAATGAAACGAAAAATCCAATATGTTGGACCTGATGTATTAATATGACAGCGTCCTATAAAACAGGTTTATTATTCATCTGTGAAATACTGTATAATCCCATAATCTTACTGCCCCTGAACTCCAACATGTGATCTATTGATGCCCACTTCTCTTGACCTCCCTAAACTCAGCCTCTCTCTCTCTCTCTCTTGTGGCTTGTGGCATGCACAGCCGCTCAGCCGCTCTAAATAGGTGCCACTGTGAATTGGAGACAGATGGAAACGAAGGTTCCCTGCAGAGTGGTTCCCCTGCAGCTGTGATGTGTACCCGGTGCCAGGGAGTGATGACAGCTCAGCGAGGGGGCACCCAGAGACACAGAAAACAGCACCATCTCCCTCTCACCCCGTCACACTCACACACACACAAACACACACACACACACTTGGCTATGCAAAGGTGCAAAGAGGAGGCGTGTTAGCTCCAATACTAGCCTCTAGGAATGTGAAAGTAGAGATTTAAGTGAGGAGACAAGCGATAGACGGCTACAACACATCTTCACTGCAACCACACAAACAAGCGAGCTTACACATGCCTAAAGAGTCATCCATTAAACATTAGCCCACTGTCCTCCAGCAAATATTAATTAAATGGGAAATTGAATTAGGTCTACAGTGGGTCTCTACAATGAGTCTCCCATTGGACCAGTTGCAGGAAGTTGAGAGAAAGCATCAAACAATAGAAGGAGAAAAAGAAGCTGAAGGAGCTTGCAGGTTTGTTTTTGGTCTTCACCTCCAACAATATGATGTTTGAACAAGGATCTTAGCAATACTATAATGATATTCCTGTAGCACCAAAACAATACAATAGCTCGCCAATGTCAGACACAGGCTTGTCTACAAACCAATTGATGTCAAGTATATGTGGACACATTCCACATAAGTGATGATGACAGGATATGTATGTCATACAAAAGTCTTATGTCCGGTGTTTAAATTACAATGTGAAACCAAAACAAACCAGATCAAATGTAAACCACGGTCCAGACTTTCAGGTGTGAAAATGCTTTAAAGTCTGATCACTATCACACTAAATATGGATTGATTTGTAAATGTCTGTTTGTTTCTGTTTTTAAAACCTTACTTTTGTTCAAGATACTGACACATCTTGAGAAAGAGATGAAACTTTGCTGTGACTCTCCTTTACTTACAGTATAGTCAGATACAGATAGTCTTCAAAGCTGAATATGGGATTAAATTATTTGTTTAGCTTGAAGTTTGAGACGGTTCTGTACAAAACTTATGACGATAACAAGCAAAAACAATTATAAAATGTATGGCAATGTCACTTGATACAGCTTTGACCAAGGTGTGTGTGTGTGTGTGTGTGTGTGTGTGTGTGTGTGTGTGTGTGTGTGTGTGTGTGTGTGTGTGTGTGTGTGTGTGTGTGTGTGTGTGTGTGTGTGTGCGTGTGTGTGTGTGCGTGTGAGAGTGACAGAGAGAGATGGGAGAGAGTGGGGCCTTCAGAATTTACCTGCAGCTAATTAGCCTTGTCTCGCTGTCTGACATATTGTGTGCAGGGTCATGTATATTTCATTAGTCGAGGCCTCCTGTAAAGGTCATTGTGGAATTCCTAAATGAAGAGACACCTGCTTTATTCCTCACATACAATCGTATGAGTTATCAGTTTTTTGCCCATAACTTTCAACTCTCTGGAGAAAATGCAACAGTGGAGCCTCCACTCTATTGAGCAGCATAATTCTCAGCAGTTACTTCAGTGTGGTGAAGATGATTATTTGTGTAACATTGTCGGAGTCGTCAAAATGGCTTCTTACAATAATTACTGCTGCTGCTGTCGTGTTGAACTATTGTGTGTGAGTGTGTATGTGTGTGAGTGTGTACGTGTGTGTTCACATTTGCGTCACTTTTTGCCTAGAGACAGAAACAGAGGGAGAATGGGTGGAGGCACAGAACGTGTCAGGGTGCTCCTGCTCATTAGAGCTGTATTTTACACATAGAAGCGAGTCCAGGGAGTACTTCTGTTTGATCTGCTTTGCATAAACCAATCCAATCTAACCCGGCTTGTGAAGAAAAATCAATTAAATTCTCCGTAATTGGACTGACAGTGCACTCCAAAGTGGAACAGCAATCAATATTAAAGATAAAAAATGAAGCCAAAGGCCATCTCGCGCCATTGATTTGCACTGAGAGGAGGAAGGATCTAGATATTACTGCCACATAGGAATATGAGCTATTGAGCTCCATAATGTTGTTATTGTCTCCGTATTGAAAAGGAGAGGCTGGAAGTGAGCCATGGCTGACAGCATCAATTAAAGCTCACTGATCTGTAAACAGACCTGGGTCAAACAATATTTGGAAATACTTTCTATGCTTTGTTTATTCTTGTTGGGAAGCACATGGTTTGCTTAATGGGATAAAACACTGATGTAGAAACTGTTCAGATGCTCAAACACAACTCATCTGTGGTGTTGGGCAAACAGTGTTGGCAGGGTTACTTCTCAAGAACGTGTTTCACTACAGATTGGATATATCTCCAAAGGTATATCTTCAATTAGTCAAAGTGAGCAATGCACATTAAATAAATTACATTGTCGTACATCATTATTGTGTGAAACACTGTGAATGAATGTGGCACAGAGCCTGTCTACTTCCTACTAATGAAGTTTAGTTTGGCTGCGATTCACCTAGAGGGCAGTTGCAGGATAGTCCTCAATTGGAGTGAATGGAGGTAAAAAGCTTTAAAAAATAATGGCTTCAAGACATAAAGGCTGATATTACCTTAAAACGTTGGCGTAGTGTTGGTTATACATCAGAATTTAAATAAAAAAATAAAAATGTACCTTCATTTTTCCTACAAGAACGACAGTTTTGCTCATATCATGCTAGCAGTGGCTAAGGATTTAAGACCCACTCTGACGGACACCTTCCTCGATGGCTCTATGGATTTAAGGATCTAAGGAAAGTGAATGAAGTCAAGCAGCCAACTGTAAATCTGGCTTATTTAGCAGCTGCTAACTGGTCATGGTGCTTTTAGTAAGTATTTAA
Source organism: Hippoglossus stenolepis (assembly GCF_022539355.2). Classification (NCBI taxonomy): domain Eukaryota; kingdom Metazoa; phylum Chordata; class Actinopteri; order Pleuronectiformes; family Pleuronectidae; genus Hippoglossus; species Hippoglossus stenolepis. The sequence goes on from NC_061483.1 coordinate 11,431,071, forward strand.
CAGGCTCTGGTGCAACCGTAAAGACACTTTGTCGTCTTGCGTGACATCACCAATACCTACAGAAGGTATTTCAGTGAGAAGTTATAAAGGAAATGGACTGAGTTCATGTCTTAATGACCACTCAACTCACTGGACATTATCGGTTTCAGTCACCTGTTCACACACTCATTCGTACAGAGCTACTAGAGCTTCTCTATCAATCGACCACTCACACACTGATGGTGCAGCCATCAGTATCAGTTTGGGATTCAGCGTCTTGCCCACTTCAACATGCAAACCGGAGGATCAAACCATCGACCTTCCGATTAGTGAACAGTCTGCTCGTGCGTCCTGAGCCACAGCTGCTCTCATTGGCACCAGTCTGAATCATATTTCTTTAGATAATAGCAAGAGAGAATATCAGGGCCGTGTGACATGACTTTGTGTTTGTGCGTTATGTGTCATCTCTTGGTTTTTTTTGTTCCATCTGCCTCACTCTCTTCATCGTTTTCTGTCTTCTTTCTCCAATTCTCCACAACCGGATGTTAATGATGCCCATGTCTCACACACCTTGGCTCCAGAAGCTGGCACACAGACAGACGGACAGATGTGAACTAATCAGCAGACAGATGGACTGACCGACCATCAAAAGACAAGCAGATGTTCACATAGTTAGATGAAATGAAAATACACTTTAGGGTTGTGCAGGATCCAAAATAATAAAATGAAAATGTTCCCTGTAATATCCCAAGTGGATTTACTACATGACGTTTATCACATGTTGGGCTGCAGAGTTTATCTGCAGCACTTTATTGACGTTAAATTCAGGGAAAGAGGGGAAGAGATAATGTCACCTGATCTTAGAAAGTTTCATCTTGTAAAAATGCATCACAAAGTTTGTAGTTACCATCACTCATGTGAGTCTGTCCCATACTCCACCCACCAACATTAGGCTTTTGTCTGTAATGGCAATGGATCCACTCCCGGGTCAAATAACTCTGCAGTAGAACCACAGGTTTTTTATCAGCTCCGGCTCCAATCCACAGTGATGAAAACATGACACCCAGGTGAACATGCACATTTTTCTTTCTTCTTTATTTTGTCAGTCTAGACGCTGACGCTGCACCTTTTCTGATGTGACGTTTTGACGCTCAATCATCTTGAGGGCGTTGGCACGTATGAACGTCTGTGTTTTCGTTGTTGTTTACATCTTGAGAGCAAAACACGCAACAACAATGTTTTTCTTCGTTAATGCAACACTGGCAAGACAGCGATGTGAGAGAGTTTTTCACATTTGTGACGTCCCACATCACAAAAAAAAGAAAGGCAAACTCCTTTACTGGCAATGGTAAAGGAGTCCATTTTTACCCAGGATTAAGAAATATATATACCTGCAAATTCTGGTTTAAGTGATACAACAGTAATATTAGAAGTGATAATACAAATGTAATTCAGTTATAATTATGATTATAGTTATAACAAGTGGGGTTCAGTTACTGCCTACTTGCTCTCCTACTGGGAGTTTGATGGAGGATTCCCTCTCCTCAGATTTGTTCATGATGTCATGGTTACATGCAAAGGCAACACGGTGGTGAGGCAAGTTCATCACAGATGGTGAAAAGCACCTGAAACTCTTATCTCCTCCATATATGAGGAGGATGACAAACACACTTAGGTACAATGCAAAGATACAGACTGTCAGTGCATGTACTTACACCCAATGTACAGTGCATGTATGGTGAATGAACAGACTGCAATAAACTCCCATGTTCTCATGTCAATAATATAAAAAATATTTTTAGGGCATTCCAGGAACACATGAATGTGCAACTTTGTTCCTCTTCCTCCGGGTTGTGAAATAGGACTTTTGCAATTTAAAAAATAAGTCTTCGGGGCTTTCATCATATTCACGGCCGTCAGTGCTCAGGGAGGGAGGGCACCCTGCGATGTCAACAGCCTTTCGTCCCCACAACCACAGCCCACTCCTTGCACCTCTCGTTGTCCTCTCCTGCCTGTCAGCTTATCAGGACCCTGGCAGACACTCTGATCAGGGTTTCTAAGCGCTGCTCATGTGTTTGTTTGCTCCTTATCCCACCTCATGGCATGGCATGCGGCACAGCGCGTCCCAAGCCCCTTAGCGTACCCAGCGTGGAGGAGAGAGATAAAACCAAAAAAAACTGCCACCAAGATGGCAGCGAGAGAAGAGGCCGTCATCACCGGAGGAATCTGCGTGTCCTTACCTTAGGAGAGGAAACGAGAGCAGAGGAAACAATAGGTTGTCGTGATAGTTTTTTTTTAAGGTTATTTGTTAATTGCAGTAAAGCTTTAATGAATGATTGGCTGCCAAACCCAGTTCCTTTCTGTTGCACTTATGTGGTCCTACAGGTTTCCATGCAGTTGTATGGTAACAGTAAACTACACCAGTTGGAGAGAGGGTACCATGTTCATAGGAATCAGTAGGATCATGTTTTACATGGTAAAGTTTTTATCTCTTTAATCCTTTATTGCCTGACATTACACTCTTTTCCAAGAAAGTTGTATAAGTACTACAATATATACTATGTAAGTAGTATATAGGTGAAGTATTTCTACTTAAACTGTTGTACATGTACAGAAGCAGCAAGTGTTAAGCAGATAACTTGTACATTATGCGAAAAGTGAAACAAATGATTGCTTGATATCTCAATTTATTGGTAAATTATTTTAACAATTTAATATGTTTAACTTGTGCCAAAAGTATATACTTAAATCAATATAAATATTTTTGCACAGACATATGTAATCAGCCCTTATAAGAATGTGTTAAGAAGCCGAGATCACAAATAAAACCTCAAAAAATAATGTCATCTGGACAAAATTTGAAAGAAATTCCCTTTCACATTTAAGTCATATATTTGTCTTCATGCTCAATTCATTCTGGTCAAGTAAATTGTTAACAAATTTATCTGAGTTTACACCTGAAACTAAGCGATTATTTGCGAAGATCTAGAACAGTGTTGTTGCAGAGCACTGAAGTCACATTTGCATTAACTGATCTGATATCAGGTCCTTGATTGTCTATATTTCTGAGCCGGACATAAATCTAATAAAATATAGTTTGACTATTGTCATACTGAGAGCTTGCTTCTTTGTTATCTTTTTTATTACCTGTTCTTTCTGATCAGCTCTCATAGATCCCAGTGTCCTCTTCCAAACCTACAAGGACTTAAGGTTTTTCAAGTCCATCACAGATATGTAAATTCAGACCATTTAACATGTGGTTAAGGTCTGGTCATGTTTAAGCGAAGGTCAGGACAACATTACCATGGTTAAGAAAAACACGTTCGCTGTTGAGACGGCACATGAAGAGTAAACTTTGATGTTAAAATCCAGCAGTTTTCATTATTTAAAGTGACTGAACACATGGTCAGTGTTCTGGCGAGGACAGTCTCCCACTGTGCATGGTGTCAGCCAATCTGCCTCATTATTTATGTACTATCTGTATGGAAGTAACCCCTCAGTTCACAGACATTTAATTCTTGGTCAGTGAAACCATGTCTAGAACTTTATGTCATGGTGAAGGTCAGAAGCAAAGGCAGCAGAAAAAGATGTACTGTAAAGAGACAGTGAAAAAGGAGCTCGATAGGCATAGCCAAACAGAGAGAGAGGGAAGGAGAAAGAGGAAGAGATGAGAGACAGCACAGTGCCCAGTGGAGGGAGAGGAGGAGGAGGAGGCAGTGAGTAAATAGTCAGCGGCTCTAATAGGAATATCAAGCCAGTGAAAGGTAAACAGGCTTCTCCAGGCAGATACAAAGGGAATGTGGCGGCTTTGAGAGCGCTGGAGTGCCGGCACGCCACTGTGGCACGGCGATAACGGCCCCGGGCCTGCCTGCATCCCAGAGATAAGGCCGAGCACTGGCATGTGTCGACCCTGATCCCAATTTCACAGTCAATATTCATCCAGCCCGACAAACAAGCAACATTTAAGATAAAAAATAAATATAGAGTCCTTCTGCTATTACCTCCTGTTTATTAATCTGCACACAGCAGCCACTGCCTTTTAAATGGTAGTAAACACCCAGCCCTCCCCACCTCGTCCCCTCCCTCCATCACACCCCTCCCCTCCCCTCCTTCTAGGCACTCCACTCCTTCTCCCGGTCCCCTCTTCCTCATCTTCCCCCCTGTCTTCCTGCACATCTGGGGATTTGCATGGCTTCGCTTATTCTTCTGCGATCGCCGCAGGCATGTGTCTCCCTGCATTTGTGTGCGAGTTTGCACGCACCTGTGTTTGCGTGTGTGCGTGATATTGTTCCCAGATAGCTTTCAGATGCGAGCGTATGTAGAGGCGCATGTATGGCTGCTTTCTTTGATCGCTGCAATATGTGTATTTGTCTGTGTCTGTGTGTTCAAGCATCTTTCCCTGCCGTGTTTTTTTCACCCGCATGTTGACACGTGGAGTCAGGCCCCAGCTGTAAACTGGGATCTCTCTCCGTCTCCCTCATAACATCACCCTGCTCTCACCTGGCACACATACGGAACGTAGGAAGACGTCACGCTCAGTCATTCACATGCATTCAGTGTGAAAACCCATATTAGTTCACAGCTGGGCAGTAGAAATATAAGAAAATATAAATATTCTTCACATACTTATTAATCTTAAACAATATTTCTCCATTAGAATTGCATTTTGCTCATAGTAAGAAGGAGAACAAAGCCAGCGAGGATAAACATTTTAGCTGGGATTAGTGAAATTACCTTATCTTATTGGACACGTTCCCAGTGAAAATAATGCTGGATTAAATGACTCGCTAAGATTGATATTATTTTGAAATGTTGGCCTTAAGCTGCATCCAACAGGCCAGCTGGGCTCTGATTGCCATCTGCAACAATCACAGAGCGGAGAAGACCGAGAGCTGAGCAGAGCTACTTGGCCCGCGGCTTGTTTTGTGTTTCTGTTGCACGGAGCGCTCACTTCAGTTGACTTCATTGGTTTTGTGACACAGTGATGTGATGGGAGAAGGCGACAAAGCTGTGAGATGTAGTCTTACATAACCCAGGTGTGACACCGGTACGTGTTCGATACCGAAGCGCAGCACAGTCGTTTTCACAGTTACAGGCAGGGACATTACATTCAGCCTGTTCTATTATTTGCTGGCAGCTGGACTATAATCATTCTTACCAGTGCTCTTTATTGCTCCCTGACCACCAATCCTCCGCTCCCCCTATCATCCTCGCCATTACACCTGACCTGCTTCATCACGGCTCGCTCGCTCATCCCCTCCCTTCTCCGTGGCCTTCTCCTGCACTTCCTTTCTCTCCCCGGTACAGACCTGTCCATGCCTGGCCAGCTGGCCATATCCCTTTAAATCTGGCCTGAGCTGAGCCGCTGTCTCCAGGAGATTACTGCACACTCTCCGAGGCTCCACAGATGGGAGAGACAGGCTGCCAGCTGGCACAGGGACACCCACTATCCCCACTGGAAACTGGCCAACGGGCCTGGCTCTCTGCTCCATACTCTGCCCATTCACACTCCGGTTAGCTCTCTGACTTCCCGCTCTTACCTTCCCCACTCTCTCTCTCACTCTCCCTCTTTTTTTTTGCTGCCCATTCTCTCTGGCTCTTTTCCTCCATTACAGTGATTGGACATGTAATCAGATCTTTTTCTGATTGTAAGTAAAGGTATCTAGGCCTGTATATCACATACACTCAAACAAGTTAAAGTAAATTCCTCTACTTTAAAATTCCTACTTTAAAGACACTTCAGGTTTATTATAACTTGGCTATGTAGGCCCTCTCCCAATTCCTCTCCATTGGCCCTACCCCTAGATATGAAGTGCCCTTCACTGGGAGTGTCCCCCTCCAAACAAACCAGATCCAAATTGGGACACCACTCGCTCCGTCAACCAGCCGCAGCCAATCAGCGTTATTACAGTGACAAACAATATAAACTAACACTATTATATGAACAACCATTACCAACAAACCTTTTAACAGTGACACAAACGTCCTGTCCATAGAAAGTTCTACCCCGCACTGAAAACTCTCTAACATGAGCAAAATTTGGGGCTTGACAATTTTTCTAATTTACGGGACGGGACACGGGAGTAACGAATGAAATCAAAGTGTAAAGATGTAAATTCAATAACCAAACACAAGGAAAACAACAAGGTCAAAGTCAATAAAGACAATGAGTTTAGAGAAAATAGATAGAAACTGTCTCATTGTTCCTTCACCTGCAGATATTCCCTCATCCTCATAGTGTTGTATCCAATTAACCTATTGCACTCCGGCCTATTTCAGTTCAATTCAATTTTGAACGCCAAATTATAACATACATTATCTCAAAGCAATTAACTTAGAAAATTACAGAGAAACCCAACAGTTCCCACAACGCGCAAATACTTGCTGTGCACTGCATGTGATCGGATGTCTAGTGTCCTGTTTTAGATAAATGTACTACTTATAATCTAAAAAAGAAAGAATTTGAATAGAGACTTGTACGAAAGAAAATCCAATTATTCAGCATATTTGATACACAATGAGGCTGGAGTGTGTATATATGTATATGGATATAAATAAATACAGTTAAAGAAGACCAAAACTCTACTCGAATGCAGTACTTTTACAAAATCCTACATCTTTCTCTCTTTTTTTACCAACCACTTTCCCTCCCATCTCTTCTCAGGTTTCAGTTTCACAATTTTTCATCATCTCCCACCAACCATCTCTCCTGTGCAGACGAACATACACTCACACACATCCAAACACAGTCTCTTTATCTCTTCATCTCTCTCTCTCTCTCTCTCTCTCTCTCTCTCTCTCTCTCTCTCTCTCTCTCTCTCTTTGGAGAGCAGAGGAGAGAAAGCTGGGGACTGAGGGTTATTGAAAGGTGTCACATGTGCAGATGTGATAAGGGGCGCCAGGTAGAGATAACCAAGCGCCCTTCATCACCATGTACCAACACACAGGCTGTCCTCTTGAGTTAAAACAGAGCGCACACACACACACTCACATGGATATAATGTGCCAGGATGGGACAAGTTCATTATCCTTGTGTGTGGTGGCGGCTTGATAAGGCCCGGATCGCCTGAAATAGCTCTACTATTGAGTTAAGACCTTCCAGGGCTAAATAAAAAAGAAAGCAGGGTAGAATATATAGAGCATTATCCCCCCCTGCTCTGTTATCTGTCACTTTCCATTACAGAGGAATCAGGTGTCTTCGTCCCAGAGGTTACCAGCGATCAGGAAATACGTTTACTGATGCAGAGAGGACACACTGTTGTACCTCATGCCGTAATGATGCTGTTGTCCCTGCTTACATGCACCCCCTGCTGTATTTTCTCCTTTCGCCGAGCTGTCCCTTTGCCTCTGTTGGCACTTTCCACATGTAGCGAGGCCGCGGGGAACATGTCAAGTGCGCCGGAGCCGGGGACAGCGCTGTCAACACCACCGTCTCACTGCCGCGGATGGTAACGTGATATGAAAACTGCTCATCTATCTTTAGATATGCGCGATTCTCTAATCTCTCCTCTTTAATCTGAGATTTTGATCTCCATCGCTCCACACACATGTAGGTTCAGGAGAAGTGTAATGCTTACTCGCGTGTGTCATGGTCAGTGAGTGTGTGTAAAGCAGAGTGGCATTAGCTGGTAGAGGAAATGTGCAGAAACTTCTCTCCCCAGCCTTCTGCCGGACCACCTGCTGAGCACCGAGATGATTACAGTGCGAGATTGCTGTGCCAGATTACTGTGACCCCAAGGACCCCTCCAGATGGACACACACACACACACACACACACACACACACACACACACACACACACACACACACACACACACACACACACACACCCAAACACCTGGCGTCGCATTTTAGGGACACTATCTTGCAACCATAGCTGCTCGTGATGATTGCACACATACTGCATACAGTACATACTTACAAGCACTCAATCATCTGCCCTGGCCTCTTGCCATGTGCATGAGCAGAGGGAGATGTGTTGGCAGTGGGAAGCGGCCCTCCAGGAACTCGTGCTGCAGGGGCCACATGGTAGAGGTGTGGATGAATTAAAGGTGTGTGTGCAACAGGAGGATGGTTGCATGGTAGAAAAACATACAGTGCAATCGTGTCTGCTGCTGGAGGTGTTTGTGTAAACAAGCAAAATGTATGTGAAGTATCGGGCTGTATTTATCCAGGGGTTTGTGGGTTTTATTTACCTTTACAGTACAAGTGGCATTCACAAACTCAATCATACTCTCTCATCGTCAGAGGCAAGTTGGGGTTCAGTAATTTGCCAAAGGACACTTCAGAATGCAGGTGCCTGGTATTGAACCACTGACCTTCTGGTTAGTGGTAGAATGGTGGATAATAATTCCTCACTACATAGAGAAACTGCACACACAGCAAGAACAAGTACAGTCAGTCAAAGTTGAACTAAGGCCATCTATATATTCTGTCAGAGGATGAGAGACAGTATCTTAGTTTACCCCTTGCATTTCTTTTCTTTTCCAAACACCTTGGACCTGATCCTCTGACTGTTTATAATCTCCCTAATTTTAGGGTTAGGGTTAGGGTTGGAAGTATATTTTGGCATCTTGAGTTTCCTGTTTTATTTTGAAACTCCTTTCCTTGTTTGTCTCTCTTATTTTACTTCCTATCTTTGTCTGTTTTCCCTCCTTTGTTGATTACCTCCCCGCCTTAATACTTTCACCTGTGTCCAGTTGTTCTCTCTGTTTTCTTTTGTCAGTTCTTCCAAGTGTTGCTGTATTTTTTCGACTGACTTTTCCTCGTGTGTGTGACCCAGGTAAGTTTTTTCTCTATCTTCAGTCTGTGTTCTTTTAGATAGATCTGCCGACCAGTTTACATTGAAAGTGTTATTAAAGACTGTGTTTTGGAACTTTCCTCACGTGGCATCTGCACCTGTTCCTAGACATGAAAATATAAACCTGTGATTTTCTTACTTTTACATGTAACCATCAATGATGTGGTGAGTGCAATGGTATTGTCAATGATGGAAATCTTAACCAAATTTACAAAAAAAAGCTTGAATTCAGATCTGAACACAAGTTACACTGAACTATTACTATTTCAGTTTATGACACAATATCTTAAGCTTTGCTGCTCTAATAAAATTCTGAAATCACTTTGCACGAAGGTGCTTTCATCAGCATGACAACAACAAACCAACTGATGCATGAACAAGCTCCATTTACCCTGTGTCAAGGTTCAAGTTTCAAAACACAAGAGATGATGATTTTTTTTTTTATATTGGAGGCAGCACTTTTCAGATTCAGCAGATTCTAAAGGGCCAAAGCCTTTGTGTGAGAGGGGAGAGAGGCAGAGGTCTATGATAACTGACATTACAGCGCATCGCTTTGGATCATACGTGATGGACTGTCATTACACTTCACATCCAACTGCACATCTCTCTCCACCAGACTGTGGACGTCACATGATATCAGTGGAATGGAGAAGTTAACTTGAGGCACTGTCCCCCTCCCCACCCCCACCCCTCTCTCTCTCTCTCTCTATATATATACATATATATTTATATATGTATATATATATATATATATATATATACGCTGCCCCCTCCAACCCCCGTCTCTCCACCCCACACCCACACCCCTCCACCCCTCTCCTCTCCTGCCATGCTTGCAAGAGCGAGGGCTCTGGAGGGTGGCACTCTGATGGCGTGAAGCCAGATGGCAGCCACAAGGCAGGCGACGTGGCGCAGAGCAACGGAGGGTTTACACATACACACACACACACGTACACACATGCACAATCACTCACTCACACTTTCTCTCCTTAATGAACAGCCATGAATTATTCATCGCGCACACTTGCCCAAACGCACACACACACACACGTCTCTCGCAGGGCACATACACAGCTCCTGTCAACAACAGACGGCACTGCGACTTCTCTATTTTATTATCATTTCTCTAGGCATTTTCCTTGGTTGTAAAGGAATACCAGGTGGTGCTCAACCCCTCAAACTATCAACTCCTCCTCCTTCCTCCCTCCTATTTCCTCCTCCGTGCACCCTGTCCCATGCTCTTTCTCTCTGTCTGAGTCCTTGTCATCCTCTCTCTGCCGGTTTTTTTTTTCATAGCCTCTTCCCCTCTTCATCATGAGTGGGGGGGCTTTACACAACTATACACAGAAAGCAAACCAGGAAGTGAGAGTGGAGGTGAAGTCTTACACATGGAGACATGTCGGCCAGAATGAAGCCCCCACATCTCTCGTCCGGCCTCAGCTGCTGTCAGGGGAGTCCATCCTCCCAACTGACTCAGTCAAGTGTTTTTAAAATAATTCAAGAAATTCAAGGTTGAACTTTGATAATTTCATTGTTGAGCAGATGTTTCTTAGTCTTTTTGTTTGATACACAGTCACATACCGTGCACCTCCATAACAACTTATTTATGCTTTATATTTACCCTCCTAATATTTCAGTGTATAAATAAATTAAATAGTATCTTATAGATATTGACATGCCACGACCAGATACATAATAACTGTAGATCAATATTTGCCAATCTTCGCCTTTAAAATGCAGAAAAGTTTAAAATGTCCTATATTATTTTCAGGTTCTAAATATTTGTTGGCAATTGTATTATCTTTTAATTATTAATTAATATTAATATTAACATCATTATCAACATCAGCCTCTACGTATCAGTCGGGCTCTACTTGAAAATGATTTAGTCTACAACATTGTTTATTCAGCTTTTTAAATTCAAAAACTCTTTTATGAGTGTTATAAAAGAGAGAGTTATTTAATTAAATTTGATGCTACGTTTTATCTTCAAAAAATCTGAATACGATTTTCAGCAAACGTGAATGTGTTCATCCTCTTATTCAGTATAAACTCAGGAGCATTTTAAATGTGAAGCTCTGCTCCACTGATCGAAACATTTTAACTTTTACAGTGTTCTTGTTTGAGGTGTTGTCGTACCTCTGTACATTTTAACATTGTACATTGTGTTTTCTGCCATTGTTTTCCATTCATTTCTGTATAAAATCATCTCGTACAGGCATGAAACGTTGAATGACGGAAGACAGCACCATGATTATATCTTGTTTGATATTTGTCATTTGTTATGTTGCACTGAAACTGCAAACTCACTTATTGAGCTTTCTTGTGCACCTGCAACCTCAGATTTCAACTGTTCACTCACTAATTAGGAAGACGGAGGTGTTTGAAAGGAAGTGAGAGGTTTCCTCTATGTTATAAAAGGTGACTTGAAATCCGGACTGACTCACATTGTTAAAGCACCTTTAAAAGAACTCTCCACATTTGTGCAGTTTTAAAACTGGTCCTTGTTGTTGCTGAGCTGGTGTTTAGAATATATTACAGTTTGTAACATGCACAACAGTTATTTGCTGTTCAGCTTGTCCTGTTGTCAACATGGGGGGGTGGTGGGTGTAAAGTGACGGTGACATATATGACAGATGGATAGAAGAAAACTTGCCCTCGCTGTCACAGAGGTTCAAAGTATAAAAACGGAGATGTGAAGGAGACGGCGTGGGGTTTGGTGGAACAGAGGGAGGAGCAGAGCTCTCTGGGGAGACGGGAATGAGGAAGTCTGATAAGGTGCATGTGGATGAGAGGAGCGATGGAGGGAGGGAAAAGGGAAAAGGGAGGAGGAAAGGGTCGGCCACGCTGCTGTGGTTAAAGGTCACCAGCCTCCACTGCGAGGTTGAGTGGTATTTGAACCTCACGTCTGTGGTTACAATGTCTATCCACAGTGTGTGTGTGTGCGTGTGTGTGTGTGTGTGTGTGTGTGTGTGTGTGTGTGTGTGTGTGTGTGTGTGTGTGTGTGTGTGTGTGTGTGTGTGTGTTTGTGTGTGTGTGTGTGTGTGTGTGTGTGCTTGTGTTTGTCTGGCAGGGGACACAGACAAGAACTGAGTTTAATTGTCTGTAACAAAGAGCTGACTCCTTTAGGAACCATTGCTGTGCTGAGCATGGGATCATTTGGGAGACCGTAATAGAAACACACACACACACACACACACACACACACACACACACACACACACACACACACACACACACACACAGTGCAGTACAAAGGCCTTGTTACCAGAACTGTTTGTTCAATCACACTTAGGGAGGCACAGTATATCCTTAGTGTGTAAATGAGAAAGGTTTGCAATAGAAAGCAATGTTTCTAATTCACATGGCGATGACAATAAATTTGAAAGAAAATAACATTTTAGAATTGTCTCGGCACCAATGAGCAAAGTGTCCTTCAGGTTCATTTTCCTCACAACAGATTCTACAGATTCACCCACACAAGAACAATGGTTTCCAACTTAACCTCAATCAGATAGATCCTGAATGATGAACCTGGAGTAGAGCTGTGACTTTTGTCATTATGTATTAATCTGTAAATGGCTTTCCAAATTAATCGATTATTTGTTTTATGTGTAGGGCAAGATAAATTTATATACTGCAATATCATACACAGAAGTCATTTAGTGTGCTTTGGAAATAAATAAGCATAAAGCTACAGATCAGATACATTAAAAACGTTCAAAAGTTTAAAATATTGATGTCTTAAAAACTGTGTAAAATGTCCCTGAATGGTAAAAGTAAAAACAAAACATCAATAATCAACTTTTCAAACAATTATTGGACTAATTAAATAGTTGATCAACATAAAAGAGTTCTGATAATCGATTAATCGTTAATTAAAGTAAAGAAGGCCAAAAACTGATCAGATTTAGCTTCTCAGTTATAAGGATGAACTGAATGTGTTATATTGACTTTTCCTCTGTTATATTACATTTCATAGACTAAATGATCAACCCGACCTGAACCCGCTCATTCTCATTGTCCTCTTCCGTTTGTCTTCCATTTCATTAAACCACAAACACACACGTTACCTGCTTTTTCTTGTAACATTTAATATTTTAATACTATTTTAAACACACAAAGGGGGGTCCAGAGAGAGAACACACTGGTTCCACACTCTTGTGGCTTTGGTTCATGTAAACTCATCAGCGTTGCAGTGACAGATACAAGTAAAAGCTTTCTGTGAGCACTGGAAGTGTAATGCAAGCGATGTCTCATGTAAAGAACAATGACAAATGTTAATTGTTAATACTAACATCTCTAGATGTGGATTAATGTTTAACACTGTACTTGTGTTCCATATAAAACATGAAACCCACCATCAGAGTTTCTGGGTCATTTTTTGTGTTATTACATCTGCAGGGAGGGAACTTTATTCATCTGCATTTGTTTTTTAGTTAGAAGGATCACGCAAAGACTACTGGACGGATTATTACAAAACTTAGTGGAACTATGGGTCAGGAAAGAACCTATTAGATGTTGGTGAGGATCTGGATCAGGGGACTGATGCTGATTGTCTTTTCATTTTCTTTAACAATGTGAGTGCGTTTTTCAACACTTTCCTTCATTTATCAGTGAATAATTTATTGATCTTGATGAAGAAGATAAGGCATCTTTAGGTTTGGTCTGTAGCTGATCATTTATTTTAATCATTGACTTTCTGATCAGGATCATGACTTGACGTAAAAACACAGCAATCTTATTAAAGGATGGAAGAATCCCATTGTTCTCTATGCTTTATCTATGTGAAAGTAGGTGTGAGTAATTTTGAGAGACATGCAGAGTGTGTGTGTGTGTGTGTGTGTGTGTGTGTGTGTGTGTGTGTGTTTATCTAAGAGAGAGACGAATAGTGACAAAGCTGCAGGAGGCCCCCGAGAAGATGTTTTAAGGCCACTGAGATTTTAATGACGCGAGACAAGGAGGGCGAGCGAAGGCATCCACGCTCCCTCTCACCTGGGCCTTGCTCCGGCGAGACGACCCCCTGCGCATGACTCACCACCAGCGCCTCATTATCTTACTCCACTAATCAATAGATCTCTGGTCTGACTGGTTACGACTGAGTCTTGAAGAGGAGCCGGCGGCTGTGGAGAAGTTGATGAACTGCTCGTTTCATCAATTGACCTCACGTTGCTATCTCTCCTCTTCATCCTTCTACTCACACACATTGATATGAAAGCTGAAAAAGGCTTTGATTCTCCATAGTAACAGATCCCATATGATTTCACTCATATGTTTTGATTCAGTGTAACGTTTATTGAAATATTAGATGTATTAATGTCTGTGTATTTCAACTGACAAATATAAGCAGGTTAAATGCACTAAAATTTTAACAACATTAATTCTCAGGTTTCACTTTGAACTGAAGGGATTATAAATGGGTACTCTAGCATAAAATAAAGGTTATTTTCTTATGTCAAGTGACAATAAGACACATAAGAGAATATGAGCTGTTCGTATTCACTAAAATTAGGAAAGGAGCCTCAATGCTTCCTCAATTATCTCCTTTAACATAGGAAACATTAGACCATCCTTTAAGGAAAGGAGAAAAGGCCGCCCCACATTTGAAGCGACACAACCTTGTAGTTGCGATCCCAAAAACTGTTTCCACAGACTTATTTCACTTCACAATGACAGATCACCACCTCAGACTGTCCCCCAGACAATATCAGGACAATCTGATGTAGAGTTTCAAAGTAAAAGCCCTTGGGAATATCATATTTTCCCTGTTTTGGTTGTGGCAGCAGAGAAGCTGATTGTTATAGGACTTGACAAAGATGATGAAATTGAAATAATGGCAGAGGGCAGTGGGTTACTGCGCCTCCTACTTGTTTACTAGTCTGGTAACTGTTACATCAACAAAAAGGTCTGGTGCTTTGCATAAAAAGTGTGGCGAATTGAGTCAAAATCCCCGGCCTGAGTTATTGTCCCAGTCCGCCCCTGAGTTCAGCTTCTCCTTCACGTCTTTCCTTGACCCCCCCGACGTGTTCCATCGGGGTCAAGTGGTTTGGAAAGAGATTATTTGTGCTTACCGATCGCAGCCCTCGTCTCACCGTGAGGGAGCTGGATGCTGCGTGGTGAGTCAGCCTTGATGCCACATTGTACCAGTGACCAACTGCAGCTTTGTAACAAAATAATCCCCTGAAGCCCAGAGAGCCTTTTCTTTCCCCTCAAGGACTAATATTGATTTCAAAAGAGACCTTGAATTGTAATTGAGCTATTCATTGCATTATGTATTATGAATTTAAATCAGTAAGAATTCATATTTGGTGGAGTTGCACGTCATGAAACTGACTCATCAACAGTAATTTGTTATACTTTTGGAAGGCACAGGATGCCGTCCCAGAGGCATCAGATCAGAAAATGCTTGCAACATTCAAAAGGGCAATTTCGTAGTTGTAGTTGTAACATAGTGTCGTTCAATTACAGGGTGTCTCTCAGTTATTTTGTGTTAATTCACTCTACAATGTGGGACCAGCTTGTTTAAATGTTTTTGTACGTCTCCTTCTCCTCTGTAACATGTGTTGCTGGAGGGAGTTTGGTTTAAGCTGCAGGCTGTGCAGCTGAATGCGGAGGTTTAGGCCTCCTCCCAGTGTCTGTCCTAAATGGCTATGTAATTGCAGGGCTGCTGGTCGTGGGGGCCCCGCTGTGTGGAGATGAGAGCTTGACTGCTTCATTCCTGACCCCTTGACCCCCCCCCCTCTTGTTCTGTCTTTTCACTCTCTCCCCTTTTTCTGTCCTCTTAGTTTTTTGTCCCCCATTATCCCCCGCCTGTGTTACAGTGAAACCTGCATACTGACAGCACGGATGCATTTCTGTCTGGTGGTAAATAGTCAAATCTTTAGCCCAGCGGGGGGATGTGGACCCCTGCAGGACTGCGGCTTGTCGGGCCAGGTTTGTTAATGCACGGGAGTGCGGGGGCCTAGCAGGTGCCATCTTTAAAGCCTTAACAGTGACATGGACACAAAGCGAGAGGCAAACACATGCAGCATGGTCACTGCAAGGGGCTGCTCCATCAGCTAATATGGCAGCAGGGATTGTGAATGGTGCTATGACCTCCACTGCAGAAATCAGGAAATGGTTTTGATACAATGACGACATAGTTTTTAATCCGTAGTTCATTGTCTTTTTTAGTGGTGAATCTATAGGATTTTTTTTTGATCAGGGGCCATAAAGGGGCCACAATTTACACAGAGTGTCATATGTCCAATATGCACAATTCCTGAAATTTAGGTCATTTCTTTGTACAAGCACATTATCTACTTTAAAAAAAAGCTTTAAAAAAGAAACATATATTTTTACAAATTGCCATATTTATTGTTAGTATTGTTAATCAATATTTAAGACTTTTAAAGCACAGGGACACTTCAATCAGATTGCAGCTGGGGCCAGTGCCCCCTGACCCTAGATCCGCCCCTGAACACAACACTATCAGCGATGACATTACTGTTTATCATGACTTGGACTAGACTCGTTTCTTTGTCATTAAAAAAGAATATTACACTAACAATTAAGATTCAGTGCTCAGTGGCTGACGGACATCTGGAGGAGCAGATGGATAGAGGGACAGTTTTGTGGTTTAGTCAGACTGAAGCAGGGGATACTTAATGATCAATTTCTTTTTTTCCCCTCCCAAACACTAAATCCTTGCGAGCTTATATCTGAAATATTGCCATAATGTTGTGTTTTTCTCCCTAAAGTTCAGAGGGATTTAAAAGAAACCGATATTAAAATTCATGCGTGCAGCTTGGTTTCACAGCAGCTGTTGACATAATTACAGAGAGAGAAAAAAAAGTGTGAAATTAATTTCAAATTTAATGTAAATTATAGTGATTGGCAGAGCTGCTCTAATCGCCATTCATGTACAAAGAAAATATGCATGCCTCGAGCTTGTGCGAGTGCACGGGGCGCAGCTCGGATAAATAGACCATCAGAAAACGGACAGATACAGACGGGCACAAAGATGAATGTAAAATGCGTGAGCAAACATACAAGTCCTTGAGCAACAGGAAACAAAAAGTGGAGCTACACTAAACACACCGTGGTACTGATGAATCCAAAAATAATAAAGTGTAAAATAACATTAATTCCATCAGGACATTTTCAGCTTATTTTTAAAAAATTTAGCTTTTCATGTGGCCCTAATGTTGGCATGCATTTTCATAGTTGTCATTTATTTTTATGATTGAGGACAAATTCTTGAATATTTACCTATTTTAATTTTAATGTTGAAACAGCACGTTTTTGTTCTGCGATGAAGTGAAGAACTACAAACGCAAACTATATAACATTCTTTTTATTTAAATATCAGATTGAATTTGTATTGTATTTAAACTTAGTTACACTTTACACTTGAGCGCCTCCTCTTTATCATATTATAAATTGTTTTATTAAAATTGGTCAATTTTTCTTTCACCAACATATTTTAATGTAACTATAAGAAGACATAATGGCATTATAATTGCTTTAATGTACAGCAATTTCAATAATTATGACATCTGTATTGAAGATATATTCCATCTCATTACAGCTTGTGTTTATTATCTTTTCATTTATTATCTGTTTATATACTAGCATGCAGTTAGGGATGCTTACAGGAGGCGGCCCTGTATCACATTTGAATAACACATAGATTTTCTCAAGTCATTTAGTGTTTTATCACTCCACAGTTTATTACTTTATTATTCTTTATTGCTTTCATGTAATTTCAGGCCACATCATTTTCTCTGTTGACTAAACGTTAACTCAAAGAAAAACAACATTAAATTACACAAAGGACTTAACAACATTAAAAAACTGGAGAAAATCTTCAAATACGTCGACATCGCACACAAATGTTCTTCAAAGTATTTATATCTAATCCAATGATGTTACACAGCTGGAGGAGTTAAATTATTTGGCAATTAGATAAATAAACTGTTTAAAAATATCTATTAACTTATAATAATACATTTATGTCCTTTTTATTTATTTAATGATTATGTACTGCTTGCTAATGCTAAAAGTAGAGTTTACAGCAGTACAATTTCTGTTATGTGTTTAGTTTTATTGCAGTTATATGTGATCGTCAGGACCAGCATTAAGAGCAATACGTTCTGCTTGATGTAACGGCACTAGTGAATAACCTAAAGGCTGAAATTTCAATTTCTGTTATAATTTACTGACCTCCTCTTTACGCCTGTTTGTTTGTGTTTGATCTAATTGATCATATTTAATCAAACATATCCCCAGTTCTATTTGCTGTTATTAAAAGCATTTAAATAACAAATGTCTTTGAAATATTTTCAAAACATCTGCAGACACACGTTATGCTAACATCTGCCACAATAGCAAACACCCACCGAATTCTGAGCAGGTCCGACTCATTGCTCACATCAATCAACATTGTCCTCTTTAGATCGTATTAAAATGCATTAATCACAACTGTTCATCATATTCTAATGGGAAATCATACACACATTTACCATTTACCATTTAAATGACAAACTTTAGTTATGTTGTACATTACAGTCAGATTAGGGGAGAAAAACATTAATGTAATGTGTCTATTTTAAGCCCATCTTGATTTTTTAAAGTTCATATTTGAAAGTAAATTCTCTTGATTTGTGTTTGTGTTTCAAAAAAATTCTGCATGAGAGTTCATATAAAAAAAAAAAGATTAAGGTGAAATTAGCAAGGAACAAAATCCAATTTAACATTGATGTGATCATTTTTAAATTATCAATGAAGAAGTGGTGCACATATGGCTTGGGCCAATCAGCAACATCATGAATTATTACACACCAAAATGACAGTTTAATAAACGAAATTACACAAAATTATACACCCCTTTAATGTATAATCTCAGGATATAACCATACCTCTGGATGATGTATGACTATTACAGAATGAACTCAGGGATCATGTGAAATGTATATAAGTATAAGCAAATTTATACAAGCCTGGTTTTATCCTGTTGTCAGTGAGAATCCTGTGGTTAAACCACATCCAGACTCTGACAGCTTCTACTCTTCCACTGTTTGAACCATACACACTCTTGCTGAGTGTGATGATCATGGCCAGTGTGTGTGTGTGTGTGTATGAAAAATGTATATATTATATAGGCTAATGGAATCATGCATAGTTGCATTTAAACGTACAATATGTAACTTTGACCGCTACAGGGGTCTCTCAAAACAAAAGACAGATAGTTTGATGATGTTGTGGGGTCATAAGGGTCGTTGCCTTCACCACCATTGTGCGTTTGTGCTTTACTGGGAGAGTTTCTGTGACAGAACACGCAGAAAATGGCGGAGTAACGGTGATCCATTACGAGTGACCAATGCGGAAGAAGAAAAACGCTAACGGGCTAACGGGCTAAGAGGCTAGCGGTGTGAAAATTGTGGATTTCTCTCTGAATTTCTAAACAGTAAAACCTTTTGTGGATTCAGGTCTACATCACCTCACGCGAGGCAACTTGATAGAGCTGAAGTAAAAAAATACTACAGACCTGTAAGCCGCTCCTCATCTCTGTTTGAGGCACCTTGAATAACACATCAACACTTTCAATTACTGGTGGTCAAGTTGCATTGTGGGTAATGTAGGCACCAGGTTTTGGCAAAGAAGAGGAATAGCAATGGAAGGGATTGTCTGTGTCTGACATAGGAGTGCAGAAACTCAGATGCACATAACAGCAAATTTTCAACACTTAATACTTGTCAATATGGATACATGATCATCCTGCTAAATTGTGTAAAGTCATATTAGTTTTTGACATTTAGAGAGTGGTTTAAAAAAATAAAACACACAGGGAAACAGAAATATTCCTCTTCCTTCCCGGAGGCCTGTCACTCAGCACGTCACCCTGGCATCTGGAGCGTACCCACCTCCACCCAAATTAAAACAAGGAGGGCAAAAAGATATTTTCCAATTCGGCAGATGTGAGTCATTTCATCTTGTGATTCAAATGAGTTTGGTGTTTTGTGTGAACAGATGTCCGTACCCCACCTCCTTTATCAACATTAGCTGATTGGGTTTTAGCATGCAGCTTGCCGTGCCTCTGCCTCACAGGTACTAACACACTAATCTGCCTCTGCACAGCTGTGCAGCATGGTGGTAGGGGGAGGAGAGGGAGAGAAAAAGCAAGAGAGCAAGGGCAGAATGGAGAGATGGAGAAAGGGCTGGGAGGGACGAAGAAAGAGATGGTGAGGAGAGATGGAGGGGAGGATGGTGAGAGGGAGAGCCAGAGGGCGGCCTGGAGACAGGATGCTGGTGAGACAAAGAGACGATCGGAGAGAAACAGATGCAGGAGGATAAAAAGGAAAGAAAGGGAGGAAAACAAAGGAGAGAGAGAAAGAATGAAAGAGTGAAAGAGTTGTGGGAGACTGGAACCACACTTAGGGCACAAAGTTTCCGTGTGTGTGTGTGTGTGTGTGTGTGTGTGTGTGTGTGTGTGTGTGTGTGTGTGTGTGTGTGTGTGTGTGTGTGTGTGTGTGTGTGTGTGTGTGTGTGTGTGTGTGTGTGTGTGTGTGTGTGGCGAGGGCAGTCGCTCTCAGATAATCCCTCAGTGGCTTCTTGGCCTGTAGCAATTCATACAGAGAGCACCTGCAGCACAGCGAGGGTCACACTGTGGTGCCACACTTTCTGCTCTAATAGTGTGTGTGTGTTTACAGGTGTTTCTGTGTGTGTGCACATATTTGTGTGTGTGTGTGGCTTCCTCATTGTAATGCCGCTTTGTGTGTCCCCTCAGCCATCTTAAGATCCATTCTACCCTCTGAATCCTCTGAATTGAGATGTTAGATATCTGGGAGTGTGCATCTGATTCGTGAATATCTTAGTGCGGTTGTATTTCTCTCTCAGTGTGTGTGTGTGTGTGTGGGTGTGTGTGTGTGTGCTCGCGACAACGTGGCATGGACCTCTGGTGGGTTTGTTTACCCAACCATCGTGCCACAACAACGGGGCCCTTTCTGCCTGCGCACCTGTTCGGCAGCCCTGACATCAGCAGCACTCAGCACACAAAGACCACCTCTGCACCCCAGAGGGGAGCAGCAGGAGGGGAGAATGAATCGGGGCATTGGGAGGAGCAGACAGGAGAGGGAGAGACACAGAGAGAGGGAGAGTGCATGCAATGATAAGAGGAGGAGGTAAGAATAAGTGAGAGATGGTGAAGTGATGAAAGAAAGGGGAAGGGAGGTTTGTAGGAATAGGGTGAGATGATGGAAGAAAACAAAAACAGGGTCTTAAACAGATTTAGAGTGGCTGGTGGTAAAAAAAAAAGGAAAGAGCAATGGTTAGGCGGGGGGGTGCATTTAAGGATGGGTGGTGACAGTGAGGTGAGGCGGTTGGGTGCTGTGTCCCTTGCGTCATTCTCCTCTACCCCGGGAGTTGATCGGGTGCACTCAGCTTGCGAGCTCATTAAAAAGCACCCATTATCCCGACATTTGCACGCATCGCATGCAAAACTAATTTACTTGTAAGAAATTAAAAGTTCATTTTAATTGAGCTCGCGCTGCAGTATGCAAATTAGGAGTACATAATGTACATCGATGCGGAGCAGACAACACACTGAAAATGGACTTAACCCTTTCGTCGCAATATGGGGAATCCTTATGTTGAGATTAAGAACAAAGACAAATCCAGATCAGAAACCCACATTATGATGTGCAAGGATCAAGGATGTCTTTATTGCAGCATCCACATAAACCACAGCCTCACAAAGCTCTCGCTGAACATGAGAGACAGACATTAAATACAGTATAAAAGACTTGAAATAAGATAAAAAAACATGAACATAAAAAACTGCAGGGTCTCAATAAATGAAATCACAATAAATGATTTATTTATTTGTCCTGCATGAAGGCTATAACTGTATCTGTGGCCAGACAGACACAGCTTCAACCTGGACTGAACAAGGCTCTGGTCAGCCAGAACTGCAATTGCATTTCTCAATGCCCTGTAACCTAATCCAGTTCCTAAAAGGGCCCCATACCAGCTGACAAGGTAGTACAGGTCAGGAAAGGGCAGATTCAATAAAACAGAAAAAAAGCATTTTCATAAAAGTATTGTCAGTGTTCAAAGGATGAAGTTTACAATAAAAAAACATACGCTGATACTGCAAAGCTCAAAAGTAAGTGTATATGGCCAATTGCAGTGCTGAGATATTTATATTTATATTATCACTATAAATACTTATACATATATTTACTTAATACATAATAGTGATAATGTGTGTATTGTTTGTGAGAACACATTAACACAGCTATGGTTGCATTAGTCACAAGACACAGTGCTACACTTGGATAAGATCTGCAATCGTGTTGGATGTTACCTCGATAAAAAAATATGAATTATAAGCACTTTATAAAATCCTGTTATCCGTAAAGTTACCAACAGCATCATTACTATTTGCTCCATATGTTTATCTGCTGACTTTCCCCAACCCTCAGCTGCTGTTTTACATCTGTATTCAAAGTAGACCTCTCTATTACAGATAGTGTGTTATGCACGTGTGGGTGTGTGGGTCAACGTGCATGTAGCGGTCCGTTCAGTCGGAGTGTTTACAGCTCAATAAGTCAGTGAAGCTGGGAGGATCCATAACTGTATTCCCCAGGTAGAGGTCAAAGGTTAGACACAAAGATCGGGGTTGCGCAGTAAATAAGATGGAATGAGCTTACATCCCCTCACTGTGTGTGTGTGTGAGCATCTCCCAGGAGTGTGTTAGCTCAACCTGAACCCTGCACTCTGACCTTCTCGTCCCAGCCCTCCGGCCCGTCAATAGTCAATAACATGCCAATAAAATGGCAGAGTCACACAGAGCGTTCCATTAGAGGCGGGTGGTTCGCCAGTCGTGTCACAGGGTGCAGGTGTCTGAGAGTATCTCTGGTATGTGTGAGTCACAGAGTTCAGTTACTGTTAAACCAAGATAAGCCTGTAAGTCCACACTGTGTCAGCCAAGTGTGAAAGTTATTATTTGCGTATGAAATTTTGTCTTTTCAAACACTTCAAAAATCTGAAACTCGTAGTCCAGCGTGATCAGAGAAAACAAAACCAGAATCAGCCTGCTGAGACATTTAACTTCCTGCCTCCAATATTTGTCACGAAGCACAGTTTTGTCATTTAAGACTTAAATAGGACAAAATAATTCGATATTTTACGTGTTTTAGAGTGGATGGAAGATGACCTGACATCACTTGTGCCATTCTCACGTATGAAAAGCATTTTTAGATTTCACCCGCTTTGCAGTTGCTCATACATATGAAAGAGAGAGGGTGAAGTAAAGCGTGCATGGCTGCAGAGGGGTGAGGCATGACGGAGGTGATGGGGAAGGTTGGGATGTGTGCAGTTGGCTGAGGAGGTTAAGAGGAGGTGTAGTTTGAGTCTGGGTTGGTAGAAGTGGAGGATTGAATTATATAATGGGGGACAGGAGAGAAGAGGATGGCGTGATGCTGTGTCTTAAATCATTTTCCACCAGTTGTCCTTCACAATGCAGTTGTCGATGGCAGCATTTGTCTAATTCACAATAGACCTTTAAGTTCTTTTTTAATAAATATCATGTATAAGTTTCCCCTCTGCATAGTTCCTGACACTGTCTGAGTTATATGAAAGCTTGTTGTCTGACCTTCAGACATTTTTCTTCATTTTTTAACAGTCTGGAAAAGTCTTTTAATTATATATTTTCTCTTTTGTAATTATCAGTTCTAATTATCACATTTTCAGCCAAGACAGAGATTTGTAACCATATCACCACATGCTACTTTCTGCTTACTTTTGCTTGTCGGATTCACACAGAGAATCAAACATCACCTCACACATGCAGCAAGTTTTTACAGGTTTTAAATAATTATTGACACTTGCAGTAACGGTATAATTACACATTATAAATGTGGATCAATAATCTAAATTGGTCTGTAACTATGTGACTATAACAGTCGTCTATTCCCTTATAATTTATTTGCCACACAGAAAAATGTGACATTTACAGTGTGATGAGGCGCCGCTGACTCAGCGAAAATGTCAGCGTGTTCCCCTGGCGACGACAGGTGACTCTGGCGCTCACAGGCCATGGCTGGTTGGCACAGAGGGTCGACAACAGAGAGGCATGGAGGGCGGGCGCATTGTAAGCTGGCATGCGCAGCCCTTAATGAGCAAAGTGTTGATTTGGCGCAGATCCTAATAGGATCAAAGCTGTCATTTGGCTCCCTCGATGGCTGACAGGAGGCCAGGCCTGGCACGCCACCAAGAAGGAAGAGAGACGACATCACTTTCCCAGGCTACGTAAGTACACATAGTCAAACGCCCGCCTCTTCGCTATTCGCTGTTTCTCTCTGTAGTATGTCCCCCCACTTTCCATCTCCATTCTTCCTTTTCTGTCTGGCAGGCTTCCCCTCATTTTGCAGCCACACTGTTCACACTCACACAGACATACTAATGCAGCTCCAGTTCATTATTGAGATGTAAGTTAGGAATGTGATATAGGCCTGATGCATGTTCATTTGTGTCTGAATGTGTCGTCAGTCCACCAGTATAAAGCCTCAAGGCCTTTATTTCCCAGCAAACTGGAATCACCCACAGTGAGGGCAATAGCAGCGATGTTTATTGAAAGTAGATGATATTGTAATGCAATAAAGAGTGTCTCAGCTGGCTTCAGCTCATTGAGAAGAATGATTTATTGTGCAGGAGTAAGTGGGGTTTATTTTGGCTTGGGAGCACAACGTGCCCTAAGGGCTGGTGAGGGATTTGCAGACACATGCGTGCATTGTCATCTAGAAACACACACACACACACACACACACACACACACACACACACACACACACACACACACACACACACCAAAGATCAACTTAAAGGCAATCATTACATTAAAATATCATAAGCATATATCGTGCACACAATAGAGTGAATAGATGAAGAGATATGATGGCGGGAGCAAGGGCAAGAGAAAGGAGACAGAGACAAAGAAAATAACCTGATTGGGAAAAAAAACAGTCCCCCCTCCACTTCCAAATTAAAATGCAAATGTTTTTTTTGTGTCTTTTTTTTTTGTTATCATTATTTGCCTCATCCTCTTCATCCCACATGCCACCCCCACCCTGTTTTCACCCTCCCCCCCTCGTCTCCTCCATCCTTTTGTCTCAAAATTAGTGAAGCAGAGTGCTCGGGCGGCTAATTATGTATTCAAATGAAAGAGGCTCGTTAATGTTGCACTGGGGAGAGGCGAGATGATTGGAAGAGGGTGATGGAATTGAAATGAGTGCTGGGGTGTCGCTCGCTCCCTCACTCGCTCTGGTGGCGGTGGCGGCTGCGGCGGTGGTGGTGGTGGTGGAAGAGGCGGTGGTGCATCTGGAACCAGCCGAGCGCATCCCGGCAGATGTCACCTCCCGGGGGGTGATTGGGAGGCAGGGTGGGAGACAGAGAGAGAAAACGAGAGAGAGAGAGAGAGAGAGTGTGTGGATGTGTGCTTGGGGACGGAGGGGGTTTGGGGTAAGGTAGGGAGGCAATGGTTGGAGGGGGAGGAGAGGTGGGGGTGCACAGGGAGGTGTGAGGTGGGGGTAAGGAGAAGTGGAGGGGGAGTTTGGTCAGACAGGAGACGCACACTTTACAATGACAGGATGGGTGGGGGAGTGCAGGGAGGGGATGCTGGGAGGGAGGAAGGGGTGATGTGGAGGAGGGGTGTGCTGGGGGCACAGGGCTTTGTTTCTACAGAGGACACAAAGAAGAGGAATGGGATGGTTAATTTAGCTCAGTGGAGAAAGAGAAAAAAACAGAAATGAGCTAATGAGCTCGTTGTTGTTGTTCTTGTTTGTCGCTCTGTACGGTCGCTTTGCTGTGTGACCTGCTGCAGCTCGTGTCTGCCAGGAATGACGGGGGGGATGACAATGACGCTAATTCTGTCTAATAATGCTTCTCACTATACATCTGAACCCAAACAGTCCAGAAAGTTCTTAACTAGGCATGAATCTGTGGATATACTGCAGTATCACCCAGGGAGAAGGGACAAAAGTGAAACCTTACAGAAAACCTTCCTGTGGGTGCATGCACTGAGTTTATGTGTGTGTGTTTAATGGTGGACCCGGGATTGTGTGAAATGTGCAAAGCAGTGAGACACTGGGAATCATGCAGCAGAGGTAAAAGCTCCTGAAAACCCTGGATGATGCAGGGAGAGACGAGGTGTTCATACAGCTCCAACCAGCCATCTGCTCACTGTGTCCTTCATCTGACATACTTCTCACCCATAGTGGCCCATGCAGGCGCATATACACACAGACACACACTCGACCTGGGCTTAACACACACACACACATGCGCACACACACACACACACAGTTTCGTCCAATCTTATGCTGTATTCATGAGGGCCGTCCTGCCAGCTCAGTACCCTGAGGCCCCTGGCCCCGTGGCCTGCAGCTATCATTAGAGAGAGCCTGTACTCTCATTATCGATCCCCTGCCTGATAATGCTATGCATGCTCCATCCCTAGGGGGCACCACTGGGACCGGTGGCCCCCACCAGCCCTGCACCGCTGCTGTAAGGGTGTTCCATCAACGACACATCAGTACACACACGTGCACAAACACACACACACACGCACACGTACTGGCTTTCCGGAGGCAAGTGATACGCATATCTAAACAACACATAGCTGCGAGTGTGGCATGATGGATGTTAACTGTCTATCCATCCATCCATCTATCTATATCTATCTATCTAACTATCTGTCCATCTATCTGTCTCTCTATCTATCTATCTGTCCATCTATCTGTCTCTCTATCTGTCTATCTATCTATCTATCTATCTATCTATCTATCTATCTATCTATCTATCTATCTATCTATCTATCTATCTATCTATCTATCTATCTATCTATCTATCTATCTATCTATCTATCTATCTATCTATCTATCTATCTATCTATCTATCTATCTACGTCTGTCACTCTTTCTGTTTCTTTCTCTCCTTCCATGCCTTCCCTAATTTTTTTCTGCGAATCTCTGACGGAGATGCATGGTGTTTCTAATTTGGCATGCAGACATTAATTCCAGCACAGCTGCTGCCTCCTCCTCCTCCTCCTCCCTCCGTCCTCTACCCACCTCCGCCACCCCCAGCCACCCCCTCAACCTCACGTCTCCTCCTCCCCGCTCACCCTCCCTCCCTCCCTCTCTCCCTGAAGGCTTCTCTCTAATGTGCAGCTTCAGAGAGGCGCGGCAAATTAACACCATTTGTTCTGCAGAGCATGCCTTCTTCTCAACACTACAAGCATATCTTATGAGGTTTGTCTAAATGTGAGAGGGAGCAGAGGAGACAAATCCACAGAAATGTTATGTTGTTGTTTTTTTCTTCCACCCCATTCATATCCACAGCTGATACAGTTTTTACACAAGAGATTGCAGAACCCTGTTACTTTCTTATCTCCGCAAAGTTGTGCCTTCAGCAACAGACAGCGTTTTGCCTCCACTCACCATCACTGTCTGAGATCAAAATGTGCAAATTGTCTCTGTTACAACAGCCAACATCTGTGCAACCGCTTAGATCCGTGTTGCTTGTATAAGAAAAAATGCAGCGGTGGTATAATTCATCTATTAGCACGCATCAATGATCTCTCGAAACAAACTTAAAGCGCCATTAGAAACAAATATCAGTTTTGTCGGAGGAATAGCTCTGGAAACGTCGGGCCATATGTGCGCGAGGAGCGAGGGGAGGGGAACTGAGCAGAGGAGGTGGAGGAGGAAGGTGCGGAGGAGAGGCGGGAGCATCTGTACACTCCCAGACAGGTTGTTTTGGTATTCTAAGTCCAGACTGACAGGAATATTGAATATGGCAGACTTGCCTTTGCATACTGCACACAAAGGAACACATCCACGGGCAGGGATGCACAAACACACACCCCACGCCCTCCAGACTGCCAGACTACACCCAGCAGGGCTCTCTCTCTGTGGGCACGGCTCCTTTTGAACCATGGACTAACTCCCTCTTGCACTTGTTGTCCTCCCTCCGCTCTGCTTCCCTCCCTCTCAACCTTTCTTTATCTTCTTCTGTGCACTTTTATTTTCTCCCTGCACCTTTCCCTCCCCCTCCCCTCTCCTCCCTGCCTCCAAGATAACAGCGTTATTAACTGGCCTAGTTGACCTACACTCCTGATAAACTCATCCCGCTGAGGATCCCTGCTTTTCTTTCCCCGCTGCTGTGTGGGGATTACTATCTCCAGGACCAGAGGAGACCATCAGCATCCAGTGATCAGAATAAAGTCCACCTAGAAAGAGATGGTAGATACAGATACACATGCAGAGACAGAGAGGGAATTAAAGTACAGGAAGGACACAGGGGTTTTTTTATTTGGTAAACTATTTAAAATGAACTGTTTAGAGTTTAAAATAATTGAAGAAATATATCAGCTGCTAATTTGGAGAAGATGTCAATGCAATTTGATTATCTGGAGTACACATGGTGATGGATGTAGGCCAGAGAGTCGTCAGCTGTGCCTCAGCTGGGAGAGAGCAGAATTACCTCTCTACCACAGGTGCATGCTGGGAGACTGCGGGATGATCAGTGTCAGTGTTTGGCATCACAACAGAGTCATTTTAAACACAAACCTCCTCTTGTTTTGCTCTTTCACCATATCCACTGGCGAGGGAGGAAAAAGAAAATTTGAAGGGGAGAAGTTGTGCAAATAAGCAAAGGTGGAAGAAGTACTCACGCAGTTCACTTAAGTAAAAGTACAAATAAACAGACGATAAGTACAAACAAAAGAACCATATTTGCTTTTCCACTTTTGATTCAAGTAACAGGTACATGGAAAAATGTAATGAAGTACAGTAAAGTAAATGTACTTTTTTACATTCCACTACTGCAAATACGTCAGAAAGAAAGAAGACTGATGAGAGAGAACACAAGCAGTGAGAAATAAAGGAGAAGAAGAAGAAGAAGAAGAAGAAGAAGAAGAAGAAGAAGAAGAAGAAGAAGAAGAAGAAGAAGAAGAAGAAGAAGAAGAAGAAGGCGAAGGCTATCGAGTGGAGGGATGAAGTGTTGCTGCACTTGGAAAGCTGCCGCCACATCTGCTCATCCATGATGTCTGTGCAGCAGCAGTCAGCTGTCATTTTGGACCGCATTCAAGTGGAGCAGAGGTACCGCCTGGCTCCCTGCCTCCCTCGCTCCTTTTGTACCCACAGATCTGGCTTGTCTCCCCACTGCTCTCTCAGTCAGCCATTCTTTCACTCTCTGCCCTTGACCCTGACTCCGTTAAATAGAGACATCATTTGAGGGGGCCTGACCTTTCACTCACGGTGATGGAACCACAATGTGTCCACGTGTATCCGGGTTCCTCCTGCCATTACTTGGCCATCGGGGCAAATCATAGCCCCTAAAATGCTACTTGGGCAAATAATGGCCCCCGAACCTCTGTCCAAACAACAAGCCGATCCATCATGGAAAACATGCCACTAACAGCCCAACAGGATGCATTACTGTAGAGCATTTAGCCCAATTATCACCACCAAACAAAGAATTTAAGTGTCCCAATGCATTAGGCAGGGTTGTAAATAATGGCATTGTATTTAAGCACTACCATTAGGCTTCGCAGACAAACATCAGTTATTCAACACTCCATTCACTCCCCATCCATCTGCCTAATAAAAGCAAGGGAGGGCGAGAAAGAGAAGAGAAAGAACGAGAGGGCAAGAGATGGGTGAGTCGTAGGAGGTCCGTCCGAACACCCAGCGACAAGGAGCGAGGCGTGTTTGTATATGAATGAAAATAGAAAAAGTGGTGATGGAAACGTGAGGGTGAGAAGATGCTGTTGTGTGTTGAACTGTTGTTGTGCATTAGACAGCCCGGCAGTAGAGTGATGAAATAAATAAATAAATAAATAAGTGGTCTCTGGTCTGTGCGGCGCGGTGCTGTGCTGTGCTGCGGTGCCTGGTTGCCCATGAATATTCCATGAGGCGGAGAGTGGGGAAGTGTGCTGCCTGGAACATCTGGTCCGGTCCACAGGGACCCTCGTGGTGAGAAAGCTGCAACTTCAGGAGGAAAAAGACGGAAGGAGGGGACGAGGAGAAGGGGGGAAAAAATGCCAATAAAAAAGAAGGGAAAAAACAGCAGCAATCAGCAAGCCTGGGCATTATATGGTTGATTTGTTTTGCTAATTTGATTTTTTAAGACCAGCAGCCGCAGCCAGAACAAAACAAACCGAGTGAATGAATTCAGTAGGAAAAAGAAATCCTGCGCCACATCGCCAGAGTCCTCTGGTTTGGTTTTTGATCAAACGAGTATTTCACAGTGTCACTTGTTTGCTTACAAATCAATTATCATTCAAACTGACAAGGCTCGGCATAATTATAAGTTGATTGTGAAAGATTGGTTCAGTTTCATGCTGCTTTTACGTCACCGATTCCACTCTTAATGAGCATATTGAATTTTAGGTTATGTGGTTGTTCTCTGAGCTGTTCGCCTATTGCAACATATTAGTACGAATGTCAACTCGGTTCATTGTGATGAAACCTCATGAAAGATGATGAAGAGCCGAGCGACACAGAGAGGGACTGACGTGCTCGTCATGTCTGTAGCAAAACAAAAGTGACACAATTGCTGTGGCCTTGTGCCTGTAACTGTATCCAATTCACACACTTTGGTTTGCTTGTTAATAAGAGACACTGTCCTCACCAGAGAGACCAATACTAACACTTAATGTCTAATACCATTGTTTATAAAAATTCTTGATCCCCACTCTAATTCTTTAAATAGTTCTTTAAATGTTCTACAAGTGCTTCCACAACCATCACCAGTTAAGGATTCTTTTAATTTAGAGGATAAATAAGATAAGATGAGATGAGATGAGATGAGATGAGATGAGGTGAAATAAGATAAGATAAGATAGGAAGATATGAGATGAGATGAGATAAGATATGAAAAAGGAACCATTACAAAAAACCAGTGTAAAATATATCTTACAATATTTTTTACTCTTATTTGAGATTTTTAAATGTGGTATAAAAGAAAATGAACATACTCTTCTTTGTTTGAAGTGGTCGGCTTCTATCAATCAACCAATCAATCAATCAAATGTTAGCTTCATTTTTGTACAATGGGAGGAAGTGGAGACGTGTCATCCATCATTGTATACATCCATGTATAAAACCATTAAAAGAGAATACGGTCAATGGTGAATACACCTTAACTTTATGAGTAAAAGAGAGTGCTCTTCATGATATAATGAAGTTGCCTACACACAAGCACCTCAAGGTCTCCTGCTTGAGAAGGCGTCTGACATTCCTATTTAAGAACAGACATGTCAAGGCTTTTTGCAAAGCAGTAGGTGCAAGGTTAGTTATAAAACCTTGCACAGAATGCCTCTGCGCTGAAAGCAACAGTCTCGCATGAGATAGCACGCTGAAATTAAATAATTTGTGATTCCTCCTGTAGCTTTCAATGACAGTAAAAAAAACGTGTTTGTTTGTTTTCAGGTCTTGTAAATCTGTGTTTATTTATACGAATGTTTTTTTAATCACTCTTTTGTTACTTAAGTCTGCGCTAATCTGGGGACTCGACGTAAAGGAGGGAGCTGAAGAGACACACATCCTCATAAACATTTAACCTGCTCTTCTCCAGATCTGTCAGTTAGAGTTACATAGTTCCTACATGATGTCGTACGGAATGCTGCTGTATTCGGAAATATTGTCAATTATTTTGGGGGCGGTATCTTATCTTATCTTATCTTATCTTATCTTATCTTATCTTTATCTCATCTTAGCCTATCTGATCGTATTCATGATGAAGTTGTGTTTAGAGCAAGAATATTTAAATATATATGAAATTAATATTTGACCTCATATTGCAGCTACCTCGAGTAAAAACACTTGAACTCACTATCAAAATACAATTTGAAAGGGAAGGTCAACATGATGCAACTCAAGCATGGGTCCTTAGTTTTCATCCTGTACCAGTAGGGCACGATTGCAGCTGGTGCCTGGAGCTGGGAGGCCTGGTGAATGAGAGTCAGGGTACCCTGTCCTGGATACTGGCATGTGGAGATCCCCTCATTAAGCAGAGCCAACCCTGTGATGATTGGCCTTCACCACTGAGCACCTGAGCACTAAGCCAGACTCACTCCATCCTACACTGCTGCTGCCATGCTGTCTCTTACTAGGCTTCATTGTCATGACAGCATAGTACTCACATGCTTCTTTGTTGTGACTAGACTATGTTGCTCTGTAACCAAATAAAAATCAAAAGGGGAAAAAGGCTTAAACTGATGTTCTGTATGTATGTATGTATGAGATTTGGAGATTACTCTGTAGAAATCACCAATGGTATTGGTGATTTCTACAGAGTAATCTCCAGATCTCAATTCAATATCTTGGCAATCAAATATTATGTGTCATATTTTTTTTTCAAGATATGGAGCCATTTGCAAATCTTATTGGTTTGGTGTTCGTATTTATATGTTTAAGAATGGTTCACATAAAATGGAGTGCTTTAAAGTATTATAGACTTCCTTGATCTAACTCTCTGTCTCACACATCTCAAGAACAAAATATGTTCAGTATTAATGAAATTTGAATAAACAGGCGACCAGCGCTAGTTAGCAGCGGTGGCTGGGACTCACCAGCACAAATAACATTGTCGATCACGACAGCGTATTCATGACAACGGCAACGACCACTGATTCTCCAGTTTGGGGTTCTGTGTACTGAGACGAGCTACACTGATCTTTGAATAAACAGGTGAACAGCTCTTTGTGCAGCAGCGGTGGCTCAGCTTCAGGGTTCTGTGAACTGAGTCCAGCAACCGGTCTTCATTTGCCACAGCTAAAATACTGCAGGTCAGTTCTTTTAGTTTCAGAAAGAAAAGCTGCAACCAGCATCATTACAAACAGTCCGTTCCAAACAGGAGCTTTTAAAACCAGCACTGTACGAGTAAGTAAAAACTACACACATTTTTACTGCTTTCTACAACTTAACTTATTTACTGTGCTCTCTTCTTAATTATCTCTCCTTGAGAAATTATAACTAAAACTACAAAACAATGAGCCATTGCATCTTTTGTTGAGGTGAGTATTTTATTTCTTTTGGCTCCCTCCATTTTTGGTGGCCTATATTAGCATGTTCCCATCATGAATCTGGTAGAAACAGAGAAACGTTTGACAAACTGTACAGTTTGTATCACTCCTGCAGAGTAGAGCACAGTGTACACGTCTGCTTGGTAGTGCAAAGGATGGGTGGGAGTGGAGGAATCCTCTGGTCCAATATGCACTGATGGATTGTCTGTTTGACCATAATATCTGTGGTGAGAGACCACATGAGCACACCTCATCCATCACATACAGACAGACACACACACACACACACACACACACACACACACACACACACACACACACACACACACACACACACACACACACACACACACACACAAACATGCACACACGATATTCACCTCACCATCACTCCAACCCACATATTCCCTTTTCCACCTGAGACCTTCACACCCAGAAAAAGAAACACACACACACACACACACACACACACACACACACACACACACACACACACACACACACACACACACACACACACACACACACACACACTCTGTCCTTAACCCCTCCTCCACAACAGCAAGGACCTCTCCATCTTCACCTCTACCCCTTTTACTCCCACACACAGCAGGGCAGAGAAAATAGCTCTGCTCCCAACCCCCCCATGGCTCTGCCAGTGCTTCAGAAAACATCTAAGCAGTGTATCGAACTCCAGAGCAGTTGGAACTATGTAACCTTGAGCTATTCACATCTCGCTGTAGATAATAATTACAAGCTGCGGTAGTGAGAAAAAAAAATTGTGAATTTGATCAGAAAGGCCACAAAGCCAAATTTAATTGGGTAGAAACATTTGTAAGAAATTCTCTGCTTCT
Organism: Hippoglossus stenolepis; assembly: GCF_022539355.2. Lineage (NCBI taxonomy): Eukaryota > Metazoa > Chordata > Actinopteri > Pleuronectiformes > Pleuronectidae > Hippoglossus > Hippoglossus stenolepis. The sequence continues at coordinate 11,464,771 of NC_061483.1, forward strand.
TTTGTTGTGGATGTTAATGTTAAAATCATTCTAACACACTGGTTCAGAAAATCCTTTCCGGCTCACAGTCAAGAAGATACATTTGAATAAGTAGCATTCATGGAGAGATGCATTCAGAGGTCTCCACACCAGCAGAGTTTGACCTTGTAACGATATTTGCATTTCTGCAATTAGCCACCATTAACATGCATTGCAGTCTTGGTCATATACAGTCAGCTAGACTTGTTCCAGTATTGATGAGAATCATTAAGTCTTATACATAAGAAACAGCTGATTTAGGTAAGTAAATAAGTTTGTGTTTATTATACAATCTGAGAATAAGTATGAAAAATATATATTCAGTACTACTAAAACTACTACGACTGCCACCTTTACCACTAATAATAATAATAATAACAACAGCAGCAACAATATAATAATAATGATGATAATAAGCTTCTGTCTTCACTGTTGTTTTGTTTCAAAGTTTCAAGTTCAAAATCCACTCATAAAACTACAAGTTTAAAATAACAGTGCAAAAAGGTGAGTTTTTACACAGTTTCCAATGTATGAGAGGTTCTGTAAACTTGAATCTGTGTAAACTCGTACTCTATAGGACCTATGTACTGCACAACCCAGACTGTGTCTACTGTGCAGTGCTCTTCTTCACGTCTCGCTATACTCCCTCTATCAAATCAGCAATTTAGATAGGATGTTTTCACAGCAGACGCAAGGAGTAAATTAAAAGCAGTGTCTGACGGAGGACCATATGGTGCCGCTCTCTGCAAGAGAAAAAACACAGCAAAGATTAATTGATAATAGCTGGCATTTCCACCACCTCCAACAGGGATATTAGCGTGCGTATGCGTGTGTCTGAAGGCGCCTGTGTAAACGCATGCACTACATGTGTGTATGCAGGCAGCTTTCAAACAGCATGCTTATATTGAAAGGCCCAGGAGGGGAACCTGTCAGACAAGATGGTTTTTATTGTCTGTAGCATCAACATGCCTACATTTTTAGACTTGCCATCTTGTAAGAGAGGCTGAAGACTTAAACAAGCAACACATTACTCATGTATGAGAGCTTTCACTGCACAGTTGGATTCTATTGTTAAATGTGGGCTTCTCTGACTATGTCTGTCCACGTTTTTTTGAAGCCTGCGATCCATTCATCGTACAACCTGGTGTTTTCTCTCACAGTTGCTGCTGCAGGAGGGAAAAGACGACATTAACTCAACTGCAGAGCATGATTAAAGGGCTTCAGCTGGCAGGCTTGTACAAACAATTTGCCACACTGTAAATATTGCTATTTGTAAATCAGGCTCTCAATCATATCCGCACCTCCCTTTGTACAGTCCTGTGATTAGTGACCCTTCCAGGAATTGGCAGGAATTAAAGCTGTTAACATCACATGATCTCTGCAGCGGAGTTAGTATGTCACTTCCTGCCTCTGCCTGCTGCACCCAGCTGCACCACCTCCCGCCTGAATAAAGCAGAGGATTTGATGCTGTTCTGAACCCGTCAGTGCAGAGAACCCCCCATTATTGTGCATGTGTGAAAGGCAGACTACGGGTAGGCCAATTCTCCGGATATTACCCGGAGGTCATGTCTGAAATCAGCTCTGATGTCATGACGGGTGAAGCCCCCTGCAGGCCTGGAAAGGGCTGGAGGGGGACGAGGTTCTCTTTGTTTGGATGGACTCATGCGGAGAAAAGAAACGAAGAAAAGGCACAAGAGAAAGAGAGAGACAGAAAGACCACTCAGGGGAAATCATCTCGCTTCACTCATAAACAAATTCATCATCAGCTCTGATAAACCACATGCTGCATAACGATGAGCTTAAGTGCACAGAGCGAGACTAAGGGTGGGTGAAAGGGAGAAAGAGATGGATAGCAGGGAAATATGTACAGTAAACATATTTGCATGCTGTATATATAAGGAGCAGTGGTAACCATTATGAAATCACACTTGGGCTACATCCATACTACTATGTTTTCGTTGCTAAAACGGAGAAGTTTGGAAATGCTGCTGGTCCGGCTTTAGTTTGAAAACTCTGGATGGGCAGAAATGTAGATGTTGAAAAACTATGACTTAGACACTGAAAACGGTCGTTCATTCGTCTATCACATGACCCCCCTTGGGAAGAAAACAGCCGCCATTAGCCTCGGCTACCAGCGCAGAACGCAACATGGATAATCAATTGCAAGCGTTGCCGACCCTGTTGTCCTTGCTAGCAGCTGATGCACAGTTAAATTCTGTATCTCACAATGATACAACTGTTTACATGTTGGAGACAAGTTATTATTAGAGCGATTCGTGTTAACACGGCCACACGAATGCCCAGAGTATCCGCGAATCATGTGATATACATTTTCAGCCGGTTAGTAAGGGATTAAAACTGATACGATGGCCATAATGCTAATGTGGAATGAAATGTGGATGAAAATGTAGCAGATGTACTGTATGTATGTGTTATCATTTCAATCCAGATGTTCAATCCAGTTCAAGTACGTTATCAAACAAAACTTCAATGTCCAGATAAAGTGCTGATCAGATCACGTATTTAGCTTTAAATTATAAAAAAAAGAAATGCTAATGGGCAATCTACTGATCTGTGTTTTAATGTAAGATGTAAGATGTGTAAGGGGTGATGGAGGTCAGTCAGGGAGCTTTATTTCATCTGATATCTTTATTCATTCCTTAATCTCGCCCGAGCATTAGTTTCAAGATTTTATAATGGTCTAATAATGGGAGAGGGCTCTTGTGCGGGTGCAGTGGGTAACTCAGATACATGTGATAAGTAATGATGGTAAGTGATGGCAGTCTGGGTGTGGTGCAGCAGAGCGGAGGACATGCACCCATGAGATGGAGGAGCAGAGGGGGTGCCAGGGGCTGGACTGACAGCCCATAATTATGGCTCATTTTCAGTCATTAAGCCATGGAATGTGAGCAGCTCTGACACTAAGGGAAGGGTCCTGATTATTAATGAAGCCCCCCTCTCCTCCCTCTAATACACATGCACACAGATATACTAACACACACGCACAGACAAACACTGCAGGATGAGCGTGCATGTTGGGGTAACACACACACACATGCACGTACGCATGCTTGTCTAATTCTAATGACTGGCGTGAAGAATATGTCTGTTTCTCTCACTCCATCAATTAGGTAATTATTCAGAAAAATACATGAGAGGTTGGTTTAAAATATTCCAAGAAAAAAAAGCAGCACAACTTTTTGTTTTCCACTTTGGTGAAGACTGAGGGAGCTGTCCAGGAAATTGGTGGTGCTGAATTTAAACTGAGCACGCAGCACTGCTTCCCTCCCTTATGCTCCCCCCCTCCGCACTCACCTTCTCCTCTCTTTCCCCACCTCCTGTCTTACCCCACTGTCTTCTCCTCCTCCTCCTCCCCCGCCACCACTCTGTTCTGGCTGGCTGTCAGAGGGGCCCACAGTCTCCTTTGAACTCCTACACCGGCACCCTGCGATGATCAAACTTCGAGCTGCTCCCCGCCATGAAATATTTACCACACAGAAGGGACATATTCAGTCAGTGTCGGTCGAGAGGCTGGTACAAAGGTGCGACATGAAAGATGGAGAGAATATGAAAGGGGGGAGAGGAGCATTTTGAAGCCGCAGTTCGGTCATTTCTGCCACAGAACTGCAACGGAACATGACGACTCAGTTAGCAATTTTTTCTGTGAGATAATATTTTGGCAAAAGATAAATAATGCATCTGTAAGAAGAGGAGGGAGAAGTTATGTGGATGAAATATGAAAGCGTTCTCGCTGTGATCCAAACAAGACTCATATTGTGTGTCTCAAAGTCAGATGCTTCAGTCTGTACAACACACGTGTTCAGAATTCTCACTGGTGTAGTGTGTGAATCCGGTCAGGGTAATGTTATCCAAAATCAAACGCAGCCATTGTGCACCAATGGCAAATGAAATATAATCTCTATAATCAGATTCTAAATGTCAATATGCAGAATCTGTAGGTGAGGGACAAGATTTTGGGGGCGGAGGGCTTCTGGTTTTTGACCATTCACGTTTGAGTGGTGGAACATATTGACCGAAATGCATCTGCCATTGGCTATATTTTTCATTTATCTGCTCTCTTATAAAGATAGTCGTTAATAGAGAGCCAAACTATTGTCTGTTGTTTTTATTTTGTGTGGAGAGACATTGGCTCTGACTGGACACAGTGCACAGCGAGTGGAAGATGGACTCTTGTCCCGGATATTCGCTGTCTACACTGGAACCCCCAAAATATTGCCCGTTGCCTCCAGACGATAATTTGTCATCAGACAACAGCTTGAGAGATTGCTTAAATGTGACCCTAATTGTCGCCCCGCACAAATATCTGCTGACTATTCTGCTCACTTGACATAAAAATGAACGTTTCACTTTCTTCTGAGTGCCTCCTGTGTCATATCACATGGAAATGATGCAGCATTAAGGAAGGGTCCGCCTTCCTCAGCCGCCATTTTTATACATTTAAATATAGTTTGGTTGTCCCTCCCCTTCCTGTACGTAGCTAAGATGGTGACTGTCAGACTTCTGCACTCAAATATGTGATCTGAGACACAGCAATAGTCTTTCACTTCGCCACCTTGCAAAACTGAGTCCATCACTACTCAGGTTTTGATGCCATGAACCTCTGTAGTTGGTAAATTCAAGCGTCAAATATGGATATAAATCTTGAATATGAATCTGCAGACTTCAACCCTGCATCTGTCAAAGCTGTGACTCAAAAATAGAAACTTGAACACAGCAAACAAATCTGCTATTCTCACTTTAACCTTTTGAAAAACGCAAGATGTCACCGAATAACGCCGAGTTGTGAAAACCCATCTCTGCCATTTCATCACTGTTGTTTGCAGGTGTCACCATCTCCCCAGTGCTGCCACCGTCATTGACACATATACAGCAGACTCACACACACACACACACTCATACCCACACCACACACACACACGCCAACACCAGCAGCACCAGCAGAAAAGGGCCGGGACAGAGCTGGCTGGTCCCAGCTGGTCCCTGCTAACACATTCCACTGCACCCTAATGACAGCGGGCCCCCCAGCCTCTGTGACCCTGGCCCTAACACCCCTTCATGGGCCCCCAGGGATCCCACAGGACCAGGAGGGGTGAGGCGGAGGAAGCACGGGGAGGAGGACGGGGGAGGAGTGACACAGATGAGGGAGGACATTCCAGGTGGTGGGACAGCTCTGAGGGAATTGGAAGTCATGAATATATTAACTGACAGGAGGGGGAGTAATGAATTCAAATTAAATTATATGTGCCGAGCACCACACGAACACGGGCGAACACGCCGGGGATATTTCAAGGGGGCCGACATAATTACACCTTTCAGGAAATTTGATAAAAAGGAAATATGTGTAAGACAATCAGAGATGCCAAAACACAGCTGCTGGTGCCACACTCTCTGAAAGTTAGATACTATCACAAAGAGAAGTTTTTATTGTGTATTGATTCTGCTTTGTGTGTATTGTATTACTTTTTTTTATTTCCTCCCTCCTCCATGCAAGTCTTTTGTCTTCTCTTCAACGATATCTCTGGACATTTATCATTTTGTCGATGGCATAGAAATCAAACATGTTTTTAATTTTTCATGATATATAGTTTTCTTATTTATTGAGCAGTTGCAAATCAATTATAACCATTGTAAACAACAACATGCTTATATGTGTAGATAAACTAGTGACCTCTACGGCTGTAGTCTCAGGTTTCTGTCTGATCTGTATTAACTGGGCTGTGGTAGTAGGCCTCTCTGCTGGCCAAACCTCACAGACGTTGGTTATGTTCCAGGCCAAGGATTTGGACCTTATGGCTGTGGTAACAGGGTTGACCTCCACAAGCCGGGAGGTGAGAGGGACTCCAGCTGTCTCCCAGGGCTGGAACCAACTGAGGCGGCCATGTAGCCCCTCATCCCCCACCCCCAGCGCCTCCCTCCTATATCCCATCACCCACTTTGTCCCTCGGTCTGTGTTTTTCGCCTCGCCAGGGGCAACTGTCAGCCCGAAAATCCCCTCTGCCGTGGTGTGGGGCCGGGCGACCAGAGGGCAAACAGCACTGGAGGATGATTGGTCTGCAACAACATTCAGGACGAGTGGCCCCGAGAAAATGGCCCTGGCTGCAAAAAAGAATGGGGGCACGTTGTAGGGAGAGCGCAAGAGGACAGGAACAGAGGGTGTGAGGCCGGAAGGGAGAAGTCAAGATGAGGAGAAGTCTTGGATTGAAGGAAGTGGAGAGAGAAGGGTAGTGCAGTCTGCTATTATGCCTGGGGCAAAACAGAGCTGGAGGAGAGGAGCGCTCCCCTGCCTATTGTCCAGCTGATCCTATAAACAATATCCCAATCCCTGTGATCTGCTGAGTATTAGTCTGTCTCTACGGGGGCCTCACAAGACAAACCAGCCAAATGTAGCCTGTTCATTTCTGCATGGTTGATATCAAGTTTAAAACCTCACATGTTCCTGACGCCTCCTGCTTTCACTTTTACACTCATTTTACTATGATTCGTTTATTTTCTTTGTGGAAAATTGTTTCAAATCTACTCATCTAATTAGACAAGGCACTAAGTGAATTGTGGGTAAATCGAGTGGGGAGCAAAATTAATGCAACAATCCCAAATTTTTTTTCAGAGCAGAGAGTGTTGAATGCAAAAACTGCAACAACAATCTGCGGGCAACGTCAGGAAGGGTGTTGCGTGCACGGTGAGGCGCTCCGTTAATTACGGATTCTGAAGACCAATTAAAAACCACAGTCACACTGGGCTTTGTTTTTTTACGGTTTCTATTATTCGGTGAGACTCAGAGATTGGGAGAGATATGGCAAGAGGCAGACAAAGATAAACGTAGACCGAGATGATGCAGGGATAAACCGGTTATCTCAGCCTTCACATGCCTTCAGCTTTGTCCTTCCCTTACCCTCCTTCCCACTCTCTCTCTCTCTCTATCTCTTTTTCTATCACTTTTAGATCTCTTACAAGTAATCTGTTTCTCCTCAAGCCTGTGTCCTCATGCCCTCTTTCAATATAGCATGCTTATTTTGGTATGTTATATCCAATATCTCACCATCTCCTCACTCCTCCTTTCACTGTATGATGTGGCTTACTTTTCTTTCTCTCCTCTCGTCTTCCTCTTCACCTTCTTCATCTTCGTTCGCACAGCCAGCGCCCTGCCTCCCTTTAACGCGGAAGAACAACATGTAAACTACTGCATTGATCCGAGCCCTTCGTGTAAATTGATAAAAAATGAAGATAGATGCAATTTACATAGATCTTTACTGTCTACAATCAAAATAAAAAGTTATGGCAAAACAGCGTAGTAGACAGTATGGTGGCACCAGTAATGGCTTTGTGTGTGTTTGTGTGTGTTTGTGTGTGTGTGTGTGTGTGTGTGTGTGTGTGTGTGTGTGTGTGTGTGTGTGTGTGTGTGTGTGTGTGTGTGTGTGTGTGTGTGTGTGTGTGTGTGTGTGCGCGCACTGTGTTGCAGATTAGGAGGTGCGAGACAGCAGATGGGTATGTCTAAAAAAGCCCCAAGCTCCCAACACCAATCAACGATTGCGGGTTGGGATTGATGTTGAGGTGCCAAATTATTTCATTAGTGCAGATGAAAACTGATTACAAGATATCAAATCCATGCCACGGTGTATGTTTCAAACAAGTAAAAACATTTCCGAGGAGTTACACAGTCCCTTGAAAAGCAAGATGGCTCATGGTCGTGGAAAAAAAAATTGGATTCGGGTGAGAAATTCTGTGCAACATTTCAACAGGACAGCTGCTCGTCCAACCTCATCTCTCCCTCATAAATAAGTGTATGACCATATCTTGCTGTGTCAGTGTGCGTGTGTGCGCGTGTGTGCGTGTGTGTGACAGATGAACATGGACTAGTGTATAGCAGAGTGGCTGATGACAATGACAGGACTTGATGAGCAGATATAGCCCGCTGCTGATGCCCTGACCATATGGTATTGTTGTGCCTCCCCCTCACCGCCACAGATGGTGCCCGCAGCAACACAACAAAACCTAAGCCATTGTTTTACCAGTAGCAATCATAATAAGGGGAAGGAGGGAGGAAGACAGGGAAAATAATTACTTCTGTAGCCAGGAAAAAAAAGTCTGTCCTTCTTCAGAGCTGGTGTCCAGAAGGGCAGATTCCTGAGAGAAAGCCGCCAGAATGGTTGTTGGTAATTGACTGATATGGTAATGAGTGCCTAATTATACCCGGTACACGGGCGCGGAGGGCCGCCTACACAGTGACTGCCCCATGACCCGCTTTCTGACAAACTGTCACTTCATCTCGCGACATCACTCAAGGGCTTATCAAATATGACCCCAAAATAGACAAGCGATAATATACGCACTCAGAGTTGGACATAGGCACACACACACACACACACACACACACACACACACACACACACACACACACACACAAATATGTACAGTGCATTTTCAGGCCCGGTAAACACACAGACATATGCTTGCACTCTGCAACACTAAAGAGTATGTGTGCGCCTGAATATCATGACACACACAGTCAGCTTCATAAGTCGCCAGCGGACGCAGCAACAGACTTCTGAGTCACAACAAATCGAGCAATGCTGTTGGGGAAATACTTAATATTGTTCCTATTTAAATTTGAGTGGGAGATAGTGCATGAAATCACTGTGTAACCCAAAATGTACAAAGCAGTTTGTGTCTTTTTTCCCCTGATCGGGATGTTCAATTGTATGATTATTATTATATTCATAATAATAATAGTTATTATTATTATTATTAGTAGTAGTAGTAGTAGAAGTAGTAGTAGTAGTAGTATTATAATTAATATTATTATTATTAATAATATATTTATATTGATGGGTCATAGCTTTGATACATTACAGTCCTTCTATCCTGTATCAGATGAGTGAACAATTTATTTAAATTTGGGGAACACTACAAAGTCATAACATTGTGCTCTTCATCTCTCCCAATATATCCAAATATGCAATAGCAAGACCACCATATAACAAAGTCTTCTTTACATGTGCTTAACAGCCAAGTCATTACCACCACTTCAAAACAGAAACTCCAGCCACGACCATTTTCTGGCACTTTCATTCAAATCGCTCGCCATTGTTCCCAAGGTTCACAAAGCCAAACACTTGGTTTCATTTTTGACAGCGATCTGAGTGGTATTCAAACTTACACAGCAGGGATGCCCAATTAAAATCCCTCATTGATCGAGGAAGTTTTAACTCAACTGACTTTCTGACACTGTCTGTCAACATCACAGTAGCTGACTTAAGTTAAAACATAGATTTCATAGATGATATATTCATTTTGAACATAGAGGAGTTGGTAGGCAGGTTCTGAAACCGACAGGCTTGCTCTTGTATAGGGAAAATGCTAAGCTAACTGTTTCCTGGCTGTTATTTCATATTTAGTTTGCAGACATGGAAGTGGTATCAATCTTCTCATATAACTCAAGTTTCTTAATAAGACATAAGAATTTATTTTTAAAAAGATGAGAAACAGATGCTCAATATATTTAATTACCCAACATTAAATCACATCAATTACAAATTTTCTTTCTGCAGTTGCATAGGATTGAGTGCTATGGATTTTACAAATATATAGGTCCTTGCACACTAGATGCGTTTCATAATGCATGTTACTAATATATTTTGAACTTGTATCCAGTCAATGCCAGCTTTTGCATCAGAGAGAGAATTTCACAGAGCAAGATGTAGTTCCCTTCAGAATTATTTGCTATTTCGTGTTGTTTATGTGCGTCGCCATTGATGTGCAAAGGCGTGAATGGTTTTAAATGAATGTCTGTAAAAGTAAAAACACCAAATACTGGGAGAATTAAAGGGATCGAATTTCAATTATGCTATGAAGCCAAAAATAGCTCAGGGGAAACATCAACTTTTCAATTAAAAAAACTAATCAACTCCGCAAACCAAGCTCTCAGCAAAAGGAACAGCCATCAGGTAAAAAAACAAAACAACAACCGTTGCATGATTCCAATATATTCTCCAGTAATTTTCTCAGCTCCCACCGATGTTCACAGGTGGAGTTCTCAAAGTTCTACACACACCGACTGCAAACACAGTTGTTAAGAATATACACACCCACTTCTTTAAACACTTCTGTCAACCATCAAGGCAGATTCCGCTCCCTCTGTCTGTGAGAAGTCTCCATAATCTCCACAACCTGTTCATATTTCCTCTCTCCAATCTGGAGTGTGACGGTTTAGTTGCTATAGGAAAGCATCACAAAAGCAGATGAGAACATACCATGATGGAAAATCATGCTTTTCAGTTCAACAGCCGCCTTCCTTCCTTTCGATGTACAGGGGAAAGAAACAGTAATATCTAATTGTTATTTTAATTTGAGTAGACAACTGTCACAATTATGTGAATGCAGCTTTCTTAGGTTAATGATAAGGAGGTTGGGGATCCTTCTGAACGTTTTCTGGGATAGATAAATATTTCTAAAGCTGTTTTCTGACGTGCACTGAAGTCCGAACATTTTTCGGGACGTTACCTGCCCACCGGAGTGGATGCAACCTTCCCAGTTGCAGAGGAACAATGTTTACACTAGCCATTGTTAGCTAAATCAGTTCATGATAACGTATTATGCTGCATTTCACACAGACTAACACTGTTGTAAAATGTCCACAGACAGTAATTGGGCAGTACTATGTGTACGACAGAAGCGCTAATAAACAGTAAAAATTACAACTTTCACTACAGATGATATACGGAGGGGCCACCTTGAATTTCGAAGTTGGCAGTGGTGAGGCTCCTCCGACCTTCTGAGTCATATTCTGACTTGAGGGCCGTTCCAATTGCTACTTCTGGGTTGGAAATTGCAAAATGAGGTTTAATGGAACGCAGCATTATTGCCCAGTGCTAAATGTAGCATGGACAGTGATGTTGAGCCGTAGAGCTAAGCTAAGCGGCCACGAGAAGCTACTGTCACACTCTCTGTTTCTCCACTGTTAAGTCTGGTGGAGGTTTGACGGTCTCATTGTGGCCATTTGAGAAAGTCACGATGCAAATAGCTGTGTTGTAACTAAAGCCACACTGTTGTGTTTATTGCCAGATGTGATCCAAAAACAAGTAGACCTTGTACTTGTGAGTACATTTCATCACAGTTTCTTTTTGGGGCTGAACCCAGCGCTCAAGTCCAGACAGACACATACAAGCTAAGTGTGAGTGGAAAAAACTGTTTTACACACAACATCAGGAGGTGTTAAGAAGCGTTAGCACCATGAACAGTTCTGAATATTTCCATTAGACTGGTCTGACATGGCTACATACTGTGCATCGTACTATGGTGAAGGACCTTATAAAAGTTAGAGTAGATTTAATTAAGATTTTTATGTAAGATGTACTTATGCACCACTTGATTTACAATGAATTCTTTTCCATTTACCTGCCTCTGTGCTGATAGTATCATGGCCAATTTTTGAATACTATATTTTGTGGCATTTTTGGACGTACGGTTGACAGAAAGTCCATCAGGAAGTGCAAAAGTCAAATAGCGAAACTAAAGACGTGAATGGAAATGGACAGACAGAGAGTAAAGACGGACAGACAGAGGAGGACAAGCACCAGACACACGGGACGTTTCCTGTCATGTGGTGCGATCATGTATCATTGGTCAGCACGCTGGGTCAGACCCCTCGCTCTATCAGTCCGCAGAGATAGCCCACCCTCCAGATGGCCTTGGTCCAACAGGTGGTCCCATAGTGGGGGTGGGGCTGAGAGGTCTGACATCTGCCTTCCGCGGCTAACCCCTCACACACACACACACACTCACACACACACACAGTAACACACGGTAGTTTGTAGCAACACCTTTTCCTCCCTGTTCTACATATTTTCTGCAGTGAGATCTCGGGGCCCTGGGGCTCAGTGTCCTACTGTCTGTTTGTTTCCTCTATCAGATTTCACACTCATCTCACACGTTGCAGCTCAGTGTGTGCTCATTTCCATGGCTCACGCTTCAAACAATGACAGCTCATTAGCATGTATTGTGCGGCCTTGGATTGTTGGCAACGACTGAATATGGATTCAATGCACAGGCCTTCTGTTTTATTTTATTTTCATTTGCTCATAATGTGAGTTTGTTGTAGCTGTTTGTGTACAGCACTATACAGTGTACAGCCTTGCACTTGTTAGATCTGTACTGATGTTTGTTTAATTGCTTATGTAAGAGTGATGCTTTTCAAAAGTCAGGACTGAATCAGTCCGGTGAGCAGGTTTAAGGCCTGTACACTTTTCACTTAAATATTCATGACAGATATAAAAATTTCCCATTAAAAATGAGTCAGATATCCAATGTAAAAAAGTTAGACTTCATTTTAAAGTACAGACCTGGTTGAGCAAGTTAAAGTCCGTATCAGAAAATAATAAAATGTTTGTAACAACAACAAATTTATAATTTATTTGACTGACTTCTCTGTTGACTCATGATATCAGCCAATCATTGTCCAATCATTATATATACACGTGAATTTCTTTTTCTCCTGTACTTTACTCACCATCAACCCCCCAAAAGTAGCTTCCATTCTTACATGAATATTGGGATTTGTTCTCTACACTTTCGCAGCAGCTGAATAAAAGCAGACATTTTGTTTTCAATACTGTTTTTAACATTTAATCTGGGAACAGGATTCTATCTAAAATTTGTAGCTCACTTTGACTAAATAAAGTAAAATTAGAGGGAAATATGATCAAAGACAGAAGCTAAAACTGTTTATTGTTGCAAAGCTGAATATAATGAATGTCACAGAACACCTTATCAGCTGTTCTGTTTGATACTAAGAAAAACAATTACTGTTTCAATGCATCAGTTTGTGTTTGTGAAGGCAAAGTGTAGCTTGAAAAAACATGTTGATTCTGTTTTGCAGAATTAAAGATAGTTGATTTCCCATACAAAGTTAATTATTTGTACTTTTTGAGACACACATAGTATTTCCGTATCATTGCTTGAAAAAAAGATGATGTCTGTCAGAAGGGAGGTGAAGCAATGACAACTGATCTGCAAGAAAGTTGTTAAAGTCTAAAATCAGACGAACAATGTTGTGTCCAACTGACAGGAGATGTGAGATGCAGTCGTCTCGGTGTGAAGGTTCAGCAGAACTTGCTGTTAAAGTTGAATTATTCATCAGATGTCATTGCCATTATTTGTCTACCTCCAATTGACAGGTACCTGTGAGTCCATATGGCATCTGTGCCCGGATACATGCACACACTAAACCAGGAAGGGTGGGAGGTGTCAGGGGTTGAGAACAGATGATTTGTAGTACATCGTGTGTGTGTGTGTGTGTGTGTGTGTGTGTGTGTGTGTGTGTGTGTGTGTGTGTGTGTGTGTGTGTGTGTGTGTGTGTGTGTGTGTGTGTGGCAGAGGTCTCGTTAGCACCACAAGTGTATGGCTAAATTAGTCTCCTCTATGCCTCCATCACACCTGCTCGCAGACCCTGCAGCTGTCACTAAGCCCACGTCTGTCTTTCTATCTATACATCATTCATTCATGCATTCGGCCCCTTCAAAGAAATAACACAATTGCAGCATTCAACAATGGTTTTGATGAAAAACTTTATATTTATGTATCAAACTTAAAACTTAAAAACAGTTTTTAAGCCAAAATATTTGATATTATATATATTAGTGTTTTTAAATGAGGATCTGCAACTTCTAATCAAGAAGGAGATCAGAATACTTGATTCAGCAGTGATAACAACAATTAGTGCCGGTATAACAACTATTATTATGACTGACAGTGAAATATGAAGGCAACAAGATTATAATTGGCATCAGTAAACACATTTTAAACAATATGGGAAAGCGATTAAGAGTTTAAGTATCTGTCTTTCATCTGTCTCAAGGGATTTTTCTTAAATCTATCTTCTCTACTTCTTTATCATAATATTAATAATAATAATAATAATAATAATTATTGTATTTGTCGTAACAATTATCAATAAATAAAACAATTGTAAATGTTTTATTTATTTAATTTTTTGTTTTAGAACAGTTATACTGAATTAATACAGCAAAAATAATGAAACAATTTCTTTTAATATAACATACAAAATAGAAAGTCTAACTAGTCAAATAGAACAAAAGAACAGTGGTGTCCTTCATATTATTACTTAAATCACATTACAAAGAGAAAATAGATTAAAATTGGATGAGATACAAAAGACAAAAAAATTGCATTATACAAATATCTCTATATTTCCATCCAAGTAATTATAATTCTTCATTCATTCAGTGAGCCCAAAAATCACAAAGTTAATGCATCCTCACATATAAAAAAATCTTTTTCTTTGTTAAAATACCAACATTTTAACAGCTTAAAATTCCTGCAGCTTCTGCACTTGACTGTCCTCACTCTCTCTCTCACCTTGAATTGTTAAATTGCTATATTTTATTGCTCGGGCCTTTAAAGTCTCGTCTCTCTGGCGTCTCATCAACTACAGTGTTATGCCGAGCCATGCCCCCCTCCCCCCTCCCCATATTGTACAAACCTCGAAACAAAAGAAGAGCAAGAATGAACAAATGGACTAGAATGAAAGTGGACAATGGGCCGCAGGAGTAAAAAGGTCACGAGGTCAGCTTGGCCACGACCCCTCTGGTCAGTTAGTATCAATGTGGTCTGGGCTGCCACCACCTCAACAGCTTGTTATTGCTGGTCAGGTCACTTCTGTCTGCCCTCTTCTTTGGACCCACACAGCAGGCTTACAAATTATCAGGACAATATATATACTACAAAGTACAAAGTTTAAATATGTTGCAATAAAATGTGTCTTCTTGTTACATCTCTTTCACTTTCTCTCTTTTAATCCCCGCCCTCTCTTCCCTTAAACTAGCTGCCACGGTGTGACCTTCGTCCACTTCACAAGCTGGACTCCCACAGCCTGCGGAGACCTTCACAATATTGCTTTTGAACAGGGTCCAATAAACAAACAATTACAAGAGAAGAGGACGTATCGGGCTGAATTGCTTCACGATGGCGCAGCGTTTAATTTCTGATTTCACAGTCTTTTGGAAGAGGGGACGGGGGGGCCAAGCCAAACAGCAGCCACTTTCCCAGGGACTCTGATACACACACACACACACACACACACACACACACACACACACACACACACACACACACACACACACACACACACACACAATGTTGTTTTCATGCCCCACTGTTTTTGAGCGGCCTGTAATTACGCCCAATGGCCTAATGTCATGGATCCCATTTTCCGTTTTATGTATAGATGTAATGCACTGTGGCCCGAGCACATCCATCTCTATCTGGGTTTTTACATGCTGTCTCATAACTGAATTGCATATTGAATAATTCAATTTGCAGCCATATATAATCACTACACATTGTGGGGAGTGACCACAGTTTCAATACTCACCTAATGGATTGATTCAGTTATAACAGTGGGCAGGAGTAAGTAGTTTTCCTCCTGGCTCGTCTAACCACAGCCTCGCCATAAAGACCAACGTTAAGCAACACACAGATCAATACGTACCACTGGAAGAGGGTCTGGGGGTTGGCGGTGGTGGGGGAATCTTGAGTGAGAGCATGATGAAGCCTTTCCATAGAGAAAGTTACACATTCTCTCCATTTAAAAAAAGCTTTTAACTCCACTTCCTCCTGTGTGAGTTCTTTTACAGCGATGAATAAGTAATCTATCAATATTTATATCATATTTTACACTTTTTCAGTCTTTAATTTGATGATTTGAAATCCATAAGAACATTATTGTATCAGGAGTCCAACACAGTCGCAGTTTAGTTTCACATCACCCTTGTTACACTTCTATCTGGAGTTCTATAGGTAAAACATTTTGGTTCAGTCTATGTGAAGCACATCCAGGCCACGGATTGTAGCCTAATACTGTAGTTTGGTAAAACTCACCGATAAATGCAAATGGCGATGGTAAGTCAGCATTAAAATAAGTCAAACAAATGGTCCAATCTGGACTAAATAGCTCATTATTTCAGAAAAGGTCAACTTCAGCCACTGGTCTCTAGTGTTGCTATCCTCAAGGAAGGCTGTGCATTAATATGTTGGCTCCCTAACATCCAACAACTTGCACAGGGCTTCTTCAACAAATTCTTGTAACTTGTGAGCTCAGCAATATTAATATGTCTTGTTGTAATGTTGTTTACAAATTTAAAACAGCAAAAAAAAGGTCAGATGGAGCGATTGTGTGAATGGTTCCAGAAAATTAACAAAGTTAAAGGCCCTTTAAGGCCCTGAACACATGCTGTGTGCATTTCTCTGTGTATTGAGCATTTTTGTTGTAATTTGGTAGTCAGTGTATTTCAATAGCTCATAGTTCTACTGTATGATTATTACAGCACTCAAACTTGCTGAAGTTTTAAACTATTTAGAGAATTTGTTTTTATATTAACATGAATAACATTAACATTTAACTAGTGAGCATTGTTATTCTCATTCTTTTCTCTCTTCAATATGGCATTGTATTGATGTATTCATAAACTGTGGGGTAGTTGTCACATATGACAGGTAACCATTCAGTATTACAGTCTTCATTCTGCAGTGGAAAATTAAGTATTAGCTTCTTTATTTCATAATTTTGCTTTTTCCCTTTTTTTTGACCTACTCTGCAACTGTTACTTTTGCTTCATGATAAAAGTTTGTTACTTTTAAAATATGATGAATTTGTTAGTCATGAAGCAAAAATATGTTTGCATGAGAGTCTCACAAAAGAGGAAATGTTTTTTTTACTACCATTCATTCTACAGTAAAGTATGTGAGTATAAGTAACTTTTGAACCCGTGAATATTCTCGTTACTTTCTCTCTGACGTACTTTTTATCCTCTTGGCTCTGTTAAGACACACACATACACATGCACACACACACACACACACACACACACACACACACACACACACACACACACACACACACGCTCACACGTGCGGCAGCCTGCACCCATTGTTCCTGCGCTATTGTTCTCAGTGGCTCATCCACCCCCTGATACATCTGCCAGCCCCGATCCATTGTCCAGCAGCGTGCCACACAAACAGGCATCAATTAGGCAGGCTGTCCCTTTCTGTAGCAACGTGATTGTTATGGCCTGGTCTCCGTCACAGCACCTGTTTCAAACATGTTGGAAGCCTTTGATGGGCTGTAACTTAACCCCTGCTCAAATGATCCGAGGGGTAAAAATAGCATGTGCCACACAGGTCAGGTTCAGCTATTGATCAGTTAAAAGTCCTTACTGTGACACATTGACAGTGTGTATGAAAAACCACTTTTCCTTAATGGTTTTCAATAATTATTCATTCATATAATCATTATTCATACATGTAAGAGACACACTGTAGTCTTTATAGTGCAGCTCACCTGACTTGACTTGAAATGGTGACAATATTTATGGTCAGACAGCAAATACAGTTGTAGCTCTGTCATCTGAACTTTGTAGGAGTAGGCAATGGAAAAAGAAAATGATTTACCAACTTAACACATCTCTTCACTTGGTAACAAACAATATCATAAGTTATCAATCATACTAATATGACCTGATAACTTTAATTTGAACAACCTATATTAATAACTGTGCTAATAACTAGTATTTTTTCAAGTTCCTCTGACAACTTTCTTTTTTTATTGCATGTGGATGATATGTTACGATGTTCTCTTTTCTAGAAATTATACTCTATTATTCATTAGGATCAGGTCTATTAGAGAGTCGACGAGATGGCAGGAAATGAAAGAAAAGAAAGATGGAAGTAAAGTCCTCAAATAGACTCAAAACTGGAAAATTGGATCTTTAGTTTTACTTGTATTTGACAAATCTACTAATAAAATAGCAGTACTTGTACTTGAGTGGTGTATTCCACAGTTTATTTTCTTGACCACTGCTTTGAAGAATATTATGATGGGTCTCAGTGGAGACTTTTAATACGCCAATGTCTGCATGCTGTTTCAGAGGATACCAAGGATAGATACAGTATTGCTGACTCCTGAGGTCTTGGTTTGTTTCTGTTGACAAGGCAAATATCTACTGTAAGGAAACTGAATATTGGCACAAATATTAGTGGCAGCCTCCAAAAACACAAATCAGTTATTGCACTCCTTGCTTTCCTGAAGAAGCTTAAGACGTTTTCCTGCATATGGATATTTCTGTGTCATAAGTGGGCTGTTCCCATAAATGTGTTGATCCAGCATCATAAGCTTTACAGATCATTTCTTTTTGTACTGAAGTCTGTCGAAATGTTCCACTAATGATGACATGAAACTATCTGACTCATGCTGTATCACACCGGCCGCTGACCTGTCGTACAGTTATTGATCCATAGGTCATATGAAGGTCATTATACTCCTAACAAAGCTTCAATAAGGACCCTTATATTGGCTCCATGGAATAAAAACCGATAAAGGGTCACTGATGAAAGGCTCAATACACCCCGTGGTGTAGAGTTGGAACATACAATATGTAACTTCAGCCACTAGGGGTCTCAATAAGAAAAGACCGTGTTTAATGAAATCGTGAACCAGTGTTGGGTCATCGGAGTTGTTGATGAAGATCTATCTGGCGGGAGTCAGGTACAAATCATGTTCACAGATGAGGTGAAGTGTTTTTTCACTTTACAGAGCAAAAGTAATGAATAATAATGTTACACGAGTGTCCAATACAAACATAGGATCAAGTGACTGGCTAGGGATGTGTTGTCTCTTTGCTATACGCTGTTAGAAACAGGACGTTATAGCATAGACGGGCAATTACGAATTAAATGGATATGACGCGATCAGAAGGCGACAGAATGAAAGGTACCGTTACCTTGAATAAAATTGTGTATTTCTCTGGGTTTGAACACTGGAAACATTTTTGGATAATGTTAGTACACGTGTCAACAACATTTATGACATAGGTCTGGTCGTGTTTCAGACAATGAAGGATAGTTAAATATTATATCTTTAAGCTGTTAAACTGTCCACACCACGACTTTATTTGGACATGAAGTAGTTAAACAATATGTGACTGTGGTTATTCCAAACCTTTATTTCAAAAAGGAGTGAATGAATAATAAGCATAACAGCTTTTTAGAAGAAGCAGACACGGTACTAAACTAACTGGAAACACGCGATTTCCCCAATTCACACCAGTGGATCAAATGCTAGTTTATAAACATTTCATGCAAATTTAATGCGGATCCACGGTGAATAAACATAGAAATATACAAATTATAGCAGTGTAGAAAAAGTCAGTGTGTCTTTGAAACATAAGCCACTGTAACATGATAAAAGGCTTTATTGAAATACTAAAGAAGCAGCAGTACAAAATAGAATCATTGTCTCCATATGTCAACACACTCTGATACGCCTTTCCTCCATGTCTGCACGGACGGAGCAGAAGTAAATATTATCTTGTATACGAAAAGAAACTGTTAATCTGTTCTCAAACTTCACGGTTTAAAAGAACCGCAGCTAATTAACCGCACACCAAAACAGGAATACATTTTAATATTGATCCCCTCATGTCCCTGGTGCATTGTCTGTGTGCATGTGTGTGTGTCTGTGTGTGTGTGTGTGCAAGTGCGTGTGTGCGTGCGCGTGTGCAGGCAAGAGTATGATTATGAATATTTTAAGAGCACATTTAACATGGTGAAGCCGGAGCAGGCTCGGTGAGGGATTTGCGCCTACTCTTCAGCTAATGACCCCAGGCGCTTCCAGCAAAGCTTCTTCATATTTTAAAGAAAGTCGATAGAGCTGCAGCCCAGTCAGCAGCATTAAGATTCATACAGACGCCACAGGGACCCTGAAAAAATTAATAACACGCGTGTCTAACAATCCTTCCTGCGATTTAGTGGAGCACCCACGCTCTCTGCCTGAAATGCAAAGTAGTAATGAACACACAGATAACATAAATTCCGAACACGCTTGCCGTACCCCTCAAGTCAGGGCACAAACACACTCTTACACCCACTCTTTCCTTCTTCCCCTTCTCGACAAACACACCCATCATCTCCTCGCACTTCTGGCCAAAGGTAAACACACTCTTTTCATCACTCGGCACTCTACGATTTTACTGTCTACTTTCCATCTCTGTCTCTTTTTCTCTTAAAAAAAGGAGGAGATGAAGAAGAAGAAAGCACAAATCCAGGGGCTCTACAAGACCCAGGATGGCACTACGGAATAAAAGCAGCTTTTTTTTTTCACTTTCCTTGGCTGTAATGAATTTTTCAAGACTTCTTATCTGCAGATGTGCCAAGGCATTGGCAGGTCCTCTCACTGCAAGGTTAGCCATTGTCTGGAATCCATCTCAGCAGCTCTTTGCTTGTTTACAGTTTGGCAGAAGTGTTGACACTGCTGGTAGTAGTGTCTGTCACCCAGTAAGACAGGGATGCTGGGAGTGCCCACATACAGTGTTATTGTACAGATTCCTTAATAATTATAATAATGCTAATAAGCACACATTAAGTGGTGAAGGGGCTGACAAAAAATTATGAATGTAAGAATTTTTTAAAGTGCAAATTTGCCACACTGATTAAACAGGGTTCTTGTTTCCTAATGTGAATAATGGTTAAATGAATAAATTATGGAAAAGCCACATATCTATTCTGATTCAAATCTGAACTTTTTATACTTTATAAATATTTATTTCAGTTAACATAATAAACAATGATTCACTATTTCACTGAGAAATAAGAGCCCTGTTTTACCAACAAAAAACTATTCATATCAATTTGAAATTCTTTTAAAGTGCCAACTTGACACACTGGTAAAATGGGGGATCTTGTTTCAGTGTGAATAATCTCTCCTGATTAAAATCTGAATTTTTAAAACCTTTTCAGTTTATCAAAATAAAACATTGTTCCATTTCTCACTGTGTGTAGATGCTGCACACAGTTTAAAATCTAGACATCAGCAGGTTAAGGAGTAAATTAAATAGAACAGGTTGAGTTGTAGGTACTGGAGGTGTTGTTCTGCTCTGGGGTTTCCTTATAGTCAGGAAGGACAACAGTGCAGCGGCAGGCCCTGCTCTCCCTGCGAGGCTAGACAGCATATGGCACCGTCTCCCAGAGAACAACACACCACCCGAGCAGCCTGGCAGTCTCAGAGTGAGTGTGTGTGTGCGTTTGTGTGTGTCAAAATATGTGTGTATGTATGTGTGTGTGGCTGCTTATAATATGTGAATCTTTGCAGGAGACAAAGTAAGGAAGATGGCTGCTTAAGAAGAGAAACAACTCGAAGGAAACAGAACAAAGAGGACGCACGGGAAATTGTTTTTGTTTCCATGGTCACATCAACCAAACAGATGTCGAACACGCCAAACCGTCACAAGGCTTTTGAAAACAAAGAACCGTCTCCTGATGTGAACGAAGGGAATCAGTTTTAATTCAAGCTGCATCATGAACATGTTTGTTAAAAGAGACAGGAGATGGAAGAACAAAACATTTCACTTTACATGTGGACGCACTATAGGGAAACTAAATGCTTGTTTGAATGAGATGCTGGAAGCCTCTGGATGTCCAATGAGGCAGCACATTGATGAGGATGCAGGACGGAGTAAGTGAGCTGAGTTAGACTGAGCGGGTCTGATTGTCTATCTGACAGAATAGTTTCCACTTCCATATGTGAGTTAAAAGGGAAAGAAGAGAATCAATAAGGCATTAGTGGAAAGCCATCAAAAAAAGAGCGATCCAAAGCTTATTACAGCCAGTAGGTCAGGAAGTTGGCTATCATTTATTTAGGGTGAGTTACCTTAAGACTACAGTTAAATCAACTTTATTCCATCCATTTGACCACTCCGTCTGCCTCAGTTATTCAGGGAACGTGTAAATTACAGCAGCAAGTTATACAGTGTGGGTGTCCGCAAGGAATTTGGATACAGTTTTATAAAAATCGACCCAACCAAATAATGCACAGCCTTCCCTCAAATCCTCTGCTGGAGAGATCTCTCTCTAAGGCCATGATGAGAGGCTCATATAAAGCAGCTCATCAGCAGCCTGCTTGCCCATATGTGCCTCACACCCCGAGGTCCCCAGTGGGCCCTGGCTATGTGCAGTGATATCATCTCATCTGCCAACATGGACCACTTGGAAAAAAAAACCAGTGGCTCTTCTGGTTGGCCTATTCCGCCCTCACTGGCTATTGTTATGAGCTGCAGAGAGAGTGCAGCCAGTCGAGTGCCCAGACAAGTCAGTCAAAACAAAACAAATAAATGTGCATACTATATAAGAGAGGTTAGCCAATGATTGAGATGCAGAGTCATGACGGCAACTGGAGGCCAAATGAGGGCAAAGACAATTTATACAACAATAAACACACACTCAATGCATAAACAGGGACAAATAAAGAAAAACTGAAATCCAAAAATTATTCACAAACAAAGACAGACATCCGTGGCTCAGAGCAGGAGGAGGAGAGGCAGTCGTAAAAACGATGTGTTGTCAAATCACTAAGGTGTGAATCCTCGGGGCCAATATTGATGATGACATATGCTGTGGGAAACAGACGGATAGACAGGGAAGCAGGGTCCAGTGTCATATCTGCGGAGTGTGGCTGCGGGTCCCGAGCGGCGACGGTTCGCTTATCCCCCTGCCACCGCACATATGTTTGGGACATGGAACAGTTGGACGTGGCCGAGGGCTAAAATGGGTCAGACCGACACAGATGGAGGAAAAAAACTCCCACTGGGTCACTGTCAGATGACTAACACTCACAGAAGGAAAAGAGGGAGTGATAGAATATGTGCACGTGTGTGATTTTATGGGAGTGAGGTAGTTAGATTTTTGACTGATTTGAACAGTTTGCCAACTACATTTCCCGAGAAACAAGGCCAGAAAAAATACAAGAACTACCGCAAAAAAGTTTTGAATTCAAAATTTGTTTCTGCAGCCCTCGAGTATAAAGAGCAATAAGGACAGTCCGAATTTCCAACATTAAATTTGGTTTCCTGCTTTTTTAACCTCTCTTCTGTCCACTGCTTCCCTTGACCTTTTACCTCATAAATAATTATATGATAAGAATATCATGATCAATAACTGACATGATCAATAACTTGAGTCGTAGCTCCTAATGTCAAGTGATAATCTTCAGTGTGATCACAATATGATACACTTTTTGGACATTTGGACAGACGGAGAGCTTTTGGTTTAGGGCCTATAAATGTCTCATGTGAGGGATTCTCTACAAGAAAGATCAGCTGCAGGAGAACGCAAGCATATTTCGAGACTGATGGGAAAAAAACTAGCAAAAAAATGCACCTCTGAGATGACGTGGAATCATCCAGACCAGATTACACAGTATATTCCAAAACAAAAAAGTAAAAAGGCCACTGAAAATAATCAAGTATTAAGCACAGCACAATAACTTTCCAACATCTATTTAGCTCTAATACAAGAAATGACAAAACACACAAAGATGCCGTCGGAAAGTCTCCTCCGATATGAGAGTTAATCTTTACACAAAGCTGTCCTCCGATTTTTCAGCAGTCCCATGGTTTCAGCGGAGACGTATTCAGAGTGCTTCAGGCAAATGTCCTTGGTTGTCAAAAACCTCCATTAGGAATAGAATGTGAGGCAATAATTGTAGAGTTGAAAGGTCACCCATCCATTTGTTCATTATATATAAACGCGAAGGGAAATTCCTTTCAGTGTAATCCTTGGCTGCCTTTTGATTTGATCTTCCAACACCGTTTCTAACAGAGAGATGGACCGATTCAGCACTGAGCTCAAAATGCATTGCCTCTCTGAATGTTGTGTCACAGCGTCTTTTGCTGAATGTGCTTTTGTTGATGTGAAGTCTTTACAAAAAAAAAATCACTTTGCCAACAGCTTCCAGGTGTCGATGGGTTGTTTTCCACAGGGCTCTTGAGAAGCACTTGCATTTAACATATAGATACAACAGAAAAATCATCCCCGAGCATCTTTCACCTCAAGTGAACCATGACATCACACGGAGACAAACAAATCCCTCTTGCGCAAACTGGAAGCCATGTTGTCAACCATGCATTAGTATGTGGGTGGCATGTGCTCTGTGAGGCAGTCATATGTTAACAGTGGATCTCTTGGATGGAAGTCAAGTTTGCAGCTGCAGCCTCGGAATAATTCATTGCTTGCCTTTTTACCCAGGAGGAGCCACAGGTAGTTGATGAAGTGGCAGTGCCAAGACTCCCAACTGGCGAAGACGAAGCGCAGCTGCCAGGAGTCAGTGCAGCCAGATGCCGCTGCTGATGTACCATGTGTTCCAAGCAGGGCAACAGTGTGTTTGTGTGCGAGCTGGGGTGGGAGGGGAGAGAACGGAGCGCTTGCCAAGACATTCGCACATTGATGCCAACCTGACACATGCTTGGGCACTCCCCATGGTTTGTGTTACCATCTCAGCCTCTCTCACAGATCTGTGGGGGGTCCCCTGTCTCCCTTTTCCTCAGATGCAACCCTCTGCCAAGACGGGAGTTGGCGCCTGCTTGCGGCCATCCTGCCCATCGGTGGCGAGATCCTTTCAGGTGGTCTTTGCTGAATGGTGTGCTGGCAACAGGCCATTGCAGCAGAATGCCAGCTTCTGCTTACTAGATATTCTGTCTCATCATGTTTCCGCCATAACCATAATTATAACTCCTTATGTTAGCCGTGTCTGGTCCTCTCACCCCTGACGGACATATACGCGATGCCCCGATCGTCCTCCACTCTTCATCCAGCCCCAGCAGGTCTCCAGGAGCAGTAAATAAGTCTCTAAACGGCTCGAGATGCGGTCCCCATACGTTGCATATCAAAAATATGGCCATCTTCCAGGAAACAAATCCAAAAAACGTGGGTCGTCTGTGCCTTCTTTCGTTTCATCGGAGATGACGTTTGGTCATTTTAAGGTTGAGTCCTCAGAAAATGCGGCAGTAGCATAAGCATCGAAAAAGACTGAAGACTGTGTAAATCTCCCACAAATAAAGGATTCTCTGAAAATGACATAGCTGCTGTGGTAGCATAGCATCCCCCTAAATAGCATTTCCCCCCACGAATGGGAACGAGTGGTCTTTGACGATACTATTCCTGAGAGTGGAGGGGAGTTCTCCGAAACAAAGGCTGCAATTTGGTTAGGAACATGCCATCCTCGTTTGCAGTGTAGGGGGTTTGGGAAGGGAGATGAAAACTTTTTGAACGTGTGCCATGTCTGTACCATTCTCTTATCTGAGGCCCGCGACTGCCAGCTGGCGGCAGAATGTGCCTACTTGCACTGTGATGATGATGCCAGCCAAGCTAGTTGGCACACAGTGTGGTAGGACTGGCATGTGATCTAAAGCCAATCTGTGTGGGGTAGCTGCGCTGTCTGGTCCCCTGTCCCCGTCTCTGGAGAGCAGACTCTCCCCTGGTCCTGCAATCTACAATCTGAGCATCATGGAGCACTGTGCTTTAATCACAGGTGATAATTTCCTCACTAATCTTTGCTTTTTATATGAAAAGGTGGGAAGTTTATACTAAACAAAACAGGAGGGAATGACATTATATTGTTATTGATATAAAGCCTCATACACTGTCTCTAAACCTCTGGTGTCATATTAACACAGTTCTTACAATCTGGTCACAGGATATTTCAACATTATCTGTGACACGTGTTACGACGCTGTGATTTTACTAAATGGAGTGAGCAGCAAATTACTTTCTACTGTTTTATTGAATAATTTTAATAGTGTAGTCCAAATGAATGGGCCAATGTGTGTGTGCGCGTGTGTGTGTGGTTGTTTAAAATGCATATGTCTATTCATTCACCCAGGTATCACAATCTCAATGAGACAACATGTTTGAATAAAGTTTTTTTTTTTTTGAGGAAGACAAATTACACCATCACTGAAATATCTTAAATAATTAAGTACACTGTTATTAAAATATCAGTCATTTTAAATTGTCATAAAATATTGACATAATTTATGATATCTGTGTGTACTGACGAGACGGGAACCATCGCGAGCAATATTGGTTTCCTGTCGGAACGTTAATGCCGGTGCACCGTCCTTCACGACAAGGCACCGGCTTCTTGTTGAGGTGAGTGTGAACAGAATGAAATGTGTTCACAGCGGAACACAGACATTAGTAAAGAGATTTTTATAAGTTATTCTCGGGAAAAATGGAGCGTTTGAATCTTCCGTGTTGTTCGTCTGAGTGGTGTCGTCTCCTTCAGTCGCTGTCAGTCACAGAAACAAGTCAAATGTTATGTTCAGCTGAACTTTCTGACGTTGTTGTCCTCGTTGAACCTGATGTGAGCGGCTACAGCTGCTCTGAACGACGCGATGGTTATAAACACAGACGCTTCATCGCCATTTTCAATGTTAAATATCTCAGGAAGCTACTGAGAAAAGGGTTGAACCTTGATATTTGTGCTGGAAGTTTTCTGGTGAAAGGAGAACTCAGGCAGCAGCTGGTGTCTTATGCAGGGGGGTTTAATGTAGACTTGATGCATCAGGTGGTAGAAGGTGGAACAATATACACACACCAACAGAGTAACATGAGCAATTGTCCCCCCCAAGTCTGAAGATGTCTCCCACAGCATCCCAATTTATGTCCCTCATCTTGCGTCACCCATCCTAACAGCACATCCAGGAAAGCATGCATACCTAACCTTTATATCTAGCCACTGATGTAATACGCAAAAGAATTGGGAGTTGGTGCCTCTCTGTCTGGGCATCTGAATTAGATATGAAAGTCCATGAGCGTAGACACTACAATGTACTGCTAGTTGCCCCTTTTATCTATAACCTGACCTTTGGTACTGCAAGGAGAGAAGGGAGTATCTGTGGAATGAGTCTGGCTGTAGTCTCTTCATGGTGAACAGATTTATGAGAATGGTCAATAATTCTCTTACAATATTGACCCACCTATAGATAGATAGATAGATAGATAGATAGATCTATAGATAGATACATACTTTATTGATCCCGAGGGAAATGTAGGAATCCAGTATCACACAAAACATTCAAACACAAGAGCATAAGAATAATAAAAGGTCAAAATAAGTCAAGAATAAGTTCACTACAGTGAGATGAACGTCCAGACACCATATCTACTACAAAGCTGTCACTGTAAAGAAGTTTGTGCTAATGGAGATATTTACAATCGAAATATTTTATGTATAAGATACAGATTTAAAGATAAATAACTGAAGCTGTACAAAGTTGTGCATTGAAAACGTCATAGACAGTGGAGGCAGTCACACATCTACAGACACATTTCTGAAATATACCTTATATCATTTTTGTTGTGTAGTTTTGTGTGATAAACAGTCCAGAAACTCAACACTGTTAAGACACTACACATCAGCTGCAGAGTTCTTGTCCCAGAGAGCACTGCTCTGCCTGTGTAAACAGTTGCCTCATGTCGTCTGTGGCTCTGGAGGCGTGCAAGTCTGACAAAGTCTGAGCCAGAAAACCACGATGTTGAAAATGATTGTAGGACAGGGACCCAGTATCCAAGTGCTACAAAACAGGTAAACTGGACTTGGTTGAGTTTCTTGAAGACATGTCACCTCTCATCCAAGAGGCTTCCTCAGTTCTAACTGACTGCTGGGAGTCGTAGGTATAGGACCCAGTGTTGCGAGTTTTCAACAAACTTGAGACTAAATGTCAGGATCTCTCTGCTGCGTTAACAGGTTTCTGCAGGGCCTTAAAAAGTCTGAAATGTATTCATCTGAGTTTTAAGTCTTTAAAAAGTCTTACAAATGTTAAAACATTACACACAGTACTTGGCTACTTCACTTTATCTTTAATTAGGAAGTGTAAATAATTCTGGGTAACCGGGACGATATTCCTTCATATCTGTTTTAGTTGACATAGGTCATAGATTTCATTAATAATGGTCAAGACAAAATAGTTAGTACCTGCTTTAATTTCTGTCAATAATCGTATCAGTGCATTTTTCCATTTCCTCCTTTATCTGTTCACCATGTGTAAAAGTGAAGGAAAAAGCGATTGTGAATGTTACACAGGGAGGTTAGTTAGAGTCATACATGATCTTCCTGTGGGAGAAGATGCTGATCTTCGTGTGCTGTGTGATAAAACAAAGCTCTGATGCTTTTTTGTCCTGTCACCTCCCAGATCTCGTCTGATATGAGCAGACTGAGGGTGAAGCCATCCTGAGGTTCAGTCTCTGGAGGGTATGAACAGCTGAGTCTCAAACATGCTGTCAGGACTTGTTGCTGTTGCCCGTCGCTCTCTGAAGCGGACTGTGCCTCACTGGAAAGCCACTCTTCACAGAACCTGTTTTCCATCAAAGGCCAGGCAATGGCTACTGGTTCAAAGGGGCGCGCACAGATGGACCTCCGCCCCGTCATCGAGGATGAACCAGAAGCCAGCGTTTGTCAGAGCTCCAGCATTTGGAGATAGGGTCGCTGTTATAGACAGCAGTGGCAGCCACAGCTACAAGCAGTTGTACTGCAGCAGCTTAGATCTTGCAGGTAGAATCAGCACCGCTCTCAATTCTGACTTTGCAGGTCTGGAAGGAAAACGAATCTCCTTCCTGTGTGCCAATGACGCCTCATACACAGTGGCACAGTGGGCAGCCTGGATGAGTGGCGGGACAGCAGTACCACTGTACAGGAAACACCCTCAGTCGGAATTGGAGTATGTGATCTCTGACTCCCAGAGTTCACTGCTAGTGGCGGGGCATCCCTTTGCCGAGATCCTCGAGCCTCTGGCACTGAAGCTGGGGCTGCCGTGCCTGACGCTGCCTCCTACGTCTGACCTGGGCACTTTAGGTGTGGAAGACACAGAGGAGAAGGAGACGTCCATCACTGACTGGGCTGATCGACCAGCTATGATCATCTACACAAGCGGAACCACAGGGAGACCCAAGGGGGTTCTACATACGCACAGCTCCATCCAAGCCATGGTAAATGTTGTCTTTTTAACCATAACTACATTGGTAACAAACAATACATTTAAAATCCTGGTTGTCATAGATTAATAGACTTCCAGTTTGTCTGCGGTGAAAAAGGGTTTTTCACCACTCTCACCCAGTAGAGCATGATACAGCTGGTGCACACTGACTGAAAAACTAATTAAAATAACGAGCTGTGTGCGTTGTCTAATTTTTTGTTTTATTCACAATAGTCTTGAAATAGACCTGTTTCAAATAATTTAATTAGTTTATAACACCCCTTCAATAATCAGTATTTCATATTTACAATGTTTTGTGTAATATTGAATTCATGTGGGGGTGCTTTTTTAAACTTCAACCCATTTTCAGTTTTAATATTACAAATAAATAAAATCTGAAAATGTTGCTTTGGTGCTACCATATAGAAATAAAACTCCTTTTTCTTGTCTTGATGAAATAAGACTTTCACATCCTTCATTTCTGAAATAACTGCAAGTAGAATATCCTTGTAAAATAGTCAAAAGCTACTTGAGATTCTGAATTTGTGCAATTAAATGACACAACAGACTAGTTGTGTTAATGTTGAACAATGAAAGTGATTCAAGAGGTTGGAAAGTGTTTCATAACTGTTTTTGTTGCTGTATGTTGCATTTCTGAGCCTTTTTATTGTTTGTTGGTGATATTTATTCTTTTTATTTCTGTTAACTACTAAAATCATGATGGTGTGACATCATGAGCAGCTACAATTGTAGTTTCGAAACATGAAAATTAAACGGTACTTAATTTTATCTATAAGTTTACATACCACATAGGGGGAAATTAATTACATATATAGATGTCACAGGAGTGATATTAGAACATAGTGCGGTTTGATTATTTCATTTATCGATTAAATGTCTTTATTCATTGAATTCTGGGAATTTCAGAAGTCATTGATACAGAAAGTGAAGCAAATAAACTTCATCAGAAGACTTACACATGATGCTTTTCTTAAATTCATCCTCCTCAAGGACAAGATGAAATGTATTGTATTCATCGATAAAAACCTACCATTACACACAACAAGTTACATACGACCAGAGGGTCCTAGTACAGTGGTGAAGAATTTAACAGGAATCATTTCTGTAATCTTGAAGTGTCCCAACTGACGGCAAGAGGGAGATCATCATGTCTTCAACAGTGGGAGCCGGTTGACATGATTTATTCTGAAGATGATGAAATAGTCTGACCCTTCACCCCTCTTTTCTTTCCTCCCCCCCCCCAGGTACAGTGTCTGGTTTCAGAGTGGGCGTGGACCAGAGATGATGTCATCCTCCACACCTTGCCGCTCCACCACGTGCATGGCATCGTTAACAAGCTGCTGTGCCCGCTCTGGGTGGGCGCCACCTGCATCATGCTGCCTGAATTCCAGCCTCAGAAGGTCCAGACTGCACTTTATCTCTTTCTTTATCCTCTTCTTCCAACTCTTTCTCTTGGTACAGTGTAACTTTCATTAACCAATAGAGGCAGATTTACAGTTGTAATGTGGAGGGAGACTGAAAGAGCCAAAAAGAAGATGTCCGGCATGGTCAAAGTGTTGCACCGTTGAAAAAGACCTTGAGCTATTTCCACATCAACCCTTCTTTCTCTATGTTTCCTCTTTTACTTTTCTTCTTCCCTCTTTTCTCCTCGCTTCATCTCCTCTCTGTCTCTCCCTCTATCAGTCCCCCCCACCCCCACCTCCCCACCCCCCGCCTGTCAAACTAAGTGTTTGGGGCTCAGTGATGAATTGCCCTGTGTGGCTTTGTATCTGACCAATGCCGACTCACAGCAGGGGCTTAAGCAGCAGATCAATCGATGAGCTGACATTGAAGGATGATAGTGCTTGTTTGGCCCGGAGAAGGGAGGGGAAGATGGGGTGCTAAGCGTGTGTATAGAAGTTTAGATGCACGTGTTTTCCCTATAGTATATGTGTGATTGTTTGTTCGTCAGGACCTCGGCAGCTTGATGGCAGTGACAGTAGAGGGAAAGTAAAGGTCTTTATAGGACATGTATGCATCAGTCAACAGGGGTATTGCTACGTTGTTATTATAGCTATCAGTATTCTACTGTTATCCCTGACCTTGTGTACCAAACCACAAAATCCCTTCTTTCAACCTTAGAAAAAAACCTTTATTCTCCTCCTGCTGAAGTTACAGTACATTGATGAAGTGATCGATAGTCTGTCTCTTCTCTCCCCGAAGATCTTTGAAGGGTAGCCCGGGCAGCAGAGGCCACCATTGATTTTTACTGATTTCGCCTGGAGATAGTGGCAGAAATTTTCAGCCCAGGAATTGTGATCCAGTAAATCGCTGTTAAGTCTATTTCAACTGTGCTGTTTACAGACTGACGTGAGCAGATACTCATCCAGGGGTTTACAACACCAGTCTTATTTTGGTTACTTGAATCCCACTGACCACCTCAACAGGTAATACTGTATTTCAAACAGTATGGAACTATTCCTTCAACATAGCAGAAAAGCACAAATGAAATATTGCAGACATTGACATTGATATTTATTAAAAGGAACTGATAATGCACAAATTCTTGTGTTCTACCAGGTAAAGGCATTTTATTAAGTTGATTGATGGAGGCGTTATTTACACACTCACATCTTCCTCTTCTATAATTCAAAGTCAACACTGTTATCTCTAAAGTGATATTTTATACACTAATGGTTCAGGTTGAATAGACTTGGGGGGCATAAAGCATTTGACAGTGTTTTGGCTCTAGGGACGGCAATTTAAGTCCATATAGCAGCCTGTCGGTCATCCACCACTTTCTCCAGACAAAAGTATCTCAGCTACTATTGGATGAATTCCATGGATATTTGCACACACAATGGTCTCATGGCCCTGAGAGCATGAAGCCTACTGGCTTTTATGAGCCTGTAGTGTAGCTGCAAGTTCTTTCTACACACTTTCGGAACCAATACCAGAACTGTACTTTTTGTACCTTGTTCGTAACGCAATGTAAGCCAAATGCATCAATGTTGTTTTAATAAAAGCCCCTGGAGAGTAAAACCACTCTGAAAGTACTGATCCATCACAAAAAGCTGATAAAGAAATAAGTAAATGATACAATCTGGTAAACCCTTAATGTTAACTTTTGATATTTTTTCAACATCTGATTGTTCTTTAGAAGAATTGACGTATTTGAGTGCCGCGCTGAGCAGCTCATACAGTTATTTAGGATGCAGTCCATGGCTC
The DNA here is from genome assembly GCF_022539355.2 of Hippoglossus stenolepis. Taxonomy (NCBI): domain Eukaryota; kingdom Metazoa; phylum Chordata; class Actinopteri; order Pleuronectiformes; family Pleuronectidae; genus Hippoglossus; species Hippoglossus stenolepis. The sequence goes on from NC_061483.1 coordinate 11,496,849, forward strand.
AGGGTTCTCACCACATCCTGTCCCCTAGGTGGAGGCCAACTCTTTGACAGACATAAATTGCCTTCCTCTCCCCTCTAGACTGGACTTGGTGGAAGCGCTCCACTGCACTTGATAGACACCACCCAGAATGGTCAGGGCACACAGTTAATAACCCTGCTCGCTCTGCACAAAGTTTGATTCTGTATGAGCACAGGTGAACTGTCAACGCTGGCACATCTAATGATATTGTGAGAAATTGCACAAGTATAGACTGTAAACAATCATTTGAGTTGTATTTATCTAGATATTCTTTATTAGACGCAGAAGTTAATAGGTGAAAAATTAGGTGTATTCTACGATGAGGTGACTCGAAGGATGAGTTGAGAAGTGTTTGCCACATTAGGAAGGGATGTGGTGGTACTGTAGGTGAGAGTGATGATAGGAGAGACTGCATCTTTCTCTGTATGTGTCTAGTTGGTGTGTGTGTGTGTGTTTGAGAGAGAGAGAGAGAGAGAGAGAGAGAGAGAGAGAGAGAGAGAGAGAGAGAGAGAGAGAGAGAGAGAGAGAGAGAGAGAGAGAGAGAGAGAGAGAGAGAGAGAGAGAGAGAGAGAGAGAGAGAGAGAGCGCGCGACTGCAGAGGCAGCGAAGCAGGAAATTACGAAATGGAGAAAGAAGGTAAGTGAATGTGAGATAGGGAGCGAAGGTAAAGGGGGGGCCAAAGATGAAGGGAAGATGCAGGGTCAGAGATGAAAGTAAAGAATAAAGAAGACACACTGGGTAAATGGAGGTAGAATGAAAGAAGAAGAAGTGATCTTAAGTAGACTAAGAGAGGAGAGGAGGGGAGGAGAGCGGAGACAGCTGGGGAGGAGCGTTTGTCTCCCAGGGGGGAGACCAGAGTTAGGGAAGCTGTCGTTCACCTTCACTTAATTCATGCTGTTGTCCCATCCTCCCGTTGTCTACTGCGATGCACCCAGACGACTCTCTCTGTGTGTGTGTGTGTGTGTGTGTGTGTGTGTGTGTGTGTGTGTGTGTGTGTGTGTGTGTGTGTGTGTGTGTGTGTGTGTGTGTGTGTGTGTGTGTGTGTGTGTGTGTGTGTGTGTGTGTGTGTGTGTGTGTGTGTGTGTGTTTGTGTGAGAGAGTGGGGTGGGTGGGGCTGGGTGTGTGAAACAGCTTTGTCCTTGAACAAGTGAGTTAATGTGATATTTGAACAGTATTTTTATATGTGCATGTTGTTCACAATGTATGTTTATGTTCATCAAGGTGTGTGTGTGTGTGTGTGTGTGTGTGTGAAGCCTCTGTAATAGTCAAAAAGCACATTTGTCAACAGTAGCTGGACAGAGGCCTTTTCACTGGCCCACAGCGATCTGCTGTTTTCCTCTCCCTGACCTTTACAAACCATGACTTATTTTCTTGTCTTTTTTTGGCATTGTGTTGACAGCTTTAAAATAAGGTTGCTGTCTGGACTATACTCTGCCATTTACATCAAATACAGGAAAATAAAAATCACACCTCTCTATCACATGCCCTAATGGAATGCATCTGGACGTTATAATTTAGTTTGCTTGGCTCCATCCATTATATACACTGCTTTCCTTTTTTACCTTTCCTTATCTCTGTCCTCCCTCTTCACTTAAGTGTTGTGCTTATCTCTCCCCTTTCTCTCTGTCTCTCTCTCTCTCTTTGCTGCGTTGCAGGTGTGGGAGATGCTGTTGAGCTCTAAGGCTCCCATGGTTAATGTGTTCATGGCCGTGCCAACTATCTACTCTAAGCTGATCCAGTACTATGATCAGCACTTCACGCAGCCTCATGTCAAGGACTTTGTCAAAGCAGTGTGCAAAGAAAGGATCAGGTACTGGTTGTGGGATGGATGGCAGTCAGCTTACTCATGGGTAGAGTGTTTGTGGATACGTGTATGCAGGGTGCGATTTTATTTGAGGTGATTACTGACACCAGGGCGTCGGATGGTTGTGTTGAACAAATGACAACCTCCACCGACTTGGGTCAGGAAAAATATTGAACTTCGATATCACAATTTTTGAATATTTTAGCACATAAAATGTAATTCATAAACTAACTAGTGTCATATTTTCACTGCTGTCCTCATGTGGACAGACGATGGCTGTGATCATACACAACAAAACAAGAATTGAAATGCTATAGAATGCTTGAACATAATTAGGAACTAAATCCACATTTCAGTACCATGGACAGTGACACTTGGCCAGTGATGCCAAACACATTTGTAAGCTTCATTATTTCAGAGAGTAATCACAAACTGTGAGAGCACAATGGGTCATCAATATAAAAAAAATAGACTTTTGTTGTACCCATAGATTTTATATAAAGATTGACGACATGACTGCTCCCCAAAAGTGAAGCCAAAGCGTCTCGATCGGTGGCTGGCTGCAGTACAGGTTATAAATTCCACCTCCTCCTCTAAAAAGTAAAAGTACAAGCTGAATAAATTTTGGCTGCTGCAGTTTTAGCTAGTTCCTGTCACACTGATGTTTGTTCAAGTGCTTTTTTTTCTGTAAGTTTGATTTTTTTTTTTGTTATTTGATGCAATTAAATAATAATCTAAAACATGTTTTTAAATTTTAGCAAATTTTCTCTGATGTTTCATCAACTTTTAAGGTCATCACTACCCTGATACAGTTTTAAGTTCCAGTCCCAACAGACTGTAAATGAGGATGTTTCACAATGTGTTTTTATGGCATATTAAAGCCTAGAAAGTTTTTTATTTGGAGCCTGGAGGGTTTTCCTCATGACTGGCCTTCTCCCTCCAGGTTAATGGTTTCGGGCTCGGCTGCTCTCCCTCTTCCCACTCTGCAGCGCTGGGAGGAAATTACAGGACACACACTGCTGGAACGCTACGGCATGACTGAGATTGGCATGGCGCTGTCCAACTCTCTCAAAGGCCCACGCATCCCAGGTACACAAGTTTGACTGACTGCATACACCCACACAAAAAAGATTTTTTACACAATGTGGGAAAAAAAGAGGCAAACAAGTGAAAGTAAGATAAAAGGTCATTGTCAGACCACCTCTGTTTCAAACTGGTTTATTTGAAATCCTTAACTTCAATAAGTGACAATAATGTACTGCCTCAGGTGTAAAAGGACTGACAGCACAAACACAACTGTGCCAACTGTTGGTTCAGTGGTAGGAAATTAAGCCAGAACTAAAAGTTTTGAATGGTATTATAACAGTCATTGGTATTAACCAGTGATGACTGCTGAGGAAGTGGAGACAAGCTGTCCTTCTTTATATACAGTCTATGGCTTGAACACCATCACTCTTACTCAGATCATCAAACATTAGTCATGTGTCTGTCTTTCATTTACAAATGCTGGAAAAAGGCTTTCACATTATAAAAATGCTGTTTTATGTTCTGTGTTGTGCTCTTAAGAAACATTGTCATCACTCTTTCAGTGAAACTGAACTCATAGTTTTACTGGCAGTGAAATTGGTTGCCAGTCACCCCTTCTTAAAGATTCACTTTCCAAACTCGATAAGGAGCATCAATGTTTCAACTTATGTTAGATTTTAATGTGTAGCATCTTCTGGGATCTCATGGACATTTTCCTTGGCACAAAAGAAGTTAAAAAGCACAACCTTGCACCACAGCATTATTGGTCAGGTTTACAGAAAACAGCGACAGCATGTTAGCTTGAGCCACATTTCTGGGATTATTCTGCACTTTTGGCCAAAGAAACTGAACCGTTGGTCTCACCACAGATTGAGGTACTTTTCATTTTCTTTCTCACAAATCTCAGATATCTCTGATATGATTCCGTCTCCCTCACCACTTTGATTCAGTGCTTCAGCTTCGTGGGTCGTGTTTTGATCATAGGAAGTTCTCTCTGGTTTGATGTCAGGTAAAAACCCCACGATCCCAACTACACCTCCCTCACACACGCAGCAACAAAGACAGGGACTGGAAATGAGGTCAGACTACTGGCGGTTGCTTTCTTCTCCCGTCTTTGCCTGCCCCCCCCCACCTCCTTTTCTCTTCCCATCTTCTCCTTCCCTTCCTGTTCCCCAGCCAACTCTTCCTCTTACAGGTAAAGCTAATTAGCTTGCAAGTGGATTGGGTAATCCTCTGTCTGCTGTTTTGCTGGGGCATTGTTTTGTTTGTTTGTCAGGTTATGTTTGGCATAAACTGAACAGGTTGTGTTTGATTCCTCTCGGGTGATTATTAAGAACGGCTTCAAGAGGTCTATTGATGTTTCCATTGCAGCGCTGAGACTTGTGGAGGATGTGTGCATGTTTGTGTGCCTAGGTGTGTTTGTATATGTAAGTGTATGCAGTCATGAGCTTGTGGCTGTTTGAGTCAGTGTGTTCCTGTCTTGTCTTTAAGTAGGTTAAAATGGATCAATAGCAAACCGTAGGAAACACTCTCAGAAGAGTAGTGGAGTGGAGTCACCTTCTCTATGCTCCTCTTACACACACTCACTTTCTCTTCTCTCTGTCCTTCGCCAACTAAGTAGCACACAACTCAGCTTTTAATGCACCTTATTGACAGCAATTTTATTAATAAGTTCCGACTGTAAATACAGCATCTTACTGGCCTGATTTTGTTGTGTAGCGTACAGTTTTGGAGCATTCCAGATTAACAGCAGCGTGGCTTTCTAGGTCACGTTGCCCTTGTTGAGATGTAAATATGTGAGATGAGTTCACCCTAGTTCTTTCCATCTCATTATTATCTCACTCTGCTGCCCCTTTTATCTTCATAAATCTTTTTCTTCCTTATTTTCAGTCTCTTTTTTTGTGCGTAGAGAACAGAGACACCTTCTCGCCCGAAGTCTCTTCCTCCAGATGTTGTCCTTCCAAACCTTTATGTCATTTACCCTGAAGATTATTTGGTCTTTCTTACAGCTTCTTTGAAGAATAACTGTAGAGCAATACTATTTGGACCCTTTTCCTTATTGCTCCACTCCACACATTGCCTGAGTTATACTATTGATTGATTTTGGAGACTTTGCCATTGAGCTTGTGGAGGCTGTTTTTGTAATTGTGTAGTTTGCAATTTTTCGTTGTACTTGGAGAAGAACTCAAGATGATCCCTTTATTTTTACCAGGTTTGTTCCCAAGGGCAATTTTAATCCTTGGCTATTATGTCATTACGATTGCTACAGACATTTTTATACTAAAATAAAACAAAAGCCATCGATTTTGTGCCGCTAATTTAGGGTTGTGTTGTCATGGAAGTAGGTCAAGCAAAGTAGTCCAGATGTCCCTGTCCCCAGCAACCTTTTCCAGCTTCTTCTGGAGGAGGAGGCCAGGGATCAGCATGCCCAGGCCCCTGACCTGGCTTGTTGCCCGGCTTACATTGCAGCCCAACCTGATGCCTGCTCCTGCTGTGGTGAACCCAGGGTGTTGACTTTGTGTAATTCCATGGCTTCAGGGATCAAGGGCCCAGTCACCAGGAGTTCACTGGTGAGCTCTCCTGTGAACCAGGTCTCGCTCCAGGATTGTGCCCTTGTTTTCCTGAGCCAGTCAAGGTGATGTAATTGTGAAGAAGAACTTTATTCTGGTTGTTGTAAATCGAACTTAGTCTGATCTCTCTACTTGAACCAATTTGCTTTGGGAGGCCAGAGGCAAAGTAATGCCCCCCACCTGAAGTGTCCTTAAGCAAGACACTGAATGTCCTCCAGCTGAACCTGATCCTCATCCCACTCCGCCTCTGTACTAATGAAAATAAGTTACCAGAACCACCTTGTGCTGCAGGTGTCAATTAACCTTGTTCACACTGTCCACAGCAGTCCAGGATATCATTATAACCAGTGGTGGAAGATATATTGAGATCCTTTACTCCAGTAAGAGTACCAATACAGCAATATTACAAGTAAAATTCCCATTTATGAATAAAAGTACATAAATATTAATAGCTGAAATACTGATATTATATATGGCATTATAAGATGATTAATACTGAAGCATCAGTGTGTTTAAGAAACTGCCCAAGTTTGTAATTGAGCAGCTTGATATTTTATCAATTGTGTAAAATTTTAATCTTAAAAGTAACTAAAGCAGTCAAACAAATGTAATGAAGTATAAAGTACAATATGAAATAGTTAATTTGTTACTTTCCACCACTGATTATGCCCTCGACAGACACAGCTTGTCTAATCTTCGGACTCCAACTTGTTTGTTATCCTGCTCAGTATCAGTCTTTTGTGGTCATTTCCCTTATGGACTGAATGCATGTGAAGGGGGGCATGTGATAGACATTGCCAATCAAGACTGGAGTGGACTGGATCAATATGAAGCGAGAGGATCAGTCTTTAATTAGGACCTGACCTGCTCCTCACTGCGAGATCAGTGGTCTGTGAAACGGCATAATAACCTTAAAGGTGAAGGAAGCGATTCTCATCCGATACACTTTTTGTCAATCTCAGTAAATAACTCCTCCGTGCCCGCCAGCTCTCCATTCTGTGGGTGTTACTGGACAGCCCTTGCTCTGTAAATGAGAGATAAATCAAATATCTTGGTCCATGCCACACAACAGTATTCCTGCTACAGCAACAGGGAATGTTCATGCACAGGAAAAGTAAAAGAAGCAGGGACATTGTGAAAAAAGGGGAGGTGGGAGTGAAAGCTGGCTAATCTGGCACATGCTAGTGGATAGTACCAATCTAAGGATTACCAAGGGAAGGGGAAAGAGAAGTCAATCCTTCTTTCACTGCCAGACAAGGTAGATTGTTGTGTTATGTTGCAGAGCCAATAGTAATATTTGTCCCATCTTGTTACTCATCACGTGTGTTTGTGTCAGTTATGTAAAATGACTTGCCCATTGGCATTCAGCTTGCTTTGTAGTTTTCCATATGTCCATACAGTGTGAAACAACAGTGTGAAAAGGGTTTAATATACTGTAGAAGAGCTAAAAGCATAACTTTGCTAGCCAAATGGCTTCATTTGAATAGATACATCATTTGAATGTTGTATTGTTACCTTACTTATTAGCTTGGCTACAAACCTCTGATCCTTTGATTTTCTTCAGATTCATCCAAAAATCTGTGAAAAGTAGAAGCAGGGAAGGATGATCTTGTGTTATTGGGTTTACTTGATACCATGGGTGCTGCAGTTCATACATTTTGAGAATTCAATTCACTTGATAGATGGCAGTGTCTTGGAGTGTATCTGGGATCTGTTTTTAAGAGTCTTAAGACAGATGTCCAGAAACAGTTCTCTTATTTGGAGTTTACGCGGATGCTGGTGAGGCTGCATTGGGCATTTTCCCAGAAATCCCCATTACTGTCAACGTAAGCCAACTTGTGGCGACTGAGATGAATGGCTTTTGGTTTCCACTGTTTTACAAGCTCAGAAAACCATTAAGTGACCGGTTATGCCCTGCAGATGGAGGGTAATGCCGTCTTGGAAGAGAACACTATCGTTGTCGTATATGCTTCGCCAACGCTGATGATCATTACTTTGTTCGATACGGCCCAAATATGTCCAGCTTTTTAAAAAAGGGACGAAATCATCCCATCTTTTTTGTAATAAACCATCTTCCCTTTGTACTGTGATACTTATGTGTGTGTGTCTCTGCTTGATTTGTTGACAGGGGCTGTGGGGTCACCGCTCCCAGGTGTGGAAGTTCGGATTGTCATGAATAATGCAAGCAACACCACGATTGCGGAGGGCAGCCACAGAGAGACTCGGGTAATCTATAAATAAATAGGTTACACACTGAATTATCTATAGGAAGTGAAATATTTCAAAAGGTTGTATAATTCATTGAAATTCAAACCTTGAAATGTACTTAAAAAGTCATGATACCGATAGTGACTGCATACTTTCCAGAAATGTATGTTAAATGTGGGATAGGTTTATTTTTCAGCACATATTAAGTATCTAAATGCAGTATTTTGCTTTCAGATTAGATTCAGTAGTATTTGTTTTCTTGCTTGTTGTTGGAAAGTTCATCACCCAGCAATCAACTAGATGGTAATTTAACACTATTCTGGCTAATATAAACTCTTTTTTACTGTCTAAACCATCTGTTTCGGTCTCTTCCTTTTATCTCTGTGCATATGCTACAGGTACGTGCAGGTCTGGAGGGGAAAGAGGGCGATCTCCTGGTTCGAGGTCCATCTGTCTTTCAGGAATACTGGAACAAGCCTGAGGAGACCAGAGAGTCTTTCACTGAGGGCGACTGGTTCAAAACAGGTATTGAGCCCTCATCTCCTCCTCCACCCTTTGCTCTGGTCTTAACTCACACTTCAGCACTGTACGCAGGCCCACACACATTCGCACACACACATTCGCACACACAATCCCTTGGAGGAAGTGAATTCTGCCACTAATTGCATCTACATGAGTGGTGCTGTCAGAGGGATTCACAGGAGGAGGAGAGATGTCAAAAGATTTTTTTTCATCTTCACTACAGACTGCTCTTCCAGGGCCCGATTTTAAGCACTGGATCAGGAGTCCAGTCGCCAAAGCACACACACACACAGGCAGGCACGCCCGCCCACCCACCCACCTGCACGCGCACACACACACACACACACACACACACACACGCACACACACACACACACACACACACACACACACACACACACACACACACACAGTTTGAGTATATGTGTTGTTTGTGTTTCGGGGGACTATAAATGGACTATGTGTGTTTTTGGTGCTGCAGGGCATTTTTCCTCCTAAGTGGTTATGACTGCTCTGGGTCTTGAGGAACCAAGTATTGCGCTCTCGCTTTTCCTCTCCCCCTCTCCCTGTTTTGTGTGTGTGTGTGTGTGTGTGTGTGTGTGTGTGTGTGTGTGTGTGTGTGTGTGTGTGTGTGTGTGTGTGTGTGTGTGTGTGTGTGTGTGTGTGTGTGTGTGTGTGTGTGTGTGTGTGTGCGTGCGTTTAAAAGCACAGAGAAAAGCTGTCATCGGAGGCTTTCTCCCCTGCGGCCAAGCACTTCATTCTCTGCCCCCCCTCCCCAAAGGAGCGCTTCTTTACTGCAAAGCCACCGACAGACAGGTGTTAGGTTGTCATGGGGAGGCTGGGTGGTGCACAAGGAGCTTTGAATTGTAATGTACACGACAGGATATAAGCAAGAGAGTGAGGAAAGAGCTGGAGGTATTGAGCTTGGAGATGTTGTGGTGGAGGGGTTAGAAAGAGTCAACTGCAAAGGGTGGCATGTATGGTCCCAGAGAGACTGGTGACGGACAAGGTAGGGATGGGGAGCGAACAGTGGTGTTGGAGGAGGAGGGAGAGGGAGAGGGGGGCAAAAAGCAGCAAGGAAGGAGCGAGTGATGGAGAGCGAAGCAGGGTGAGGCAGTGGGAGAGCAGGGCAGACTGTGTTTAATTGGCTTTGCAGGCTGGAAGGACAGAGATCCAGAGCACAGCACGCTGCTGTCACACTCCATTACAGCCACTGGCCACATAATGAGAGCCAGTGCAATCAGCTCCCCACAGACTGGTACCTCAAGCAACATGCACACTCTCTCACACACACACACACACTGTAGACTTTCATGTAGGAAGTTTTCAAACGCGTTCCTTGCCCTACCTGCCTCTGATGAAGTTAAACAAACATACACTGAGTTGTCAGTATATTACACACCTAGTTAAAACTCACCTCTTTAACACAGTTAAAAATGAACATTCATCCTTTATGTAGGTGTAGTTGCAAGACTGTTGTATTAGACTGCACTATTTTAAATCTGGGTGTTCCTAATAAACTGCCAACTAAGTGTATGAAGGTGTGAATTGAAAGGTTTTCTCGAAATAAAAGCCCTGTCTAGACAATGTTTGGTTTAATCTCTTTCAAATCTCATTGTGATTGAATCATCTGTTTGAATGATGAGAAACTGAGCTGGAAAATATCTGGTTCTCTTTCATTTTTTCTCTGTGGCCATTGGGTCCCAGCAGCCACAGGAACACGACCAGTTTCAACAGCTACGCAACCGTACAGCGACTAGATGTGCCTCCAATGCCTGTTGCCTCACTCTCCTTGTTTGCTCCTCAATTTGTAGGAGCTCTTTGTTTTTATACTCTGGCTCAAAGCACGAGCAGCCATCGTAGTCGATGCTTAATCAGAAATTAGGAAAAGATTCAGCCATAACAATCCAAACGCCTCACTCTCTCGTTTCAACCTCTGCCTTCCTAAAACAACCCAAGTCTCAAAAGATTTGAGTGTGAGACTTCTTGTTGAGTGACAAGTGTAATGTTGCCTTTTAGGAAAGTTTGAACCTTTTATTACTGATAAAAAAAAAGCCCTTTTAATGGACATTTCTTGGACTGTCGCAGTTGCCCCAGGATTACACTGCTGCCGTGTTGCAGCAGTCAGGGGAGGAGATTTAAAGTGAAGGCTATAACAAAAACACACTTTAGTTTATCCTGTGTTTCTTTGCTGTGGAACAATTTACGGAGAAGAAAAAAAAACATCTGTACCCCGCAGCTGATCCCAATCCACAAGTCTAAACAGTTAAATCTGTTAATTTCCAGATAGAAACATGCTTTTGTGGACTGGAAACTCCCACACACGCTACTCTTGCACTTAACCTTCTCCTGAGCTTTCTACCTCCCCTCTCACATTCGTACCATTTTTACCCTCACACCTGCTCCTTGTTTCACACTCATTTCTAACACTGTCTCATTCTCACACTCCACTGCTGACTTACTAAGTCCTGGCTGATCTTTTGTCACCTTCCCTCTGAGCTTTTCATGTGTCAGTTGTTATACATCCCCCAGGATTTAACCTCCAGGTCAGGGAAGAGAACATAAAAGATGTTCAGCCCTTTTCAAGAATCGGACTTAGATCTTCTTTTGTGTACCGGGGCTGTCAAAGTGATGGGAGTTCACTTTTTCAACAAATTTGATTCATGTTCAACTCTCACACATCCACCAACTGATCCTCAGCTTCTCCTCTGCTCTGACCTGAACCTCCTGTCCTAAGCACCATCTACATCAGGACTGTGACCCTTCGTCCGTCTCCAGCTGCAGTGTCATGGGCAGGATTTGTATTCAGCCTGAGAGACTCAACTCAGGAAATTCTATTTGTTATTCATCAAAGTAGCTCATGACTTAAGTGCAGGACCAACATTTTAGCTGAGACATGGAGAATGAGTAAAGGAGATAGCCCTGTAGGTTGAAAATAAGTTTGTGGTTCATTGAAAGTCAAAAGTGTCCAGCATTTCACACTCAACTTTCAACAGAGTGTAAGATTTAAGAGAAGTAATGTTCAGTTTTGCGGGTACATGTATTCTTAGTAAAACCTTATCTTATTATTAAGATTATTATTATTTTTCAAACTTATTTAAAAAATAACACAGTTTGCTTTTGATAATGTTGAAAGGTTTGAGAAGAAGAAGGCAAAAGAGAGCTGGCCGGAGGAGTGTGAGAGTTAAGATCAATAAGTTCTCAGCCGGCCAGAGGTGTCCTCTCTAGTGCGAGGGACTTCTGCGGAGCATGACTGGCAGCTTCATAGGAAAGCTGTCGCCTTCTGTTCACAAACATCTTTGAGTACGTTGGCCCCCTCTCACCTTTTACAACCTCTTTTTGTGCTCGACAGTGTGTTCTATATAGCTGTTTTCTGACATGGACTCCTGAGGAAGTCCGGAGAATTGTAACTCGGACATTTGCCTTTCACACATGAAGAACGCAGCAGAAAGAAGAACGTTGCAGAAATTACATAATTTGATTTCAGTCCTTATTGTCAAAAGCTCTCAAATCTTGTCTTTCCAAGTTTACATCTTTCTCATCTTCAAGATATGTATATTATTAATTTTTTTGCTTTGCGTCTCTTGCAAGAAAGAATCTCGCTCCAGACATTTTCCTGCTGTATTCTCACATGGGCTCACTTGGATATTTTATGGATATTTTACTCGGGTGTGGCAGGAAAAGTTCCAGAAAAATGTCTGGAGCTACTGCCTCGAACATGCTTTCTCACATACGGCCCCTCTGGAAAATGTATGGAAAATATCCAGCCTTGCGTGGGCTTTAATTGGATATGATGTACACTTGTAAATGCAACACAACAGGGCCATCATTTTACAAAGCTTTAGTGTTAAAAGCATTTGGTTGAGAGGGTACGTATGTGTGTGCATATGAGTGTGTACTTCTGCATGTGTGTGACCGAGCGAGCAGTCACCCCAGCTGTAAAGGTGAGCTTCAGATCTGCAGGGTAACTTCTCCACAGACAGACTGACAGCAGTGTGGCTCATATCCTGCAGAGCCATCACTACTCATTTGTGCATGGGTCTTTCGCTCCCAGCTGTGCTCTCCTCTTCCCTGCCTCCGTCGCTCTCTGTGTTTCCAGTGTCATATTTTACCGCGGGTCACATCTTGTCCTCCTAACTCCAATGTCAGAGCTCCCTGTGGGATCCGCCGACACCCCACCCTCCGAGCACTCTGTTCAAACAAGCCGTCTCTGTGACATTTAAACCGCAAAGGTGGCACTGCATGCTGCTCCTCGTTTTATTAGCACCAGTTGAAGGTAACTTTTTTATTTCATTGGTATCTGCTGTTATACATTCATCTGTTTAGGGGCCTGTAGTACGAAGCAGGATTTGTGGTTTATCGAGGTAACTTCAGGTTTAAATCTCAACTTCATTCCTACACAGGGACAAAAGAGTAAAGTGACGAATGATAAAGAGAAATTCGTATTTATATAGATCAGTCAAATCCTTTTTGCTGTTCCAGGCTGTCCATGGGTCAACTCTGGTTTTAAAACAGCTTCTGACAAACACAGGGAGATATTATCAGATTGAATAAATACACACAGTATATGTTATAGCTTCCTTTATATTGAACAAAGGGTTCACTGAGCCAGTTGATAGTCCAGCTTCATATTACAGGATATCGAGGACAGTCAGTGTTATGATCAGTAAAGCCGGATCAAGAAAATATATATATATATATATATTATATATATAATTCCATTTATGCTGCACTTGCTACAGGCCCCTGGTCAAAAGCAAAGACACTAGAGGTGCTGTGATTTCATAATCAACCAAAATTCAAATGAATTTGAGTTTTGAAAACAGTTTTGCTCAACACTCAGATTTCAATGTGTCTTGCCTGACTATCGGATAGTTATTCTTTTGATTCAGTGCAGAGAAGGAGCATATAAACAACAGTTAAGTAGTTTGCCTGATGATCATGAAAGATGTGAGACAGACATCAATCCTCAAGTTCAGCTTGTTATCTGCTGGTGGAGAGGCAGCCCAGCACGGACTATAATCAGTAATATTAACATAAAGCAATTCACGCTCCTTTAATTGCATTATATTAAACAAATTAGATCACTCATCCAAGTGCAAAGTGCTTTATTGTACAATATTAATTACTAAAAAAGGAGCTGTGACAAAAGTTAAGGATGATAAATAATGTCAGAGCTGAGATTTCTCTGCTCGGCTGTCTGTTATTTATCCTCATTAACTCTTCCATCTAGGCTGTGGGGCTTTAATGTGGAACATTAATATTCATATATGCTAAGTGTTTACAGTCAGTCTGAGGAGAGGCATGACTCACATTTAGACCTCTGTCATCTCTGTTCAGATAAGGCTCTCCTCTCCACTGTGATGGAGGGCACTCGGCTCTAACCTGCAGTGTGAGGGTTTAGGTTGTGATGAAAGACGGTGACTCCACTTGTACCTTCTCACAGAGGAGAAGCACCACCACTTTTAAACACTTTGGACTCGCCTACGCACGACACAACGTGACTGTCAGTGCCTCTGAAATGTCAACGTTTCTGAAGGGATACGACACTTCTGAGTCTTGGCTGAAGATGGAAATTCTTGAAACTGTTTAACAGGTTTTAAAAAGTTTGAATCGCCGTGCCTCGGTGTCTGCAGACATGTTTGCATCTTCACTGAGTTGGGTGCACTTATTACCTCGGCCAGGGAGATTGTTTTTATCTGCATTTCTTTGTTTTGTTTGTCTGTGGTTTTTTTGTTTGTTGGCAAGATTACACGAAAACAACTGAACGGATTTCCACAAAACTCAGTGGAAGGATTGAATAGGACAGCGAAGAACCCATTCAATTTAGTTGCCGAGCCAGATCTGGAGGCAGATCTATTATTCAAATTTTTTTTTCTAGTTTTTCTTGGTTCAAAATGCAAATACAATTAAGGCCTACATAACTTCAGCAACCTCCACAACTACTGGTATTGATCAGGTCAAAGGTTTTCTTTGTCTTTCTGGAATGAGCAGAAGGCATCGAAAAAATATCAATAATTATCACAATAGAATTGTCAAATGCAATGTAATAAAAGTCAAATATATTACTTATGCATTGTGCAAACGCAGTGAGGAGGTATAACACATAATTGATCTACCTCAGATTTATTACATGTTTTGCTGTTTGTCATTATCTGTTTAAAACCACAAACTTCACTCAGGAGCAAAAATCTTTCTTTAAACTTAAAATAAATTTTAACGTCATAATTCTGCCTATCGACTGATGTGAACATTTTTATCACAATAAAAATCCTAATGTCACCTTTGTGTGTTACAGTTTGGGATCATCTTGTTCATTAGACTACATAACCTGGTTTTTACAGCAGTTATAGGAGAAGTTATAGACGTATATGACCTCGCTGTCGTCAGGGCTTATTCTATCAACCTTCAGATGCAATGAAAAGAAAAGCAGTTGATGAGGACTTCGCAAGACAACATTAGATAAGAGGAGATAGAAATTTCTTTCATCCTCCCAAATGAAGAATTGTGCAAAAGCTGCTCAGTAAGAAAGTGACACAAACGCTTTGTATAGTCACAAAGAAATTCAATTTTAACTTAGATTTTCAGGATAATTAAAGTGTTTGAGTGTTTTCATAATGTTTTCATCATTTTACTAAAGATCTTTTGCCTTTAACCACCCAATTGAACTTGAATTATTAAGCCACATCTCATCCTTGAATTTAAGTGTTTTTCTTACTTATTCAAGTGTTTTAGTCTCTGTTTGAGAGTGCAGTAAATGAATGTGGAAATGTTTTCATTTTATTCCTCAAAGTACGCGCTTTACAGGAAGCTACATGCCAGCCCACGTCTCCAGGGCTGAGTGGGGTGTGCACACAAAAACAAGTACATGGTACTTAGATCAAGGCCAGACTGGAATCACATTCAATTACAAACACTTGTCTAACACGATCAGTGACGGCAGAAATGTGTTATGGGGATGAAAGTTCCTAAAAGTGAAGAGATGACTTCTTTCACCTCCACAAAACCAGTTTTTATGCATTCTCCGTGTCCGCTCTGCTTCCCCAACACCTCCGGCAGCGATGCTTGTGGCAGCAGGCTGAACTGTTGATGTGGCGTTGGCCTTTGTCATGTGACACACTCTGCCCTTTTCTTTCTCACACTCTTGTTTTTCCTCTAAGAAAAACAACATGCTCAGACTCTTGCCTGTATCCGTGTGCCTGTGTAATTTTGAATAGTTTTGTGGCTGCTTTGCAGAGCAGAGCTGCTTTTGTCAAATTATAGTTCACATTTTCTGAGGTAACATAAATGCACCGTAACTGTGGAACCCTCAGCTCTCAGTGTTTGTTGAGTGAGGACTCAGGGAAGCAGGGACAGGTTTAAAGCCGAACAGCCTGGTTCTACATCCAGGATCTTCCCTGACTCTTCTGGGCTATAGACTCTTTATAAAGATGGACGACGGGACGGCTCCTCAAAAGTGAATCCAAAGGGTCTTAATTATATATAGCTATGTTAGAGTGACCATTCGACTGGTTATTTTGGTATTTTTTTAGTTATCTGATGCTATAAAAACGTGGTGAAAGCTGAGAGTGACTTCTGATTGGTTGAATGGGGGTGTTGCAGGACCTCGCTTCGACAGCTCAAGCCTCTTTTCACTTCTGCACAGATTCTGGCTCCAAATGTGCAAAAAATGGCAGCGTTTTTAACCAGGATATTTTAGCTTCTTTTCTTAATAGTGGGTATAAGTGGAGACATTTTAATATACTGTCTATGATCTGGGCTTAATTTAAGCTCCAGCCAACATCACCAGTAGTTTCTGTAAATATCAAATAGCCTTTGTCTGTTTACTAAAATACTATATGGGTGCTCAGGATTAAAAAATATATGACAGTTGGAATGAAGATCAATAATCTATGTTAATAATTTCATTAATCCTCTAAAAGCAATGTTGCATAACAGCACGTGTTGTTTTTTCCTGTTAACAAAATTATTCTTAATAGCTGAAAGTAATTTAGTGTTGATTTTCTGCCGTTGTGGTTTAACAGTTCTGTGGCGGCAACTAATGTAATTTTCTTGTTTTCTCTGAAAGACATTAGTGAAGTTTTCTCCGCCCTCCATCCTCAGTTAAAGTCTTGATCTGTTTTTATTTCTTTTTTTTTCCCGCACTGTGTGCCTTCACTTTCTTTAATGCCTCAGAATGAGATGAAAGCCCAGTGCAATTAGGCTTCTTATCGTTTTAATTAAGAAAGCCATTCGGCCATATCTGGCTCCAACGCCATAACACATAATGGCAGAGAGTCTCTGATGCCTGAAGTAGTGTTTGTGTGCATGTGTGTACATACTGTGTGTGTGTCCTAGTAACACAGTTCCCGACAATCTCTCCCGACCTTCTTCCCTCTTTTATCAGTCTTCGTTCTCCAATCACTATTCCCACTTGTGCCTCTCTCCAAACATGCTGTTCTATCCCTTGTTATTTACTTCTCCTCAAAGAGAGACAAGGTCAGAGTCCTGTGTAAGTGCTTCAAACTCAGTTCAAGTATGTTGTGTACCAGTGTTTCTTTCAAAGCCCTTTTGTCCAACGTAGTCTCAATAATTCTGTTTCCTCGCTTCAACATTTGCAGCTAAATGGACCCATTTTATGATGTTTTTATCTGTTTCAGCTTGTACACACACACACACACGCACACGCACACGCACACACACACACACACTCTCTCTCTCTCACAGGGCATGATAAGAGCTTATCAATGTGCATGTAACCAGTCCCTTTCCCCTCATCTATGTGCATAAGATGATAGAGCTGCATATCATTTTTTCCTTCTACCCCCTCATCCAAAGACGGAAGAGAACTACCCTGTTAGTAGTGTTAACACCCAACCAAGCTCCTCCACTCCCCTCCTCTAGCTCCCTCTCCCCTCTCCCTCCATCCCCCCTCTCTCCTCCTCTGTTACCCCAGCCTATCAGTGCGGAGCAGTGGTCTGTGAAGAAATTCCCAATATCTAAATTTACACACTGTATCAATCTTGTTTAATAGACTGGAAAGCTTATAGCCGCCGTGGCAAGCCGGCAGAGAGGGCAGCGGTGATAAATTGTCGGTGTGCAGGCGACAGCCGCCCGTGATGTATAATGAAATATTTATGATTTATCCCAGCTAATAAACTGAAATGAAGTGCGTGATGTATGGGAACAGATGGGCCCTCTATTGATGCTGAGGCAGAGAGGCAAGGAGGGAAAGGAGGAGACAGGAAGAGAGGTGGAGATGTGATGAGAGATGCTCCAGACGTAGTGAAAGAAAAAAATGGAGGGTAAGGATGGGAGTAAAAAAAAACAACAGTTGTGTGTGTCTGACTGACACTGTGACACTGGAGAAGGGGAAGCTGGGAAAAAAAGTTGACATAAATGTGAGATTGATGGAAGGATTCCGGGTTAGAAGAGAGAACAAATGAGATTAAATGATGGAGAACAAGACATACGGAAGATGGCAGTAAAAACAGACCACTATCAAAATATAATCCTTCTCCTATAATGCTTCATCGTGTTGAATCCAGGCAAGGGAGGGCCAGTTGTTTTCTTTTATTGAGTCGATATTTCAGGTGCACGTTTTTTTCCAGCTCTGGTGTCAGCAGACGTGCACAGTCTAACATTGTGGAAATGTTCCTGGCAGGTCTGTACCGACGATTTTAGAAATACTGAAACCTCGAGGTGAGAGGCTCCATATAAGAGTGGAATTCATTTTCTTATCTAACTCTTTGCAAGAAAGTAAATAAGTGTCAAATTATTGTCATTATTATCATTCCTTTAAAAAAACAACCATAAAAATATATAATATATGATTTTGGGGGGTTTTCATTGTATTTTTATATAAATTTAACCATTTAATGGTTTAGTTTCTGTAAATGTGATGTCCCTGCAAACTGGTCTAATTGACTCTCTGTGCCAGGTATTATTGCATTTGGCTGTAAAATAATAAGTTCCTTTATGTAAATGTATTGTTTGTGTAATAAATATATTTTGGGTTTGCTTTGTGTCTAAGTGTAAAAGCTCATATATAAGAATGGTGACAATTAGCCTTCCATCTGAGAAACTCTATATGTATAGCAGCAGTCTCCAGCTGTGGCCCCCACCCTTGACTTTTCCTGACCTCTCCTTCATTCAACCCCATCCAACCTTAACCACATTAGTGTCACACACACACACACCGTCACACACTTCCATTCCCTCCTCGGCCCCAGCTGTGGACGCAGCACCTGTAATAATCCAAAAGGACACCTTCCTGTTCCTTCTTTTCTTCTCCCCCACTCCTTCCCTCCTCCGTCCATTTTTTATCCCTCTGTCTCTCTCCACTCATCCATACTGACCCATTTCCTCTTGCTTGTCATCCCCGGGCCCAGCTGAGTCCCCCATCCCACATACTGTACTCATCCTCCCCCACACCTGTCCCCCAGACACCTCTGTGCTTGTGTGTGTGTGTGTGTGTCTGGAGGATGTGGGGGGAACTCTCATCCATCCACTGCACCCCGACTTCCTCTGTCTCAAACACACACCTTATATTCAACCAAGTTTACACACCCTACATTCCTTGTATCACGTTATGTCGTTTTTATGAGTATATATGCTTTTTTTGTTCAGTTAATTTTTTGGTCACCTGCATAGTATTCCCCAGAAAACCCAAAAGTTTTCTCTGACGCAATAATTCATTCATGGCTATTTACAGTAAATGAGGAGGTCTTGTGGCATAGAATAGAATAGAATATACTTTGCGTAATAGAAAGATAATAAGCTAATAAGCTGCTGGTCATGGACAATCAACGTAATTTAAAGTGTCTGTGGTGCAAATGGATAATGTTTCAAAATTAAAGATAATATTTGTAACAATTATTCATTAAAATGTCTAAAAACGAATATACCTATCTTAAGCATTTTGTTGACTTGTGTACTTACAGAATTTAATGTTACAGCCCAGGGTCGAGGTAACAGGACGTTTCATTTTGGTCGCCTTTGAACTGCATCATATCTGCTTCATCTTCCAGGCTAAACACTGTATGACAAAGGAAAATCCAGTTAGCCAATCAGTCCATCAATTTTCGACCCTCTTAAATAACAAAAAATAATGAGCCATGAAAATCTTACGGGAATGTTTTTATTGATCACCCGCTCTCCCTGTTTGTCTTTTAGGAGACACAGCCGTCTATAAAGAAGGTGCGTATTGGATCATGGGCCGTACCAGTGTCGACATCATCAAGAGCGGTGGCTACAAGATCAGTGCTCTCGAGGTGGAGCGGCACCTGCTGGCTCATCCAGCCATCATCGGTAAGAGAGCTGAACACGTTTAGTCTGTCGATTTAAGGACAATAACGCACTTTAAATTTTTAGGATATCTCTGTTCTGCAGGATACAAATTAAATGACTATGTTGTGAAATTGACGGGCCTTTGCATCAATATTGTATCAAGACTTATAGCTGTTTTTAAACATTATCGTATTCCTCAGTGAAGGAAATGAAATAAGACAATGATGCTGCACAAACATGATGACGGAGGAGAGTTTTATGACGTGGGATGTTACGAAGAAAGGTGTAATTTCTACATCTAATGTGCCCTAACCCTAACGACCTCTAATTACAATTGAGAGTCAGCACCTTTAACCCCGGTCATTGCTGCGCTTTAAAACCAATGTGTTTAAGTACAGAGCAGACACAGCGAAACATGGCAGTGTCTTATTATTCTTAAGTACTGCCCTAAGATGAAAGAATTGGAGCAGCTGAATCTTAACAACAACGCGTCTGCTTCGTGTGGTTTTAACTTCACAGATGTGGCCGTCGTCGGGGCCCCAGATGCCGTTTGGGGTCAGAAGGTCACTGCAGTGGTGCAGCTGAGGAAGGGCCAGAGTATGACCCTGCCGGAGTTGAAGATCTGGGCGAGGTACTGTGACTTTCAGCTTTGTAATAATTCCTTCACAGTAACTACCTTTTATTTCTCCTATAAATTTGTTTATACTTGATTTCAGAATGATGTTAAAATCATGCCACAGTCTGTTAACAGATCAATAAATGAACTTCATTGGCATATTACTATTGCTACAGGCTTAGCAACACATAAACATAAACCTGCATCCTCGAGTCTAAGCAGACGACAGCGCTGCATAAAGATGTGCATCCCCTTCATTCATTCATTCCGCTCTCTCCTTCCACTGTCCGCTGTCAAACTAAAAAGAAATGCCACTAAGCACAATATGATTTATATATTACATTTTTAAAAGTTACGTATTAGGAAAAGAAAGATGGTGATCAGGTCCTTTTTTCTTAATAAAAAGAAAAAAGATGAACTTCTTGGAAGCACCCAATATTGACAAAGAGGAGCTGAAACTACAACAACTGCTGTACCAATGACTTACGTCCCAAAAAACAAAAGCCGCAAAATCATCGAAATCTCGTTGCTGATGTGAAAGCTTGCATTGACTGGATACAAAAAAAAAAAATATGAATATGTTTGAAAAATATGAACATCAACTGCACGAAAGCAAGTAAAGAGACAGTTATCCAGATTTGTATGCCGGTTCAAATCATGTGTTTTTATTACTGCTTTGACAATCTGAACATTGTCACTGTATATTTGCAGTAGACGAGAAGAAGAATTATATGAAGTTTGCTTTGATATTTTCTTTTTTAAAACCTTTTTACTTGTTTAATTAACCACTGTGCAGTGTTTTGGTGTCTAATAAGGAATAAAGCTAAACACAAATCGATATATACATTAACTCTAAACTTGCCTTTCTGGATTATATCTGATCTCACTAGTACCTGAAACCAAATGTTTGCTTCACACCAGCGGAGCCGTTTGTTTTTCTGTTGTTTTTGGTATGAATGACCAGTGAGGATGAAACCACTAACCACTGGACCACCTGCCACCTTTTTAAAAGTGCTTTGTGGCAGCAGGTGGACTCCAACCAGTACCACCAGTGGAGACAGTGACCTGAATAACTTGCTACCAATCCATCATCCTGAATTCACAAAAACAAAACGCAAAAAAAGGAGCGCTCCGTCCCGTTACTGCCAAAGACTGCTGACCCTGTCTTATTGCAGTGATTCCAGAAGACAATTTTTCAGTCCTGTGGTAAACAAATGAAGGCTCCTAATGCTCTTCCAGCAGTTCAGCACACACATCCCCAGCGACTGGCCCTGAAGTCCTCAGATCAATATGGGAGGATGTGAGAGAGAGAGAGAGAGGCCAGAGATGGACTAATGAGGGGAGCTGAAAGAAAGACAGGCGATGAAAAAGAGGAATATGTGTGAGAAGTGAACGAACCATAGTTACAGCGGGCTTTGTCTTTTCCCCCTCCCCTTCTAAATGTCAGCAGAGTTTGTTTTGTGGAACATCGACAGGTACTGTTGACATGCTGCCCTCCACTCCACAATGACAGACACCCCTCTTTCTTTTCTTTTCCCCTTCTGTTACCTCGTTTTCATAAAATATGGATCCATTCATCTGTCCAATATTTTTTTCTTCGTTTTGTCTCCTCCACTATCCTGTCTAGTAACCTGAGTGGGTGGGTGTGTGTACGCTGTGGGCTCCATATGGTGTGGGGGGGTGTTAGATGCTACTGCTGTGGACTGCTCGGCTGGTCATACTGCTGCTGCCTGTTACCCAGGATAACACACACACACACACACACATACACACTCTCATACACTCACTTACAAACACACACACACAGTGTTTCCAGCCACGGGTGCTGCCAGTGGACAGGCAGTGCCAGCGCACTGTGCTGAGGCCAGTGTGTAGAGGAGAGGGAGATAAGATGAGACGTAAACAAGTAGATGGATGCTCACTCTTCAGTGCCCTGGCTTCAGCTGTCAGTCTGAATCTCTGTCACGCTCCCTTCGCCCCACGCAGCCTCGAACACGCACGCACGAACACGCTGCCCCGGAGAAACCTGTGACACGAGCGAGCCCCATTACAGAGAAGTGTATGTATGTACAAATACTCGCTCACACTTCACTCACTGAGGGACAGAGACATCTGCTAAAAGTAGTGTTTGATGGCAGCAACATGAGTCATTATGCACACTCACACCACGCACACGCACGCACACGCACACGCACACACACACGCACGCACACACACACACGCTCACAAACAAACAAACTAGGTTAGAAGATAATAAAAAAAGCTCCAGGCTTCAGGACTTGACGTAACAACCATGCACTCAAAACGGAAAAAATAAAACACTTTTAATTATCTCTGCCTTCTGTTTTTCCTTTTATTATTAGTTTGTTTTTTTTTTATTTCATCTCACAGTGATTATATTGTTTTGCACAAAGGGAATTGTCTGTGTCTGGAAGGCGAATTGGGGATATAAGGGAGGAGAGCTGCAGAGTGTATGAAGGACATTTCTTTCCTTATCTCGACTACTCTGCCACAGGGCTAGCCTTTGTTTTGCAGTTGTTTTCTGTTTTTGTTTTCACCCTTTTTGTTGTTGCATACGTGCCGGCGTGCACACGTTTATGCATCCGCTCGTGTTATGTGTGTCCCCGTGCGTGCTTGTATTAGTTTAGTCTGTGCGTTTCTGCAGTAAACAGTCATCAGTTTATTAACACCAGTGTTTATTGCAGGGAACACATGGCTGCCTACACCATCCCCACAGGCCTGGTGCTGGTGGAGGAGTTGCCCAGGAATCAGATGGGCAAGGTCAACAAGAAGGACCTCCTGCGACACTTCTTCCATTGACCGAGCCACCTCGATGTGTACGACAACAAACAGGTTCCTGGTCACTTCCTGGCTGCTCTCATCTGGTTCATCTAGATTCGAATATCAAAGAGAAGTAGGCAATACAAAATAATGGATAAACAAGAAAACATTTTTGTAATTCTAATGTGTTGAATGCCAATTATCCTGAGAACCCTTTATGTCAAAAAATCTATTTGATATGTCATTTTTTAGACAATTTGATACAGATCTTAATACTGAAAAAAAGGTTCAAAATTCTAACTAACCAACATGGATGTGTCAGACGAACAATATGCAAGAAATTGTCAAGTCCTGTTAAATGCTGTGCAACCTAATATGACCCACTTTTGTAGGGTTTGCATTTGATGCAGTGTCACAGTTCCATGCCACATGACTGTATGAATAATAACCAGGGTTAGACTATGTAGTGGGTTCATACTGAAAACAGAAGTATTAAACTCTAGACAGACAGAATGCAGATGAAAGACACCTAATTTATAAGAGTGTGTTCAACTATTGTCCAACAAATGAAATGGAAGTGATGCTCCACAGCTACAAACTAAAAGATCCACCTCCACCATGGCCCAACAGTCCCCTTATGCAACCACATTTAAATTCACTAGATCCATTTTTTTATTTGGATCTGCACAAAATTGTACACACTCATAAATATCAGCCTCCTAAACACGTCTGATTTTGTTTCCATTAATCCATGAATTATTTTCTGGGATATCAACTAAAGTTGTTGTAAATCTCACAATGTTGAAGAAAGAGTAGAAATATAACTGCATCCACCCCCTGATCAGCGCCAACATTGAATTGGTTTCTCCTTGACCCATTCCACAACCTTCCACCAAAATGTTTGGAAATCCATCCAGCAGTTTTTGCGTAATCCTGCTTAATAACAGACAAATCCATGCAGACGTAAACATAACAGTTGGTAGAGGTTAAATGTAATTACTTTAAACTGAGACAGCTCTTAAAAAATCTAATCTTTTCCTCTTTAATGAAATTAATTTGAAACGTTTGGTGCAGTTTGTAGATTGTTCTGTATACGGTGTGTATACTGTACAGTAAGTATGTAGTACAGAAGTGGGACAAAATATTTGATACACTTTCCTCAGAGTCCCCGAGCAGAACTGTGGGATCCACTGCTCCATCTAATGAGACATGAACAGCTAGTGTGTCGTCTGCTTTGACTCCTGATCAATAAATCCACAAACCCTGGATGTCCAACTTTTCCAAGAAAAGAGTTAAACACAGCGGTACCTCTTGGTAAAGAGTGCTTAGGGTTCTGTTATTTTATAAATTCAGATGTTTTATTGGTGTGATCACATCATTTTGTTGGTAGAAGTGGTTGATTACACCCGAACGAATGGTTAGAAAAGGAGACATTGAAATGTAATCAGCGGGAAACATGGTTAAGATTCATTTCTTTGCACCCACACACAGATGCACTTGACATGTTTATCTGAAAATTAAAAAAAGTTTTTATAAAATATAAATTTCCAAAGTGTTATTTTTTGTTTGCTACTTGCAGACTTCTTACATGTGTGTGTGCGTGTCTGTGCAGCTGTGGTTACACAGGTGTGATGAGAGCCTGAAGGCAGATTCTCTAGCAAGGCACAACACCACAGCTGGATGCCCCGCACTCCATCTGACTAACCCTCTCTCTGCGCTCGCTCTTCGCACCTCTCGTCCTTTTTTCATCTCCGTTTCTCCAGACACTTCACCTCCTCTTTCTTCATCACAAGTCAAAACAGATTGCAATAGCAACAGGACCAACTTGACTGCGAGGCTCTTTTTGAATGAGCCCTAGCGCGCAGCCAGAATAGGCAGAGAGTGCATGAAAAGATGAAAGAAAAGGCAGAGAGAGGAGTTAAAACATAAAGCAGGACTGTCAGAGATTGGAGCCTTAACAAGAGCTGGCTAGAGAAAGTTGATCAGAGGAGAGGATGAAAGAAATGAAAATGCAAAAGAAAAAGCCAGTGTGTGGTTTTGAATAAGTGATTATTAAAGAATATGGAGATGAAAAAGGGGAAAGAGAGGACGTGCGAAAATACGGTTGAGATAAACAGATGTGATGAACAGCCAGAGAACTGAAGAAGGAAAGAAACACAAAAACCTTCGGCCAATAAAACCGCCCGTCCACACACGCACACACTTACACACACACTAAAACACACGCTCATCCGCCCACAGTCACCAGAGACCTGATTAAGAGAGCAGAGCTATCGATCTGTGGGCTGGCAGGCTAGGATGGATGAGCAGGCAGGGCTGCAGGAGCACCAGAGGACAGCTTCGGTGCCCCCAAATCCCTCGTCGCCCCACCCAACCACCCACGCCAGAGCTGAGAGTCGGCCGGGGCCACGGGCAGGAGGCTGCCACGCTGAGGCCGCAGCTGAGGGTCAGAACCGAAGAGTGTTGAGCTGGTGCACAGTTGTAGTTGATGTACTTTGGATGAGGGGTGTTCAGGACCAGGTTCCAGTGCTCGTCTGGTGCTCATGGGGAAGCTGGTATAGATATTCCCTCGACTCCAGCTTGACGGAGCACTCGTGCCCTTGAACCACCTCCACCTCCCCTTTCGCTCCTCTTCTCTCCAACACACATTCAAACGCTCCCTGCCTGAGTCCACTGGAGCATGGCGGAGGAAGTTGTCTGCAGATGGCTGCTTATTGGGCCCCAGGGTCCTGAGGGGGGGGTTATGGGGGACACCGGTGAGGTTGTATTTGTGTGTTCTGTCGAGTAGAAAAGGTTCAAAGAGCAGGTGATGTTACAAAGAGATGACGGAGAAGTTGGTATTCTCATGGTGCAGTTTCACTTTTTTCTGTAAACCTCCTTCGAAGGTGATATTTATTCCTCGGGACTAATTCCGCCTCCTGTCCAGATGACGGATACATCACCTCGGAACATGAATCAGGTGGCATCGCAGGATAACAAAGGATTGAAAGAGAATTACACTTTTTATTACATCCAGCGCACTGATTGAATGCCAGCTCATTCAATCACTGATTCATTTTCTCTCACCGCCTTTCAGAATCTTATCCCAGCATGCACCTGGTCGAAAGGCAGACAGGAACGCTCGACAGCTTGCAGCTCGCAGGGCGGACAGACACCAATGGCCACATAGTTCAGTCGTGACAAACTGAAAAAAGGACACAAGGGCAGGTGTGAATAAAAAAACACCAAATCTGTTTGAAAAATGTGCTTCAGAGTAAAAGCCATTGAAGAGAAACTTAATGGCAGCTGAGGGGGGGTTCCAGTGGTTTAACCTCTCGCCGTGTTGCGGTGATGTAGACGTGTACAGGGATGCGTCAGTGCACTACGGCGTCACAGCTGAGTGTAACCACATGTGCAACCAGCGTATTCTCATTAAACCTGGTGCCTCAGAGTCCCTCTGATCCCCAGGAACACACCCTCACCCATCAGTGATACCCTTTGTCAAACATGAGGCACAATTAAAGCTGATGGAATATAAAAGGAATATTTGCACATATGCAGAGATAGGTTTGTCATGAATTGGGTGAGAGGATCTATACCCCTCTCATTCCTGTGTGTAGCCAGTTGTCTCAGCAGAAGGCCGGGAAGCAGAGGATACAGATAACGTAGAAGTTGCAGCTCCAGGCCCAGAGGCAGTCCAGCAGTGAAACCACAGCTTCCTGATGTACACTTCAGGTATTTTTACAGATTGGAGAGGCTTTATGTAAGTTGTCTCTACCACCACATGGGGTTTCACACCAGGAGTGGGTGGTGGTGATGGTCATGTTACCTTTGAACAGAACCAGGCTACTTCTCTCCCGTTTCCAGTCTTGGTTTTAAAGATTTTAAAATGACGTGTCTCAGTTGGCAGAAGAAAGGCTCAGAGTTCAGCTGGTAAGTGTTTATTGTAAAAACTAGCAACAGATCTCCGGCTGGTTTGGCTGAGGTGCTGGACAGGGGACGTGGTTGTGATTGACTGAGCAGGACAGGCAGGTTGTGTCTGAACAGGAGTCCTGAAACCAGGCAGGTTGGAGAGGGTGACGGGCAGATGGTGAGGCTGGCAGAGACCCTGAACCGGACAGGCAGACAAAGACGAGGCCGGACGTGGCCGGTCACAGGCACAGGTGGGGCGGTGAACCTGAGGCAGAGGCAAACAAGTGTTTAACAGGAGCAGACCGACTGGCAAAGCATCAAAGCAAAGGCAAAGTGTGGCTGTGACGTTTGTACCACTGCTGGTGACTGAACAATCTGCTGGAGCCTGGAGGGAAGATGCAGGGTTTGACTGCTGCGTCTCATGAGGAGCTGACCGGGAGATGACAGGCACACATACATGTATACAGGGGAAACATGAGGAAGAGGGGAATGCAGAGGGATACTCTCAACACTTGGGGCTGAGTCAAGCTTTGTATTTTATTGCTCAGACATGAGAGTGGTGTCAGTCTTCTCAGCAAACTCTCTGAAAAATGACGAGTAAGCATACATATCCCAATACATTGAACTATTTCTATGTTGCTTGAATGATGTGATCTAATAATGAGTAATAAACTATTCCAAAGGATAGATCCTGAAATGTAAATAGAGATCGAGGATGTAGCTCCACTTCCTGCCAAAAATGTATCTAAAATGTCCCGGTTACTTGCATCACCGTGTTGTGCTTTTGAAGTCATTTATACGCAGACTCCGCAGTAGCTTTTATAGTCTCACGAAATTAATTAAAATAATACTGGAAAAATGAGCACTTGAACATACTTCATACTAGTTTATAACTTATACTGCAGCCATCAGCCGCCTTGGGGAGATCCAGATGATTTGCCTTTCTTATTTTCAGCTCAGGGAACATCTAGAGTGAAGTTCTGTGACCTGAGTCACTATATGAATACAACAATTCCGAAATGTGCCCAGGACCTGCAGCATGCAGAGCCTGGGATGCAATAATTAACATTTAATATTGAAATAAAATGAATATTTAAACATCACAGCCGATGCAGAGGGGTGACACTGTATTAATGTGCTCGCTGCATTCGGAGGATTTGAATTCAGTCTTGCGCGTACACACTGTGTTACTTTGAAAGTCATCCTCGGCTGCTCCGGCTCCTCAGAGGTCTCCGTCAGCCTGTCATTCTGCCGCGAACATGAAAGCCGTCCATCATGAATGATTCTGGAGAAGAAAGAAGTTCATCCCTCGTCTCTTTTTAACACCGGCTGCATAATAAACAGGTCAGACTGAAGTAGTGAGTCACAGAGACACACGGTGGCCTCTGCATTCATGGCAGAGCTCTTACACACTGCTGCTCTGTTGTACATTTCTGGCACAAACAGAAATATCAAGCTACAATTATACAGTCAAACATTCGCATGTGCACACTTCTGACAGTCACAAAAGGCTGCGGGCCTGCAGCTACTTGATCAACATGACAGGCTTTATGCATGTAAGTGGGCAGAGGGGAGGAGTGATCGGAGGATGACAGGCAGGGCTCCTCAGCCCCGGGGACACCCTGAGTGTACAGTGCACACACACACACAGTCAAATGCACATCAGTGAATCCAGAACCCCACCAGGTCCGTGTGGGTACATAACCGATGCTTGTAGTGGCAGGTTGTTGTTTACATGGAGCTCATGTTTATTCTAAAGCTACTTACACCTCACTGGCTCAGCCTCGGGCTCCGTTCCTGTGAAACTCCTGCTGACTCGCTCTCTGTTTTCTCTTTGCCTTTTTCTCTGTTGACCTTTTTCACATTTTCTATCCCTCTTTTTTCTTTTATTTTCTTCTCCCCTCTGTCCCTCATGACTCAGTTATTTTTATTCGTCTCATCGTTTAAGATGGAGGATATTAGATGTCACATTTCAGAGGGCTATACGTTAAAGTATGATAGTTACGTCCGCCTGCAAAGTTGTGTTTTCAACTGCGTTTGTTTGTTAGTTAGCAGGATTATTCCCAAACTACGGATTGACAGGAAACATAGTGGAAGGATGCAATATGGCTCACTGAAGAACCCATTCAATTTTACTGCGGATCCAGGAATTTTTATTCTCTTTCTTTAAGCGATAGGGCAAAGATCTGGAATTCTTTCTGATTTCCCAGGGAATAATTTATGGATCTTGATGTGTGTAATTTGGTGCAGCTTGATTGAATTTAAGGGGACTGTTGGGACTAGGTGGAGCCATGTGCTCTACTGAGTAACATTCTAGTTTTTATTTGTATTGGAACATCTCATCATGATATTGCCAAGTAAATATTTAGAGATTTTTTCTCTATCTGTGTCTTTTGGTTTGCAGTTAAAATTTAATTTTTGGGGAAAAAAATAAAAGTTTAAAAACACAGAATCAATACTGAATTATCATGTTTTAGCTCTCATAACTCGGCCCACTCCACAATGGAGAGAGACAAGGTCATGAGAGAATAAATAGCAGGCAGACTAGCTAATGATCTATCATTCTGGACAAGCGGCTGCACCCAAGAGCGGGCTGGCTGACAAGATCATTAATAAAAGCTGCTGGGAGAGTGATCGATCGGCTTGATGGATGATCAGAGCCACAAATACTATAAAACACCTGGATGTCAAGCCTCGTCTCTTTGAAGAGAGGGAGGGGGGGAGGAGAAAGAGAGAAAAAACCCCGACCCCGATGGGGAGTCGTCAGAGGGGATCAAACCCTGACGCTCAACCTCTGTACTGTGCTGGAAAATGAATTCAGTGCTGCAGCCGCAGGTGTGGTTTTATGCATGTAGCCTATCTGTGCATAGCCGTGCTGTAAATCTGTCTGTTTTTGATGCAGTCGGTGTGTGTTGTCGTTCCACAGACGCTCAGTGTGAGAGCATCATTGTAATTTGAGGTGGATGAGGGAGCCGGCAGGTGTCGTGTTGTACAGGCTGATGCAGCAGTCCACTGTGGTGTAATGGGAGGTATTTATTATTGACGTGCTCCGCTCACACCATTACTGAGCTCTGTGGTGGTAATCTGTGTCTCTACAACGCGTCTCCACTCCCTCCTTCTATCTCCTCTTTCTCCCTGCTCTATCTGTGGTATCTGCCGGTGTGTTACAGTGTCTCTTTTGTCATCTACACACACACACACAAACACACACACCTTACTCAGCAGTTCATCTCAATTCCTAATCTTTTCAGTAAGAGAGAGAATGAGTTCAGAGGGAGTGTAGTCTCCTTGCATGGCTGCGTGTATCAATATCTGTACATTGATCTGGCCTCGCCTCTCCTCCATTCGTGCAGATATAGATTGGTTTTCCCAGCAGGTATCTGTGCCTAGAATCTGACTGATGGGCGGAGTGCATAAGGGAGGCTGTATTGAACCAGGGTGTCCCACATGCCACTAGAGTGTGTTAGACCGCTGAGCAAAAAAGCACTGGGAGGAGGAAAAAGGGGGTGGGGGGGCAAGGCTCTACTTCAGGCAAGTGCAGCAGATACTGGGGATAGAGGAGCGACTTTCTTACCAATATCTGAATTCATGCAGAGGTAAAGACAAAGGCCGAGGGCTGCAATGATCGTTTTCATTATGGATTAAACTTTTGATTACTTTTGGATTTATTGATCAGTCATTTAGTCGATGGAATGTCACCAGTGAAAGTGGTGAAAAATGCCCATCGACCAGGAGTCCAAAATGTAAAGATATTTAACGTAACAAACATTTGAGAAGCTCAAACCAGATAAGATATTTTATTTTTTATATTTTAGCTTAATAAAATATGAACTTAATGAATATCTGAAAATTTGGACTTCATAAATGATGTTCATTCTGACTTAGCTGCAAATAAAAATAACATTGAGGTAAACCGTTTTCAAACATTGCATTGATATCATACAATTTTTGATTAGAATAAGATTTTTTCCTTTGACTTATATCGAACCTAGGATTACTGGCCTGTGGTTGTATGCCTCCCTAGTATGAGGTCATTGTGACCTTTGACCACTAAATTTGAGTCTGAGGCACAGATGGTTAGTGTCTCAACATTTGTGCCAAACTTGAAAGGATTCTCTCCGGGCGTTTTTAAGAAAACCCATTCATGAGGCCAAAAAAAGGGTTTTGTGTGGTTGCTGTGACCTTGACCTTTGACCTTCAACCACCAAAATCTAATCAGTTCATCTTTGTGTCCAACTGAACATTTGAACCAAATATGAAGGAATTCCCTCAAGGTGTTCTTGAGATATCGTGTTCACAATAGTAGG
Source organism: Hippoglossus stenolepis (assembly GCF_022539355.2). Classification (NCBI taxonomy): domain Eukaryota; kingdom Metazoa; phylum Chordata; class Actinopteri; order Pleuronectiformes; family Pleuronectidae; genus Hippoglossus; species Hippoglossus stenolepis. The sequence goes on from NC_061483.1 coordinate 11,527,860, forward strand.
ACAGACAGCCAGCCAAGACATTCTTTTCAAAACTTTATGACATCTTTAAAAGTCATCTGTTATATTTTGTATTTAAAGACATATTACACAGGCTACCTGCTCTGTGACTGGCACCTACCATACATGAATTAGTCAGCACATTCATTTAAAAAATCATAGTGCAAAACAGACACATGGTCACACCCAAACTTAATATTAATTTTAAGATATTTAGAACATTTATCTTAACATATATAATAATAATAAATGACATCCTGATTAATGCATGTTGTCCCCTACATTTAAAAGCTCCAGATTGACTGCACTGACTATTTAGTTTACTAATAATATGTAAAAGCATAAACCTAATGAATAAACTCCATACAGTAAATAGAAAGCTGTGTAATCTGTGTTTGGGTTCGGAGTGTGTAGCATGTTTTATGTGCGAATGCATTTTGTCTGTATGTGTCTGTGCTGTTAGCATCAGTGCCTGACCATAAATCAGAGGCCCTCAGGCCGTGGGATTGCCCATCGCGTGGCTCCACGTGTAATTACAAAGCTGACATTTAAACAGCAGCAGCCATATTTCACTCGCGCCAGCACCGGACGCAGAGTGGTCTACGGATGGAGTAAAAGTTTTCGACAAAAAAAAAAAAAAAAGAAGTCAGGAAAAAAAAATCAATAAGACATAGAATGCATTCTAATGCCTTGTTAATGGACCCGCATATTAATTATTCAACGGTGGCCATTTTGTCTGCTCATTAAAGTGGCAGCTGTGAGGAGAAATGTGCAGCATTACTCTGGCCTGCTCTGCAGCTCGGGCGACGCTATTACCTCATTCTCCTCCTCCCACAACGCAACATGTCTGCATGTGCTTGTTCCCTCTCAGAAAACTGATGTGGGTTTGTTGGTCTGAAGATCCCTCATGTTTCTATTTCCTGGTTCTTCTAGGAGATGTTATCTTGGTGTGTTTAGAGGAAACATTGTTTTTAAGTTGAATGCACCATGCAATGTAATCGCTAATGAATTATTTCACATCAATCATGTCATATTATTACTTTTATTTATTTACTTGTGTGAGATTACTATTTGTTATTATTTTCTACTCATTGTGAATGGAAAAACACCTTGATCTTTGACTTGCCTTCTTCGTTTGCTTTCCTCCATTACATCTCTCTAACATAGATAAACAGTATCAAACTGTCTGAAAATTGTGACTTCACACGTGAACCATGTCAGAAACTGCAGAGGCAGAAGCTGAGGCAACGTGAAAATAGTGGGTGAAAGGCAAACTCTGAAAAATGTCGGGCCATTTTCCTGATTTCATGTTCGAAAACGACTTTAGAGACAGTTACATGTTTGTATACAGGCTGCAAAAATGTATGTAGAATTTAACTTGAAAACTGTCTTAATAGAGGCAAAGTAAGATTTGTTTCCATTTCAAATGAACTGTTTGTTTTTTTGAACTCGACCAATAAGGAAATGACCTGATCTTTGTTATTCAATATAGGATTTTGATGACTTTTTCCTTATTATATGAGTTTTGAGCTAAATCTTTGAACATCATCAATATTTACAAAATCAATATTTGTTTTTTATTTTACAAAACGGAGGATTACACAGTTCACACTAAAAGGGAAATTAGAAAATTCAAACATTTAGAAAATGTGTTTTAACCTTTTCAAGCATGTTTTTGCAGCCTGCATGTTACATATTATGATATTGGAAGTAGTTTTTCAAATCCATGAAGGTTCAGCAGTGTCGAGGATGAGGGTGAACGTTGCTGCTGGCAGGTTGACCCGGTGGTTAGGAAATGTATCTGAGGTGGGAGCTGTGAGACATGGGGGATTAAAATTCCTGTTTGGCCTGCTGTCAACCTGCGTCTGCTGACTGCTAAGAGAAGCCACTGCGTGACGGGATTCCTAATGACACTGCAGCAGCTATTGCCACAAATTGCTTTGACTTGATTTATTTCTCCTTTTACAACCCACCTCCCCACCCACCGCTGCTCCTCCTCCTTCTTCTTCTTCCTTCCAACATTCAAGCATTCGGTTTCTCTCTCTGTCTCCCTCTGTCTTCGTAGACACACACACACTGTGTGCACATGGGATAGCATCTCCTCTGCAGCGCCATGCCAGTGGCAGGCAACATCTGTCTCTAGGTCCCCCTGCCACACAGTGTTAGAGTCAGGGTAGGTCACTCACTCGACTGGCCAGTTTGGAAAGGCCTGTGGGCAGAGCAGAGCAAGACTGGCTCCGAAATGAGGGCGTCCAGGCGGAAACTTGTCCCCAGGTCCATCCTGCTTTGCCTGCCTCATGCAATTTGTATCTGTTTGTGTGTTTGTGTGTGTGAGAGAGAGAGGGAGAGCTTTTGCAAGCACAGACAATGATTTTGTAGGTCAGAGGGCAGCAAGGCATCAAAAACAACTAAAGGCTACAAGTCCTCTCGCCCTGTGTGTCTTTTTCTGAGCTTGTCCAATGCTTGTCTTTCTGTTTGACTTTGTGAAGTGTGTGTGTGTGTGTGTGCGTGTGTGCGTGTGTGCGTGTGTGCGTGCGTGCGTGCGTGCGTGCGTGCGTTTCTCATTCTTTCGGCAGCGCACAGCCCGCAGTGATGCATCCCTGTGCTCAGCCACTGTTTGGCCAGTTTTAATCTCCTTACATTTAGACTGTTTAAATTGTCTCAGTTCAGTTAAGTTCCTATTTACCTAACCAAAGTGGAATGCTATCAGAGGCAGCAGGCAGTCGTCTGCCAATCACACAACAGATAGCTCCTTCATGCAGCGACAGCCCAGATAAGAGGAGAAAGTACTGTTTCATTAAACAGTGGAGGGAATAGGGGATGAGCACAGGCGGCCTGGACCGGGTCGCATCGGCTCTTTATGCATTCCATCGCAAAGTTAGTCCTTCTTAAATTCAAAGTAATGCTATAGCTTCAAAGTAGTGATTTACAAAACTGGCCTGCACCTTTAAACTGTATCTAAATCTGTAGTAATGTCCAGTCAAAAGCAATAATCAGCTATGTAAACATGAAGTCACAAATATAACTACTAATTGTAACTGTTTTAGAGAGGCTGAAAATATATATAAAGGTAGGTATCACCTTGTTTTATTTCTATGTTCAGTAATGCTATTCAGCTAGCCATAATTTGAGGTACATTTTTTTTTTTATTTAAACTAAATTCTTCAGCAGTTTACATAAATATTAAACAGCATTTGTTGTTAAGTCGACTAGAAAATGGAATTACTGAAGAAACTTGTGTTTGGATTTCTGGCCTCTGCTCCAGCTGGAAAAAAGATACATGAAACTGTATGAAGAATCAGTGTGAAGCAAAAAGGCACTGGCCAATCAGATCGTGTTAATGTGACAGAGGAGGCAGAGAACTCATATCTAGAAATAAGTGGAACGGCAGACACTTTGTTTTATGGGTCTGTAAATTATAATTCATTTCCAAATGATCTCTCAGGATCAAAAAGAACCGTGTAATCTGACAGTAATTACAGGTAAAAACAGAGGGTCACTTGATAAACTAGCTTTTTATAAAAAATTTGCACAACCTTGAGATTTTATACGCAATGTGTGAAATATGTTTCACAAACAGTTGACACTGTTCAGCCTGAATAAAGAATAAAGTTCACAGTAGAAATTAATAAACTATTGATAAATATTTGCTAGGGAGAAAACTGAAGAATTTCTCTAATGCAAATTACAGTATATATTTTTCTCAAAATAAATTATTGAACTAAACGAAAAATAACTCTCTTTTATTTTCCTTGTTCCAAATTACTAAACTATATCAATTTAATCTCTTTGTGAGGTTATAGTGAAGCTGAGTTTGGGCTTATAAAGAGTAAAGTGGAGGTTCCTGGTGCGCTCATGGTCGTCCTGTCCCCTTCTCTGTCGTTTGTCTTCTTCTTCAGTCTCTTTCATCTTGAAATCCTCGTCATTCTTCTTCTTCAACTCCACAGTTTTTTTTCCTCTCCCACAATCAGTTCATTTCGATATCTGTAACTGTCTCTCTCTTTCCATATCCATCCATCTTTTCCGCATGCCCTTTTCAGGAGGTGGGGTATTTATCATCTTTATACCTGGAGGTTTGAGGGCTGTGCACTGGCCTGATAGATGGGCGAGCCACTGATGTGCAACCACCTCAGGAGACACAAACCAGACAGCTATTTAGTAACTGAACAAGACACATTGCTTTTTCTTTTATTGTTTTCAAACTGCAAGGATGTATGTGTGTGTGTGTGTGTGTGTGTGTGTGTGTGTGTGTGTGTGTGTGTGTGTGTGTGTGTGTGTGTGTGTGTGTGTGTGTGTGTGTGCGTGTGTGTGCGCAGGGTGGGTGGGGAGAGGGCGGTTTAAGAGGAGGAGGACAAGGAAGGAAAGAGAGGAAGAAAAAAAAAAACAACAGATGCTCCTTCGCTGTCCAGAAAAAATGCAACAACTGTGCACAAGATGGGCCATTATCCATCTATAGTGTATCACAATGTTGTTGACAAATCAATGACTCTGACAGTGATGACTCTGTGTTACAGCAAACACAAAGCACTCAGACAGTCTCCCTGCCTGCTATGGAGACTGCAGCGAGGGAGCACTCGGGGCAAGGGTACTCAGAGCCAGGAGGAGTGTGTGCATGTGTGTGTGTGTCAGTGTCCGTGTGTGACACAGAAAGAGTTTATATTGAGCATATTTGTGTTTGCTGTTTTTGCAAATTTGATGGAAAAGCACAAGAGATCCTCATTAAACCTTCATGCGATTGATCCGATTTTATGAATCGTACATATTATTGCTGAGGCGAAATATTAACATTAATTTAAAAAGCACCTCTCAGCCTGACCTCAGACATTTTCCTGGTTTCCTGAAGTGCTGAGGTTAACACAGCCACTTTAGTTCTTTAACACAAATCGGTCTTTTCACAAGCGTCTGCAGAGGCTTTAATGCGAGACCTGACCTGTTCCTGGCTAAAGCTGCTCTGCATTCATATCCTGCAGACTGGAAATATTCAGGAATCACACGTGCCGCCTATAGCAGACTGTGATGCAGAACAAAAATCCATCTGTGCAGACAGACTGCACAGAACATGGGATTCATGGTTAACATGCAACATGCACGCTGAGACAGGGTCGGAGATGAGCAGTGGCATGTAGTGAGTTGGAGAAGACTTGCAGCGTGAGCCTTGTGGAAAGAGAGGGGTGGGCGTTAATATGAGTTTGATTGACAGGTAGTCTCAGAGCCCCCCGTGGACGGTGCCAGGGGCAGGTCACTGGGGCGAGAGCACTGTTGCCCATATAGATATAAACGCTTGAGCGCTTGACTGCTGTCTTTGCATAAGGGCCTCTCCCTGCTCAGGAGTCCACTGGTTTATAGTGAGTGATGCTGGTGCATTAGTTTATTCTCTTGTTCTTCAGGGACACATTGATAAACACACGGTGTGTTTTTCATCTGTTGACCGTGTTCAGACGTCAAAGGGCAAGACTGTCCTCCCATCAAAAATGTAAACCCAGAGGACATTTGTGCGAGCAGCTTGATATGTCCCAGAGTTATGTTCTATCAGGAGGTGACGTCTATTAGTCTTGTCAGGCGGCATCAGTCTTTTCAGCAAATGCCCGAAAACATGTTTACATTCAAGTGACTGAGTCGTCTTTTGGCTGAAATAATATGACGGAGCAGGGGAGGAAGTCAGGTGACGTTATAGAGCGAGGCCGCGTCTCATATCCTGTTTCATACTGAGAGTTAACGTGGTTACTTTTATACTTTGTTATCACAATGACAAAGATTGTTTTACCTTAAAGGAGAACGTATTTGAACCCAAACCATCATCTTTCACTAAGCATAGCCACGTTGTTTTCAGAGTTATTGAATTTTAATCATATTTATCTGTGGCATATCTCTTGTTGTCATAAGGGATTATAATTCAGATAAAACCCCTGAAGGGACTGTTGTATATGCTCATTTATTTTCAAGGGCTTGTTTTAAAAGGCTCCTCAGATGCTACATTTATTGTTCGAAGCCATGGAATTGAATTGAGTACAGTACAACTGAGCATCCAAGGAAAAAATATAGAAATCACATGTTGAAATTTTAGTTCATACACCCTTGATAAAAAAAACCTTGAATGTTTAACACCAGTGTGAAGTACAAAATAATTGGTGGAAAAACAACATTTTATATTCATAATAATAATGTACATATAAGGCACTTAATATAATTATATGGAAACTTTGTGAGTGTGGGGAAGTGAGTGTAATTTAGTTTTTAGGGTTAAAAGCACTAAGAAAAAATGTACCTTCGAGTCGCAGCTGTTCAAGTAATCACCGTGTTTTAAAAACACTTTCTGCTGTTATTTCCAGAATCCTGCCACCACCTGGAAGGTTCCTGGGAACAATAAAACTATTTTCATACCTATATGAAAATGTCTATTATTGAAAAGAAAAATAAACATGTATATTGGAATATTACAAATTGGGAAAGGTGGTATGCCATTTCAGGCGACAATCTTTTCTCCTTTTTTTTTTGGATTAGACAAAAGACTAAGACACACACACACACACACACACACACACACACACACACACACACACACACACACACACACACACACTGGGAGGTCAGAGCTCAGGATCAGTGCAGAACGGCATCAGTGCTGAAGGACGGTCCCTGTGCTCTATACAAAACCATGCAGCCACAATTAAAGTGGCTACAAAATCTGGTTATGGATGAAAGAACAGAGGCTGGAGGAGAAAAGTAAAATCCCTGTGAGTGTCATTTTCACGTCCCTGCACAGACACGGGAGGGAGGGGAGCAGCAGGGAGAAACAACAGGGGGAGCTGAAGGGGTTAAAAGGGAACAACGTCAGCGGCACACAGGCAATAAGACAAGTGTCGACAGCGGCAGGAAAAAGACGGAGGCTGCCCATGTGCCTATGTCTCCTCCGCCACCCGACCCCCACCCCCCCTCTGTCCCCACCCCTCCACTGCAGACGAGCATATGTGGGCTGACAACATGACATTGCCGGTGAAGAGAGGGAGGGACAGACAGAGAGAGAGAGAGGGAGAGAGGGAGGACCAGGAGCCTCTGTAGCCCTGACATCCCCGAGTCTGACAGCTGATGGAGGCAGATTAGGCTCACGCATGCACATAACTGTCACCCACCTCCAACTCCACACACATCCCTATCCAATCCTCTCCTCATTCCACCCCCCCCTACCCAAAAAGACCTCTCTCTGCTCTTCTCCATCCCTCGGCTGCTGCTCCTCCTTCCCTCCATCCCTGCTCCGGCTGCACAGGGAGCAGCACTTCCTCCTAAACTCTCCTCCCTGTACTTCTTTTAGTGAACACACAAAAACACACACTTTCACACACACGGTTGGCAGAGAAAGTGACCATTACCGGCTCAGCACTGAGGGGATGATGTTATACAGATGGGTTTTGCATCACACAGAGCTTTGTGAATTTGCACTGGTACAATGCTTATACTTTTGCTTTGCGGGCCATGACCCAGCTCGTATTGACAGTCAGGGTCGTAACAACCGAATCAAGATGCAAGCCGGCAGCCGCAGAGTCGAGACCTGTTACTGAGAGCAAGTTCACGCAAGCCGTCTGCCTATTACAGTACACAGCAGATATCCATTACCATAATGTCTGTAAGCCCCATGACTCGAGTGCCCTCACACAGCCCTGACACGGGGAGCTGGAGTTATGAACGCTGATGCATTAGCTGTACAGGTGCACACATAACTTCACTATGCATTGAGATCTTTGGGTCTTATCTCACAGCGGATAATGGGGTGTGCTTTTCTGGTGGGAGGTCGTTGTTAGAAGCATAGAGGAAGACAAAGAGTGTGTGTGTGTGTGTGTGTGTGTGTGTGTGTGTGTGTGTGTGTGTGTGTGTGTGTGTGTGTGTGTGTGTGTGTTGTGTGGCTTGTGTAGCTTGTGTAGCTTGTGTACTGTATTTCTGAGTAAGAAACAAAAGCTGACATTTTACTCTCCGACAGAGAAGAGGTTGAGGCGAGAGAATGGAAGAGAAAGTGTGTGCATGTGTGTTGCCTCTGTGTGTGTGTGTGTGTGTGTGTGTGTGTGTGTGTGTGTGTGTGTGTGTGTGTGTGTGTGTGTGTGTGTGTGTGTGTGTGTGTGTGTGTGTGTGTGTGTGTGTGTGTGTGTGTGTAGCGAGGCAGACGTCCACCCTGGGACTGTATGTCATCGATTGAGCTGCAGGAAGAGGCCTATTATCTCCAGCCATGGTTCAAGCGGGGGAGTCAAGTGTGTCATATGTGTTGGCTCTAATTGGCAACCCACCCTGGTGGAGGCTGACTGGGGGTGAAGGCAGAGCTGCTGCAGCAACACGACCACCTCACACACACTCACCTCCCTCCACCGGTGCCTTTGGTTATGTTTCATTATTCTGTTTGGTGTTTGAGTGGCTGTTTCTCTGCACGTAGACAGATTTGTAAACGAGAGGAATTTTCAGAAATATCATATCGAGCATAAGGACAAGCCGACGTAAACGGAAGGATTATTACAGTGCATTGTGTTGCTTTGTGTTTGTGTCTGTAGTTATATATGATGCAAGGATTTTGGGGATTAGCCGACTGCACTTTACTGTTGTGCTGTGAGTCAGTCTCTGGGTTTTTTTTCTGCTCAAGATTTTGCCCTCCATCCTCAGGGTCATTATTTGTTCTATTCTGCAGACAGATCTCTTATCAGACAAACCCTCAAGTCTCACAAGTTTCCTCTTTTCGTGTCTCTTCAGCTGTATGCTAACACAGTCTAACACTGCCCCCTACAGGTCCACAAAATCACTGCATTCTCTGCAAAGATAACTGCTTTAAAAAAAAAAAAAGACCTGATTACAGTGGATGGAAAACGCACAAAGAAATTCACATGTATATTTAATAGTCACAATCTGACTGATACAGAAATTGTAAAAAAAATCCTGTATATGAGTCTTAAAAAGCTTTTTCAGCCTCACGTCTTTTATTAGAATAGTCATGAACTCCCATATATTTTGTGACATCATTCATTTGTTTGGTTGGTTTAATATTGCCCACCTAAATTATTGTGATACAACATATATAGTTCAACATGAGCAAAGAAAGATTAGATGTGATGGGACATGCATGTATTTAAAAACAAATGACTGTGCAAAAACAACAACTTTGATGCCTTGGCAGCCAATCAGTGACTCACACTGACGATGCCAGAGGAATTAGTCAGTTGTTCACTGACAAATATCAAGAGCTGCAGCTACAAAGTTGAGCAAATGGAATATAAATAAATCAAAGTATCCGTATAATAAAGTGATACAAGTATTACTATGAAGGGGCAGCAGAGTGGATCGGTGGTTAGCCTCACAAAAGAGAAGGTTGTCAGTTCAAATCCTGGGGTTCTAAATAGAGGTGTAAATGTGAGTGTTGTGTCTGTATTTTGATTCGCTGGCGCCCTCTCCAGGGTGTATGTCGCCTCTTATCCAATGTCAGCTGAAAAGGATAAGTGGTACAGATAGTGGATCGATCGATAGATAACGGACTGATCGATTACTGTGAGGCTGCCTTGTTAAACCACACACGTCACCAGTAGAGATTTTATCCTTTGATTTGTGAGTCAAACCTTAAAGAGATATTTCGTGAGAGGAGATTTTTTTCTCATCAGGCAACACTGCTTTCATTATTTTTTTTTCCATTTAAAGAGCTTTTAATTAAACCATTATTCATTGTTTGTTAAAGTGGGCTTCATAACCAAATGACATTTAGAGAAAATAATCTTCAACAGTAGATTTGTTCTCGACTGTAGCTGCTACTGACGACAGACATATGTGAAAACCAAGTTGCTCTGCCCCCTCCCCACAATATCCATCATTACTGGTGTTACTGTCTGCCTGGAGAGCCAGACAGCTCCCACGTTTGGTGCCTTATTTTCCGATCAGTGGGGCTCCGAGCCACCTGTATGTTCACAATATTGTGTAGTTACATGACTACAGCTTCAAGAACACTACGAGTCTGCTTCCCCATTATCACCTCAGTGGGTCCCGAAAGGAACAAGCCTTTGAAACTCTCACTTCATCGTGTTCTGCTGTGTCTGATGTTGGCAAGGAGCTGCAGTGCACAAACGTTGCCTCTGTTTGTCGTCGTCTTCCTTGTTCAGGAACAAAATCGACATGCATATTCATGAAGTTCATGTGTTTTTTTGTAATATCTTTAAATATATACATAAATTATATCTATTACCTTCGCAAAGTAACCTTTATTTTCACCACTGTTTGTTTGTTTGTATGATGTTTGTTTGTGAGCAAGATTACACAAAAACAACTGAATGGATTTCCATGGAACTTAGTGGAGAAATGCCGTACAGGTCAGGGATGAACCCATTACATTTTGTTGCGGATACGGATCAGATGGTGGATCCAGGAATGTTTTATCAATTTCTTTATCATTGAGAGACAGAGCGTTTTCTCAGGAGGTATGCGCTCTATTGTGGCTTTTCTAGTTTCAACTGTCACCCGAGCAAATAACTCTGAAACTGTTCCTTCCTTCTGGATTAATATTTGGACGAGGCTAGGCTATAGCTTCATTGCTAGCGACCATGAATAATGGAGAGAGGACAATGCACTGCAGAAAACCTGCTAAACATTTATTTAACAGGATGTATATAAGAAAAAAAAAATCTATAAAGCAAATAAAGATTATCACTATCATTAATAATCATTGAGATGAGGTTCCTATAGGGTGTTGCACTAATTAATGTTGTATATTAAATCACAGATTTGAGGTATGCAGTTTTCTGCAGATCTATATTTAGCATCTTTCAGCTTCTTACATGACTCAAAACCTTTTAAAGGAACCTCTTTGCTAACATGTTAGCAAACAGTCTCTTCTTACAGTAGAAAGATACATATACACATAGAGTTGTATTTACATATTATTCTTTTAATTACAGAGGAAACATGGCTTAGATTAAAACAAGGCCACGTCATTCATTTATGTGGCAAATAAATCCATCAAGATTACACTCTTATTTTGTTTTTGAATATATTTTGTTTTTCTTGCTGCTGCTTGTCCTTGTGTTTCATTATTCCATTCAAAAGGCTCAGTTGAGTTCATGCAGACTGTTAGTTCTGCCAACAGTGGGCAGCAGAGCTCTGTCGCTGAATGTGTAAGAAATGTTTTAAGCAAGATTATAATTAGTTCAACTTTCTAACTTTAGTTTTACCTTGTGTTTATGAGAAACTCACCTGGACGCCCTTTAATCTGATCTAATCCTACATTATCAACTGGAGAAGAGGCACTCCTCTAGCACCATCTGAAATGTGTGTGTGTGTGTGTGTGTGTGTGTGTGTGTGTGTGTGTGTGTGTGTGTGTGTGTGTGCGTGTGCGTGTGCAAGATTGTCTGTCTGTCTGTCTATCTGTCTGTCTGTCTGTCTGTCTGTCTGTCTGTATGGAAAAGGTGAAGACATGTTTTAAGGCTAGGTTAAGTTAAGGTTAGGGTTACGTTTAGGCAAGTAGTAACTCTGGTAACAGTCAGAGAAAGTCTGCAGGTAATATAAGTCAACGTAATGTCCTTTGAATGTCTCATGGAGATATGACTGTGTGTAACTGAACAAGACACATTGCTTTTTCTTTTATTGTTTTCAAACTGCAAGGATGTATTGTGTGTGTGTGTGTGTGTGTGTGTGTGTGTGTGTGTGTGTGTGTGTGTGTGTGCGTGTGCGCGTGCGTGTGCGTGTGCGTGTCTATCTTTTGTTATGAGGGCCAGTCAATGGGCTGTTGGAGGGGTAAGACTTGGTTTTAGGGTTAGGGTTAGAATTAGGTTTAGGTTAGGGTAAGGGGCTAGGGAATGCATTATGTCCTAACAACTATAGAGAGGTGTGTGTGTGTGTGTGTGTGTGTGTGTGTGTGTGTGTGTGTGTGTGTGTGTGTGTGTGTGTGTGTGTGTGTCATCAGTGTGGCTCCTGCCAACTGCCTCTGCCTAAAATGACAGAGACAGGTGCTGTAAAATCGCCCCCTTTATACCAGACACACACACACACACACACATTCATGAACACACATGGAGGCATGCGGACACCCACTCAGCATGCAGGGCCAGTCTGCCAACACATTCCCGCTGCTCTGCTTTCTAACACCAGTCTCTCTACTGTAATATCAACAGTCTCGCTTCTCTAACTGTACATTCATAACCCAGCCTGTGATTTTCATTTGTGTGGCAGCATTTACTGCCAGAGCGAGTCTTCACTGGAGGTTTTCAGTAGAATTTGTTGTCTGACCTGTGAGCAGAGCAGTGTCTGTGGTAAACGAGGAGCCAATGTGCTCCCACATTGTTTACGTTCTAAAGATCCGTATCGACCGCTGACCTGTGAGCAGCCTTGCTGAGGGGGTGTTGATGAGTAGCGTGGAGGAGACCTGGACTCTGCACGTCTAATGGTCCCATAATGCCAAACACATCTTTCCTGCAGGTTTTCTCTCCCTCGAGGGCGTCCGTCCTTCAAAACAAACCGACTTTCTCAACTTCGTCCCTCTGAGGCGGACAAACAGCGAAACACCTGTACGCAGGCATTCCTCACTTGTACCTGACGGGTCATGGCAATGTGTCAGTCACATTTCAAGCGTCACAGAAATGGCAGTCTGAATTTTGACATCACTCGTAGAGAACCATAGATCTTCATCTTCTGCTTTGACAGAGAGTTGAAAATAGCAGGCGATCAAAGGGTTGTGTGTGAATGTTCTGAATATGTGAGGGTGCAACTCACACCACACGGCACAGGGAGGTCAAGCATCCGACCTCACGACATCAGGACTCATCTGAACAAAATGGTTTTAAGAAGAAATCCTCTTCTAAGCCCCTGAAGACTTTGACAGAAGAGAATATTGTGATGTCAAGTTGGATCTGTAAAACACTAGAAACATGTTTTATTTCTATTTCTCTGTTATCATGTCAGCAGGAGATGTTAGAGGACTTACAAAGAAATCGAACTCTTGAATTAATTTGCGTGCCAATTTAGTTTTAGAATTGATGTCATTAGTTTTTTTTTAAGGAAGCCAATTTTTACCACTTTCCATCAAGTCATTATAATGAGAAACTTTTACAAAATAAGGACATAGTATCTCAAAATAATGAGAAATTCTCAAAATAGTGACATACTTATTCAAAACAATGACTTACCTGCTCAAAATTACAACAAACCTTGTTATCATACTGACTCAGTATCTCAAAATAATGACTTAGTATCACAAAATAATTACTTGGTATCTCAAAATGATGACTAACTTAATAATTGGTACATATTTAGCTTTTTTGTTTTATACCATTATATAGTTTTGGGCTGTTGATGAGACAAAACAAGACATCTGAAGATGTGACTTTGTTTCTGAGAAACTTTGATGATTTCGCCAACGGCATATTTTATTAAAGCAATTTGAAATTCAAGTCCTTTTTTTGTTGCTGCTAAATGGTACGGTGCCAATGCAGACGACCAGAGTTGCATCTGACTTCACATTATTCCATCATTACCAGAACCAGAGCTCAGAGAATTTGGAACAGCTTTCGTCACTTTTCAATAAGCTACATTTAAAAAGAGAATTTTAAAACACATTCGGTTTGATTGATATTTTACTGAAATAGTGATTTCACATTACTGCTTCGTATGTATTGCTCAGAAACGTGTTGAAGTTTACTCACACACTCATTTTCATCTGGTGAAGACACAGACTGCGTCCACACTACCAACAGCTGCCCTGCCTCTCTCTCCATCTCTCTCCCTCTTCCACTGGGTTCATGAGTGACAGCACATGTGCTGGGGTACTTGGGAGGGCCGCTGCTGAAATTCTAACCCCCTACCCCGCGACTGTGAGACATACCCCAGCTATGGACAGGGAGGAGCTGTGAGAGACGGGCGCTGGGAGAGGGACGGGGGGAGAGACAGAGGGAGAGACTGCGAGAGCGAGAGGACAGAGAGAAGGAAGGAGCAGGTTCAGGATTGGAGAGTTTGGCCCAGTGGAGCCACTCAGGAGCTCAGGTCTCAGTTGGAGGAGCCTCGGATCTTTGATTCATCAGTGGTCTGTTAGTACTGAGTTTCTGAGTGCAGGTACTGAGGATGGGGGCGACGACGTTGATGGTGTGTCTGCTGGGTGCCCTGCTTGGTCAGGTAAGAAACAGACTTTACCTCATGTTGAGTTATTTGAGCATTAAACTACGTTCGTTCTTGTTTTCTGTTGAATTGAAGACTTTCGAAGATTTGAAAGCACAGGTGCCTGAGCAATGGAACTAGTAGGAGTGGTAGGGGGTGCTTCTGATTGGTTTAAAAATGTCATCGACTACTATAAAGGCATATGTCATTTGCATCAAACTGTACCGTTGTGGTACTGCCCCCCCTCTCCTCCTCTGCTCTATGGGTCTATATTCAACCTACCTCCAATTTTTGGCTCTTCTCACTTCCTGCCCCTTCAGAGTGCGAGCTTGGCTGGAGAGTGACCTTTCACTGGCCCTGCTCCTCAGATACACAGTTTATGTTTTTACCTGAGTGATGTCCTCAGCCAAACATCAACTTATTTCCATCAATATGGAGCCACTGCACCGGCTCTGCAATCAAAGGCTCCTGCCGATATAAACACTCGAGTTGTAACGAGGATGATGAAGCGTCCTGAGGAGGACGAGACTCCCGATGTGTACAGAGGGCTCCGGGCATCATTAGTCGCCCCTGTCAGCAGACGCCATTATGAGTTCCAAAATGGATGACAATGTAAACTGACTTATTACCAACAGCACTTCCAAGCCCCATCCGTCTTTCTCTGTGTTTTGAGTTGTAATGCGGCCCAGGTTGGGAAGCTGAGTGACCGGGCCATGGGTGATTCTTGGGGAACGTCTTGCTATGATTTGCTCATAGTAAATAATTAAAGCCATTGTTAATGTTGCAGATTCTGTGTGGCTGTGGAAAGGAATAATTCAGATCTTCTTTATCAGTGAACTTTCTCACCAATCATACATTTTTGCAAATGTTGAGTATCTTCGGAGTCTTTTTTTTTACCTTGCGCTACTTTTGTGGTTCATTTTCATCTTCCACCATCTAACTGATTGAGAGAAAGCCCGAGAAAATATTTTTTGTCTATTTTGAACATGGGAGTAATAAATCACTGACACAGCCATGGGGAAAACCAATTTGTCACAGTGAGGCCCTGAAGTCCTGTGACATTACACAAAAGATATTTCTGCTCAAATACTCAGGAGAGTAATAATTTCATTTCAATGACCAGAAGTAACCTACGAATGATCTGAAAGCAACATGTCCTGTAGTTCATGGATCCTGATGAAGAAAAATCTGTCATATTATTTTATATGATTTGTGCAATTTAGTTTGTGTTTATTAAAGAAAGTTCATTTGAACATTTATGCATAAATGCGTTAACTTAATAAGTGACGAATCAACGACTGTAAAAAACATTGAGGCCGAAAAACAAAGTAAAGGAAACCGACTTCACTGCTCAGTCAACTAGTTTTTATGACCGGGATGTTGTCTCTTTATCGTTTGCTCCCCTTGAAACCTTAGTCGGTGTAAAACAGCTTGCAGGTATCCACGCCCAGCAGGACGACTGATTCAGGCTCTAAATCCTCTGACTGATTGTTTCCGATGAGTGAGACCTCAGCGGCAGCTGGCCGCTGCTACACTCTCTTGATTTGTACCCAATTTCATGGTCCAGAAGTGGCCCACTCCTCTTTCCGCCAGGGGGATTACAGAGCGGGACAAATGGCATCACGTATGCATCTGGGAACAGCTGTGGCTGCTGCCCACTCCTCACCTCAACAGACACCCACCACCGCAGG
Organism: Hippoglossus stenolepis; assembly: GCF_022539355.2. Lineage (NCBI taxonomy): Eukaryota > Metazoa > Chordata > Actinopteri > Pleuronectiformes > Pleuronectidae > Hippoglossus > Hippoglossus stenolepis. The sequence continues at coordinate 11,543,645 of NC_061483.1, forward strand.
GCCGAGCACTGTCCGCTTCAAAACAACACCAACTCACTGAGATGAATGGAGCACAACTGACGCACAAGTGGAAGCTATCAGGTGACACTGAGAGCTTTCACTTGGACTGGACTGACAGCTGCTGATGGTTGAATTGATCTATTCAGATTATTTACTCATTAGAATTCATAACATAATTCTATTCATTTTACATATGAAACAGCCACCGGTAATATTTGAAGAATAATATACAAAGAAAATATGGGTAATCTCTGTAGAGATTCTGCACATGACATGACTGCTCCCAAAAGGTGAAGCCACTCTCTGTGTTAGTGGATGGGACATGGGCCAAACTAAAAAAGTCAAAGTACACGTTAATTACATTTTTCTCTGGTGAGATTGGATTTAATTAGTCATTTGATACAGTAACTGTGGCTCCACTCCATGTTTACATCTGCACAGACGTATTGCGTCTATTTTAGCTTTATTTTGGGACAAAATTTTCATTCTAAACTTAAAACTCTGGAAAGCTTTTAGCAATTGTTGATTAGCATCTAGCAATGTCTCCTCCTCCAAAGGAAGGGAAGGGAAATACAGACTTGAAATTCTGTAAACAGACTTTTTCAGTGTTGTAAATTCACTCTTTAAAGGAATACACAACCAAAATGGAAGCTTCTGAGTCTTCAGTTCCTCAGTGTTGATCGGTGTGTTCAGTATGTTCCAAACACTTCACTGTTGATCAGTCTCTTCCTGTTTGTCATGACGCTTCCCTGAACGAGGTGTATCTAGTGATTTTTGGTTTGTTTGGAGTTATTTAAGCTGTTTTGATGTTTTCTCTCATCACAGGGATATTGGATCGTAATTGCAGTCAACTAATGCTGCTGTTTCATATGAGGGAGTCAGTTATAAACATTTTAGAGCCACCTCTAAAGCCATCATTGGATTAGTAATTGGATTAGCACTCAGTAGAGGGGATTCCTCCACCAACGCACAACAGTCTCCTTATGAAACCACATTTAAATTCACGAGAAACAAAGATTTTTCATTGGATCCTCACCAAAATTGCACACACTCATAAATATCAGTCCATAAATATGACATGTTTTTTTTCATCAAGATCCATAAATTGTTCTCTGAGAAATCTCACCAAATTTTGAATTGTTTTTGCGTAATCCTGCTAAACAAACACGAATGAGAACATAACCTCCTTGACCGAGCTCATCGCGTTATTTAGTATCTTTAATCCACCACTTGTCAGATGACGTTATTTCCGTGTACATTTTTTCAGTGCCCCCACATTTCTCCCTCTATTGAGTCCTCCCTTTAGACTGACTTGAATGTTACAACCTTGCTCAGCATTCCGAAAGATCAGACATCGGCTCCAAAGAGGACACACACTTGTAGTGGCTCCATAAATAGGGTGTCCATACCGATGCTGGGCAATCATGACTTAGCAAAGAGAAGGGTGTGGGACCAGGCCAGTTGCTGGTGAATGTGGTTGAATGACCAGTAACAGAAGTGACCAGGGAGGCACCTGTGCGACCTCTTGGCCTGCGGCTGAAGGAAGTGTCAGACGTGCGAGACGTTACTTCTCAGGCTGCGCAGTGTGTTGTTCTGGAGTTGTTTGCGTGACTGTTCCACTCACACACGTCTGGTCTGGAGACGCTCAGGCCGATAGAGATTGAGATAATGATAGAGATAGAGATTCAGTGGGCTGTCTCTGGGTGGGGGTGCTTTTCTAATAAGTCAAATGTTACAAGGAGGCATTTTTGAAAAATCTATCACTTGTTTAAAAACATCACAGGAATTGTGGTTCTCCCAGTTTCATTTCTTTCTTTCACATGTCTCGTTTTTAGTGTCGTGTAAACATTCCTCACTTCCTATGGGTTACCAATACTTTGAGCTTGTACCAAACAATCTGAAAGGTGTTACTCTACAATCAGGGCTGTTCTGAGGCATGCTGGGAAGGAAGATTGTAAATGCTCTGAATGTGTGTCCATAAGACATAAGGCATTTGTAGCTGTTACAATACATGGAAGGTGGACCACCCCATTGGATTGTGAGTGAAGGTCCCAGGTTTAATGTAGTTGCAGCAGTGGCCAAGCTTACAAAGCAATTTTACAGGTATTAACACATGGTGGTGAATGTAAGCGTGTGTTACTACAGTCTCACACTAGTTTCCTATTTGTGTCTATACCAGTATATCCTGGCTCTATTGATATGTTGATCTGTTGTTATTGCTGCAAGTTATTAAACAAGAAACAGGAGAACGCATACCTTCGCCAACAGTCCTCTAATGAAACCACTTTTAAATTTACTAGAAGATTTTATTTGGATCAGCAGCAAATTTCACACACTCATAAATATCAGTCTCCTAAAAATGCCAGATTTTTTTACATAAATTATAAATTATAAATTATTAAATTATTAAATTATTAAATTATTAAATTATTCTCTGACAAATCAACAAAAATGTTGAAAAATGCCCGAACTCGCAATGTTAAAGACATTTTTTTTTAAATTCAGATTTGTATAAGCACAAAACTTTAATGGTTTATTTCTTGACCCACACATCCTTCCCTCAAGTTTCATGGTAATCCTTCTGGTTGTTTTTTATTTTTATTTTACTTAATAAACAAACAAACAAATGGACAGCAGTGAAAACATGTCCTCCCTGGCAGAGACAATAATAAATTCAAAACTGAATTTTGATAAAGCCATTTTTAATTAACAGTTATTTCCTAAAGAAAGGACACATTCAAAATAGCTCTTTAGTCAACATCTGTACTTAAAATCAACAGAATCCTAAGTACAACATGACACTTTTATTGTCACAATCCAGCATCAAGGAGGCAGAATCAAGTTTTCTAGAACTCAGCAAACACTCTTCAGCAGCAGCAGCAGAGTGCTTCATGGCTCCTGAAGTGAGGGCCTATCTTCCCCAAACAAGCTGTCCATGCTTATGTGAGGGCCTGGGGTCAAAGGTCAAGCTGTAATAGTGTCTGGGAAAAGCCTCTAAAACGGTTGATCTGTGTGTGGTGACATCTCTCAGACTGTCAGAAAAGGTACTTGTCGCTCTAATTGGTAACGTGACACTTCCATTCAAGTTTCCTCATCTTGGTCTGGTAAAAACATTCTAACAGATACTTGGTGGAGCCACTGTCCAAAACACGGTGTCATGTTCCGTTCAGACTCAAGAGACAGGACAGTGATGAAGGGTGTGTTAAAAAAAAAAAACGTTATCTGACCGTGATGCTTTTCTATCTATTTCTTGTTTTATAATCTGGAAAATGTTGTGGTTTACTTCAGTATTTCCACAATAAAGTTTGTGTCTTCATTATCGTCCATTAAACTTTTAATTAATCTGGTTGTTTTTTTTACCATTAATGGATTAATTGTTTGAATCACGGCATGTTGGTCAGTGATCAAGAAAATAAGTGAATTTATTAATATTTTAGTGGCACTTTCCTGACATTGCACCGAAGCGTAGAGGAGAATTCAATAAGATGAGTATCCTAAAGAATAAGAAGCAGCATTAAGAATTAATGAGATTGTTAACAAAAATCCTTAGGTTCCAAAATTCACTGTGAAATGAATGTAATGATGAATTATAGACCATAATGTCCAATTAGTTATTAATCCACATCTAATTTTCTGAAGATCTGAAAGTCCCAATGAATCAGCACAGTAATTCTAAAACATTATTCCTCCATGCATATTAGAGCAAGATAAAGATGGTGCAAAAATAGACCAGCAAATGAATAAAGCTACCAACTTATTTTCTAAAAATAAATCTCCAGGACCTGATGGTTCTGACAATGATCTTGATGCTCTGCTTTTGCATATATATCAACCATCTTTTACCAAATCAACATTCATCCTAAGATGCTGATAAAACCTTTGAATTTAACCAAATGTCAAAACTAACATCAACCCTCATCCTCAACCATATTGTTTAGTACTAATGATCAAATTCTAGCAAGATTTAGACTGAATATAGTTTTTGTCAAATTCCTCTTTGTAAAGTCTCATAGACGATATCCTGTCACACCTTCATCCTAAATGTCCTATTGCTCACTTGGGTAGTGAAGCAGGATGTACTACAGAGAAGGGATTTGTCTTAATGATGAATCTGCTGTGTGTGCATTCTTAAAGAGGAGGTGGTTGCCACGACCGAAGAGTTCACAAATCAGTCAAACTGAGAAAGTGCTATATTTGGACGTACAACTGTGATGCAGCTGTTATTGATTTTGAGGTGAAGTAACTATACACAATGTGTGCAATGCTGGAGGAGGTTCGAGAGCTCGTATGTGCAGAGGGCTTCAACATGGAAGTGGATAGCTATCAGGATGAATTTGTGTGGGTGACAGGCACTGCCGGAATGCGCCTGTAAACATCTCTGTGGATGTGTAGATGAGGACGGCTTCGAAAAGTTAAATAGGTACGAGCCGGGAATATAGAAAAAGTCTAAGATTAGCTTGCCCCCTGACTCGGCCTGGAGATGCCCGCCATGGTTGCCATTCCTCGCTGTACTGTCCAGCGGCGTGCCTGAGGGTCGGAATATTAGCTCACCCACCCCAGAGACAAGGGATCACAGGCCATTAAGGAAAATATTCACAATTCTATCCACTGTTTTAGTGAGTTCATGTTCAGTTATATCTCGGTTTATGTCTGGTTTCATTGGACTGTGTCTTTGAGCTGTTCAACATATGGGACGTAATGCTGAGTCCAGTGAATTCCCACAGAGGAAGCAACTTACGGAAGTGTAATGTTGGACCTGAGCGTGGGATGGTGTTTTGTTGATGCACGTGCATGTACTGTATATCAGTGTGTGTATGTGTGTGTGTGTGGGTGGGTTTGCGTCTGTGGGATTCCTGCAGCAGAGCAGCTCCGTAAGGTGACCCCAAACTCCCAGTCAGGTGCAGAGCTAGGCATAAAGGGGGAATTTGTGAGTGTGAGTGGGAATGCTGGTGGGAAAGCACAGGATCTAAATCCACAGTCGACAGCTGTGGCCTGAGTATTCTCGTGTGTGTGGGTGTATTTGTGTGAACGTGGTGGAGACAGCAGCGTGGAGGAGGAGGAGGGCTTGTGAAGTGAGCGTGAGTGTTTGTGTTTCCTCGTCCTCAGATGAATTTGCGCCCAGTTCAAAGGGAGCTGACAAAGACGTGTATTAGTGAGTGAAACCTGAAGCCGTGGCCCCTCAGACCTCCTGCCCTGAACAATCCCTGCTACAGCTAACATACAGAAATTCCATCAGGCCTCTGAGAGTAAATAGCACAGAGGGATACTTGTGATATTGTTTTTTAACAGCTGCATATGTCTATAACGACATCATTTGTGTCAGTCCCTGAAGGAGAAAGACTGGAAACAAAAACGTCGAGTGACTTATCCACATGTTATATGTTTATGTTTGATGTAATGTAGGCTAACTTTGAATTAACTGCATATTCCTGTGACCGTCAGGCTTGGAGCGCCGCAGAACATCATCGCAATGAGGAAGAGCTTCCTCCTCAGGCCCTTTACCCCTGGAGAAATCAAGGAAGGGGATTGGTCAGGGTGAGGAGAGACTGGATCATCCCTCCAATCAGAGTGTTGGAGAATAGCAAGCAGGTTCCTGAAAACCTTGTCCAGGTAAAAGCGTCAATATATAACATCATGATAGATAAATGCAGAACCCTGGTGTAAATGGTACTTAAACTGAAGGTTTACAATATAATCTGCTGAGAAACACGAGTCAGATGTCCCTACAGTGTAATAATATTATATAATAATGATAATAATATTTCTCCTTGCTGTGGTGCACAGTCACTCACTCTATACAAATTAAGAGTTTATGTAATTATAGCTGAAGTAGCTGATGTGAGGCCTCAGCAGAGAAACACCCTCAAGGCAAGGAGCATGATCAATGCCTGTTCACACGGCTCACGCACAGTTTTCGATTTACCTCTCAAATTGTTTGGAAAGCTTCAACACTATAGTTCCCTGACTTTCAAAAGAGGTGCAGGCGAATAAAGCTATAACTGCTTTATAACCTTTGTTTAACATTGTCCTAAACTGTCTTTTCAGTCTCTCCAGCTGTGAAATCAGAAATCCTGGAGGTATCTTAAATTTGATAAGAAAAGACTGAGGCTAAAGCTACATGAGTTGATCCATATAATACATTGTTCTTGCAATATAATAGATATAGAGCTGGCATGTTGTAGTATTGCAAAGTACATGGAGGAAAAAAAGAGACTCTGATTTCATGTAACAAATCGTGTTTGGCTGCTCAGCAAGCTAATAAATTACTTCATGTAAATCATTCAGATTTTCATTCACTTGATACATTACAAGAAAAAAACACTCTGACATTTTTGGACAGATTAACAGGGAGCTGACAGGAACAGTTCTGGAAAATGTCCAGAGCAATGGACACGGACATTCGCGTTCTCACATGCAGCCCATCTGGAGAAATGAAAATGTCTTTCAGTACATGTCTGAAAACAGCTTTACTTTAGTTGTGGTGACATTTAGCTTCTAATGTTTAACAGCAGTTGTTAACCATTTGCCAAACAAGTGCATACATATGTTTATATAATGTGAGTAACAGTTATACTTAAACTATAATCAAAATTAGATTGTGATGAAGGAAGAATCTGGTGTTTTTCTTCTCCTGAGGGAAAACTCTTTATTATGCATTTGTTTCAATGAGCTGAGGACTGACTCCAGTTAAACACACTGCCTTGTGTAGCCATGCACTGTTGATTTGAAATGATGATCTCACACTGCTCTGCACCAGGTTTTAAAAGAGGTGTGTAGTGTAAATGTTGTGTTAATGCTGTTACAGGCGACCTGTAATATATAAATCCTATCATACGAGAACAAATATTGAGGCACTTTTATGAAGTGATGAATTTGCTGTAAAGACAATATGTCAAAAACAGTGACTACAAAATGCATGAAATATGGACTCCCTGCTACTATTACTTCGGAATCTCATTTCCTGCTATAAGTCAAAGACCTCTCTGAGTTTAAACACTCCTGTCTCAAGGTCCCCGTCAACATCCACACATCTGGTCTTACGACATATGGTTTACAACCCTGCCCCCTTCCACCTTCCCCTGAGGTTGTAACAATCATATCTCCTTCCTCTGTCCAGATCAAATCGGACAAAATCTTTACAGGTGAGGTGATCTACAAGTTGGAGGGACCGGGGGTGGACCAGGACCCCAAGAATCTGTTTGAGATCGACGATATAACGGGGATGATCAGGAGCAAGCGGCCCCTGGACCGAGAGAGATACAGAAGCTTCACGGTAAGAGAGCATTTATTGGTGTGGCCACTTTAAATCCTCTAGTCACTTGAAATGGGTTTTAAAGCCCAATCAAACAGAGGTACTTAACACAGCGAGACACCGGCCACGTGTTTCAAAGTGTGGGTCCATGTTTTCGTCTCAAAGCGTAGATCTGCCTCAGACACCAGCACAAACAGCCAGAGGTCAGTTTCCAAGGGCTTTAATGGGCATCTAGGGAGCGACTTCAGGATGTTTCACACCAGATGACTCGTGATGTATACTCATGATGTTTTTGGTGAACTATCACTTTAAGCATTCCACCTGTGTGCGGGCGCTGCAGACCAGACCACAGTTTGTCTATTTAACCCAATTATCACTGTCTGATAATGAACACGCCCATGTTTGATTAGAAAGTGTTAACTTTCAATTTCATGACATAGAGATTGTTTTAATGATTGACTCTATGTCAGCATCGGCCTCACATGGTCACAGATGGTTTGAAACACTGAGTGGCATTATGGGCCATGTTCAACCCACGAAATGACAATGTTTAATAAATTTGGTATAAACTGTGATATTAAAACCACCATTAATGTAAAATAAACATTTCCTCTTGTAACTGTTTGTGTTTGTTTTTGTTACTTGCAGCTAAAAGCATTTGCGCTGTCGCCCAGTGGACAGAGACTAGAGAATCCCACCACCATAGAGATAGTGGTGCTGGATCAGAACGACAACAGACCCTTTTTCACCCAGAGCCAGTTTGTCGGTGCTGTCTCTGAGTTCTCTGTCCCAGGTACGTCCATGTGTTATATGTTACATCACTAACCTTTCATTTTCTCACCTTACACACAGTTTCCTAAAAATCCCAGGTTACATTTCCTTCCTGAAGTAGCCTGAGTAGCTTGCTGGTTTCAATCCGGGGTCTTTCTGTGTGGAGTTTGCATGTTCTGTGTAGGTTTCCTCTGTGTACCCCAGCTCCCTCACACATCACATTTGACAGATATAATATTTATCACTTTGCTGCATAATGTGAATAAAACTTTAATCCATAACCTCATCTGTGAACAAGATTTGCGCCTGAGTTGCATCAGGTAGATTTTCATTGGTAATGGTGATGAATCATTGATCCCACGCTGCCATCAGAGCAGGTCTTTTCTTAATGTTTAGATTGAGAGACCCCTTGTGGCCGGAGTTATATATTGTAAATTTAACTTAAACGTGTAATTTGCTAAGAAAGTCACCAAATCAACTTACAGCAAATATGTCAGTGTTGTGTTTACAGGCCGAAAAATCTGAAATTTAAGGTTTGAGTAAAATACTCAAATAAATATTTTACACCTAGAGACACATTGTCTTTCCATTTTAGGAATAGTATGTTTAAGTGTATTTTTTTAGTGCAGCCTGCCGCCTCAGCTCACCCTATTATTTCTCATAGGCACATCAGTGATGACAGTCTCAGCCACTGATGCAGACGACCCAATGACAGAAAACGCCTTTCTGAGCTACTCGATCATCGACCAGGAGAGTGATCCTGCCAACGCCTTCAACAAGACCATGTTTGGTATTAACAACGAGACGGGAGCGATCTACACGAGAGACGTCGGCCTGGACAGAGAGGTGAAGTGCAGGTCAACGTTAAGATGCCTTTTCTCACATCATTACATCGTTCATTTCATTAAAATGTGCTGAATTCTGTTTCAGGTGGTGAAAAGTTTCAGATTGAAAGTGCAGGTTGCTGACATGGGGGGCATGGGACTAACAGGTGTAGGTGTGGCGGTCATACATGTATCTGACATCAACAACCATGCTCCGCAGTTTAGCCCTGTCTCGGTGAGTCTCAAACAACCATACAAGAAGTTATCCGTATTAAATTACATAATGTTAACTTCCTTTATATATTATGAGATACATTGCTTCACAATGATTTCAATGCTTCGGCCTGTGTTCCGTGTGTGCATGCAGTACAGTATGACAGCAGTGGAGAACAGGCAGGACTACGAGATCGGCCGGGTGAATGTGACAGACAGAGACGATCGGGGAACAGGAAACTGGGAGGCCAAATATTTCATTTCCAATGATCCTGATGGAAACTTCGCCATCGCTACAGACCCCGTCACCAACCAGGGCGTCCTGTCAGTGGTTCAGGTACAGTTTGCAGGAGGAGAGTGTGAGGGAGGGGTCGTGATCATTGTTAGGCATCACACATTTAGACTGTAGAGCCCGACTGGTTTATCTGTTGGACGATAATATTAACTTTCTACAGACATATCATATCAGCATTTATGTTTCTGAATATGCTTTTATTTTACAGAATAAAACTCAAGTTCTATATATTTGGTTGTATTAGTTTTTTCTCTTTATTTATAATTACTGATAATCAAGTTTATGATTAAACTGTAAAAATATCAAGCCTCAGTTACATTTCATTGTCATAAGGGTTTTATAACATCTCAGGAATCATTGCCAATAATTTCCAACATACCGGTATATCGGTTTCAGGAATTTTTTACTCCTTAATATTAGTATCGACATCAGCTCCCAAACCTCCACATCAGTCGGGCTTTAATTGAGACATCACATAAGTCTCAGATTCATGTCAAGTATCCACTGTTACTCTGACAAAGACAAATGACTCATGTATGTGTTGTTGTGGGGCCCAGGAGTAACAAGAGGTTTTCAAAATGGGTGACGTTGCCCTTTAAATCAAAACATACACTGAGGTCCACAGCTCAACTCAATACCACCATCTAGTGGTCAGGTTTGGAACTAGAGGTTCCTCATATAAAGATTTTAATTTGGCTTTTCCTACATGTGAGATGGTAAATTAGTTAGAAATTACTGTATTGTTGGTTTTTGATTTGGATGTTTGTGAAATGTTTTCCTTCAATTAAAAACGATGTCCTCTCCTGTGTTGCAGCCTCTGGATTTTGAAGCACATAGTGAGTATGTGCTGAGTGTAGTGGTGGAAAACGTCAACAGTCTGAGCAACAAGGCTCCCAACCTCCCAGCGAGCTCTGCTATGGTGGTGGTCAGTGTTACGAATGAGAACGAAGCTCCACATTTCCGGGAGGACCCGATACAGATCGTGGTCCCTGAGTCTGTGGTTCCCGGGACACTCCTGAAGAGCAACATCGCCTTTGACCCTGATAATTCTGAGCTGAGGTATGAAGATACAGCAGCAACACATAGGGACCATTTCCTGTTTATAAAACTGTCAGTGAATTTAGAAAAGTAATCGTTCGCTCTCTGTTTGGCAGATATGAGATCGTCAGGGATCCGGAGAAATGGCTGGACATCAACAGAGATACAGGAGATATTAGAGCCAAGAGAACCTTTAACATGAGATCTCCAAATGTTAAGAACCGTATCTACACTGCTGTGGTGAAGGTGACAGGTCAGTTCATCCACTTATTCTGACTCTGTTCCTCTGGCATTCAAATATACATATATATATTTGCATCTATATCTGTATTTAATATGACATTTGAGAGTTGCAACAGTTTGAATGAGTTGCAGGTCTGTATTGTTTTGAGAGAAATTTGTCTTGGACACACACTGTTAAAAAACAGTAACAAACTTAGATACACTGGCTGTCACCCACACACACAAACACACACACACACACACACACACACATACATATGTTTCTGAATGAATCAATTTATAAAGCAAGAAACAGAAAAAGAGCATTTAACTGCCTTCAAATATAATAAAAGAAGGCAGGTCACTACACGAATATCAACATATCTGATTTAAATTGTAGATCTTGCCAGTTGAATTGAGTTGAAAACGTGAGGTTCTGGTCAATGTTTGGTTTTCACCTCCTTTATGAGGAAATAATGTTTCAATACAAACTTTCATTTACTTGTTATTGCATTTGAAGAGAGATTAGCAAACATAATTGATTGTTGTGGTGTTTTCGGTGGACGTTGATAATAAAAAGTTGGCTCATTGCTGTGTATTTATGTTTCTCCCTGTAGACGGTGGTGGTGTGTCGACCACAGCCACAGTCGTCATCACACTGAAGGAGACCAATGACTTCCCCCCTCAGCTCTTTCCTCTGAGCGGCTCTGTGTGCAGGGGTGCACACCGGACACGCTCTGGTCTGATGGTGACGGCGGTGGATGAGGATCTTCCTCCGCACGCTGCACCCTTCACCTTTGAAATGTCCAATTATCTGTCAGTCAACTGGACTGTTGTTCAAGTCAATGGTAAGGAAACAGCACTAAGGGTGAGAGTGGAGGGAGTGCTGTGGATTTGTATAAAGGATGTTTAGTCTCCTCCTGATGTCAAACCATTCTCGTTTTTTCTCATCTTCAGATACTCATGCTGTGCTTCAGCCCCTGGTGGAGCTGGAGACAGGAGAGTATGCAGTCACGGTGCTGGTGTCAGACTCCGGCAGCCCAACTCTGAGCGCCTACGCTCAGGTCAACATCACTGTGTGTCCCTGCGACTCCTTCGGAGACTGTAAGTCTGAGGCAGGGGCTGTCTCAGGCTCCAGTGTGGGAATCAGCTTCATCGCTCTCATTATCATCATGGCCTGTGTTGCACTCCTACTGTGTAAGTCCTCTTAAAGAAGCATGAGTCTAGTTTCAGATGCTTTCAAACCTTTGGGCTGATGTGTTGTTTGAACAAAAGAAGACATCTACAGACATAATGACTTTGGACTGTTGATGACTTGGTTGGATTTCTTTCTTGATGATAGATGCGATAAATCAATTAATAGAGAAAAGATCTTCAAATTCAATAAAACAGTTAAATAGTAAAATATGACAATAACAATGTTGGCTACAGCTCTATCATTATTGAATCCTCACCGATTTCCTGTGTTTGATTGCAGTGCTGCTCCTCCTGGCCGTGGCAGCGACCACCTGCGGGAGACGCCACCACATCAAGAAAGGAGGCGGTCTTCTTGTCGGGGAATCGGAGGATGACATCCGGGACAACGTCATCAACTATGACGAGCAGGGAGGGGGTGAGGAGGACGAGGTGAGGCTACTATAGATTTTAATTATTTTGGATTTGTTTTGTTTGTTTTTATGCATCATCGCTGATTATTAATGTGCACGTCGTCAAACCGTTCATCTTATCTTGCAGAACGCCTTTAACATCGACATGCTGTGGACTCCCCATGATGCACCTTCAACCCCGGGGTCCTACTGCCCGGTGCCCCGTGTTCCTCGAGGCAAGCAGCCCCTCAGGATGGACGCCCCACACAACCTGCCCTCGCCCATCTACCCAAGGAGACCTCCTGCAGATCCCACTGACATCGAGGATTACATCAATGACGTGAGAGACATTCATGACAGGCCCAAATCATAATCTAATGTCATACAATGAAGGAAAGACAGGAACTCACTATCCCTGTGTTCTTCTCAGGGCATTTTCCTTTCACTTATCAAACATTCTTTATCGTTCTTTTTTCTCCTCAGGGCCTAGAGGCAGCAGACAACGATCCTAACGTGCCTCCATATGACACAGCTCTGATCTACGACTATGAGGGAGAGGGATCCCTGGCAGGCAGCCTCAGCTCCATCGCTTCAGGCAGCTCGGACGGAGACCAAGACTACGACTACCTCAACAACTGGGGACCACGCTTTCAGAAACTGGCCAACATGTATGACCCACGTTAAGTTGGACCGCGGCCCCCCCCCCACGGAGAGAAGTATCACAAGTAGCTAGAGACACAGATCCTGCTGCGACCGTTATTATCTAGACACGGTTGATGAGTGTTTTTTGTCCAGGACGAGATTTGAAGTGCACCGGGGAAAATGAATGTGATGTAAAAAAACGTGGGGCTTTAATCTAATGTGCCTTATGTTGAGGATCATTCGGACACAAGTGTCAAAATGGCTCGTGCCACTGTTTTGAGGTGAGCTCAGGAGAAGTCAATGAGAATGTAAAAATCATATGTTGACGTGGTCACACAGGAAGGAGCTGTGCATGTTACAGGGCAAACAGAACGTGTGTTGAAATGTGAGTCCATGTCTGGTGTGGCTTCTCTTCAGACCGGGATGACTCGGTAATGATTCATACAACAAACCTGAAATATAAAACATCTTTTAAATGTATTTCTTTTTTTATATCAGTGATTATTTTATAAAATTCTTTGCTTTGATATTGATTGTTTGTTTTTCTGTTGTCATCACAAATCCTCCATTCCAGCATCTGTTTCAATCTTTTCAAAAAGCTATCGCAGCACAAAACATGACTGAAGAAAACACTGTACCGCACTATGTTCTGTAATCAAACCGTTGGAGGTTAAACATTTGAATGTTTGTTAATGTTTATTATATTTAGATCATACTGGTTTCTTCAGAATAAATGTAATTATTTTATTTAGTGTCTACTTCATATAATGATCACTATGAAACCAGCTGCAGGGTTACTCATACTACATACATGTTACCAATGAAATTAAATGCTACACGAACAACACAGTATTTAAGTATTTATTTATTTAAATATTTAACAACACAACCCTTTGGATTTTCATATTCACAAACCAGCACAGAGCCTCTCAGACAGATACTGTATTATGGTTTTCCATCTGTTAATTCAATCTATCTGCTGCCTAATCACCAACATGAGTCTTTTGAATTTCAACCTTTAAGGCCTATTTCAAAATGTACAACGTAGAAAAGTTTCCTCTGTTGATGGAGAGCAGTTTAATTTGTCCATTTTCTACCACACGTCTGTTTCAGCCTGGTCAAAGAAAACACTCCACAGCAATTTACTCATGTGAATACAAACACAGTGATGCAGACCTGAATGTGTTTGTGTAGAACCAAAAAATCCAGATATTTTTGTTGCATTTGGCAACTCAAAATCTCCCTTAGACATCTTTTTCTTCAGTGTGCAACTTGAATCCGAACCTGTGTGTGCCACAGTGCGTCTACATCAAATGATCCCACATCTGTTTCAGGTATTAACACAGAGTTATGCAATCCGAAGACAAAACATTTAATTGTTGATTACACACAAAGTAAAATGCTGATTAGAAGCTTTTTCCTTCTGCGCTTTATGCGAGTCAGAGGCATCCTGTTTAAATAGACTTGTCTTTATTGCTTCCAGGGTATAATTAACTGCGGCACACGACTAAGAAAAGTAATGGACTTCCTCCCAAAATAATCATTCTGCACTGGCTGCACATTAAAGCCTACGTCAGATGTTCTAAATGGCTCCGTACACTGGAAAATAAGTGCAAATGTTCTTTTGGACAAACGTCTGCATGGAGTTCTGAGAAGCTAGGATTTCACCTTCAGTCATATAAAGCTTCAAAGTGAGGGAACAGTGCCAGGTTTCAATAAGCTCACCCAGCCCCTGATGAACCGCTGCCCCCCCAACAAACGCAGTAGTTTGAAAATACTTTTGCTACATTCACTTCAAGATCAGACTAGCTGTGGATCCATGTCGTCTTCCCTGCGTTTGTGAGGAGGTGGTTGAGGTTCGCCCTCTCCTGTGTCTTGTTTGTCCCTCTCAGCTTCCACCCAGCTCTGAGGGGTGATCATCTTCTTGGGTCCGTGAGGGGACGGGCCGAGCAAAGCTTCGATGTCATCGTAGTTCACCACCTCGCGCTCTAACAGGGCATTGGCCAACTGCAGAGACAGAAACAGACTTAGGCCCCGTTCAGATCAGGTATTAACATCCTTCCTGAGTGGTCCAATCACAAGTGGACAAAGCTTAGTTCTTCTGTGATCAGATCTCACTTCACCGCTTTATATGCAAATAATAATGTACGTCGTTTGCGTTTGTGAAAACCAAATGATGTTTTTACCCAGCTTACAAATGTGTCCGATATTACTGTGAGTGTGTGTGTGTCTGCACGAGTGAACATAGAGAGAGAAAGAGAGGGAGCAGAGTCTGGAGGGGCTGGATGTATAAATCAACAGTACGAAGAGCTTCTATGAAGACAGATCTGAAAAAGTATCAATTGGATGTGGTGATCAGTGTTGGGTACGTTAACACATGTACTTAGTGTTGAGCACTAGTGATCAGATCACTTTGGATAAAAGTCAATAGCAGGTCTGAACTGGGTCTTACTGCAACTTCTCATTTTAACAACAGAGAAAAAACAGGGTTAGGGTTAAGACAAAAAAAAGGAATAATCAAAGAAGTAAAGTCTGACCAGTGTCAGTTTGTCTCTGTTGTCCTGTATCAGCTTCTCCGTTTGTCTGTAAGCGCGGGCTATCAACAGCTTGGCCTCCTGAAAGAACATGTTCAAATTTAATAACATTCATTGTGAACTAGATCAGTTAAACAGGGGGATGATAAAGTAACTAGACCTACTTCAGAAACACGGTTAACATTTCGGCCTCATGAAACTTAAATAGCTAAAGTTAAAAATAATATCTAAGTTTCAAGGATTTTAAGGTGATAACCAAAAATTGATTATGTCGACTTTCACAGTGTGCTAATTTAAGAACAGAGAACTAATCCAATTTTAGAAAACTCACGAGGTCCATCTGTTGCTGCAGGCCCTGGCTGAAAGGACGACGTCCAATGGCACCTTGCGACTCCGTCTCTGGGAACGAGACCTGTCCGACGCTGTCACACATGCCGTACTGCTTCACCATAGAGTAGGCCACACGTGTCACCTTACGCAAATCATCCTGAGCTCCTGGGGACACAGCGGAAGATTCAGTGGGTGTCGGGGTAAACCACACAGAATAGGAGAGTATTGGCTGTGTAGTCGGATGTTTTTAAACAATTTCTCTTTTTTAATTCTTGATGCAGGAATAAAAATCAGATTTCATGTTAGGATTAATAAAAATGATTTGGTTATTTTAAAACTTAGGAATTTGAAGAGTGGAAAGCTATGAAGAAGTGACTTGGAAACAATCAGCAGGATAAGTGAGGAGCGTTTGTCAGAAGGTGATATGCACGTGAACAGGCTGTGGGAGTTGTACCTGTTGTAACTTTGTTAAAGGTGATAGCTTCTGCCGCTCTTCCTCCCAGAGCCATACACATCCGCTCAAACAGCTGCTCCTTGGTGAACAGGTACTGGTCACGGGGCAAGATCTGAGCAAATCCCAGAGCTGCATTGGTCCGTGGAGCAATGGACACCTGGAAAACACATCATGTGATCCATCAGTAACAGCAGACGTTACAGTCTTCAAGGCCTTTATCTGAGTCTATGCATATTGTGCTAACATGTTATCAGCCATGAGAGGGTGGCTGTTATTGTTTTCCCCTTATGAGCCAGTGTGTTTTATAGGTGCGTCTTTGTTAACAGATTTTGTCATCGCAATCACAACTGCCACAACTTCCTGCACTGACTCTGTCCACAGCAGAAATCTTAAAGATCCTTTCATTCATAATTCTGGCTCCATAATTTGTACTCATTCATAGATGAGGCTGGGTTTGTAGGTCGCTCCATCTGGCAGCCAATACCATATTAATGGAGCGTTCCATATTTAACACCTAGTCTGATGTCCTGGTCAATCGGGCTTTGACTCATAGACGTGTGGAAGAGAACCTGGATCCTTTATTCTACTTTAACATAATATACAATTGCTGAAGCTTTATAAATTGCCCCCAAAAAATTATTTGTACTCAAAGTCCTCTCAAAACATTAACACAACTTTTTATGTTAAAGGATGTATTTACACAGGTCCTGCATTTAAAGTAAAAGCCTACCCCACATCAAGCAGCAGACACGAGTGTGTTACCTTCATGACTGCCTCTGTGTGCTCAAGTAACCATCCCACTAGCGCATGTCCTGACTCATGGAAGGCCACCACTCTCTGCTCCTCTTTACACAGGATCTTACTCTTCTTTACGCTTCCTGAGGACACACACACACACACACACACACACACACACACACACGCACACGCACACGCACACACACACGCACACACACACACACACACACGTCAGATTTCAGAGTAGCAACTGAGACATATGAAATGTGTTGGTGTGCTGCTAGTAATATGGTACCTGCTATTACTCTCTCCACTGCGTACTCAAAGTTGAAGGTATGGATGGACTTGTGTCCCTCTCTGGCAGCATGCAGAGCGGCTTCGTTGCAAATGTTAGCAATGTCTGCACCTGCAGAGAAACAGTGGAACAGAGAGTTTTCATATTTGTTGGAGAGTTTTGACATCGGGGGTGCCATTATTTTGTTATGGCCACAGATGTTCGTCGATTTACATGAGGACAGAAAAGTAAACATGCGTACCACTGAAGCCTGGAGTTAGCTCAGCCAGACGCAGAGAGTAGAAGTTCGCTGGCTGTGTCAGCTTCAGGATCTTCAGATGCTGCTCGTAGATCTCCTTCCTCTCCTGAGAGACAACAATAGAAATGAATCAAAGTAGATCTAGGTGTGTATGCGTCAGTTGTCCCAGTATTATATGTTGATACATTGTTCTTGAGAATGTACAATGGAACAGCTTATCGAATACTAATGTGTAGGAAAGGAGTAGTTACAAGGAATGGAAGGTTAGTTAGTTCCCTGCAACAGATACAGTGGTTTGTCAACAGTAAATAAACTCACAAGGTTTTGCTTTACAATAGTACGAAAAACACACGTTGGGTAGAGATGTTCCACTAGATACCAGCATCAAAATGCCTCTGATATTACAGAAAATGCCAGGACAAGCATCGACGAGTACACAAATGTATGTACCATCTTTTAAGTATGTAAGTATTCACCCAGATAAAACTTCTCTCTTCGCAGAAATCACTTCTTCTCCAAAACAGCAGTTACACTGTACTGCCACAGGTAAATACTGTTTTTAGAGACATGAAGAAGACGTGATTTCCAGTATTGTAGCGTGAGACAGAGCTAGTAAAAATTTCAGAAATTTCACACTGGAAAGTCCCAAAAGTAAAATGGAGATGAGTACTGTATCCAGGACTTCAGTTTCAAACGGTGGTACTACTTAAAAGGTCTTTTTTTCTAATTTCAAGAAACTGGGGCTACACTACAAGTTTTTATAGGAAGTAACTGTTGTGTATTCCCAGCTTAATTTATCAATGATAGCAATCATAACTTCCATACAGGGTTAGTAGCATACAGCTGTTAAAATATAATAATATTAATAATATATGTTTTTATGCAACCACATCAACTCATTATTGAAAAGACTCAAAAAGATACAAGTAAGTGCAGAACAGTAACTACACTTTTTAAATTGAGACCAAAGTGAGTGTAGAAGTCTACCTGCAGTGTCGGCATGTCTATGAAGATATGTCTGTCCAGTCTGCCTGGTCTCATGAGAGCATTGTCCAAGATATCTGCTCTGTTGGTGGAAGCGAGGACGATGACATGGTCTGTCGTTCCCATTCCTGTAGGAGAAGAGGAGTTCAGCGTTTCATTGTTCTGCCTCTGATGAAAACAAGCTGCTCTGAAGTCCCAGGTTTTACTCACCATCCATCTCGACCAGCAGCTGGTTGAGGGTCTGCTCCTCCTCAGTGTTGGAGAAACCGGACATGTTGGTCGAGCGCTTCTTTCCTACAGCGTCGATCTCGTCGATGTAGACTATGCAGGGCGCTCGGGCACGAGCCTCCTTGAACAGACTCCTGACCCTCGCAGCACCCAGGCCTACACACAAAAACACAAAATTAGTCAGATCACAACTGTAACATATCCACATCTAATGTGTCATGAGAAATTGACATTCTGATAAGGCTTCCATGAACCGCCGTTATAATTACCTCCAATAACCTCCACAAACTCAGAGCCAGCCATAGCCAGAAAGGGCACCTGGGCCTCAGTGGCTACAGCCTTAGCCAGCAGCGTCTTCCCACAGCCTGGAGGACCAAGCAGCAACGCACCCTTGGGAACCTTGGCTCCCAGCTGGAGGTATCGTTCTGGATTCTGACAACAGATAAAATCACTGTGGTGAGCAATGCACTGCTAACTTAAGTGTTCAAAGTTTGCATTGACATCCTGTAGCCAAGGGACTTAAACATGAATCTAAATCCCTCCATCTTTAGATTACTTAATTGGAATTGAATATTCAGGGGCTAATATATCATACAAGAGTGACATATATTATTTGAGTCTGGTTTCTTACCTTGAGGTAGTCAACGAATTCCTTTACTTCTATTTTAGCCTCGTGCAGCCCTGCTACATCTTTGAAACTCACACCTTTACCCGACTTGCCATCCACAATGGTGAACTTGGCCATCTTCAGCTGATTCTGTCAAGTGTGTTGTAATATGCAATTAATACGCATGATAAAGCAGTGGAACACAACAACAACCCTAAATGTTAATGTACACAAGTAGATTTGCTTATGCAGTGTCAACTCACAAAAGCACTGAAGCCACCTTCTCTGCCACCCATGCCCGCGAGTCGAAAGATGTACCAGAGAATAGCCACGCCAATAGCTGCCATCCCCAGAGCATAGACTGCACTGTGGAGAGAAGAGAGGAAAAGGCATCGTATCAGAGCTTTGTTCTCTTTACATCAGTGTAGGAGAAAATCTAAATCAGGGTTCAAGATATTCAAAATACAACTGGAGTTGCCAACATCACAAGTCACAAACATAGCCACATTAAAAACAAAAAAAGAAACTGTTCATGGATTATGGTAACAATACATAATGATAGTGACTGGCTCTTTATGAAATTACCAATGAGTAGAAGAGGAAGAAGAAGAAGAAGAAGAAGAAGAAGAAGAAGAAGAAGAAGAAGAAGAAGAAGAAGAAGAAGAAGAAGAATCCAACGTAATTACAAGTTAATTGATGAGCTTTTTGTGATTGACATTTCCTTTGACACTATTTGGAGATAGCATTCCTTCAAACAGCAGGAAACACAATATTCGATTTTAAGTTTACGGTGAGAAAGGTCATCTTCTTACTTTCCAAAGAATCCAGTACGTTTGTACGACACCGGTATCCTGTCTTTAGCTTCAATACTCAGCTCTTCTTCAGCAGCTCGCAGCTTCTCCTCAAATTTGTCTATGTTGGCGACCTGCATTCTGTACATGAGTGCCAACCTCTGCAGAGCGAGAAAAATGGAAGGATATGAGAGGTTAGCGTGCCATGGTGCTGTGAAAGCTCTGGTGCTAATTACATGTTTGCATTAATCCTGCACAACATACAGGCCTCCCAAAGATTACTGCGCCAGGGTGAAGGTAGATTTCTACGATGTCACTCTCCGGAACAACTTGCACACGGGACACCTCCCCCTTGGCCAACATCTCATTGACAAAGTCGTTCCAGGAGATGTTACCACCGCTGGTGTTAATAGAGTTCAGCAGGCTCATGATGAGCGCGATGATGAAGAGCGTTCTCAGGCGCTCCCTGTACATCTGGTCCTCTTGCTCACGCCGTTTCTTCTCCTCTGATAGGCGAGGAGGAAGAAAACAAAGAATATCAGAGAAAAACATTAAGATCACAGCCGGATGTTGTAAAGTTATTGAACGGCCATCTGCCAAAGCAATTCGTCACTTACCTTCATTTTCCTCTGGAGTTTTTCCCTTCGGTCCATCACTTTTCTTTTTCTCTTGTTTGGATTGAGACGTACTGAAGAAGTTTGTTGACCCTGAGATCAGATTGTTTTTAATCATGAGTCAGTCACATAAAAAAATACATAATCATATTCAAACTAAGGTTAACAGAATTGATTGTTTACCTAATAGATTTATCAAACCAACAGGGTTCCTCAGTAGGTTGCTCCTAATTAAATCTTTGCTAATTCCCAACAGGCCAGGACTCAATGGTCTGTGGAGAAGACTCTGAAAAGGGAATAATGACATTAGGGTCATTCAGCGACAAATCATCACACTTTAGGGTCGAACCATCACAGATTTGATCTGACATGCTGATTTGATCACGAGAAACCGATGGGACTGAAGATATGAGATATGAACTTTTTTGGGGGGACTGTTACTCTGACTGTCTTCTTTAATATACAGTAGGTCACATGGTTCTCATATTGTTTTAAAGCTCTATTCCAGCTCGATATTTATCCAAAACATAGAAGTTATAAACCAACCACAGTGTGCACAACATCTTTAAATTAAATGATGCATTATACTGCCTCACCATGCATAAGCAATATATAAACATATTGAACTTAAGTTATATTGCTATCGGTGAGGATTATATTGTGATGATTATTGATATCAATCCTACTGAATGTGTGTGTTAATAAAGTTGTGTGCTATGGTAACAACTGACTCTCTTCTATCAGTTTACTACACTTGACCCACAGTCTGTGACAGTTAATAACAAACCACATGTTAGCTCGGCCCGTTTGGAGGATCCATGATGTGCTGGTCTCACCTGGATGACTTTCTGAGGCTGACTCGTCACTGTCCGCTCTGACTGGGAAAGCAGCATCTTTCTGAGCAGCACATTTTTTACACTATCGCTGAAGATCGTCCTGTTAGCTAAAGCATGAGCGCTTCGCCTCGACAGTAACCACAGTAAACGTGAGCTGTGTTTCCTGCACAGACCAAGACGGTGCTGTAACAACAGAGCGGCCATGACGCCGGTGCTCACTGACTTTGTCAACTGAACAAGTGTTACGACATAGTTATTAATGTCGTATTAAGCTCAAAGTCAAGCTCTGTTTACCTCTAGCTTGGTGCAGCGCTAGCTAGCTTGATTGCTATGTTATTCAACTGTGCAGCAGAGCCAAGATGTCAGCGGGAGAGGGAGGAACCTGGCTGCAGACAAGATGGCGGACCTCCAACCTCTGTGAGCGCATGCGCAATAAATACGCACTCGACAGGAAATTATGCAATCCCAGCAGCGGAAGTGGATCTTCTTACTTTATTTTAACAGATTAATCAAACTATACAAATTTTATTCATTAGAAATGTTTTTTTACAAGTTACCTGAGAGTCGATACTTTGCATTATGTTAATTTATACATTTAAAGTTGATTCAACAAGTCTTTGAAAGATCTCCAATTATTATATCTAGGATTGAAATCAAATTTAGATACAAACAACATCTTTTGAACACTGTATAAACAATGTTAATATAGGCGATAGTTAGATATACATGTATTAAAGCAAATCTTCCACAAATGTTGTTTCCTAAAAACAACTGATGTTTTTGTTGCAAATTTGAATGAGAATAATATCGAATATTGATACAAAAATATCTGAAATGCTAACTTGAATAACCAAATATATGAACATTAATTCCAAATCGACCAGTTGTGTGTCTTTTCTTGTTTAGTATTTAGTTTTTCCTTTTTTGTGCATGTGTGTGTATTATATTATATACTATACTGTACTATATGTCCTCTTGAGTGCCATGAATAACTGCATGTTTTGCCAACTTTACGAAAAAGTGCATTAGGGATATAAATAACAATGGCTTGGTTTACAAATGTGTCTTTATCCGTGTGATATTAGGCCAGGTTAAACCAAACTGTTTGTCTCGTACTAAATTTCATGGTACCAAGAATTTAAAAAAACATAAAACATTTAATTCAGCTAACTTTCTGCATTTGAATGTAGAATCTGGACCCTAGAATAAAATGATATTATTTTTTGTTAGTATAAATAGGTTTGTTGACATAATGGTTGAACAGCGAACCAGCAGAGGGCACTGTTGGTTAATTCATGATCCAGAGCTGTGGATCGACTCGGTCCAGTTGATACGTGTAAATATTTTGTTTACAGTTGCACGAGTCTACTGGTAAAAACCCAAAACACGTTTTAAACTGGATCATCGTGGAGCTACGTGTCACTAACAGTGTGTCGCTTATTATTACCGATAATCACCAGAGCAGATCGTTTTATTAATCACTTTTAACTCCAAACATTAGAGGAGCACAAATCATTGAACTTTACGAGCAGCATCTTTACAAACTAATTTCCAAACAACTGCAGCGTGTTAGTGCTCGTGCCCCCATCGTTGCTGGAAATAACGAAGGAAATAACGTCGTGTTTAGCGACGTGTACGGGTCAGTTTGAGTGACATGTAAAGTCAGCGAATGAGCGTCCAGGATTTTCCTTTGAGCCAATGGGATCCTTCCTTTCATCCCCTCCGCGTTTCAGCTCGACTTTGGGTGCGTTCGTTGTTCTTACCGACACGCTCCGATCTCTCGCGAACTCGGTGTGCCCCTGATATATGTGACCTTTATTTGAGGTCTGATTCTCTGCATTGAATATAAGATATAGAGAGTAATTAAGCCCCAAATATATGGTGTACATTGGCATTTGTGATTATACATTTATGAGAAGTTAGATGACTATTAATAGCTGGTACTACATACATTCGTAAAATGTCTTAATTAGCAACTTTATGTGTATTTATAATTATTAGGTGAACTTTTGGAGGATACATCAAAGTTCAATTGACCTTCGAAAAATCTATATGTATCAACAACAACACAAAAAAAAACAGA
Organism: Hippoglossus stenolepis; assembly: GCF_022539355.2. Classification (NCBI taxonomy): domain Eukaryota; kingdom Metazoa; phylum Chordata; class Actinopteri; order Pleuronectiformes; family Pleuronectidae; genus Hippoglossus; species Hippoglossus stenolepis. Next base: position 11,567,220 of record NC_061483.1, read on the forward strand.
TTACACTTTGTCAATACGCTTCACGGTCTGTATAGGTGTTGAAAACGAGCGCACCCGACGCTCGTACTCCATTTCCTTTTCTCGGTCTCCAACTATATAATGGAGTGTGGTCCATTGCGCTTGAAACTGTGCGCGTCTGTCAGCCACTTTGGGGCTTCGCTCGCGTTTGTTGTAAACGGGGAACAAGACGCTGCGCGGATCCAAAATGGCGTCAGTTTCATAGAGCGCGGAAACGGTATCCACCCACAGCAGCGGAGCCAATCAGAGCGCTCGTTTTTATCTCGGAGCATTTCCGCCCCGCACGTCCACACAGCGAAGTCAAAGGCCGTTCGAAACCCGCTCGAATGTGTTGGCGGAGAGGATTAAACCGAAACAAAATATTGTCTTTTGCTGGTTTACGACCACCACAGCAAGCCCGGCGTCGTGCAAATGGACTGTTAAAGGTTCCAAGTTGTTGGTGGAGACGAAATAACTGCGCAGCAAACGAGTTTTCGTGGATATTTTAGTGTTTCCCCCCCCCCACCGCTGGAAGCCTGTTCGCACTGTTTTAACAAGCTAGCGCTACTAGCCTCGGCACCGCGGAGCTGCGATGGTCGTCGCGGGTTTTAGCGGATGTGTCCGGGCCACTCTTTACTGAACCGACGACAACAAATGGGACCGTCCAGCATCGGCCGAAACCATCGCGGCATAGACTAACCTTTGAGAGACATTTCTCTCTTTTTTTTTGTGGGAATTGAACCCGAGGTAAGTCACATTTTACTTTGCCCTGCACAGCTAAAACGTTAACAACAACAAACTGAGTATTTCCAGCCCCGTGGGTGACTCTGGTTGTTGTTTGTTGCAACAAAGGTCAACTCTATATCTTCATTTCACTAACGATTTATAAGCATTTGCGTCATCATAGAATAATTAGTTTTCATTGGTTTTTGCCACGCTGCTCTGTTTATGTAATACATCCTCCCAGCTGCTTGTTGAATCAGTGATAATCTGACCAGAAATGTAGGTTATTACGTGTATTACACCACCTGACACTGTTTTGGAAAACGCAGTTTAGCTGTCATTAGTGTGATGGGTCTTGCACGAACAGCAAGTTGGTGCTTTCAAACTAAATTCAAATGTTTTGGGTGAGAATCCAGTGCTGCATGCCTCCATATCATGCATGCACGTATACGTACGTGCAAGCCACCAGAATAACAAATCAGCCTTGTGCGTGTGTATTGGGAGTCTTGTGTTTGAAGCGATGATACATTTACTTATTACTATGTACAATAAGTTTAATAGTAATGTTTGGATGTGTGCATACTGTCGTGATCAGCATTTTCAATATCACACGCTCCAATTATCATTGCATTTCTCAAGGAAGTAAACTGACAACCTCCAAATGTTGACCTGGTTTTGATTGTCACATTGGCAATGGTTACTTTGCAGGTGACCCGAGTCAACACGACTCCACCTGCTTATCCAGTTATGTGTGCATGGCGTCATAAATTGCTGTCACCATGTCTTGCCCATTTGCTGGTGTGTTCCTGCCCTAAAGCAGAATTGATGTGTCACAAGCCTGTGTGCAAGGATGGCAATGCACTAGATTGTCAGAACTACACAGCACCAAATATATACGTGCTTTGTAGTACTATTTAAAGAACGGTGCTTTATAATGCCCACAGGCTATCTGGAGTTGTCAGGAAGTGTCAGTAAATAGTAGACTAACAGTGGGCTGTATGAAGGGATAAGTGTCACTGTGATTACCTAAGTTGGTTAAGTGGAGTGCCTGTGTTTTCTGTGGTAAATAACATGTAAAGGAGGCACAGCATGGTTGGATTTGAGAGACTAGTTGCAGAAGGAAAGAGTGTGGATAAGAACCTCTCTACTTTGGTGCAGTACCAATGCTGAGGAAAACACTGCAGTGCCGCTGGTGGTGTTTTCCACCAAGATACTGAGTGTTTTAGTTTGTTGGGGCGTTCATGTTGACTACACTGCAGAGGCAGTGATGCATATCTCTGTCTCCCTTGAGCTTGCGTAGGTCCTATTTTTCTGTGCTATATTAAAACACTAATGTTCAAATGGTGTCAAATGCTCTTCTCAGTTACATGAAGATTATGATGATTGGGATGTAAATATAATCAAGGCTTCATTGCATAATTCTTTACAGACGTTATCTCTCGTGCGTTATTATTCATCACTGATGACAACCCCAATACTGATTTAAAACCTCATTGTAATTTATCTTTCTGGCCCTTTTGGGCAGTGTCTTTTCAACATTTTATATTCTTTGACATTCTGTTAAATTTCACAGGTCTGCAACATAGTGGTCTCTTGTGTACCTTTTATTGATCTGTTTCCTTATGAAACTATTTACTAGTGTTAAAGTGTAATTTATGATTGTAGGCAGTATTGAGGATCCCTGAATTAGAAATAATAAATAATCTGCACGTTTACAGTAAGCACTAGGCATTTATTTTATTCCGGGCTCTTTTTGAGACTTTTTAGAGTTCAATGCCAAGTACTTATCTTGTCTCATGCACGGATAATTGCCATGTTGATTGACGCTCCTGAACTGTATGTCTCACCTGGTTCCTGTCAGTAAAGGTACGATTTTGGCCCTGCTATAAGTGGTACCATATACATAAGGCATATCCTCTGTCTACAGCAGGAAATGGAGATTTGTTGGCATCAGAAAGGCCATGAGCTGTGGTTGTAGCTCCAGGATACACATTTTGTGTCGCATAAAAACAGGTAGCAAGTTTCTGCTCCTCGACTGTTGTTGCCTATTTGATTATGAGACATCCTGATCCTACCATGTATTTTTATTACCTTGAGTAGAAGGTTGAGTTTAAGACAAACACAACTGAGTGAATTCATCATGGCAAAAATACAATTAGTTTGAAAAGAACCAGATACTTTGCATTGCTGTATTTGGACGACTCAACAGTTGTACAGGATGAAACAGAGGATTCTTGTCACCAAATATTTCCCACAATTAATATTGTTATTCGTAATCTGAACCAACACGGAATTGACCAGTAGCTTCAGAGCAATGAGTGTGGCGGTCAGAGAGGATCATCTGTTTTACCTTTACAAAAGTGCGTTTTAAGTTTTGCGTGTTGTCCCAGCTCGGGAGCAGATGCCTCATCTCTGGAGTCGGGAGGAAATCAGGTGTCTTAGTCAGGTGGACTGTTAATGCCTTATGGAGGTTTAGAGTTGCTGGCCAGCTTATGCCCGATTCACCTGTACGTATTGTATATAGGAACCCTGTTGTTCTTGCTTCTCTTTCCGTTTACTTTCCTGAGGTTGTTGGTTTGTGAAGATCCGCAGTAAAACCCGGAACAGATTGTTTTTGTTGTATCTGTTTTTTGTTGTTTGAACTGGATTGAACTGAACTGTGTTGGGCCTTTGGGGGAGACTGAAACAGACTTTGTGTGTGTGTGTGTATATATATATATATATATATATATATATACGGATTGAACTCTGGACGTTGAGACTGGGAGACACACCTCTACATCGCTCCTATTCATTGGTTATTTTTGTTTACGTAGTTTCACGTGGAGTCAAGTACAACATGTTCTTTAGTGTTCTTCTCTTTGCTGTTCCAAATGTTGGATTTTCCTTACGAACCCACTACACACACACTAAAAAAAAAAAGAGTTATGAACTGAACTGTCTTAAAAACCGAGGTCCGAACTGATGCGTATATAGTATAGTCAGTGTATATATATTTGACTACGATCACTCGAGGAGATGGTTTTGTCTATTTCTGCAATCATTATTCAGTCAACAGAGAGTTAATGTTAGTTTTGATAATTAGTCATTAAAGTAATTTTATAAACAAAATGCCAAACTCTGAAATGCTGATTTCTGGTGTGCGTGAGATTACACATGAATATTGTTGCTTTTTCAATCAATTGAATAGTTGTTGATGGAAAAAGGTAATATAAGTGGTCGCTGAAACGCTGTTTGTCTTGTAAGATTTCCCTATTGTGAGCAGAATCTGTGCCATTACACTAAACTTTGTAGTTTTGTTTATGTATCAGTTGTCTTTCCAGGAAAGAATGGGCGTTACTTTTCCTGCTCCCATGCTCTCTTTATAAGATCTATTATATAATGATAAAATGCGTAGGTGGCTGACACTGTACATGATTCATTTTTGCAATTTCTTCCTTGAATATTGCTGAGAAACCCTCTTTAGGATCAAATGGAAGAATACAATAGCTCGTGCTGGTTGTGAGAAGGGGGAGAAGCATTTTGCTGCAACTTCAGCACTCACTCACTCTGCCTGCCCTCTGTGTATGCAAGCTCTCCCCTCCCCCTCTTGTGCTGAGAGTGTGGTCCTTTTAGGTAAACAAGCATGGCTACTCCTGTTTCTTGCCTCTCTGTCTCTGCCTTGTTTTCTCTCTCTGTCGTGGTTTCTCTCTCACTCCCCTCTCTTCCTCTCTGTTCAAGTTGTCTAAATCTTTAATTGCTGCTGTTCTACCAGCACAATCTCAGCAGATACTCAAATGGCATCTGAAGCCCTTTGAAATTCAGACTAGTCCTTTGCCCCCTCCTCTATCCTCGAAGCAAAATGGAACAAAATGGCGGGCCCCAGTCCTGCTGTTTCCCTCTGGGACTGTAGAGCCTTATTTTGGGGTTTAGGAGGTCCTGGTGGTTGACGGCATCTTTAACTCATGTGAGGTTGTGGTTACATGCTTGCCTTCCACTGCACCACTCTCGATAATATTTTCTCTTTCCTGAGTCGCTTGAACATCAAACGGACGGGTTCTCTATTTTGGCATGCTGCTGCTTTTCCAGAAATGTGCATTTACAGACTTGGCTTTTGATCTTTCTGATTTAAGCTTGAAGAAGGAATATTTTATGCCCTAAATTTTAGGGGTACATTCCCAATATGCCTTGTCAGAATCTCAGGCACCCAGCAAGTCTCAAAACCTGTATAATACATGAGTTGGCTCCTGGGGGGATTGATACGACTTGTTGTTCTTTCAGAAATAAAAAAAATCTTTTAAATGATTTCTGGAAGGGAACTAATCTTGTGTATTTGAAGGTTATTATGTACATGCTATTGTAAACAGGAAGCAGATTGTCAATTTGTAGGTTGAATTGTTAATAAAAGTTAGCGTTAGCATTGCTTTGCATTCAGTGCTGGAAGTAGAGTCATAAGCTGCTTTCAGGACTGGACTCGGCAGATCCACCATATTTTCTCCGGAGGAGGTGCATTTGTGAACGCAAATGTCCGAGTGAGACGCTCCACAGGTACTACAGACTTTATCCACCTGACCTCCTAGTATAATGTCCATAGAAACCCAGGGGAATCTGATGTGTGAACACAGCAAGGGATCCCCCACTGGATTTACGTGCAAGTGGGGGAAGATGTCTAGGAGAGTTTGTGGAGATAAGAGCTGATGACGGTGTCGGGGTGCTGTAAACATGATCACGTGATCTACGCAGCAGAGTTAATACGTCAATTCCTGCCTCTGTCTGCTGCACCATACTGCTCCACCTCTTGCCTGAATAATGCAGAGTATTTAAAGCTGTTGTGAACGCGTCTGCGCAGAGAACCTCCAGCTTCGTTGTGCAAGTGTGAAAGGTAGACTCTGGGTAAACTCCGTAATCCGTTTTCCGGGTTTTTACCCAGAGGTCATATCTGAAATGGCTTTACAGCAACTCCAGAGTGGCTTGGACACCAGGTTTAAACTAAGCACAAGTGATGTGTTTAAAAAATGAAAGGTATAAGTGTTGACATAGGGGCAGATATGCATCAGGGGTGGTACAAATCTTAAGACAACACTAGGTGCTTAGTTTGGATGTGCCGGAAGTAGCATGGGATGATGCATTTTCCATACATGGCAGAAATGGATACTACTGGAAATGTCCTGAGGTCAGTTGGCCAGGTCTGGGAGCTGATGGCAGAGACAGTCTGTGTGATGTGTCCCTCTGGGCTGAGCTGTTATGGTCTGCTCAGCCTGTAGTTGACACACAGCGAACAAGACAGGCTTGCTTGCCTGGTATCACTTACCTACTCTGTCTCTACTCCTGAATCTTAAGTCCCCTTTTTAACCATTTGCCATGACTAAGGTATCAGGCTCAAGGGTTGTTTTTTTTAACCTCCTAACAAGCTGTGTTATAAAACAAATTGTTGTTCATGCATTGCAGTGATAAATCCACGACTGAAATAAATTAAGATCTAGCTCACGCAGTATACACAGAACATTTAGTGAATAAAGCTTTATTTTGAAGTAACCATAGCAGTTCTTGCTGACAGGATCCTAGATTGGTTTAGTTGCATATTATGTAGGCAAGAAGCCAGTCAAAATCTATATTGGTTCATTTTAACTATTTTGCTGAGATTAGTAGGCAAAGGGCTGCAGGTCCCAAATGCAGATTGGAGAATGACATCAAATTGATGGTAGACGTGATATATGAAGCAGTTTGGTCTTTTGTGTTCCCCATCACTACAGAGATGGAACAGGATTTTGTGTTGTGTCCGTAACCAACCTTTGTCACCCTGAGATAAATAAAATATGTCTAGGATTATTGCCACTTTTAGAGATTGCTTCATGCTGTCTACTTTTGTGCTCAGAGGCAAATGGCTATATCAGTTTTCTTTAAGCCGTCTTGTACCCAGACGACCGCTTCATGTTGGACATAAGCTATAAGCTGAGACAGGGGGTAAGGGTGTTGTGACAAAGTGTCGGGTGGGGGAGGGTAGAGGTGGTGTGGCCTGGCTGAATCTCAATCACCAAGGCCCTTCAGCAGGGCTGGCCTTTTGATGGGCCAGCTGCAGCCATTCATCCAGCCATTTACATTGAAATGCAACAACAGGAAGGGGGGAGGGGAAGACTGTGGGGAGATGGGCCTCTGCGCTTGTGCAAGTGGGATGTGAATGAAAAGCAAAGGCATACCTAAATACCAAAGAGAGGAGGTCCGTCAGTCGGGGCCCACGCCCCTGCTAGCCAATACGTACTTTGTTTTTCACCCAGCATGCTGTGGGGCAGTATACTTTACACAAAGGATCTAAGCACCCTTTTGACCACTACATGCATTTTCACCACTCAGCTCTTTTCTATCTTTACAGCCAGGCTAGTGGCTATAAAGAGATCGTGATTCATCCCACTGTCCGTTTTAACAGGACTCTAATGTTACACCTGTTGACCGTAATGCTTTTCTTACTTTTCTTTAATATTTTGTGGGTAATTGCCTTCAGACAGATGATTTACAGATGTTAGTTCTTCATCAAGACTTATTTATGAAGCTTGTAAGGGCTGTGGAATTTAAAGTTCTTGTTCCTGGCTTGCTGTTATGGAGGCCATGCTGTGCTATTGGCCGGGAGAAGAAGCTTGTTCTCATTACGAGCTTTAGACACACAAATGAGGCCAGTGTGTCATTTTTCTGAGTTCATCCAGCTTTCCAGGATAACTTGGATGTCTTCAGAGGTGTGCATGTGACAATGTTCAAGAGGCGTTTTGGGGAAAGTGTTAAAGCCAAATTCCTACTGGTAGTAGCATTGCATCACTAACCACATCCTTATTTATTTCAGGTAAACTACTACATAGGTAGCCCAGCTAGAGGGCTGCAGCAAAAAAAACTGACAGAACTTAAATCTGGCTGAACCTTTGCAGCTACACAATTCATCGTCAGCCAGCAAAAATACTTTTTGGGTTGGTCAGATAAGTTCAAGTTTACTTTCTTGGTAGAATTCTTGGTAGAACAAATGATAAAGATCTGCTGTAAAAGATTAGTGCTAGGAACTTTGAGAATTTACAGAAATGCCAAATAACAAACTTAATCCTATTTTTTTTTTTTTTTTTTTGCTAATAATCTCAACATCGGGGCCAGCTCCACAAATGCCATTTTCAGACATGACCTGCGAGCAAAAACCGGAGAATTAGTTTGCCTTCAAACATGCACAAAACAACGGGAGGTTCTCTGCACAGACGCATTCACAACAGCATAAAATCCTCCGCATAATTCCAGCCAAAGGTAGAGCAGCCGGGTGCAGCGGGCCGAGGCAGGAAGCGACATATTAACTCTGCTTCGGAGATCACGTGATTTTCTTTACAAAACACAGACACTGACGTCAGTGTTGCACCCCTGAATAGGAATTGCATAACTTGAGTCAGAAACACAGCGACTGTTCAGCTTTCAAGTCAGTGTTTTTAATGACTGTTATAAAAACAATAAACAGCGTTACACCAAGGTGATGTCTTGTTGGAGGACATCTTGTATTCATCAAAACCTTTGTTTTGACGTTGGCTGAAGTGATGCTTGGTTCAAGTACTCATTCTAATATAGTGCCACTTATAATATCATGCCTTACATAACTTTTAGATTGCAGGCATGGTACCTGTCAACCAGGGCTGATGAATATTTCTGGGCCACTGCACCAAGGCCTGCAATCAGATCACTATTTCATGCTCACAAACTCTTCTGATTTTTATGATGTTATAAAGGAAGTTGAGTGCCATTGTTTGTGTTTCGTTATTAAACTGGAAAAAGAAAATCTAAATATTTACCCCTTCAACTAAATTTGTATATGTCGGCACCTTTGGCTGAGATCACAGCTTTGAGTTGACATTGTATTTTACTTTTATCATGTCTTTGAAAAGTTGAACATAATGCAGCAGCTTTTTCTCAGAGATACATTTGCATTACATCACACAATGCAGGTTTTTGACATTTATTCTCTGTAGAAACATATTTTGTGGATATAAGGTCTCTCTGAGATATTAAAGATGTCTCTTTGACTTATTTCAAATTGTTATTATTGCTGTTGAACCAATGCTGTAAATGCCTGATGGTATTACAGAGTTGGTAGCTGCAGTAAACAGTTGAAGCTTGAAGGGTATGTGCTGCCAAGCATGTACATCAGCAACGGGACATGTACATTTCAAGTAAAAAAAAAAAACTCAAAGCTAATGATCTGTTGAAAATGTATAAAGCAATGAGATATCGCTAATTTTAGCTCGTCCACTTTCCTTACTTCGTGCGTTGCTTTAGCTTGTCAAACTAGGGCACTGTAAGTACAGTTTGATGCTTTGCTTTGATTTGCTGTACAATAGTGTTAGATTCATCATAAGCTAATGCCATTTGTCAAACACAAAAGTTGATGTTACATCTGAGTGTAACTTGTCAGAGTTGCATTAAAATGTTTGAAGTGCATTTCTGTTTGAACAACTTACCATCAAATCTTAAACACAACTAAGCATTGGATGTGTTTGCTGTGGGTCTGTTTCCCATAATAATAATATCAATCGATTTAAATGTTGTAATTCAAGCAAAATAGTTTTCATCAAACAATTGATCCAAATAGTAGCAAGAAGAATAAACAATACTACAAGAAAGCTTAAGTTGCTGCCCTGAATGGTTATTTATTTGATATTGTATAAAAGATTCTCCCTAAGTCATCGAGACGGTGAGAATGAAATGTGTCTTTTTGGGGGGCAGGGGCAGGAATTAGCTTGTGTGTTTTAACTAGAGCAGTCAAGAGGGAGTGGAAAATCACATCATCTTCATTCAGCCTGCACAGGGACTTTCCCTCCTGAATATGTGGCAGCACAGAGCCGCTTTTAAAGCTACAGGCCACTATGTGTTTGGCCCTTGTATCGAGCCTTGTACGTCCACATTGAATCCCTGTGTCAGACATTGTGAAGGTAATTCACTGAGGTATTTGTTTTGCCCAGAAAGGCAGCATCCTAAATGAGAAGTGGAAAATAGGAGAACAGGAAATATAGAAAACATTTTAAGTTGGCCCCGAGCTACCAATAATCTTTCCAACATTTCAGTATGTTTGTCTGCCAAGGCTTCGCAACAGTCATAGATCTGTGATTGGGTGACTACAGTTAACCAGACACTGATCTTCTAAGTTCTTTTGATGCAAGAACCTTCTTCCCTATAAATACACTGCCTTGTTTTTGTGCCCATCTCTGTGTTTGTGAGGGCGTCTGTGTGCGTGGTTGCGTGTGTGCTTGTGCCACTCATACTCCCTGCAGTGAATCTTTTTATAGAAACAGCAGCCAGAAGTGTAATCTCTGGCGTGGATGTAGGACAGCCTTTTATTCCTCCTCATTACTTATGCAAAGCCATTTCTCACCCACAATCACTGCATAGCCTGTTTGAAAAAGGTGAACAGTCAAAGGATCATACCCGTGTTTTTGCATGGTTTAGCACATGTTCTACAAATTGTGCATACTTTGTTGCTGCTGGTCCTTTCTCTGAAGTGTCATGTTTTTATTTTATTTGAATACCTTTTTCCTAGCTATGATCCGCTATGCCTTTATTTGAATTTCAGTGCAGTTTGAAGTGCTTATGTATCGCAACAGTTTTGTTATAATACAGAAGTCTTCCACATTGAGAAGGACTAACAGAGAGGAAACTTAAGCTGGCACACAGTATTATATTCATGGTCTGCGGTGTGAGAAAACACACCTGGAAGACAGGAAGCAAACATTAGTGTCATAAAAACAGTATAATGAATCGGATGGCGTCCTGCATTAAAATGCCCTCCTTTGTTGCCAGCTCTCTCAAGTCAGATTTTAAAGCCCCACCATTAAACGATCTAAATAATGGAAAAACACAGCTCCTGTAAGCTTTAAATGCGCACATATTTTGCCTCAGGCGTTTCATCTCAAACAATAAATGTCAGAGGCTATGATTTGGTTGATGTCACATAACATTCCCCAAGGTTGTGATCAGTGATAAGTATTGTTGTTGTTGGTTTTTGTTTTTTGGGACCATGTGGTTGTTAAAGAAGAAACTCTTTTTTGCTGCAATTGTTCTATTTTTTAATTATGTAGTTATAAGTGGCTATTTTTCCTTCATACAATAATTCATACATCCTGCTTGTCTGTGTTGATTGGCAATACACACATACACCCTAATTGTACTAACATGGACCGTATCTATCAAATTTCACAATGTTATCTGTATTTCTTGGACAGAATAGATTGTCTATTGAACTCATCCCTGTGGTGCACTGTTATGCTGCTCTCTCACACGCTTGGATCATCTCTCCCCCCATCCTCTCTTTCCATACCCAACTACCTCTGTGCTTGCTCCTCTTCTGCTTCCACTCAAACCCTTATAAACCAACATTTGGCCATATATGTTGGTTTTTAAATGCAGGCAAACTCAATTACTCTATTTCCATTGCCAGTAGACAGGTTTTCCTTTCTGTTTTTGTATTTTTGTTCTTGGTGTGTCACATTTCACGTCACAAATATGCTGTAAAACAGATTTGGTAAACTGTAGCAAGCAGCACATAAGCCAGTGAGTATGTTACAGCAGTACCTATTTAAATATAGTTAGGTTAAATCTCTTCAAACTTGACACCAACAGAACAATGTTTGGCAACTGCTTTGAGTAGAGAGGAATTGAATTTAAGTCTGAGATGGCAAATAGTCTCACAAGTTACCAATTGAGGTGACAACTTTTATCACCTCTTAGACAAACATCATTGCATTGCGTTAATTTGATTTGGAATTAAATGTTCCTTTACTGAGGACTAATGCCAGAGATTAGTGGATGTTGGCTGGGTTTTTGGTCCAGTGTGAATATAGCCGTTTTCAGACATGACCTCTGGGTAAAATCCGGAGAATTGTCTATGGAATTAACCCAGACTTTGCCTTTCACACATGCACAACACAGCGGGAGGTTTTCTGCACAGACGAATTCACAACTGCATCAAATCCTCCGTGTTATTCAGGCGAAAGGTGGAACAGCCGGGTGCAGCGACAGAGACAGGAAGTGAAGTATTAACTCTGCTGTGTAGACCACGTGATCATGTTTACAACACTCCGACACCATTGTCAGCTCTAACCACCACAAACTCTCTTGACATCTTCGTCAGTGTCTTCTACGTGTGTCACCGCTTTTTCACCGGGGCATTTTTGTTTTCTTTTTGTTTTTTATCTTTGTGTCTCACACATGCACCTCCTCCGGAGAAATTCGGAGGTTCTGCAGAGTCCCCTGCATGTCTGAAAGCAGCTTATGTCGGTCTCTGCAACCCTTTCCGTATTTTTGCATACTGCATCCTCATATGCCCATCCTCCCTCTCCCGTCCCTGACAGCACCCCCATTTCCACCTCGATGCAGTAGCCCTGGGTCCTCAGGAAGCTCTGCTTGCAGGAAGCTGAGGGCGTTGGACCTAACTGTTAGGCCTTGATTCCTTCTTTGACAAAAGTCATAGTAAATGATGCACACCGGCAGGCTCTGTGTTTTTCCGTATTTAGTCTATTGCATTTTGTGTTAGGTAATTCAGGATTATTTACTTGACATGTCTTTTCTGTAGTCCAACCTTCAAATATGTACATTTATCTAAGAAACCCTTTTCTCACTGCTGGAAGAGCCTGACGCCGAATCTTTTAAATGATGACCAACCTGCACTGCTGATATGATAGCAGTGCAAAGTTCATTCTATTACCTGACTTAGTGGAAGTGATTGAGATCTCTATTCTTTGTGTGAGGCAACGAGAGGCGGGCTACTAACCATACAACTGTCAAGGCCATTTAACAGACAAAAAATGTGGATGTATTTTATATATCATTCTCTTTCATGAACAGATCATCTGTTTCTACAGTTGCACATTCAGTATACGGTATATCCAGATTTATGAAATGCTGAGATTGTGAAGTCTCTTCTTTATTGTCTCCATGTCTTTCATGTTATCTCCATCAAGGTGGTTATGTTTTCAATGGTGTTTGTTTGTCTGTTAGTTAGCAGCATTTCACAAAAACTGTTGGACAGATTACCATGAAAGTTGGTGGAAAGATGCAGACTGGTTCAAGGAAGAACCCATTACATTTTGATGCAGATTTGGACCAGGAAAGTTTTCCCTTTCTTAAACGTTGCATCTTTATTTCCCAGTGAATAATTCATTGATCTAATTAAGGGGACTGATATCTATGAGCGTGGGTGCACTTTGGTGCAGCTTGATTGTTGGGCATGGCCGATATATGTGCTCTATTGAGTGCATTCTAGTTTTTTTGTTGAATTATATAATTAGTCAACCAGGAAGTGAATTGGAATAATAATAATATGTCAGGTGAAGGGAGAAACTGATATTTAGCAAAAAGAAACATACATGGTTTCTCTTCAAACTAGTGCAAAACCCTCTCCATCTTTTAATATGGCATTCTGTGTCATGATGCTACAACTGCTTCTCTGGTGAAAAAAAAAAAAAATCCTAGGTTTTTGTCATAAATGGCCACCGTCCTGAGTCCTGTATATTTCATACCTCCACAGATTAGAGTTGTCACCAGCTTTTTATCTAAGGGATCAAAGCCCTCTTCAGCAAGCTTGTGTCTGATTTGTCTTTTCCCTCCAAGGAGTGAGAGGAAAAAAATATACACTACACTCATACCGTGTGGGTGTGTGTATATTCATGGAGTTCAATGGCAATCATTGTTTTCATAATAGTAGCTTGACAGCCTCAGTTAGCGTTCTTACTTAGCATGTTTATATTCAGTGGCAACCCTTAATCGGGTCGTGTTGTCTTAACATATACATGCATCAACCTACTGCTGTCGACATTTTCCCACTTTGTGCACCGTGTGCTTTGCAGTACTTTTCACACACCCTTTAATTTATGCACGCCCATCTAAAGCCTTTCAATAAACGTCAGATGCCGGCCAAACAGATGACTTTTCATAGAAGTCCAGCTGGCTACTCTATCATGGTATTTCCACAAATAGTGACCACAGCCTTTATTTTCCTAGACTGCAGAAAGTAAAGCCTTGATTTGAGGAGGACTTGTTTTAGAGATAGACTTTATTTCTAATTCCCTGTGTTTGATAAGTGTAATTGTTTATATTTTAATACGAAGCCCTGTCTGCTCACTGTCCAGGGTGCGGCTGCGGTGTATGCTCCACAAGCACAAACACACTGAGTAAGCTGATCGTAGAGGTTGTGTTGGATGCACACAGTGACCCAGTTGAAGTTGACGACAACAACTCTAATTTTAAGTTTAATTAAAAGGCCAATACTTTATCAACCCACCTGTTTAACACACGTGTATATACTCAAATAATGGAGTCAGCCAACATATATATTACACAACCACAACTTTTGCTGCTCTAAAATACTACTTTAGTTGTCATATCAGATGCTCCAAATAATGTTTAAAAATAAGTAATATAACTTCTTACAGTAATACACATGATCGTATTGATATATTCTTCCCCACAGTGTATATGTTCTACCAGAGCTACCAAATTTGAGCTTTTCAGTGCTAAGGACACCCCTAGCTGACTACTTTTACTTGCTGGCTTGTTGCTCTGTATACTTTTGTCAAACCCCTGTTTTCTCAGGTTTTTAAATAGGTTTCCAATGAAGACTAAATTAGAAATGCCATTGTAGCTCAACCTTGTCAAAAATGAGAAATGGGTTATTGACAATATGGCCCAACGAAATACAATGAAGATCACAAATGGCTTTTTGACAATGGTACAGTCGCATCCTGCATGATGGCATGGTGGAATTTGCACTGATAGAAATCTGAGTTGCACATCCCTCTGTAGAATTAGAGAGTAGACTTTGGTTCAGTTTGTGTGGAGACAATGTGTGTCAGCTGGAGATATGTATTAAATGCCTACTTTTTAACTGGCAGAGAATTGTGTGGGTGAACGGATGGCTGCAGGCTTTCAGAACAGTCGACTTGTTCTGTGGTGTTAGAGCATGTGCGGGTGTTTATGTCGATAATGTACCATGAGCTGCTACTCCTCCATTTCCAATATTTATAGGGCTCTGTCTTTCACTGCAACCATGGCAACAGAAAATTAACAATGGCAGAATTGTGGAGATTAGGGTTTTTTGCAGGGCTGATGTCGATGCCGATCATTAATAATCAGGGGGACCGATAACCGACATACATTTGCAGTTAAAATAAAAATCCGGGTATCAAAATTTAGAATAACACACCGGCCCCTGGTAATTAAGTGATGCGCAAGAAATAACGTTATAGCGTATGAGTTTCTTTTTCCTAGTTAGGTGGCATAATTAAAGATCAACAAAAGAACTTAACTTTTACGTTAGCTATCACATTCAAGTTAGCTCTACGAGACAACATAGCTTACGTTATAATGGCCGTAAGCTAGCCTACCTATAACCTATGTAAAAACACCAACTAACTTAGGGCGAGTAATGTTACATTTGCGATATGGTGGCTAAAATAAGTTCCAGTTGCACCAACGTTACTCAAAAGATATAGCTGTCACTACATAAATAAACTTAACTGTAGGCTGTATCGCAAGTGGGCATTTTCAGTGTAACTGGGAAACTGGGCTTGTTTGTCGTCATAGAAATAGATCATAGGATTATGTGTTTTTGCAACTTCTCTCTCTCTCTCTCTCTCTCTCTCTCTCTCTCTCTCTCTCTCTCTCTCTCTCTCTCTCTCTCTCTCTCTCTGTATGTGTGGGTTTCACTCTAACACACATGTCACTGGTAAAAAAGGATGACATCCTCGTAAAAATTATATTATTTATTGCCATTTTTAAGGCAAACCCTATGGGGTAGCAGCTCCTCCTCTGCAGAATTGCGGCTAAACAGCAGCCAGTGTGAACAGCAAACAACCGCGACACACAGAAAAACAGCGACGCAGCCGTTCCGCGGCGCAGCAGCAGCCAGTGTGGTCCGGGCAGTTCTTTTGAAACATAGCTCCGCTCTGTGATCAAAGTTGCTCCAGTCTGAAATGCGTTCCTTTGCGTTGGTCTGTGATAGATTGGATGTCTACTAAATCAGATAGTGCTGTGGGTGGGTCATTGCTCAAGACGACAGAGTGGTGTCTATAGACATTTTAAAATGAATTGATATTATCGGCAATCCGATAAAAAAAATTACAGATACAGATAATCTATAATAAAGAAGCCATATATCGGCCCCAATAATCGTCCGGCCGATAATGGGTCGACCCCTCGTGGAAATGCTCAGGTTGTGTGTGTGAGGCTGAATGACAGAGCGAGCTTTCTTGAAAGAAAATCAAATCACTGTAAGTGAAATGTCTGACTTCCCTACGCTTATTTATAATGCTATTGTTAAAAAGCACAGATTATTCAATTGTTAAATGACGAAACATCATGACTCAAATATAACCTAAAATGCTTTGTGTTGTTTGACTGTTTTGTTAACATTTGGTAACAACTAGATGCCAATGTGGCACATACCATTCTGTATCTCGATTTGCAATATCATAATTAGGAACTATAATGTGCTGTAGAAGCTAAGTGAACATAGACCTCAACAGCTGTACAACTGTTTAAAAAACTGTAATCAAGAAACAAACGTTAGGAAAAAAATGTATGAAGTATACGACACTGATATGTCGGCTTGTATATGGCTTAGACACCACTGGCTTCTAGAGAAACAGTTTGTAAGTGCAGAAATTATTGTTGTGTTATAGTCAGTTGACAGAAAATGGATGTCTTATCAATTTTAAAGTGTATTTTCAAAGTCATAACTTAGGAAGAACACATTTACATCATCTTAAATGAAGAGCAGTGTTATTGTGTTTTGGATTTACTGAGAAAAACCTGGTTGTCGTAATGGTGAAATCAATAGCCTATAGATTTAGTGCTGATGTGGCTTGGCAAATGCAGACAGTTTGTCTTAAGATCAGTGATTGTTCAGTTATCAACATTAATTGCATAATAAATCTAAAGCCACACTCCTTTCTTGGCTTCTTCTGCATTCACAGGTTTTGTCTATGCAGCAGTTCTGGCCCTTGCTTCTGTAGCATTGCTTTAAGTTGTTTATGTAAAATCTACAAGGAAATAGCAATAGGAAGTTGATTAACTTGATTTAATAGAAATTAAACTTGGTTGCTGTTGGTTTGTGTGCTGCTGTCAGTGCTTGTCAAAGAGGGTTTGTGAGCATTACATTTGTAATGCCAATGTACAGCCATGAGTTTGTAGTATTTTTTGGATCACCACAAAGAACCATAACCACTACAATTTAAAAGAAGACGCATAAAGTGAGTCAGATTAACTCCTCTATAGCTGTGTTATTTCAATATGTCAGATACATAAGCTATTAGTCAAATTCTAAATAATGTAATCAGACTCAGTATTGACATAAATGCAGTGTTAAAATTACACCTTTTCTGTAAATAGAACACCTGTTACCACCTTAATGCCTGATTTAACAGTAAGTTAAGCCCGTCAATCACTATTCTAAACTAACTTTGCTAGTAAAATATGAATCTGCTGCCAAATAACTGTATAGTGAACCTACTTCGTTGGTTAGTGGTTTGCTGGTGTACCTTTTTTTAATGTACAATTCGACTCAGATAGAGGGGGAGATGAGCTGTGATTGAAGGAGATGATGATATAAAAAAGCAACAGGCTGGGCCCAAAGGTCTGTGACCAAGGTGGTGTCAGGATTTTTGAGCCAACTCTGTCAGAAAATAATGAAGCTTCATTAAATTTGACTTCATCAGAATGTAAGACTTAAGGACACAATATGCAACAAGCTGTAACTGTAACTATACAAGTACAACTTCTATGCTTTATTTGGTTTACACCCATTTTTATTTATATTTATCCATGTAAAGAATAACTAGGTGCAACGCCATGGATGTTTCACCTAATCAGAAAGGATTGAACTAGCTAGGGAAGAGACTTATTGGTTTAGCTTCTCTCTTGTTGATGAGGTCTTGGATTAATTTACTTGATTATTTTTAATGAAGCAGCTCTTAACAGCATTATTATGAATGTTTGAACAAGCACCGTGCTGTCATTGCTGTTCTTCATTTTCATTCCAGCTACATCAGAAGTTACAGTATGGCGGTACAGTAGGATTTCTGAATTCCATGGAAAATTAGAAAGTGTTTTCCTTTGTTGCCCGGCCAAGCTGAGGATACCTTCATCTGCACACCCTGTATATTAAGAACACATGCAAGTTTCTGGTTGAGGCCAGCATTTAAAAAAATAAAGCATCTTTTGAATGTGAAGGTTTTTCCCAGTCCAGAGAGCTTGTTACCTTGACAACAGCAGAAGATTCGTAGCAAGGGGAACTGAGCGTGTGAGCTGAGCTTGCAGTGGCATGGCTGTGCTGAACAAACAAGCGCTGTCGCTAACCATGTCACGAGCAGTGCTGCTGCGTTTCATTGCAGCTCTTCTCCACTCCCTGCTCCTCCTCCTCTAACTCCTCAGCCTTGATTTAATATCAGGCTTTTATTTGGCTGGTTTGTTGTTCAGCTACCCCAGCCATGTGACAGACTCACCTTTTTATCTTTCCTATCTTTTATTTCTTCTAACTCCCAGCTCCAATTCCCCCCCTCTCTCATGCTCCTACCTGCATTTGCTTTTATGTACCTCTCATTGTTAACTTCTATGCAGATGTTTTATCTCACACTAGTGTGTTTGGTGTTTGGATAAACTGATTTGGATAGAGCTGTCATGCTGCTGTCTGTGCTGGTTGTTCATGCTGGAGATATGGAGGACCAGTGTGCTGTGGTCCCTCCCTGCAGAAGCCAGGCTTTATCAATAATGTAGATGTTTTTGAGGAGGAGAGGTGTGGTGTGTATCTCTTTTCCTTTCTCCTCCCCCTGGCCCATCTCTCCATCCCCCTCAGCTGTCTCCCCATACCCTCCAGTGTCAGGTTTCCCCTCCAGTATTTGCGCATAGAAGAGCAGATGACTGAATCTAATTAGTGAAGATATTACAATAAGCTTCGATACCTGATGCTTTGACATACTGCAGGCCAAATCCAGGCGTCTATATTAAGCTGCTGTTGCTTCCTATTGTTCAATTGGTATTGTGCTCGGATCTTATATAGGCATTCTTCACTGACAGACAACCCCCCAGATATTATAGGCAGTGTTTCATCCATGTGTAGTACATAATTTTAGTAAAAGTAGTTAGGTATTTCAATTGACTCAATCGATTATAATCAAGATGTCACGATACCAAAAATGTAGTAGTCGATACCGATAGCATGAAATTTCCACGATTCTCGATACCCATTTCGATGTGAAAATTATGAGATTTCAGTTATCAGATATAACTGAATGACTGAAAGAAAACAGCAGAGGCATGCACACGCAATGTACTAACACACGCACACCTATATACACGAGTGCAAGGCTGCAAGCAGTAGGTTACTACAGCAGAAGTGACAGACCATTAAAACATATATTTAGAATTCTAACCTTATCAGTGCCCCACCTCTGCCCTGATCAACAAATGATTTTGCTTCTCTGCTCCTCTCCAATCACACACAAGCAGAACCGATCTCCACAATATCCTGTTGAACTCCATGTTCCTGGATAAAGGTGCCGAAGCTGTTTCTGCAACAATGAAGTTGAAACACTGTGTTGCGTCACAATCTTCAGAAAGAACTTTGCCATAAGTGAATAACTTGAGCTGCTTTCAGACATTCACTGAAGTCTGGACATTTTCCTGAAATTTCGAGAGTGGCTGTATGCGAGAGCATCCGCATCAATTGCTAATGGGATTTTCTGGAACTTTTCCTGGCAGGCCCCTGGTAAAATGTCTGAGTGAGGTCATGTGGTAACGCAGCAAGAAAATGTCTGGAAACGAGAATGAGTGGGCATGTTGATGAAGTCTCTATCACATGACAGACGTGAAATGGGAAGAATACAATTTTATCAGGACGAAAAAGCGGTACCATACGCGTAGACGGCGATGTTGATGTTAACTTGGAAAGATAATAAGATTTGACCGCTTTTGGCGATAAGGGCAGATGCCGGTGTCGATGTGCTGTCAACCACTTGCTTGTTTTTATCACACTGCCATTGATACGACAGCTAACAACATAACTTTAGGCATTATTTCATGGGTCTTTCATCAGGCTGCTTTGGGCCGATATACTTTATTTCATCATGTCTAAAGGCACTAAATGTTGATTTTTGTCTCGCTGAAATCTTCTGCCAACATTTCTATTCCAGTGCATATCGTGTCATGTATATGAACTCCGCTAAAATTTGGCTAGCCTGGGAATTTTTGTTCAAGATGATTTACTGTGCTGCAGAGTCTACAGTGTGAGCACGCAATTAATGTCCCGCTATGACATGTATGAGGCCTGCATTATGCTTTATGAAATCAGACATAGGTTAGTATTGTTGCTACAGCTGCTTTTTAGTTGGCTCTGTTCTGTTCGCCGAACAAGACAGCCAGACACAAGACTGACTGAGGAGGTGTTCTGCAGCCCCGCGGGGGTGCACACTGATGTGTTTGTGTTATATGGTCCAGGTATCAATTACAAACGTCATGTGCTCCCATTGTTCATGCACATGGGCCCAGCATTCTTTAATTGTTTTCCAACCATGAGGTCTTGATAGCAGTCTGCAGTTTGGGGTTTGTCTCATACATTAATACACCTTTCCTTAATAGTTTACTATTAAATCTCCTGAATGTCACCTCCATATCGAACATTGGAGCGCATTTGAGGCTTTAGTCCGTGAATATATTGTGGGACAATTGTTGCAACGATTGAATTGAGTAAAACCAACTAGCAAGAAGCCATGTTTGGCTGCAACTAAACGTTTCAGTCTCTCTAGTGCGAACCCATTCCCCCAGCTCCAGTGAAGAGATTTATCCTTATCTGCAGTCATAGTCTGTCAGCATCAAAGACAGCCTCTGATTCTTGTTGAAGGTCACTGTTAAAACCAGCATTGGTCTCACCAGCTCTCTCACTTACAGCAGTGTTTTTAAAGAGCTTGTAGTGCAGCTGCCTCGACCACACATGTGCTTCTTGCCCCCCTGTGCCTCACAAACGGTTCTGATCCTCACCAATATGGCGAAATCTCTGCTGCAGTGATGAGCTTAGATCTCTAAATCTCTGATATTTCAGCTGCTTGTCAACAGTGACATGTCTAGTGAACATGCAGATGAATTAATAATGCGGACATGTTGTCATGGTGATGCAGAACTAGAAATTTGCTGTATGTATGGCTGCACTTTGCTGAAGCAGGCTTTTGACTCAGGGCAAGGTTGTATTGAACCAAGGTTTAAAGCAGGGGTTTGGCATCTGACCTCTAATGTTTCATCAGCTCCACCACATTAGTCTTGTTCACATATATTTAATCACATCTATAGATTTTATTTTGTACACACTTGTGCTTTTAAATTTATGTAAATTTGACTATTCAGCAGATTTGCTATTTGTCATCCCCTCATTCTCTCCTTGTGTAGTTTAGTCAAAGCTAATAAGCTAGGTAGCAACTGTTACTAAGGAGCATGCGTCTTTGAACTTTGAACTGTCCCAACCTAATGGGGACTGCTTGGTTGAACTTATTGAACATTTGTTGAACTTTTCTCAGAAGCAATTCCAAAATAATTGACACCATGTCAAACAGGTCGTTTGTGTTGTGTTTAAAAGTCAAATCGCACTTTGCGTATCACAGCTTAATGTTTAACGCTGAGACTTTTTTGAGTGAACATATGATAATTTACATATTTAATATGATTGATCTAATAATGATTGAATAGAGTTCACCCAGTGTACCATGGCCGGTTTAGTTAATCTAAACATGACCCTCAGGTTATTTTTTTCCTGCAACCAATCGATGGGTGGAAGAGTAGGTGCGATTTCAGTCAACTAAGATTAACCAGCTACAGCCCTAGATAACTTTCAGCTTCCAACTAACTGGTGAAACTAGTTCAACATGTTTATTTATATTCTTAAGCTATCATTAGTCTTATCTGTTACACCACAATTCTTGTTGGCAGAGCAATGTGTCCTATGTCTTTGTCTTGTTCCCACGGAGGGGTTAGTCTTCTGAAGTGTGCTGTACAGTGAAGTGTAAGGTTTTGTAAAGTAAAAACAAAAAGCAATTGTTGGATTACACGTGAAATTGTCACTGATATAGCTAGTAGGTGATCAGTTTTCATATTCTGAACCGCTTTCTTTTATTTCACTTCCTGACAAATTTCAATCTAGAAATTTTCATTGTGGTGACAGTCGACTCCTTTTCTTTCAGCTCATTGTTTTGCTTGCTAGTTTGTCTTTACATTAGTGAATTGTATAGAATAAGAAATTCTAATTTTGTAATAAAGATAATTCATAGTTTTCGTCCCCGACTTACTTTGGTGCAACGATTTTTTGTGTGCTTTTTGTTGGTGTTATTTGGATCGTTTATTAATCTACCGCTCTCAGTTGAAACTGTGTCCTGTAAGTTTTTTTGGGTGATTGTCAAAGTGAATTTATGCTGTGTCTCCAACTCTGTTGGGAGTATAGGGTTCTGCTTCCTGGCTGGATTATTACATTCTGTCAATCCTGTGATTCCCACTGGGAAAGCCCCAGAGGTTCCACTTCAGAACAAACATAAATACACATCTAACCATCATCCTTCTTATCACTTAGGCCTTTCCAGCATGGTCTGGCCTTAATCTGTCCTGCGTACCCACCTGCCACCCTGCCTGTACTATCAGCTTTTGAGCTCTATCCAGTAAAACCCTCTACAAGGGTCCTGTTTGATATTCATACCAATAGCAGAGGTACAAGGTCACTCCTACCAATAATAAATAATGATTTGTACATGAATGCAGATTGTGAGATAAAAGGGACTTGTAAGTACTATATCTATTTAAATGGTATTAACCCTGACAGCTAGTTGCAAACAACCATTGGACTCCAATCCTCTTGTGATGCCTTAAACCAGATTGATGGAACAAATGTGGGTTCAAACTGGGGGGGGGGGGTCCAATAATCACCGGAATGTTACCAGTTTAGCCTGACAATGGACCTCTGTTAAATACCCTCCCATGTCCCGCCTCCTAAATCCTGATAAATCCTTGTCCTCATAGTTGGGAAGAGACTGGGGGAAGGGCCACTAGCCAGACAGGTCAGTAACATTAGCAGATCTCGGATGCTGGACTGTGGCTGATATGTGTTCCAATTTGGCTCCTTACTGTGGACCAGATATGGAGATGTTCTGAGGACAACCGGGTGCAATAGTCTTAGGGGCTGGCTGCCACAGTCTTCCTTATATGTGCTTCTTTTACAAACCATTAAACAGGACACAACTAAAGTTATAGGTCAACATATTTTTACACATAATGATCTTTGTTCATGAGGTTGATGCATTGTGACTGTCATTTCATGAACCCTTTAAACACGAGAGTGGCAAAACACTGAGGCTGTTGGTGTACTTTTGTTGGTGCATTACCTAACCACATCCTGTTTATAAATTCAGAAATCTTTGTCTCTTTCTGTCTATGATTCTTAGTTCAGTGCTTTGATGAGTGCCCTTTGAGACCCCAACCCCCAATTGTTTTTAAACTAGACTTGTTGTGATCTCACTTATGTCACAGAAATCCAGGTTGAAACGTTTAGTAAGGGGAAGGGCTGTCAATTATTTTTCGCCATAAAACTCCAAGCTATTTATTTCAAGTGACATTAAAATCAGATGTTCATATGAAGGATTCCTAACAAAGCCATGTGAAGAGGCCTTTTTTTGCAAAGGGCCTATTGATGGCATTTTATGGAACTTGTATATGTTTCCCAAATGAACTGAGAAGTAGCAGAGAGCCTATTTTTACTTTTAAATTGCTGGCACAGATAGACCCACACATGTATTCTACTGTCATACCTGTAGCTGTGTACATTTATTCACTGATAAACAGTTTATTGGCTCCACTTGAATAATGTTTCCATCTCATTGCTGCACACCTCAAAATGCAGGCAGTTTATTAGCACATTTGTTATGTGAACACATATAAACGACTATGTTTTTGATTGTAGACATTCCTATGGCATGTTATCAGCAGGTAAATCATAAATCAAAATAAACCCATAAATGTTGTTTAACTGATAATCTGTCTATACACAATTCACTTTGCTTTGTCAGGGAAGGTGTGGGCTCAAGTCATACAGTTTAGGACAAGACAATGTAAAGGTTTGTGATAATGACTACACAGGAGCACAGGGGCAGGGTACAAATATTTTCCATCTTGTCCTATGTTCTAAAATGGATAAAGACAAGGTTTTGAAGAAACAAAAAACAGGAACAAACAGCTCACTATATTTCAGAGCATCTGTACCCTGTTCTCCCATAGGCCTCTCTGAGCTTGTCAGAGAACAGTGGGAGAACCGATCCTGGGAGGAGAAACATGACCCTCTGCATCCACCCCAATACCCGTCCATTGCAAGGAATGTGAAACTGCTTGTTCTGTCCAAGTAATTAATGCCTGGTTTTGTTTTCATCTTGTTTTTCAGGATTCTGTGGACTCTGCTGCAGCAGGTGTTTTCTAGTTGGATTTTAGCCCACTGACGTTCTCCCACAGCCATGGAATCGGTATGTTAATAAAAATCATCTTTTACATCTTCAAGCTGATATTCGGTCCTTTTATGGCAGATCCGGTAGTAAGCACTTGCTTTTTAGAAAGATGTTTCTGACTAGTTCCTACATCTATTTGCAGCATAGTACAAAATATGCAGTACATTGTGGTATGTGTGTGTTGATGTTGGTTTTTAAATTTTGGTAAAGCAACTTGAGACCCTTTGAGGATATATACGTCACAATTTCCCCTATATCTTTATAAATCATATGCTTAAGTATACAGTCTTTCTGCTTTGGTTTCACTGCTAACACAGACACCATACAGTGAGTAGCCTATGCAGACACTGAAAAATGTAAACGCATTATTTCCATTCCAACAACATAGTTGTATTGAAAAAATTCCCCCTGGCACCAGAAAAGTATCAATCTTTATGTGATGATCAGTGTTTAAATTGTGGCGTCATTTCAAACAGATGAACTTTTGAACTGTAGCGAGTCAGAGACGTCAGCTGAATCGGAGAGAGAGAGAGGGAGCACACAGCGGAGTGTGTGTGTGTGTGTGTGGCAAGCGTCGTTACCTTGCCCTCAGGTTCTGGGACTGTGCTGTTCTTTTATAATAATCAACCGCTTATAGACATTAATTTGGCCAAGGACAAACATGATCACTAGCAGTTTCCACTGTACTAGAATTTTGTCGGGTGCGGAGGAGACACAAAATTTGATGGAGGTGGCTCGCAATTCTCAATGCAGGAAAAAACCGGGACTGGCCCGTTAATTTTCTGAATATCTTTAATTTATTATCTAGGGCGTTAGGGCTCCTTCTAATTTGCCAAATATATTGATATGTAGAGCGTGAATGCATGGCGCATCGAATACCATTTATCGCAGTTCAAGTCTTTTGCGATATGTATATCGCGTATGTTCGTATCGTTATGACAGTAAATTATTTTTATATCGTGCAGCCCTAGTACAACGTTTTAGTGCTTTATTAAATCTCTGGTATGATGATATAGGTATGGAAGAGCACAATGAAATGCCTTTGACCTTGCATGCAGCCCAAAGGGAAAAATGAAATGCGGAAGACGAGAGGGGGCCCTCCTACACAAGAGTACACTCCTGCTGTGGAGCTGGCCCTTTGCAATAATGAGGGTCGTTCATATAAAAAATTGTCAGGGAACTCCAAAGGGTTTTATGGGTCTCTGAACACTTTTGCGCTTCTAAGAGATCATCTGATGATCCACAAACCAAGCTCCACGGGCCTTCCGTAAATAGTGCTGCCGGTTTCCAAGATAATTAATTGGCCAATAGGTGGTGCTTTTATATGCATTTATTAGTTTTGATCGAACTTAACCAGCTCCTATGCAGATTAGGTGTGTGAGGTTAGTTACCATGGTGATGTCACCTACCCTTGTTAAATATGAAATTATCTCATAAATCAGAAAAGCCTGAGGCATCTCAAGCTCTTCTTTTTAAACCAAACAACTAGTGTATTGTGTTTGTTTTAAGCAGTATTGAAAAAGACTACCTGTATATGAGTGCACTTGTATACGTGTATGTGATTACATATTATAGAAGTCAGGCTCTACCTTTTATTGTCAGTCATGCAGGGGACTGTGTGTGTGTGCAGAAGTTGCTTGTACCAACAGGCAAGTGCAGCAGCATTGAGCTCTATCCACTGGAATGCATGTATTAAGAACAGGGCTTAGTGCATGGCTAACCTCTGCTTTCCTGTCCCTTTGTCAGAGGCTGTGTCTGTGTGTATGTGCTTGTGTGTTAGAGACTGTGAAAAATAGGTCACAGCTTCTGTAGTGCAGCGTTAGCATGTGTCCAACCGAAGCCGTCCATCACCCTCTCCCTGTCCCACTCACACTTAAATTGCATACATTGAATACACACAACAACATCCTCCTCTTCTTTTAACTCAGTGTAAAGGAAATTCAGATATTTTTTTCTAGACTTGTTATTGAAAACATTAAAAGAGACTGAAATATCTAGTCGTTGATTTAGACTTCCAAACTGTTTCATTATTTTTGTCTTGATGTTTTTGACAGTCCAAATATCATGTATCTTTGATGCACTGGAGCATTACTGAGTATGACCCCCTCCCCTGAAAGTGTGACAGGAAAAAACTAGAGCACATTAGCATCAGTGGTTCTCCAGCTTGATTGCAAGTCCACTACATCCGACAGTTTACTTGCTAGCTATGCTAATCTTCTCTGGATGCTAGAATTTAATAAACTGCTGTCATTTCTTTAAAATTTGTTAAAATGAGAAGAGTTGGGTCGAGTTTTTTGAAGAACTCTGACAACCACTGCTAGCACCGTGAATCTTTGTTTGAAAGGTGCTTTATAAATAAGATTGCCTTGCCTTGCCAAC
Organism: Hippoglossus stenolepis; assembly: GCF_022539355.2. Taxonomy (NCBI): domain Eukaryota; kingdom Metazoa; phylum Chordata; class Actinopteri; order Pleuronectiformes; family Pleuronectidae; genus Hippoglossus; species Hippoglossus stenolepis. The sequence continues at coordinate 11,593,823 of NC_061483.1, forward strand.
ATCTGTCTTTGTAAACTTTAAAACAAGGGTTGGTAATCCTGGAAAAGTTCAAGAGCAGCCTACTCTTTGAAAGAATGCACCCAATACATCCCAGCCCTCTTGTCAAAGCTACGTCCCCAAAACACATGAAAGCGCACTGCTTGATAACTGCTAGAATCCGACTTTTCTGTGACCTGCTCGCAACCTCCTGGCTATCATCTCTGCTCCAGCAGTGTATGCCTCTCTGCGCCAATCGTTTGAAGTTTCAGACCACTTCATTTGTTGATAGCTATGGAGACGTGAACAGGATTTCAACTAATAAGAACATGTGTCAGAAACAGCTTACCAACCCAAACCCCATTTTTATGTGTGACGTCGCAAATGTCTGATCATGTGAAGTATTCTGACACAGACAGGATAACATCCGAAATATGTGAAATCACACTGAGTGATTCTTTTTTATTTTTCCGAGCAGAAGTGTTCCATCTGTGAGCCACAAAACCTGAATATGTGTTATTAGAAATCTGCGGCCTGGTGCTCGCTGTCTGCACTGCCTACATTTCTTGACCAACAGCTGCAAAACTGGCTCAGCCCCCCTCTTCCTCTGCACAAAGTCATCTCTCTCCTCTGTCTCTGACTGTCTTACTCTCCTCCCACCTTCCTCTCTTGCGTCTGTTTGTCTGTAGCTGTGCACCAGTAAGAGCTGCTAATGTTTACCTCTCCGAGCTGCCTATATCTGCTTACTGTCAGTGGCAACCACGGAAACTGATCACAAAGCTTATTGTGGTGCCGGGAGCCTTCTACCTCCCCTCATGTGATGCCAGTCACATGGTTTCCAGGCAAGCGGCTCAGTAAATCAGAATCAGACTTTTATTTTTAACTGCTTTAAATCCTCCACCTGGTCTTCATCATTAGCAGAAGAGACTGAGGTGTGTGGTGATTAAGACTGGGTTTTGACACAGATTTTTAACAGTCATTTGATTCTAAAACACACGATTTGTCATGATTCCATATGTTAGTTTAGGGATAATTTAGTTACCCACTACCGCTATGTTTTAGCACTGAATATGTGAGAGTGATGTGTGGAACTAAAGTTATGGGTTCAGGCCTTTGTGGCAGACCTTTAAATTTACAATAGTTTTGGGACCAAAGTGTGATGAATTTGTCAGTTTTTGTCTAAAAGTGGTGTCGCCTCTGTGCTGTAGTAGCAGTACTGATATTAATCTGACTGGTATCCTTCAGCAGATGAGCTCAGAGGGGAGGGGTGTCTGCGTGTTTTCGATTTGTTGCAGATAAAAAGCAAAAATTCTTGTTATCACACCTTCTCCACTGGTTCTCTCACAGCTCGCCTTCTATCCCCTCCCCTTCCTCTAAAGCAGGGCTCGTTCCTCAGTGGGGATTAGTGTGTGCTGCAGCTCAGTACAGGGAAGTGGGCCCTGCTAGTGGCATTACATAACCCGCCCCCGCTAGTGCAGCTCGGGCTGGCCTGGCTGGAGAGACGACTATAGAGGCTTTGTTTTCCCAACCTTCCCTTCTTCCTCCCCTCTGCTGCTCCTCCTCTTCCCCTTTAAGCAAGCTGCATACTGATGCCGTATAGAAGGAGTCTGTTTGCCGGGAACAGGCGAGGCACTGTGGCATGGAGTGCAGAGAAATACGCTAATAGCGAGCTGAATGGTGCGGAGCGCACCTCTTAGGCAGAGGAATTTGAGGGCCGCCATAGGTCATACAATTTCAGGGAGATAGGGGAAACAAGGGACTGCAGAACCGGGCTTTAGTATCCGCCCAGGGGTTCCACATCAGCATTCCCAGTGTTTATACAGAAGGTTAGAGTTATTTCGAGTGTTGGAGCTCTGTGCCAAATTTCTCAATGTTGACAGGTTATGAGATGCTTTCTAAGTATTTTTTGTGCAGCACATGAACACACACGCACGCACACAGGCACGTACACTATTCCCCACCTGGCAGTCTGCCACTGTAGGGTGGGAGTGGGAGGCCAGTGTGCTCTGTGTAATGGAGGTTCAGACCAGTTAGCACTCTGACTGAGAAGAAGTAACCCGTAGGCGTGAGAGTGAAAAAGATAAATAGCAGTGCACAGCGGCAGCTTTATGCACAACATCTTGCAGCAGTGAGTCCTTTGCTTGCTCTTTATTCCTGCATTTTGCCTTGAATTGATGAGGAGGGAAAGTAACTCGACACCAGAAGATACTTGGTGTTATGGGTATGAGTAGCAGGGATTTTTCCGTCTCACACAACAAAACACTTATTTGTTTCTACTGGCTTAAATTCAGATTTGTGAGGTATTTGAATACCGTGCCTATAATCATGCTAGAAGCATATTCAGCAAGTTATCTCTTGGCTTGACTGTCACACATTGCTGCAGCGGTTAATGTAGTTCATATGGTCTCGCTGCGTGGTAAATTAGTCTCTGCATTTCTTCCTTGTTTCTGACTCTTCAGGGGTTTGGTTATTCATATGTGTTGAGGAATATATTTGTTTTAAGGTCACAAAAGCCATCAAGCATTTCAAAACCTGTTGGCAATGTTTAGAAAGAAAAAGAATAGTCGTCATATGTTGAGTGTAAACATTTAATTTCCATGCAAGCCCCTCTTGCTATTTAGATATGAATACAAATAATGTGGTTACACAAATTTGGGATATAAATAGTAGTATCTGTGCTGGTGCATGGGCTCCATGAGCACAGGATGTTGGTTTGCTTTCATCAGGATTTTTTCCTGCTCTTGCTGGGAGGTCATGGTTTCTTCCCAGGCACTGTTTTCCACAAACTTAAGTACACGTTAATACACACACGCAAACAGGATCTGTACCTGATGGTTAGACTGATTTAGACTCATTGCTTTATAATGTTGGTGGTCTATGAGTTGCCATGAATTCTACTGTCTACTTATTCCATCAGCGTCTTGAAGCCTGTATTTTTAAGAACTGGTCTGTTTTATGTCATTCTCCCTCTTGAGTCATAGCTGCTGTCTTCGCCCTTCCTTTATTTCTTTTTTTGTGGCTCACCTCACTTTATCTTTACAAGAGTCTTGTCATGGAACTCTAGTTTTTTGGTTACTTGTAAATAGTAAAAAAGATTATGTGATACAGTATTCTTCCAATACTGTATCACATTATGGCAACAATAAATGTTTTTATCAATATTATCTGATATGTTTCATACCAGTAGACCAACTGTATGCTTATTGTATTAATTTTAAAATGATGTTTGATTGGAATGGCTTTTTTCATATTGATAATGAACACAATTTACACAATAATAGACACTGCAACATTATTATGATAGATAGTGATCAATTAAGTTTATTATGCTGTGTTATTGGGCCCACTTTCATCCAAATGCTTCCTCCCTGGATATAAAATTTGAGACAGTCAAGGACTGTGTGTCTCTAGTTTGCATTTTTATACTATCTTGGCGTCATCTCTGCATTTGGAGATGGGCTTGAGTGTGCTTTCAGTACGTCAGCCATGAGCCAAGTTCCCATCAAAGAGTCGCTGCTGCACCAAAGACAGTGTTTAGATGTGATGGCTAATTTTAGAGCAGCTAGGCTCTTGTCCAAGGTGGGGGAGGATAAGATAACATTGAAGCAGCTCTCCCTCCTTACAAAGTTTGGTTTTGATTGTCAATCCAATATCCATCATCCAGCTGCATCCATCACCCCTCATTCAGCCACTGTGAGTGTTGGGCACAAATGAGATTTTTGGGTGTAGATAGATACAAACCTTATTCATGGTTACCAACTCTCAGTAAGTCCATGATCTCACTGAGGATCATACAAGCAAGGTCATATTGTCATCATATTTTACTTAAATAAATTGGCCTTAGTACAATTGGCATTTGTCATATATTTTTATGAAGTTAAGTGCTACATCATCCCTTCTTTGTCTTGCTAATGCTCCAGTCCACTGGGGACCATATCTGAAGACAATGTACAGATACAACAAAGGGACACATACTGCCTCATATGTCTCCACATCAATGTGTAAGAGCGCAGCCTGGATAAGCAGCTAGTTTGAATTTCTAAACTAAACCATGTGTTTGACTGTGCCAAGTTACTAGGGGACATAGTTCCCTAATCTTTTGCTGTATCCGAGTGCAGTGCGAGTCAATTGGCCTTTTTTTTCTAGGAAGGTAGTCAAAACCAAGCAAGGGGCTATTTAATGTTGAATGAGAGCAGATAGCAGCTAAGATCCCTTCTCTACAGTTTCTGGCCATAATGGACTGTGTTCTGATTTGTTTATGTCAGAAAGGCATCTGGTTTCAGGAAATCTGTCCCTCAATGGTTGTGGATATGTTACTCGTTCATTTATTTATTTATTCTCTACCAGAGATCTGAATTCCATCAATTTGGACGCGCACACAAAAACATGCAGTTACACTCCCACAGCACATCATACTTATACACAGACCATGTGGCAAAGCTGTCCCTGTCTGGCCCCTCTCCCCTCTCCCTCTCACGGCCACAGAGCACTGACCTTGGTTTCAAGTAGCTGTGCTCTGTTAGAAAGCCAACACCTCTCCCGGGATGGGCTGACCTTGTTGTCTGACACACTGTAAGTCTGCACGCCCCTCTCTGTCTCTCTTATTCAGTCACACACACCTCAACCTCAGCGGTCGTAACAAGTCCCTCTGTGTGAACTTCACCTTTGCAAAATCATGTACATTATACTGTAGAGGAGCGGGTCTCTTTGTTGTCTTGTTTAAATACAAATGCGGAGTTTAGCAGGTTTGGGCTTCTCCCCCACCAGGTGTTCCTTCATCAGAAAACCATCTCTTCTTTCAGTGACAACATGCTCTTTTATGATGGTGTTTGCAGCATTGCACATCATTGTCCCCTCCCTTTATGCTCCCAACTTTGATTCCCTGCAGCTGTCCAGCTGTGCAGTGCATAGATGGGTCCAGACATGTATATCCATTTCATTGTAGGCTCATAACTGATAGTGTTCATATGCAGAGGAGGCTTTTCATCCATTCAACAAGCTTGCCTCTTTCTCAACTTGTGTTTTAGTCACACAGGCATAGGTTCAATTTGTGGAAGAAAGTATTGCTAGTATTTGCATAAAGTGTCAGCCAAAGCAAATTTGAAGTGTATGACATTCAGTGTGTTGTTGTTTTATTCAAAGAATGAATAATGAAATAATGAAATGAAATTTAAGCAAACAGGTTGTTCTATATTATGTAAGGTCATTATCGTAGCACGTATATCCGGAGCAGGGATACCTATCTTTCAATTTGCCCTTTACTTACTCACACCAAAAGCAACATGTCATTGGCATGTAACAGTGTGTCTACACTGTGTTTCAGACACGTTTTTAAGTCATCCACTCGTTGTAGGTCTGACAGAAGACATAAGCTAGTATACCAGCTTGCGTTTCACTCAAGCTACATACTAGTAAACACGACCCAAAGCATATTCTTACATTTCCAGTCAAGTCGAAATAAGAAAAATGTTGTTAGAGAAACATCAGGAATGTTCCTTTGGCGTCCAGGCTTCTGAGGTGGTGGGAAAGTTTGTATATTGACTGACAGCTGAGCCTGCAGCAGCAGTGAAGCTCAATGTAAACAAATGTGTCCCTGTAACTGTAGTTCACCTGACAACAGTTGACAAAAATGACCAACACAATTTCACATCTCAGATGAACATTTGACACAGTTATCTGAAAGGCTATAGCCTATGAAAATGGTAGGTTTACGATTCTTCTAGAAAACCTCTCTACATGATCTCCTGATGTGGTGAAAATCTTTGTAGGTTCTTGGCTATGCGTGTAGCAAAATAGCGCAATAATGCCCCCAACAATATTTAAAAGAAGTAGCCCTCACGGTATGTTTCACCTACACCTTTTTTGAACTTCTAGTGTATTTTACCATTTAGAGCCATCATTCTATCACAATTTGTTAAGCTTTTGAGTTTTTGTCTGATGGTGTGGCCGTGGCGTGGACTTTCTATGTTTTACCACAAAACAGGAAGCGGTTTGTAACTCGATTGTAGAGATTGTAAATGGTCAAATCAGCCTCAAACCTCACATTTGATAAGAGTCCCGATTAACACTTCATGCGGCTTTAACTACACAACTTTCTGTTATTCCTATATTGTGATCCATTTCTTCTCACAACTGTCAAAAGGTATTTCCAACCAGCAAAATGTGTGTTTTTGCTCTAAGCTTGCTGTAGAGTACTGTCGAGAAATGTTAAAGACATTCTCAGATGTTCACTTAAATTTATCGGCCAGGTCTTTGGCCCAGGGCATTGGTATCTAGTTGAAGGCCATCTGGAAAACCCTTCCGTACTTGTGGTTTGGTTGTGTGCAGTCCAGTTGTGTGTATGTGTTTATGCGCTTTATAAAAGTTGGGCTTGGGCCAATAGCCAGCCAGGAGGATAGACGAGGAAGCAGATGGATCTGTTTGGACTTAACCCTTCCCACGCCACTTCATCCTCTTGGCCCTCCTTTTCCAACCTGCACGCCTCTCTGCAGAGTAGAATGAAGGGGGCTGTTTGTGTGTGTGTGTATGTGTATGTGTGCGTGTGCGTGTGCGTGTGCGTGTGCGCGCTTGTGGGTGAAGACAGAAAGCAGACAGACAAAACAAGAGGGAGCGAGAAAGTCTTTGCTATTGCAGACCTTTCCATACAGATTCAGTCTGCTCTGAACTATGCTGACATATGGCTCCTGCTGCCATGTAGGAAATGCTCTGGTACTCGGCTCTCTGTCTCCGGCTCTTCTCCCCCTCTGGTACTCTCTGCTGTCTGCTCTCTCAGCCAAACCAGCACTTTGCTTGTTTGTCCCACGAATGTCTTGCTTTTTCTGGGATGTTGAGTCACCACACCCAATGAGGTCCACTGGCTGTCTGCCGATTGTTTTAGCCACTCTGCCTCCCTCTTTTTTGCTATGGCCGTTCACCACAGTAGTCAACGTTTCACCTGCAAACATATAATTGCTGTTGGTTCCATGCTAAAAAATAATTTTTTCACAGTCAGGCACACACCACAATACGCAGTATACTTTTTTTGTGCTGAGAGGTGAATTGATCGTGACCTTGTTGTTTAGCCCCATTTCATGACCTGGCCAGTGTCTGTCTACAAACATGCTCAGGAGAGGGTTTGCAAGCGACGTCACCACAAAATGTCGCAGTCACTCCACAGTCACTGCAACAATTAAAATATAATCCTCAAATGTAAAACAGCTGGTGAATTGAACAAACAAAATTAAACTTTCTCAAACTTGTGTAGTTTAAAAACAAGACAAAAACGTAACAGTCGACTAATGCAAAAGGGAGATTCACATAGTCTACGTGTCAGAAAGCTCAATATCTGGCTATATTTTGTGTTTACTAGATCTGAATCTCATTGTTTCATAGAGTCAAAATACAATACCTGAATACCTTGAGGCATTCGAGAGTCATTCAGATTTTGTGTAGAAATGCAGGGTCCCAGTATTATTGGAAATCAGTGTCAGCTGAGTAAAGTTTCTGGAAGACACCCTCCCTCCTAACCAGTGGACTGTAAATAGAAAACCCTGAGGGAAGATCAATACCAACTCTGCCTGTTGATGAGGAGGGAAGCTCACTGTGTGAAAGAGATGCACGGCATGTTTTATAGAGTAGATGTGCTCACATGGTATCCCAAAAATTGCCACCATCTTTTTCCCATATTGGCATGGCTGGATAGGTCTGTCTACTTTTGTATTTTGTTACCTCTTGGTAAGGAGGTTATTTTTTCACCCCTTTTTTATATTTGTTTATTGGTTGGTTTGTATGTTTGTAAATAGGACTACACAAACAAAATATATCAATGGATTTTCTCAAAACGTTTCTTTGTATCACACTGGCTCCTCCACTTCTTTTTGGAGAAGAGAGCAGCTGTGGGTCAGTGCACTGATGTCATCTGTTGCTGTATGGTAACAATAGCTTTAGTTCCTCTTCCCATTCCTTCCTTCCACCCATCCATTACAACTACTACAGCCAATACCCATCTACTATACTCCGACCCCCCCTTTACCGTCCACCAACAGAAATAAGAGCCTTGGTCTTATTGTTCTCAGTGATGTAGATAACCATAACATAAGGGGAGCAGGAGAGCCAGAGTCAAGTAGAGAAAGGGATAAGGGGTAAGAGGAGGAGCTCTGGAGGCTAGCTTTTGTTTAAAAAAAGTTGAGTCTCACAGTCTCGTGTGGGTGTTTTATGGATAGATGGTGGGGGATGGTATGTAGAGGGTTTAGACAGGCACTGACCTCTGATCTGAAAGACGTATTCAGGATTTTTTTAAAGTCAACTAGTTCACCACCCTCTGGTGTCTGTCTCTTATCATTATCTCAGAGCGTCAACCAGCACCCCAGGAAAGACTGCTGTGCTGTTCTTACATAATCAGAACTGTGTTCTTTACGTGCTTCTTATTCTTACCTCTTGGCCTTTTTTGTGACCTTTGGCCAAACCTTAATGGCACTGCATTGACAGCGTCACAAGCCTTGCAGCCTTTCAGAAGCTGTTAAAGGGAGATAGGATTAAAGTTAGACCTGTGTTCAAATTCAGCAAAGTAAGCTACCAAAGTGTTGTTATGGTATGTGCTTGTTATGATATGTTATGGCGAAGCAGTTGTCAATGTTGATATGATGAAAGTTACAAACTTTTGTCTATGTATTTTGCATAGTTGCTTCAGTATCATCTGGAGATCAAATACAACATACGTCATAATTTCAACAAGCTTTAGAAGGGTCTCAAGAAACTATGGTCTTTGTTTATATACTCTCTTTCACAAACTCATAATAGCTTTTGTTCACATTTTCTCAGAATATTTAAGCCCCAATAACAAGCCATATGTCTGTGTTTCAAGTATTGTCTCATTTCTATCATTAACCGTTGATTTGTCACCATTCATTGTACTACTTGCATGTTAGCTGAGAAAATGGGCTGGCACATAATGTACCAGTAAATGACTTCCCAGTAGCCTTAGACTTAAGAATCTGGTATGTGCATGTGTGATAGCGGTGCAGTATTTTAAGGTACATACATACAAACATGGTTTCGTTTAAAAGCAGAACTTGAAAATTAAGACGAAATCCTTCCACACATGCGTTTTATCTAGGCATTCTCATACTCGTACCCATGGCCAACAGTGTTAGGAGAAGTGGGGATCACAGGCGTGAAGCGTTTGAAAAATAGAATATAGTAATGTGGATGTAGCGTAAAATTAGGTAATCTGTGTCCTCTGTACTGATGCCTGGCCACTAACTCAGTGCTCCTTTGTTGTACAGTATTTGCCTGCTTTGACACCACCTCTGCTGTGAGAAGACAGAAATACAAAAGTAAAACATTTCAGGAGAGCTCCTCTGCACTCTCATTTTGTGTAACTAAGTAATGTACCAGTAATTCTAGAGGACCCATTCATAATGACATGGTTCATAAAGTTTAACAATTTATTTGTGACATGCTGTTGATGTCATTTATATGGTTGTAATTTGGCAGAATTTTTTGTTTTATTAAATTCTGGGATAATAGACCTTTTTATTCCTACCTCTGTTTTTGTTGTTTTTCGATTAAAGTAGGTCTATGGTGCGTCACTACTAGTTGTGTCAAACAAATTACTTTTTAGTGGGAAAACCCTTGTTGGGTTTGGTTTCTTGTTATGATTTGTTTATTAAGCAGTAATTCCTTTGCTCTTTCACTTTATTTTCCTAAAGCAGACTCTAAAAACATAAATGTGATAGTATCATGTGATGGGCTTTGCCTGCAAACAGAGGGGCAGATCACAAAGATCTGGCAGTTGGGAAAGTTGGTTTCTTTATATTATTGAGACACAGCACCCTGCCATCTCCGTGCATTTATTGTCATTGTGTTTGACAAGCTTTGTTTTCCGATCCACAGCATTTTGAGATCTATCCACTTCGGAGATTATTTTTGGAAAAAGCACCATGATGGGTGGAAAAACATTGACTTTGGCCCGAATTTAGAGAAAATGATGCCTTTTCAGATTTAGCAGGCTTAGCCTGGATATTTCCTTAACTAGCAGTCGTAGGCAGCAGCCACTCATAGTATGATGTACCATTAGATTGCATCAGCCAGATTCAAAGCTCTTCCTTCTCTGTCTGCCTGCCTGCCTGTCTGTCTTTCTCTTTGCTGCTTTACTGTTTCTTTCCTGTTTTATGGACAGCACAACATCCTAATTGTCTCTGATAGCAGTATTTGCTTAGACAAATGGGATGGCAACTGCTACGACTAACTACTAAAGTCACAGGAGGCTTGTCTGCAGTTTACTTGCTTTGTTTTACTGTCATAGCCAAACATTTATTTTAATGGATTAGAATCAGTCCTGATGGATTAATGAATTATTGGGCGCATCACCATTTGGGGGGAAAAAAAAAATCAATAACAATGTATTAAAGCAAATTAGTTAAGGCCTCGTATCTTTGCCACAGATTGCTGGGTTTTTTTTCATGGCCAGAAGGGAGAGTGACTCACGCTCATCCACCCTCACATTTAGAGTTTGTGTGCTTGTTGGGAGCGAGCGGCTTGTTTGTGTGACAGTGATGTGTTCAGATAAGACATCAGAGGTGTGGCGACTGTCTATTTTCTGCCCTGCATCGTTATCTGCCTGCTCCTGGCCACATCACAAAGCTTGAAACTCACCCACTGCACATGTAGGGTTGTATTGTATTTTTGTCTTTTTGTCAGTCAGCAATGCGCTGCTGCACGCTCTTCAGAAATACCAGTGTTGTGTGGATTGTGTGGAAGTAAACCTAATACAGATCAAATAAGCAAATATATCAACTTAAACCATTTTTTATTTATTCTTTTAATTCCAGTCACCACTCACATAGTAGTAACCCAGTCAATGTAGCAATGAGGCAGATTTTGGTCTGGTTAGGTCATGTTGGCTCTGCTATTATCTTGATTTTTTTTTTATAGCCCATGTGCCTGTAATTGGGAAAAATATTGGTCTTGGGTTAGGTCCGGACCCAAAAAACTGAATTCCTGTTGGTTTCGAGTTGGGCTATGTTAGTTTTCTCTCTGGCTTGGACAGAAGATTGCTTCCTGAGCAGCATTCTAGTACTGATTGGTCTTTGCTGTATATGTTTTGTGTTGTGCTTTACAGCATTCACATTTTAACTGTCTCTGTCCTAGCACGTGAAATACCCTGAGGAGAGAGAAAATAATGGTTCATATAAAGTATTACGAAACATATTAATAGGTGAGAGAGCTGTGTTTGTAATCCAATCTTTGTCATTTAGGTGTGTTTGTGTTTACTGTATGTTATCACAAGGAATGGAAACATGCACTCTGCAAGGTCCAGCTTTTGTACTCTTGCACCAGTTTGCCAATTTTAGTTGTTTTCAACACTAATACACATACACGTACGTTTTTTTGTTTTTACTGTTTCCTCAAATGTGTTGATTCAGGCAAAGTTTTCAACATGTCACCCGACTGTCCTTAGCATCAGATATTCCATTGTGATTAATACCTTGCCCCCAACCACCACCTCTAGCACGTAACTGCTCACCTAGAGTACACATTATGTTTCAACTGGAGACTTGGGCTGTATTCAGACATGAGATTATCCAGACAATTGGTTCTGCACATTCTCCAAACTTTGCCTTTCACGTATGACCAACACAGCAGGAGATTGTCCAGGTCAGATGCATTCACAACAACAGGAACATTGTCAGCGCACTCGGCTGAGGGGTAGCGTCTGGGTAGAAAATGCAGGAGGCAGGACATAACGTATTAAATTCTGCTGCGGAAATCACCCGTTTTAGTTTTTAGCACATTGGCACTGCCATCTGTTCTTTTTGCCAAAAGCTCTCGAATCCTACTGCCTTTGAAACCTTTGTTGGTATCTTCTACATGTATATCACTTCTTTTTCATCTAGATATTATTATTTTCGTTTTTTTAGTTATGCGTTTGTTGCATGTTAGAAACGTCATCAACAGGCCCACTTTCTCGCTGTTAATTATCTGGGTATTCTCCTGCTGTATTCTCACATGGACTTACTCTGACATTGTCCGGGCATTTTAATAAGGCGCTGTCAGGAAAAACTCCAGAGAGCGTCCAGAGCAACTGACTCCCACATCTGCATTATGTCATACAACCTCTCTGGATAGTCTGAATTTCAGTGCATGTCTGAAAGCAGAATCAATCAGAGCATTTTATAAAGACGACCAAAAGCAGGGTATTTTTTTAGCAGGGTGCCCTTGATACAAACAAATTTACTAATGCATCTATTCAATACACTGGATTGGTATCAGCACTGTTACTGAGCTTACTAAATGCTTAAGCCAGACAGGACCAATCGCCAGCAAATTATTTCTCATTTGCTTCTGGGAGGTAGCAACAGTTACGTGTAATATTTGTATTAATATTCACAAGCAATACAGTATTGCATATCCATTCTTTTGTCATTGTGGTTCATTTCACAATTCCTATGCATTTCATTTGGATCTACCTCAATGTGAAAACAAGTTCAGCACATGATAAGGTGTGATTTTTCTGTCTAGTGAAATACTTCATTTTAATATGTTTGGTGATTTACCAGAGGTGAAAGCGTCAAAGGGAATTTTCTCTGCTCATATTCACTCAAATCATCCCAGCAGGGTTCTTCTTTATCCACTGCAGTCTATCATGAGAAATTCTATCTCATATTTTCCGTATTTTTCATATTTATCTCAATGTGACCCACAATTCCAATTTATAATTCAATGCAGTTCCGCTTTGATATGTAAATTACATTTTGAAGTATGGATTGCATGATATGTACTATTATTATGGGAAGACAGAATCCAGTAGATGTTGCTGTGGGTGCTGCTAAAACTGTCACTCTGATGTGGTTGAATGCCCGAACTGGAACAGTAAATTATCCCGCTTATGCCTGTATCACACAGTAAAAAGCAGGGGGAGGAATTTATCCTCTCACATAAATAAACAAGTGACATGGGTGAAATGATAAAGGCAGATTTTTTTTTTTTTTTTTAAGAACTACATTTTCACCTTATTCTGATAATGGAAAATGTTTCATATTTGCGTATCTTGGCAAACGCTTGTGAGCTTTTTCTTCTTGGCTTTGCTGCTTTACTGTGTAGTTCTTCAGTCTGTTTTGGCTGCCCCTCTTGTATTGAAGTGATGTAGAGCACTGGAGCCTGAATAGGCTGAAATAAACAATAGGAAGTCTAATCTCTTCCCCAGCGCTCTCCCCCTGAGTTTCATAGTCCCGTGTTTAGCCCTGAGCAGAGTGAAATGCCTAATTTTCAGCAACATGGCTGCCTCTCGACAATTTTGAATTATAGTGGAAAAGCTGCTTGTCAGTTTCTTCAATCTTTTATGTTTTCCTGGCTATTTCATCCCACTAAACTTAGTTCATTGAGTTCAACCAAGGTGTAGATATCAAGCCCTTATACCAGCTCATTGTTTTCCTTTCAAACCAGATAAGCTCCAGTTTCTTCATTGAGCTGCATGGTTTTTATTTTCCGCAGAAATGTTGGTGACCTCAAGCTCAGTTCACCTGTGCTCTAGTTGGCATTGTATACTCTCAACTTTCCAGTGCTGTGGCTCACGTAGCCAACTGGTGTGAGTTGCTGAGAAACGAGGCCCTGCATAGCAGTGGAATAAAACACAGCACCTGTCACAGAGGCCTGAGGGGGACGAAGAGGACAGTGCTATATCAGCAATGCTCCCTGTATGTTTCTTTCCCTACATTTTTATTGTATATATCCTCCATACTTAGCCAGTAGAACTGCACTAAGTTTTAGTTTATACTGTAATGGTGTGGATCTGGACAAAGGGGCCAGAACTACATGTTCACCTTAATCTAATAATATAATTAAAAATGTTTCATATTTGCGTATCTTGGCAAACGCTTGTGAGCTTTTTCTTCTTAACTTTGCTGCTGTGTAGTTCTTCAGTCTGTTATGTCTTTTGAATAGGACATGGGCCAAGACAGGACCCTTTAAATCTTCGTGTGGATCTGGACAAAGGGGCTGATCTTTTCTTTCACATTGTGTTATTTGATACTTTCACATATTTCTCTGGGAATAATTGATGTGGCTTGAACAGGCATATTTTAGGGACTGATTTCTCATAAAATATAGATCTAGCAGATTTAAAAATGGTTTCATAGGGTGGCTGTTGGGTCTTTGTGAAGGTATGTGTTCTGAATCCCATTCTAGGTATACTTAAATTTGTATCTATACTTTAACAATACCAATTTTGATAGAGACTAGCATTAATTGTTATACTCAGGTGTTCTAACTACTAAACTAATGTATGGCAGTACATGTTTGTGTGATCCAGACCACTGACTGGATTCTACTGGTAGTAGGCTTACAGCAAAATAACAAATCCTCTCCAGATGAAGGTGCATGTGTTAAGAGCTGTGACTCTTTAGTCAGACAGGAGAAAAATATAAACTGGGTCCATTTTGACTGAAAGAAGACAATAAGACAGTCAAGTCTGTAACATTCAAATACTAATAGCAGTGTAATAGCTGGTGCTATTTGGTGTGTTTTGTCTGCCAATTTATGAACCACTCTACTGCGTCAGTTTTTTGTACCATTATGCACTTTCTGTGTTTATATTTTGGATGGTCCTTCTATGGGTGTTTATTAGTTTATATGTACTGTAACACATTCAACTTAATATATGACAATACATACGATAAAAGATGTCAATTTCAAGGGATTTTTACATTGGGTGTCAACGACGCTCAGCCATTTCCAGCAAAGACAGGAAGTTAAGAAAACAAAATTGCAATGGAGCGCTTCCCTGATGCAAGGAAACATGAGGTGGAGAGCAACTGCCTGGTGTTCAACCCATGTTCATAGTTTCAGACGGGGAGGGTGGCGTGTTTATGTGCAAGTGAGTAGGTGGATGGGGGAGCTGAGGGTGGCATCTCCTAATGGAACTGGGTCTGTACGTGATCAGGAATGAGATGAGGCAGATCTGCTCCTCACCTGTCCTGTAGTGCAGGGTAAGACACGCACACATACACAATCTGTGTATCAAGGAAAGCCTGCCCTGAGTGCTTGCTGGATAATCTGATGAATCTCCCCAGCAGCATGTGTGCCCACCTGTTAGTACAGCCCCTTGTTCCCCCTTCAATCACTACCACATTACTGAGAGGGGGGGTAATAGTGTGTTTTCGTGTGGATAAGTGGGCAAGAGTGGCTTGAGGAATGTAAAGCCACTTAACTGTTGAAAGATGACTGGTTACGGTGCGGTGGGTAGAGGACAATATAGGGGTAGAGTGATGTGTGTGCTTTGCTGATTGAACCATATAGATCTGGAGATTAGTGCTTTTGCAATCAAACATTTGCCATACATGGGCTGCTTTTCCTGGAATCTTATATCCGATCTACTGTACGCTGGTGTAGGGATAAAGAGGCATGTGTGGTTGAACAAGAAATTCCAGTGTTCAAAAGACCGAAGAGCCCTCCAGTTCTTTGCCATTGCTGTAAAACACAGTAGCAAGACGAGCCAAACCTCTGAGCAACTTTTGAATGACAATTAACCTGCAGGTTTGACTCCTTTTTGGCATGGTTTTAAACACCAGTATTATAAATTAATCATACTGCTACCTGGTAAGGCTGCATGGCTGACAGCTGTTGAGTGTAGCGTATGGGTGCTGACCAGCTGCTTTCCCTCCATGCCAGTGTGAATGTAAAAGCTTTCTGTTAAGGAGAACTCTGCTTGGGCTGATTGTCACACTCAAGAAAGGACAGAAAAGTAGTACTCCACAAAAACAGCAAAACAATGTAAGAATATAGTTTTCATATGTGTTTGATGCATGGAAGCTGTGTAATTGAATCAGAGAGTGGCCAACACCAGAGTAAGTAGCTTAGCAGCTAGTAGCCATTTTCAGACATGAACTCCAGAAAATGTCTATAATATTGTGTCCGGAATTTCACAACAACAGGAAAATGTCAATAACATTCAACAGAGGGGTGGTGCCTGGTTAGATTATGCAGGAGGTAGGTTATAACTTATATATTTCGTGGCGGAATTCCCTTTTTACTGTTTACAGCACATCAGCGGCAGTCCTTATCATCAAACGCTTTCAAAGCTCGTTGTCTTTCAAAATTGACATTGTGCATAGCTCCTCTTTTTAATCCTGAGATATTTGAATTTGTCCTGTTTTGTGTCTGTTGTGTGTTAGAAACATCATCAACACACAAACTTGCTGTGAATGTACAAACTTTTTAATTCAGTTTTATCACATGGGCTCACTCTGACATTTTCCATACATTTTACCAGAGGGCTAGCAGGAACTGACTCAGATATTTGCAGTGTCACTTACAGCCTCTCTGGAAAATTTCAGGAAAATGTCTGGACTTCAGTGCATGTCTGAAAGCAGCTAGCGACGGGCAGGCACCAAAATACCTAGCTTAGCAGCTATTAAGAGCAGAGTTGAAGGTGACCCAGGTGATCCTGATGATTCTTGTCTTCACCCACCAGGCTCCTGCAGACAGGGAATATTGACAGAAGAGAAAACATGAAATAGGGCCATCAAATGGTACATTCCTGCTAACTCAGCCAAAACGCCATAAACCCTGTAGCTGCTTCACACTGTAGCGTACTCTTCAACAGCACCACACCTTGTGTTTTACTGAGCAGCCCCAGCAGCAGCACGAGGGTTGGGTAGATGTAGAAGTGTGCTGCGATGTAGATAACATAAAAGCATTAGGTAGAAAAATTAACAAGTGCTGAAGCCACTGAATTACACAAATGTGATGGAGCAAATTAGATGAGGCGGTGTGTCCTTTTCCTGCTGTGTGGTTGCTGAAGCTGTTGGCTGGGTGTCTCTAAACAGAAGTAACCAGCACACACTCATTGGTCTCCTGCACTTCCCCTCTACCACTCGGTGGCTTTCACACACTGCAGAAACGTGAGCCTGAATAAATTGTCACACGCTCGCAGATTATCTTCCCAGGATGTTATTTTGTGCAGGGAGGATGTTTGAAATGCCAGTCACAGACAGTGCACCCTCCCCCATCCTCTCTCCCACACACACAGTCTTTTATAATGTACCGTTGAGCAGCAGTGGAAGAGTGCAGTGTAGTATTGCAGAGCTCTGCAGGGCTTATTTTTTTGTGTTTTTTGAAGTGTGTGAGTGTGCCGGAACACATCGTGACAGTGTGGCGTAACGAGGCAACACGTGAGCCATTCTCACAGTGAGACTTTATGGAGAGGCTGATTTACAGCACAGCTATTCACACCATCCTGCTTGTTCCTCCAGACCCTCCCCTCTGTCTTTCTCAATGAGCATCTTCCTCTTGATCTCCTCTCAGTCCCTTTCTAGTCATTTCTTTCTAGCTCTTTCCACCTTTCCCCTGTAAAATAAAATGCATACTACCTCCTCAGTTAACAAGGGGAGATGAGCCATCTGAGGCAGTGAGGGAGGGAGGCTGAGCTCAGCCGAGGCATTGACAGGAGTAGAGAGACCCAGAACGGGTGTGAGCAGCTAAATATAGAGCACCTCTTTGGAGCGGTGATGATGTCACAGGCCGGAGAGGAGAGGAAAACAGGGGAAAAAGAAGCAATGCAAGACTCGGAGGCAGCAGCCACTTCTACTAACTGACTATTCACCAAAAGCCATACACAAAGAACTGTGTTTTATTACTGAAGCATGAGTAAATGTAGTAGTTTAAGGTTACTTTCTATGCAATTATGTCATACCAAGGCTTAAGATGTTTGTTTTGAAATCTGAAGACTTATGATCTATGGTAGATGCAGTAATGAGGGCTTTAGTTGTGTTATTTGGCATAATGTTACATTTTTAATTATGATAGGTAATTTTTATTATTCTTGATGTCAGGGACAAAATAATTTGTACTATATTTCCTTTGCTAACGTACTGATATTCTTCGTAGAAACATATTTGCACAGTTCTAGTTTTGCGTACATGGTGTGACAGTCCCACACACCCCCACCCCATACTCCATATCAAGGAGACTACCTTTGTTGCACAGAACTAATATGTAATCCTGTCAGATCTCTAGCACGAGATAACTGGATATGTGAATGCATCTGTAATGGTTTGCAGTAAAAGGAAATGTGGAGGAGCGCTCGATTTACTGCAGCAAGATCTATGTGGTTGTGCACCCGTACAAGCCTCCTTGGTTTTTTTTCTTTTCTGCTGGGTCTGTAGCATAACACTCTTCAGAGGATGGCTACTACAGAGGGGATGTTTAGTGAGAAACATGTGGCCATATAATGCTTTACTGAATTTTACATTTCTTATATTGTGTCCTTCAATTTGTGCGTGTAAATGTTTTGATAAATTAGAGAGGCTAATGTTCATGGTAAAGGGACAGAAAACAAAGCTCTTTAAGTGCTTGAATCACCTTGTCTACATGACTGTCTTTTTTTGCTTTAATGTGTCTACATCACATAAATGTATAGTTTGGTACGAAACGGAATTGAAGATTGGACACCATTGTTCCCGTGGTTACAGCGTTATTTACTGCTGATTGGGAAGCCTGTGGTTTATGGGTGTGACAGTTCTGATGCACGCTCGACATAGTTGACCAATTGCAAAAGAGTGGTCCAGCTGACCAATCAGAGCAGTCTGGGAGAATTAAAGATAGAGAGTGAAAAAAGTCACTCTGATATACAGTATGAGACAAATGTGTATTTTGAACATTACCCCCAAATTATGAATCTGTAACTAGCAGATGTAAGGGCACTTTTAAGTGTGTGTTACAGCGGAAGAGTTGAGAACAGGGTGTTGCTGGTAATCCAACTAACACAGCCTTTTTATCAGTATTAACTTTTGTCAGGGCCAGTGAGGATTTTATTGCAATGCGGCAGCTGCAGCAGAGAGTGATGGCCTATTCCTATTGATCACTAAGCCTGGTGGATTGTTTAAGTACAGAAGGTTGGCTAGTCTGGTTGGAGCTGTGTATCATCTACAGTAAAACTACCAGCAACATGTTTCTAAAAAACTTTTTCAAGAAGCTGTCAGTTTGACGTTTGAATGGAATCGCAAGAGTAAATGACGTGTGGTTGAGCTGAGCAACGCTGAACTGGACTATGCTCTTAACCCTTTGTGTTTGTAAACATGACAGCTGTAAAAGCGTAAAGTTGGCCCTCTTTATGACCCATCTTTAAACAGAGGAGTGTCCGCCTCACAATACCTCCCTTTTCTGTCATGCTCTCCACCTCTCTGTCGTTGGCTTTGTTTTTCAGTACATTATATAAGTTGTTGCTCTTCACCAAGCAACTTGCAGTAGTGTTGTAGTTCCCTCAGTCAAATAACATTCATATGTTTAAGGATTTGGACTTGAAAGATGTGATTGTCACTCATTATGGCAATAAAACACTTTGGAAATAAAGAGTTGTGACTCACCCAAGACGAATGTCTTCTTACCTTTGACCTAGCCTATAACAGATTTAACATCCCTTTCATTCTATCATATAAATAGAATGTATTTTATCTATATGAACTGCTTCTATTTTCCAATCATTCTAGATTTGGCTTCAGGGGAGCATAAACCACATATTATTGTGTGTGTGGGTGTGCATGAGCCTGCACATGTCCCTCATGTGATCTGATGTAGAGTGGCTTTCTTGTGTAGGTTGCTAGGCAACGTGCTGTAGAATTCTCAGTCATAATCTTTGATTTTAGCTCAGAGAGACGGAGAACGAGTGGAGGAGGAAGCAAGAATGAACGAGTGTTTTAGAGTGCATGGCTAAGCCCTCAGAAAACACATTCACTGCCTTAACAAGCTGCAGTCCTCCTTCAGAGTGGCTTTTGTAATTTTCGTGATTCAATTTAGTTCTGTGCTAAAAAGTGGTTGTGAAGCCCATCATTTTCTTGGAACTATGATTTTTTTTTTTTTTTACATAATTTATATGAAATGTACAAAGACGTCCAAAACAGTTGAATTAGGTTGCTTATATGAACATGCAAGAGGAACAGATATTTTATTATGTGGGATCAGCAGTGGGAGATCATTTAGTGGAGTAAAGTAGGATGGTTCAGTTCAGTTCAGTTATTGTGACCTGTGTAGAATATAGTGGTAATGGGAAATATTGGCATACAAATTTTAATAAAACATATTCATACTGGAGCTTGCACTTATTTAAAATTATGTTTGTATTTTCCCCCTTTACTCAGAGGGGACATGAACAAGAGGTGGTTATTCTCAGAGGAAGGTGGCTTTTAGTTGTTGCCCAATAGATAAAGCATGATGTGAGTAGTAATTTGGCCTACTGTGTTGTAATCTCTGTTAAGAATAAATACAGCTATGCAGAACAGTCCAAATTTCCTTCTCCAACACATATCAGGTTGACCCCATTTTCACATTTCCATTGGCTGAGAAATTACATAGAGAGTCTGTTCTTATCATCTCCTTATTATTCTGCCCTGTTTACACTGGTCTCATTCGTACCTTAACACTCAATATGCTGAAAGCATTATGGTCAGACCGCATTTAACACCTAATGCGATTCAAATCCACTTTCCCATTGTTTAAATATATTATCTGCCATAGTTACTGTGCTACTACTGTACTAACAGTAGCACAATCTCTAATGTCTACAATTGAATGGCATTTTCACAGGCTTATCTGAATATACTAGAAAAGAAAGGCAGGGAGAGGAGTTTGGAGAGCTGTTTTCAAGCAGGCTAAACAAACCTGGAGGGAAAGAGGCGGTGCAGACGGCCTTGTAGCTGACTAAAGAGCAAGTTGGCGAGCGGTAAGGGAGGCAAGTCTGCGAGAGGATGGAGGAAAACAGCCGAGTGACGGCACAGAGGTAGTGTGTGTAGGCTGAGGAGCTAGCTAGCACCCTAGCTGGAATGAAAAGCCTTTGTGTGCTTAATAAGATTGCTGGCAGTGCTCCAGCAGCTCTGGCTAGTGTAGGATTAGGCTTGGACAATCAGGACTGCAGGATCAAAACAAGGGGCAGGAACACCAGGGTCATTCTGCTTGCTAGGATACCATCTGCCCTGCTTGCCTGCCTGCCGCAGTCAGGGGGAGGGGAAAGAGAGAGAGAGAGAGAGAGCGAGCGAGTGCGAGAGGGGGGAATGGGGGAAGGGCAGACCAGAGCTCTAGAGGCATCAACAATGTTGAGGCAGAGCTAGGCAGCTTTGTATGCAGCTCAGCTTTGCTCTGCTCAGTTCAGCATGCTGTGCTCTGCTTGCATACGCACACACGGAAACCCAAAATATATGCCTGTGCATCAATATCGTGTACAGATATTAAAGATCATCTGACATTGCTATACCCTCACAAAAGGCCTTTCAATCGCAGTGACTAAACGTGATAATAAAATACACAACTTTAACAAAACAAATCATAATAAATGTCCTTTCAGTGGGATTATTAGGATTTTTTGCATAGAAAATGTATTCCTTTTCAGTCACATTTAATGCATACAATATTACACTTTTTACACATTTTCCATTTTGTTTTGATCTCTGCACAGTTATTTCTCACATTATCAGTTTTACAGACGTTTTATGTTGTTTTTTCCCCTTCTCATGCTTTGACTAAAACTTTATATTTTTTGCACACTAAAAATAGCAAAAATAAAGCGCACAGAAATGTTAGAAATGGTTTTGCCTCATTATACGCTTTGTTTTTATGGTTGATATTGCCAAAGGGCGCATAGAAGTGTGTGTGTGTGTGTGTGTGTGTGTGTGTGTGTGTGTGTGTGTGTGTGTGTGTGTGTGTGTGTGTGTGTGTGTGTGTGTGTGTGTGTGTGTGTGTGTGTGTGTGTGTGTGTGTGTGTGTGTGTGTGTGTGTGTGTGTGTGTGTGGGGACAGGTTTCTTGAACGACTGAGCTGATTGCCAAGGCTCTTTTGGGATCTAGTTTAGTATTCCAGCAACATCATGCAATCAAAAAATAATCTGCTACCTTCGTTTTGCATTGAATACACTCTACTATTTATTCCCTTTCTTACTCCTAATATTTTCCTTACCCCTTCGTCCAGCTTCAGCTTTATGCTTATCCTTTCTCTCCAGTCTCAGACACAACATTACCTGCAGGCCCCATGACACAAACACACGCACACACTCTCTCCCCCCCTCAGTTCTCACACACTCTCTCTCTCACACAGACACGTACACACAAAAGACACGACAAGCTCAGAGCAGGGGTGGCGTCATATTGGTTCAGTCCCCCCTTTGTGTTTGTGTAGAATGGACTTGTCCAGCAGGCCTGTGTTGTGCTTGGCCTGCACACTGTATTGTTGGAGGGGGTACTCTGCATGGCTCCTAGCCTCTCTATGAACTCAGATCTTGTGGTTAGCACTTTCCAAAGACTGCACCTGAACTCCCAACACAAGTATTTTTGTTAAATCATTAGTCTTTTGCTTGGTTTGCGATTTCCACAACAGATGTGAGACTGAGTGTATAAAAATATCTTGTGTTACAGCAGACTCTGTGCTGGGGAGGCTAAAAGTGTTGAGGGTGAAAGCTGTTGTGGGGATGGTGTGACAGAAGACAAGAGGGCAGGTTGAGGTAAAGAGATTAGAGGACCGTCAGGCTCAGTCGAGGCAAAGGTTGTGGGTGGTGGCTTGAGGAAAAAGAAGAGAGGGGACATACAGCTGATGTAATGTGTAACAATATCCATGCTCCTTGTAAATGCCTGTGTGCACCTTTTTAGAGTGTGGGTGCATGCGTGCATTAGTACTAAGGGCCAGCCTGCTGGCTCTCATCAATAATTCACCAGTCCTTTTAGTGAGTCTCTCCTCCTCCCTACCTCCCCTCCCCCAGCTGCCTCCTCTGTCCTCCCTCTTTGCCCTAACCCCATCTCTCCTTTGCCCATCACCAAACACCTTCCAAAAACACACACCACACCCTCAGTACTTAACCATAATCTTGATACCCTATCCTGTACTACAAAGTCCCAAGCTAGTGCAAGCCAGTGTCCATATCAGATCCCCTCCCCCTCTACTTAGAGATATTTTTGTAGTTTTTGTTATCTGGTTTATGGTCCAGGATTCATAATAGGGACATATCCCAAGATCCCTTGTGTGAGGGAGAGTGCTAGTGCACCAGGGGTTTCAGGGAGATGACGTAGTTGGTTGTTTTGGTTGCAGCCATCCTCTTGTGGATGGCAGCCTTGCAGCTTTTTGGCAGAGCTCCCATGGCCACATTTAATGGTGATGCAGCACAAAAACACAAAGTAAACGAAAGGAGACAGTGGGGGGGAAGCGGAGGTCTGCCTCTTTATTACAGAATTGTATTTCCTGATTTAATTTTCCTTTTCACTTATTTGTATGACTCAGTTGCACTATTATTTCTTTAAAGCTAATTACTGCTTCAAACAATGTACTATAAATAATTTTAAATCCAGATACATGGATATTTTATCATTAAATGCACATAAACTGTGATACATTTTGGCCAGGTTTTTCTCTAAAAGTTTTATATAAGCAAATGCCTATTACCCTGGCCTTGGTTTACTGTTATGGCTGCTACTGTGGAGATTTCTTAGAATAAAAAAAACTACATAACTTTATCTTAATTTCAAAAGTAAATCTCTACAGGTTTATTCCAATCAATAACCTAAAGGGCCTCAACACAAAAAAAACACACTGCCTGATCTGCAAACTATTTCAGCTGCAGTTATTGTTGCATAAAGTTTGAAAGTCTTGCATTTTCAGAGTGATAGCTTTTCCATTTGTTTTACCACTTTTCCTTGTTCTCCTTTTGCTTTGCCTTAACTTTGCTTATCACCGACACTGCTCATGCTCTCTTCCCCTCATCGGGCCGATTCAGCCCAGGTCGTCTTGTAGTGTGAAAACTGCTCCATTGTATTAGGAAATTTGTGGGTGAGACAAAAGAGGAGAAGAAACAGGGTGCAGCGGTGGAGGTAATTAGGAAACCAGATCCACGGCTTGGCTTCAAAGGCAACTAGATCCCTTTGCTGCGCTTATTGATCAGCCAGGAATGTTGCTGGTCTCCTTGGTATGGGAGTGAGATATCATGGAGACACTGCACTCACACCATAAACATTTGAATCTGTATTTTTTTTTTATGTCGATTTTAATATGCAGTAGAAATATAATGTTGGACTGTCCGCCAGCATGAATACTGCGAGTCTGTGATTATCCAGCACGCTGTGCTTTTTGCTTTTCGTGTAGGTTTTATGAAATTTGATGGCTGGATTTTGTGTGTTTGTCATGAAGTGTAGAGATCAAGAGAGACCACAACTGTGACAGCCTTTGTATTATTTAACTCCTTCTTTCCTGTCCCCTAATTTTCTTTTCCATCCTATCGTTATCTACCCCCCTCTTGCTTTCCTTTTTCCTGTTCCCTCCCTCCCAGAGAGCAGGCACATGCAGAGCCAAGTAAACACTTTGATATGCAGAAGGAATCTCTCTTATCCCCCACCCCCTTCTCTTTCTCTCTCACTCTCTCTCCCCACAGCCTATGTAGGTCATCATGACTCACTCCTTTATGCTTCAAAAGCCGGATCCCTGCTCAGTTGCTCTATCTTGAGCCCTCTCACGTTCATCGTTGTGTAAGAGAAGTGTTTGACAGAGTGTGCAAGCAAGGGAGTTGCAGACGACCATTTTATGTTTGAAATGTTTTTTCTGTTGAATTTATACTGTAGGTTTTTAGCGTTAATTCTGTAGTTTGTTTGCTTGTAACAAGCATTGCTTTCAGCTGCAATATACAGATTTCTTTCTTCGAAGCAAATACAAAAAAAAAACAGTCCTGCTTGTTTCTCCTCTGCATTTTCTCTGACCTAGATGCTACAGCAATCAGATTTAACATTGTGCTGTGTCAGAAATTAAATGCTTAGGCCTATTTCCAGGTTTGTGGCTAAGAGTTAAGTTAAACATTTTCCTATTTCTTTTTTTGTCTTACTTATAGGCAGGTTTTCACATTTGAAAATATTTTATTCTGATTCTTTATTCATCCATGCACATTGTGTACTATTTTAGATATATTTTACATATGTTCCCTGTTTTTAAGCCCACATCCATTGCGTGACCATGTTAGCAATCCAATTGGGTTAAATCCAGGCCAGTGCACGCTGCACATCTGTTGCTGGTGCTCGCTTTTACTACTCCTCCAGCCGGCTACCTGTTGACTGGTTAGCTCACTATTTGTGTGCTTCGTCCTTGTGAGGGGTTGCAGTTCAGAGGGAAGCCCCTTTTTTTGTGCTCCTTCAACACATGGCAGAGTATCTGCATATGAATGCTGCCTTCTGCTTCTCCGCACTGCCACTGAAGAACCACCCCCATAAACGCCAAGGCCTCTTGACATGTATGTGTGCTTACATGCATGTGTCTGCACTGTCAAAGAGGATAAATCGTTCTTTTGGCATTTATATTTGAAGTTAGCAGATGAGACCAAACTATGCTGAATGTATTAACATCATCTGCGTGTGTGTGTGTGTGCGCGCGCGCGCGCGTGTGTGCGCCCGCGTGTAAGGGTATGGTGAAACTGCCAAGGGCTACAGTCTGTCAGAGGCGTTTACTAGTGAAGGCCAGGCTTTGAGGACCAGCTCACTATTCTGACCCAGATCCCAAAAGGCCTTAGCGTGTCACATGTGTATCCTTTTGTGCTCCTCTCTCCAGGGCTGCTTTCATATTGGCCAGACCTTAGATGGATATAAAGGAGTGCACAGGGGCTTTTTTTGATGAGTCACTCAACCGAACAAAAACAGGAGGAGGGGTGAAGGAAAAAACACAATGCCCAGCAACCCCCCACCCCCAACAGTGCTCCCTGAAAACAGTCCAATATTACATCACATACAGTGAGGACTGACAGTTAAGAGTGTGTCTAGTGGTCTTAATGGTGGTCAACTGATACGCGCTACATTATGCCATAACATAAAGGGACATGCTGGGAGCAAATTTAAATCGCCAGGCGAGCACAATAAGGAGAGAGGCTGAAGAGGCTTGTGCATCTGTGTGCAAGATGAGGAGGGGGTTGGGTGTACCATGGTAAAAGTAAAGCTTTGTGAAGGAAACCTGAGAAGGCTGAGTTTTGGGGCTTTACATTCACACACCTGTATCATCTGTCCCTTCTCCCCAGCCTCTGTGCACTCCTTGTCCCCTGAAATATCCCATCACGGTCCCATCTTCCAGTCACTCCAGTACTACTAAGACCAGAAACTATGGCTTGATAAGTTGGGATGTCCCATACCATTTCCCCATTCCCGATACCGACCTGTACTTGGTCATTGGCTTATACCGATCTGATACCAATGCATTTAAATAACAAACTTATATAATCCATTTTCAACATCGCTATGCTACTAACCCTGTATCGAAGCGATAATTGCTTTTATTGCTGTATGGCCTGGCTCAGGTTAAACACTTTGGAAAACAAAAACACAGAGAAAATGACCAAAGAAGTTCCTTTATTATCTAGTTTGACAGTCATAACTGGAAAAAGTACACAAATAAATAAATCTAGGAATACACAACTACTACCTTTAAAATAACAGTGAAAGAGCAGCCACCTTATTAGTAGTGCCACCCCATGAAACGTACTTGCCAGTGCCCAACCGGCCGTTTCGGCAGTATTTGAGAATTTTCCAATGCTGGTATCAGAATCTCTATTGATAAGTGAGTCCTTCAACAACCTCTGTCCATGGATCAATCCCAAACAAAGACTGGGACAGCTTCAAATTCTGTGAAATCCTGTCCAGTACAGTGACATGCAGTCCATCTTTGCCTTCCTGTCTAATATGCTGTCATTATTATCAACCTCCTTTTATAGCCTTGTCAGCAACTTCTCTCTAAATGCACTTGTGTATTTTCCACTGGTGTAATTTTAGTAGCAGTCCGTCTCTCTGGCATGGGTAAATGGTTAAGTGTGCCAGCAGTGTAAACTTTCCAGATTTTGCCAGAAGGCACCATTATGACATGCATTTCTATTCAGTAGTTTTCTCCCTCTGTCTCTCATGCTCATCTTCAAAGTAACTTTTCCATAAGAGAGTGGGCGTTTGCACTGGGCCATCAACAGGAAATTCCAGACTTGGAGTGTGGGGGTAGGGGATGGCTGGGAGAGAAGTGAGAAGATCAGTGTGTTTGGCAGTTTTATAAGAGCACCCAAAGGTCTCTGAGTGGTTTGGGCTGCATAAGAGCTCCCTCTGGTCACTTGAATGGGAAACAAAACGCAGTATCTTCTACACTAGTTTTGAATCGGCTCTCCTTCCTCCTCCTCCTCATAACCTTATTTTGCATGTCATTTGTAATCTCTCTTCTTAACTATAGTTTGCATTTTTTCCTCATAATTACTCCTACATCATACTTGATTTATTTCATCTACCTTCATTTTCCATGGAAAGTGCTTATATTATTTATGCTTAAAGTCTTTGTTCAGCTT
Organism: Hippoglossus stenolepis; assembly: GCF_022539355.2. NCBI lineage: Eukaryota > Metazoa > Chordata > Actinopteri > Pleuronectiformes > Pleuronectidae > Hippoglossus > Hippoglossus stenolepis. Next base: position 11,621,093 of record NC_061483.1, read on the forward strand.
TATAAATGCTGCTGAGATGACCAAGTGGTTTTCTACCTACTACTGTGCATTGGTTTCTACACACTTAAAAACTCCAGAAATTGTGTACACACACATTCTTATTAAGTTTTCGTCCTTACTAAGGATGCGGATACTAACAATCAATAATCCCTAGACATTAATCATTTACATATAATCCAAAATCTTTATTTGCCTCAACAATTCATTTTAAAATATATTATATATAGGCCCCAAACTTTACCTGGGCGGTAATTTCTGGGAGCATCAACTGGTGTGCAGACATTTCTTGTCTACTATTGTTCTCTTGTTTCTCAGTTAGATAATGTTAATCTTCACATTCATGCATTTTCCCATACTTGCATAAACATTTGCTTTAAAAGCTGCAATATAACGTGTTTATCACTGCTTAAGACACAACGGAACTTGCCACCAAGCAAACAGTTAATGCAAACCATGTATGGTATAATTACAGGACCGCATTGGTGCTTAATTCATGTTAAAGTTTTGTGTCGTTAGTGGCCTTAAAATTTAACAGGAAAGTGGCCCAAGCAATGAAAGCCACTGCCGTTCTCCGTTTATACATCATTCTCATCTTCTTTCTAGTTATCTTTTTACTCCTCTCATGAAAACAGTGTGTACTGCCTCTGCGGTAGGGCAGCACAGGGTTATGGGGTAAAGCTTTAATTGGCTAAATTGCATACATATGTTGATAGCTTTTGTCTGGCTGGAAGTGTGTGCGTGTGTTGTATGTTTGTGCACATCCGTTTGCAGGTTCAGATGTTAAGAAGTGATACCTTGTGAGCACCAGCATAATAATTCCCTCAGGGTAGTGCCTCTTTCAGTTATTGCCGTTTCCATTCCTGACGAAAATAGTCTGTACACATTCACACATACACACTCTATAGACACGAAGACTGAGACACACACTTACACGAAGAGATAAAGGGATGATAATTCAAAACTGCATGTAAACTGGGTTGTGCTGCTTGGCTTAAGCATTAGATCATTAGGTCTTGCTATTAGATAGGAGCCATTGTTTCTTCATAATAGTCTATTGATCAAGTTGCTGGTTTGGGGTCAGAACTAGTCTTGGTAGTCCAGAGTGAGGGATGGTATCTTTATTTATTCCACTACTCCTTAACTGGTTTGGAAAAGTCCAAATCGTAATGGCAATAGTTTAAGAGATCATAAGGTTGAGTTTTTACCTGACTTGACTGGAGAACCCCATTGTCGTAATACAATACATGGTTCCCTCCAAGCCATGTTGATGATGATTGATGATTTCAGGGCTTTATTTCATATCTAGTCTCAGTGCTGGTGATAGAATATAGTGATGTAGGTGCTCTGTGGCCTCATCGATGACCATTCAAGGTATCCTCAAAGGCCCTTTCCTCAAACCACTAATTGGAGCCTTTTTGTTCCACTTGATGAGGTTATTGATTGTTCCATTATAAGGGAGTGTGGCCTGCTACAGACCCTACCTGGTCAGTTGTTTGCATGTCTTGCCTTCCTGTTTGTTGTATTTGTTCTGCATCAATATTTACTTTACTGTGGTTAAGGTGAGGCTTAAGTAAGCTAAACTAAGACTGCTTGATGGCAACCAAAATTAGCAAGAAGGAAAGTGAAATATGCCAACAAAAACAGTTTTCAGACATCAACTCCCTAAAATGTCAGGAAAATTGGGTCCAGACATTGGTCTTTCACATTTATAAAATTCAGCAGGAGATTGTCTGGGTCAGTCGCATTTACCACAACCGGACAGTTTCCGGGACAGGAGAGGGGTTATGTCTGGCTAAAGCATGCTAGGGGCTGGACACGTCGTATAAATTCTGCTGTGAACAGCACTATGTTTTTGTTTACAGCATATGAGGTCGTTGACACCAAAAGCTCTCAAATCGATGTTGTTTTTCCATGTTTATATATTTACCTGCGCGTTCTTTGTTCATGGCACATATTCACTGTGAATTTTTTAGATATTGCATATCTGCAAGTCGTCTCACGTAATTATTTTCCCTGACAATTTCTTACCTATAATTATTTTTCTTTTGTCTTTTTTAAAGACATGATGCGTGACAGAAGTATTTCTTGTCTGTTTCACAGATTTGATCTATTAGTTAAGTTATGTCATCTAATGTCAATAAAGACACTCAGAACTCATTCGCACTGATAAATTAATTTCCTCTGTGGCAGCCGAACACGTTACACCAGCCTTCAGAAACTCCTGCCGCTAACCAAACACTTACAGTGTAAGGCTGATTAACTCTGACAGACCCACTGTCGATGAACTTAAAAAACAAATTTACTAGCCTAACAACATTAAGGCTACATACTACCCAAAATGCAACAACGACTGTTGTGACACTGGTACTTGCTCCATCCTAAAAGAACACCAATTTTATTGAATTGACATGCAAATATGGTAAATTTTCTCCCTAGCTGCAAAGAACTCCCAGCAGTTTGTTGTGGAAAAAAATCGCACCCAAGAATTCCTGCTACACATACATGACCAGAGACTGCTGATTTGTAAGCTCCTACTCTAGATTACACGATTGAAACATACCTTGTTTACCAAGTGGCATATTTATCTGTTCATCGTGACATAATGACTGAGCTCGTCAAAGACTTTTAAGTGGCATCCACTACACACACATTTCGCTTCTTGTAGTTTTCACACACAAACACACCCTGAAAAATGTTAACATGCAAATTCTTATTTGGAATATGCACATATTCTCAGTTGCCTCAATTTGGCATCCCTGCCCCCTTTTTAAGCAGGCACCGCCCCGGCCCTCAGCTGGCTGTGCTCTGCAGTAGCAGGTCTTTCATCCCTCCATCCGGCCCTGCCCAGTGATTTATAATTCATCTGGGATCCTGCGTCCCTCCACCCCTCTGCACCAGGACAGCATTAACATTCTGTTTGGTCCCCAGCTACTCTGTGTGTGTGTGTGTGTGTGTGTGTGTGTGTGTGTGTGTGTGTGTGTGTGTGTGTGTGTGTGTGTGTGTGTGTGTGTGTGTGTGTGTGTGTGTGTGTGTGTGTGTGTGTGTGTGTGTGTGTGTGTGTGTGTGTGAGAGAGAGTGAGATTCCTAGGCCCAGCCAGTGAGGCTCCATTTGGAATGGTTGTTACTGTAGCTGTATGCGTGTTCATTCTGTTCTGGCTCTGCCAGCCTTCCTCTGTCATTGTAGGCATCAGGTTGCTTGTCTGGCTGTCAGTCTGCTTCTTCTAATCTCTGTTTGTTCTCCTTCTCCTCTGTCTTCATAAGTCAGCTGCCCGTCCCTCCTTCTGATCCCTGTGTAATAACAGAAAGCAGTGCGGCAGAATGTTTTAAGAGAGCAGCTGTAATAGGGCTGCACGATTAATCGTAAAAGTGTAATATCAATTCATACCTCGGCACAATCTCATTTGTAAATGACAACTATTCTCCTGCATTTTCATCAGGGACGTCACCTGCATCCAAACAAGTGCTTGTACTTTCTCCCTCAACAAATTGACAATGCACACGTTACACTGCAGCTGCCGAAACCAGCAGTAAGGAAAATAAACTCAGTGAATAAGGGAAACATTTTTGAGGACAAATAAAAATGAATTCAGAAGAAATGTGGGAATGTCTAAGAGGGTTTTTGTTTGTAGTGGGTCTGTCCAGGTGTTTGAGAGAAGCACTAGCATGTTACTGTAATCAACCATAAAGTATGTACATTAGCTCAGATTGCAGTATAATCATTACTGAAAGTGAAGAGAGATGTGTTGGTCGCTCAACCTGCTTTGTATGCAAGTAGCTAAGGCCGTTTTCAAGCTTGACATACAGGTAAAATCAGGAGAATTGGTGCAGAGTTTACCTGCAGTTTGCTTTTCACACATGCACAACACAGTAGGAGGTTCTCTGCACAGACACGTTCACAACAGCATCAAATCCTCAGCAGTATTCAGGCAAGAGGTGGAGCATGGAGTATTAATTCCGCTCCAGAGATCACGTGATTTTCTTAACACAAGACACTGGTGTCTGCTCTTAACACCAAAAACTCTCTTGACACATTCGTCGTTGTCTTCTACATGTGGGACTCCGCTATTTTTTTTATTTTTTCGTCTATCACGCTTAAGAAGCATCATCATTGGTTGTGTTAATTTTTTGATGTCACAGAGAAAGGTTACCAACAGGAACACTGGTGTGATTCCGTCAATGTGCTGCCACGTTCTTGCAGAATATCTTAACGATAACGATAAGGGATAATGTTTAACACTGAATGGACCTTCTGCCTCTCACAAATCAACTCTGGAAAATGTTTGGTTATACATGTCCTAGGGCATTTAGCCTTTTCCTAGGTCATTTCACTGTCTACCACAGTGAATGAGCTCATGTCTTGTTCTCACGTGACGACAAATAGGAGCAATTAGTGAGAAAGTCAATAAAAGAAGGAGAGAGCTATAAGTGCTTGAGCAAAACAAGTGTACGTTTAAATGTACAAGAGGCAATTAGCCATTGTAATGAAAAAAAATAGCAACAAATAGCAAGGAGATAAAAATGGGCATCACATGTAGTTAGGCCTGCAACAGAAGGAACTTAAAGCTGCTACAAACAGTGTTTTTGCATGTGTTCTACTTAAAACTGCTATGGTTTTATCAGGGTTGCATCACGGCATACAGTTTGTTTCAAAAGTGGGATGCTTTTCAGATGTTGGCGGTTTCTACATCAGTCTGTGTTTGTTTGCATGTGTGTGAGAGACATTATGATGCTCATCTGTGGAAAGGTCATATCCACCCTCTGTGCCTCTCTTGCTTTGCCTCTCTCTCACTGTTCATTATCCATCCAGGCTTTCTCCCTGCGCTCTGCATTTATTTTTACCTCCTCACGTAATCCTTAATTAATGTAGATCTAGTCGTCGTGCCTCACATTCTACGACCATACACACTTGCTTGAACACATGCTCATTCATGTTTCCTCCAACGGGCACACACAATCAATCATTTATCTTCTCTGTCAGTCTCTTGCTGGCGCATAATGATCTAGATCAGATGAACACACAAACACATTTTAACATATTGCACACTGTACAATCACAAACTGATTGAGTGGCTCAGGAAGCTAAAGCATTTACCATATAACCATCATTCTCTGAGTTCAATAAGGAATGGGACCTCTTGCACATACCAGCTCTACCTCATTCTCCAGCTGTGTTGAATAGTTTACAAAAATGTGACATTTTCATGATTTCAATTGGTGACTGAGCACACATTTTAGATTAAATTTGAACAAATATGCCTCAAGTTTATTTATTATAAGTTGAAAATTTAAACAAAGTTCAACGTTGGAATGGAATGGATCTAAATTCTTGAAATACTTATATATAAATATTTATTACCTCCATCAAGACAGTTTTCACCCCTGTCCATTTGTTTGTTGTTGGTTGGTTTGTTTGATTGTAAGAATGATTACACAAAACCTAAAGGATAATTTACCACGAAACTTAGTGGAAGGATGTGGTATGAGTCAGAGAAGAACCCGGTAAATTTTGATGCGGTTCCAGGAACATTTTCACTCTTTTCCCAGGGGATAATTTGTGCATCCTGATGAAAACAGGCACTGATTTCTATAAGTGTGCAAATTGGTGCATGCCTTGGCTGGGGTTTGCGCTCTACTGAGTGCCATTCTAATTAGTACTTCCTGAACAAAATCTAAATTATGATGTCATAAATGGTTGTCCTCCTGTAAATGTTATAATATCTTAAGCATTACTTGGAGCAATAGCTCGTTCCTTACTGTCTAGTCTGTACGACAAAAACAACAAGTCAGTGAATTGGCCTTGAGCCCTTTTAGTTTCATAATAAAATGTTGAATGGAGATAACATATGTGAAATTATTTTTGGAAAGCTTGTTGCTAGCTGTCACTACAGTGGTGAAACCAGAACTGAGACTTTTGTACTTCACAAAGAAACCCCAAAGCATGGCGGTGTTGTAAAGCTGTGCTTCCCCTCCAGTGTCTGCCTTAAGCTATAAGCAGCGAACACTCAGTCTTTAATTGACGTCACTGGTATGATTAGTGTAAGAGCCTGAATGCAAGAGGCTGCAAATGCTGTATGAGGAATGGGACAGCACTTCAGGCTGTGCTGGTAACCCCTGGTGCCTTAAATCACATTAAGATGTAGCACATGTTTCTGTCTTTATGAATAGGACCTGGGAGTTGTATGGGTAATTTTTTACTTTTCATTTAAATCTGTGTATTGTATATTATGATGTCTATCCTCCGTTGATGTCCATTACTCTTACTCTGGAAAGAATATAACCATTAACCATCTGCAGATGACTAATCAGCTATTTGCAGAGTTCATTATTGTTATAATTTTGCTGATCACATCTCGCTTTTATTGAATCTTGCTTTACTGCTTTATTGGTATACATACTTATTTGAGTTGGTAACTAAAGTTGTTGATGATCTCATGTTCAGGATTTGGAGGTTTAAATTTATCTTTTATTCAAGGCATAAACATTACCTATGCATTGTCCTATGTTCCCTATTTGTCAATGTTACACTATTGCATGACCTTTTGTAGGCATCAAAATATTTCTAACAGTTTTTAGAAAGCATAATTGGTTGGTGATTTATTCACCAGATAATTTAGTTTTTATGTAGGTACGGTCGAGATCTGTAATACTTCACCAGAGGTGTAATCTGTGTTCAGGATTTAGTAATTTTGGAATCCCGTGAATTATTTTTATTTTAACTACATTTCAGTCTGAGATATAAAATCAGTATGTCGTATGTTTCTGTTTGGTTTACATAACTGTGAAGAGCCACCACTGATCATTTCTTTAATCCATTCAAATGACTGGTACTCATTATATGTTGTTTTACATTTCTTCTGTGCTGGAGCAGAATGTTTCATCGTGTTTGAGATGTTTTTTTCGTTGCAGTTAATGTTCTTGCTTCAGGTGTTACGTTGACTAATTCTGACTAAATGTAGCCAAACCTGACACCCTTCTTTCATTGTAGAAAAGACATTGCTTTCTATGCCAGCGATGATAATAAGCACATATAGGACTGTACAAGTGCACAAAGACGCAACGACGTGGCTCCAGTGCGAGAAAGCCATATTAATTCATATTTTGTCTTTCAAAATATGAGTTATAATAGTTCTGTTTTGAGAGAGGGGCTCTGTCTTCATGTTGAGCCATTGAATTTTGTTTTGAACTTCATACAAGGCATAATTTGATTTGCATATGTGATGTAGAAAGGTGATAAGGGTTTCGATTTGAAAGCTTGCAGGACTTAGTCTACATGGCATCAGTAATTATATTTTTTGTGGGTGTAACTTAAAGTGGCAGTTTCGAAGATTTAAGCTCAGGTTGATTTGGTGAACTATTGTGATTTTATTCAAGAAGTCAAGTTATAATTGGCCTTTTTTCCTTCATTCTATGAGCAGCTGTGATCTGATGTTTTGCTGCAGACCTATGAGTCTGCAAAGAGCAGCGCACAGAGAAAGTTGTTGTTTACGTCTCTGAGAAGTAGGAGTTGTGCAGCATGTCGCTTGAAGCTCTTTGACTAACAGCTCACTGTGGCTGCTCCACCTTGTTTCATTACTCCCTGCAATATTTCACACTGATCCACTGTCAAAAAAATGCCAACAATAAATGTTTTGTAGATTAATTTTGGATGAACGATTTGTCAAGTGCTAAGCTCACCATCACATTGCCTTTCCTGTGACTACTTCATAATAAGAAAACTTGTGTTTTGCCACTTGCATGCTTTTAGCGTGAGACCACAACAGTAGGAAATGTTCTATTTGCATTAGCAGTAACTTAATACAGCATTTTCTTCCAGCCACAGGAAGAGAATTAGCTTGTGCAAAACAATATTTAACTGGAGTCCCCCTTGTAAAGAATCGTGTCTGGTAACTAGGACACTTAAAGATAAACTTGCTATTTTGGTGCATTTTGTGCTTTGCTGTGTGATTATGATCCTAATCAGCCTGAGTACATTCCCTGCATGGAAAGATGGGTCAACCAAACATGCTGCTGTTCTTTCCATCACTCCTGCTTGACAACCGCACAGTCAGGGGGTTGGGCATGTGAAAATAAGGCCGAGTTATCCAGAGAACTGGAGCAGATAATGTGGCTTCAGCTGATGTTTGAAGTGTCATTTTTGTTGTTGTTGTGTTTGTGGTGGTGCTGGTTGTTTTGCAATCTTTCACTGATTTCCCTGCTGCATGGTGTGATTACTCCAGTTCTAATGTTTTTAGGACCGTTCTGCTATTTTGCATTGTACAAATTGTCATGCATTGTGACTCCATGCCACTAACTGTGTATTTCTGTAGTATCTATGTTAGAAATGACATTTGTCAGCACATAGGAGGCTGTGAATGAGTGAAACAGCTCGGTTTGGTCAGACGGTGATCCAAAGGTCATAAAGTGATTGAATCCTTGTTGGTTGAGGTTGAAACGTAGAGGCACTCTTTTATCAATTGGTTCCCTCTCCGTTCACAGCAATTTCACTAGCTTCTCTGATAGCCCTGCATCTGTCTCATCCTTGAGTTGCTAGGCAACAGGCTTTCCGTGTGTGTTTGTGTGTGTGCGTGCGTGTGTGTGTGTGCGTGCTGACACGTTGCTGTGGCAATGTCAGGCTTTTGCCAGTGAGAGGAGAGAGGGAGAGATTGAGAATAAAAAGAGAGGCAGATGAGAGAGAAGTACTCAGAGGAGAGGGGGAAGAAATGAGAATGAGTCAGAGCACTGATGAAGCTGAGGGATTGGAGAGGAGAGAGCTAAAAAAGCACTAGATTGTCTCTGGCCTTTCCTGTAGCCTAGCTGCACTTATACATATAATGTTATATATCTATATCTATATCTATATACATCTATACATCTATATATCTATATATACAGGCCTGCAACTATCTTAGTGAGGTCACTGGCAAAGACGGTATGATTTACCAGACTGGCAGGCAGGCAGGCAGTAAGCACAGAGCTCTTATTGGATGGAACAGAGAGGTATAAGGGAGAGTGAACGTGCTCAGAATAGGAAATCAGAACAAGTGATTGGATTCCTCCCCACATCTCACTCCTCTCTTGCTGTCTGGCTCTCTCTACTCCTAGAGCCTTATGGATAATGGAACCACTCCCACTTACTCACATTTCAAATATATTTTTGTCATTTCCAAATGCCCTTGTGTTTCACCTGCCGCTCATATCGATATTTAACCATAAGGACATTTTATTGAGTAGGAAAATAAATCGAATATTGAGATACTATTGAACCCAAAAACTTTTGTTTTGCTGAAATACAAACTAAAACACAAGTTGGTAGGCTAGCATTCTAAACCCTCCTGTTTCCCAAAAGCAGACTTGTGGAGGAGCTTGGCCCCCACCCTCCAGAAGTATAGATAATCTCTGTTCTTTGATTCAATGCTATGCACACAGCAATTCTGCTCTTTTCTTGCTGCTTTTGAAAGCACACAGTTCTCGTCTCGCATAATGCAGCTTTCCTCCGAGTGCTTGTGTATGTGTTAGCACACATGTTTGTGTGTGTTGCTCTCCTCTTTCCCTACACAGGTTTATAATGAAGTGAATGGGCCCAGGTCAGGGACTGAGCAGCCAAGCTGGGCTCTGGTTGCCAGGATACAGCAGCCAAGCCCGGCTGGTTTATTTGCACACCAAACAGGCTAGTTAGCTGCTGCTGCTGTCCTGTAGACCGTTTTCCTGCATAACATGTCAATAGATTTCCATGGGCACTACTGGGTAAACACACAAGGGCTGGATGATATGGTATAAATTTGACATTACAATCACAAGAATTTGCCTAATGTTATTCTTGAAGTCAGGTCAAGACCACATACTTAGCCTGATGACTTCTGGATCTGTTGGAATAAAACTAGTTTTTGCAGCATTACACTTAATCTTTAATTAGAATGAGGAATACAGAGGGAGAAAATAGTTCACAACTACGGATGACACCTGAACATTGAAAACATGGTCCAGTCCCCATCCACATAAAAACACATTGGTAGCTAGTGAGAGGTTTGAGGCAAACACTAGCAATCCAGAGACGTGTGCTGGAGTAGCACACGTCTACAATAAATTACAATCTTTCCCCTGCTGTAGCCTGAGGGTAGGTGGGCGCAAGGCAAAAAAAAGAAAAAAATATATTATTTACCTAATTTATGTGCACTTGTTTCATTTGAGCTCGGTGTGAGAGCCTCGGCTGCAGCAGTCTCTCTCTGCTTTCTGTTTCACCCCATGTGTCTTAGCCTCTCCACAGTCTCTGTCCTTCCCACACAAACACAGAGGCGAGGGGAGCAGAGAAAGAGACAATTTCGTTAGGTTAAGTGCAATAAAAGCTTTCCAACAAGTGTTATAAATCCCTCTAAAACCAGAAGTGGACAGACATGGAACCCAATCGTCTTGAGTGTCAGCCTTTTTAAACTCACCCGTCACAAGTTGTACATTTTACCACCTTCATATAACTTATGTGTAATAGTGGGTGATGCCTAAACAGAACACAACAGGCTGTGTCAGTGTGTCTGGTTGATATTATGTTTTTGTAGCCTTAGCCTGTAGTTTAAGGGACTGGAAGTACAGTACCTTGATGTAAATAAATTACAGTTGTATGCAGAATGTGATAAAAACATTGGCTTTTGACTGCCCGTGTGTTTTTAGCTGTTAGCCATTAGCTTGTGGCACAGAAAATATCGCTGCAACATTTGTGTTGGATGCTTATTAACTAAGTTAAATATTTAAGTATTATTGTAGCAACACAGATTAATAGCTCCGCTAAGGAAGCTCTTACCCCTGTCCATTTGTTTGTTGGTTTGTTTACAAGAGTATGCATAAATAACAGATTACCATGAAACCTGGTGGAAGTATGCAGTATAGATTTGGGAAGAACTCATTAAAGTTTGGTTTGGGGGCAGTTCCAGGATTCTTTTATTCACTTTCTTTAATACTGCAGCGTTTTTGTGTTCTTTATTTTGTTGACATTTTCCCAAATTTAAGGTGATGACTTTCCAAAGGGTGTAGAACTTGGCCTGAGAAAAGAATGAACTGAAGTTGACTCATAAACATCTCTGGTATGAGGACACTTTGACCTATATAACATTTGCTCCTCCATCTCTGTTTACATGCGTGAGCCATAGCGCATCTGTTAACCAACACCAAGCTATCAGTTGTCTGGCTGTCAGAGTGTGCTGCTGATTTGTGTCTGATTGTGCAATAGGCAACAAGGTTTGTGCACACAACACACATGAGCAGACAGACAGACGGAGAGCAACGTGCCCATCCCTCTATGCAGCTGCTGTGTTGTTCAGCTGTTAGTGTGGAACATTTGAGGTGTGTTTTTGTGTGTACAGTGAGAGTCATGAGTTAGGAGTGGCATGGGGTTTGCGCAAACAGCTTTTCATCTCTGCACCTTCACTTCCTTTATGTGCATTAACATATCTGTTTTCCTGTTGCTGTATTTTATTATGTATGGTAGAAAAAGGTCCATGAGCCGTGCGTGAGGTCACTTCATTCAGTATTAGTTTAGCAAATGTCTTAAACAAATATCTCTAAACCATACCCTAGGATTTTAATCCATCCTGTCAAAATACATTAATGAATATAACATTAAAATGCTTAAAAGGATTAAATCTAAAGCTGAATCTGCCAATATTAGATGTGTCCGCTTTTATTCCTATTCATAGTTTATAAGGACTGACTCTGTTATTGAATCTGCTTTTGGGGCCACTACCAAAATCATTTCAGCTGGAGAAATTGTTTCTTCTTAATTAAATGACCAGTGTTCATTAGTTTCACTAGTTGTGAAATTGTTGACACTTACAAGATAATTTAGATAGGTTTTCAAATTACTACACGTTGTCCTAACTTCAAGGCGGCCTTAATGCAATGTGTTAATTAAGTACGCTTGTACTATGACGTCCCCATGTAAGTGTGTGCCTGTGGTGTGTGTAAGTGCGTCTGTGAGTGTGCACACAGTATGCTGCAATATGCTGAAGCGTTGGCCTCTGTCTGACCGCAGAGGGAGTGGCTCAGAGGATGGAGAGGATGCTACAGGAGAATGAAGAGAGAAAGTAACGGGGCACAGAAAGAAAGGGGTGTGTGCATTTATGCAAGAGACAGGGAGAGTGTAATGGAGAGTTGTACTCGCAGGTCCTGTCCTTTTGTTTGGAAGATATTCTTTCATTGGCTCACCTCTTACCAACTCCTCTCTGCAGTCATCATCTCGACGGCCAGGTTTAACTTGATTGACGTCACATATAAAACATTAAAACTCAACGTGGCTGTTCCTCTGTGTTAGGGTCAGGGCATGAGTATTATCAAGATATGTGGCCGTAGTCTGTGGGTCATTCAAATATAAAACCTGACTACCGTGTTTGAAAATTTACTTAAATATTGATAAATATTTATATTTTTTATTTTTATATTGTTTGTTTGTTTTCGTTTGGATTACGGAATAACTACACAAACTATTTCCATGAAATTTTGTGAAGGGGGTGGGTAATGACCCAAAGAAGAACTTACTTAATTTTGATGTGGATCCTGAGCTTTTGTTAAGATTGCAAGATTGGTTTCCACCAATTTCCCAGAGCATTATGGATGTATATCTAGATGGAAAAAGTATTGAGGGGACTAATATCAGTGTGTCCAATTTGGTGTGGTTTGAGTTTTCTTTTAAGGAGACTGTTGGACCTTGGCTAAGGTCTGCACTCTTCTGAGTGCTATTCTAGTAATAATGATGTTATGTGTTAATTCCCCACAAGTGCACTAAGTTTTTCCTATCACGTCAACCTCACAATACAGCCTTGCTTTGTTTTGTATTTGGTGGCTGTCAAGAAACAGGATACTGGCCTAGAAAGTTCACTTCCTCTGCTGCTCATTACAATTACCTGTAAGCTTGTGATTTGCCACTTATCTTCTTGCAAATGTGTACAAACCCAACCTTGTGGTTTTCATTAGATGCACAAAGGAAATTAAGTAGCCTGGTGGTCTTGGCTCATGTTGAAAAGCAGTTGATGTGAAAGTGTACGTGCATGTTGACCAATAGGGACATAATGTAAAATATGTTAAATGTTTAAAGGGTCATAGAGTACATGGTTACAAAAGTGCTGCTATCACGCCAACTATTTTCATCGTACTGGCAACAGCAGAATAAATAATTAAAGGCAGATTTTTTTTTTTTATTATTGTATTTGTTGTTTTTGTAAATGTTTAATGGTGTCATGTTTTTCCAGCCTAAATTCTTACATTCATGATTCAAAGCATTGTGTGCACTCTAATCCTGCTTAAGTGTTTTCAACATTTTGGCAACATTTTCATTTACAGTTTAAATAAAAAAGTAAAGCTCTGGAGAACACATGATCAGATGCAATGCTGCTTGACCACATCACAAAAGATATATGTTTCTATTGTTGATAAACTTAGTTTTACATGAACAAATTGGTTCAAACAGTCATATACACACAAATACACATATGGAACTACTCAAGTATTTATTGGTAACAACACTTCACTGAGTGAAACACACACACACACGCACAAAGTCAGTCGCACACTGTTAGCAGATGTTGTGTATCTTTTGATTGGGATGGAATTACAAAGGAAATGAGGCCTGTGGTTTTCAACAGGGTTTCCTCTCTATAACTGTACCTTTTGTGCGACTAGGAGTTTGCAGACATAATTTTCCTGTATTTCGCATGTCAGCGAAATATTCAGTTGCTATATCCGCCCATCATAGTGGTCCCAAAATACTGCTGAGATTATTGTTCTAGAAGCCCAGCTGACCCAGTTTAAGGCAGGCGTGTGTGTGTGTGTGTGTGTGTGTGTGTGTGTGTGTGTGTGTGTGTGTGTGTGTGTGTGTGTGTGTGTGTGTGTGTGTGTGTGTGCGTGTGCGTGTGCGTGTGTGTGGGCAAGGTTTGTTTGGTTCTGAGAGTAGTTGACCTTCCCTTCCACTTTGTTTGATGTGGTGAAGGTGGGAGTTTAGGAGATGTTGAAATGAACCTCACAGTAGTACCGAATGGGGAATAACAATGAGCCATAGGAGAGAGGAAGGGGGGTGTGGTTTGCTGCGTCTCATGTGTCTCTCTTTCCATTTACCAGAAAAGGGGGAGCAGTACATCCTCTGTAGTTGTGTGCCTCTCCGGTTGGTTGGTTGGCTGGCTGGCTCGGTGGCTGTCTTGACTTGACTGACTTGACTGGAGGGATATAAATAGCAGTCTTTGAGTAGGATAACTGCGGAGGGAAAGAAAGGGGGGATGGGCGGGGACATGTAAGTGGCGCTAGGGAAGATAGGAGTGCCAGTGTCTCAGAAAAAATAATGCAGCCATGGTCTCATCTGTTCAGTCACTCAGTCAGTCACAAGGATGATTATACTTGGACGCACTCAGAAGAGAAAGTGCATTATGGAGGGGAGAATTGAAGGGATGGAATGTATGATTAATTCATGGCCCTGTGAAGCTGAAGGCCACGCTTCATGAAAGAAGGCAGTTGGTAGTAATGCACATGTTTTGTACATGCACAAAGCAAAATAGAGAATGAGAACACCGAGCACATATGATACTTAAGAACCCTCTGTTGTTTAAGGTCTTGGAGACAATGGTCAATGTTGTTGGCTCACTATGTTGGGGGATACCTTGAATCAGGATGGGGTGAAGTTCACAATTACAAGGGACGGCTGTCTTTGAGAAGCTAATTGCCAGTCACGTTCCTGGAGTCATTCCTCAGCTGTTCCTAGTTCACTCAGTAGCTGACAACCTTGGTGTTATGCAATATCTAACATTTTGTGTCCTGGTCTGTCATACATTAACTCCAGTGTATCAATGCTTTGTTTGAAGTACAGTTGAGGTGCTTAAAAACTTCCACATATTACAAAGCATGTTTTTAAGTTCTTTAGGCAGATGTGCTACAGCAGCAACCTAGCCTGCTGTCCTCCCTCTCAACTGCTCTTCCTCAGGAGCAAGGGTGTAATGGTTGAAAATAGAGTGCTTGATGTACCGCTAATGGCTGCATTGTCTGGCAGTGTGTAAATGTGTTTTCAAAGAAACCTAGTGGCCAGGTGCTAACCTCTCGCCCCCATCTCTTTTTCCCCTTTCTCTTTGTTCCAGACGGTTGATGACGATGCAATGGCAGCGTGAATGAAGCTTGGCGTGGGGAGAGCTGAACGATGCCCAAAGGTGGGGGTTCTAAAACCCCCCAGCTGGACCACTTCCCACTCAACACCGACATGGTGGAAAAGCAGGGTGGGAAGAAGGTAAGACTGGACAAACACACACACACTACCCACTAACCAAATGCATGTATACAGATAAAATCCCAGTGTGTGTTAACTGATGGACACATGAGGGGATATTATTTATATTATCTCAAACACACTATGAATTCGCTCTTGCCACAGCATCATTGTATGTCATGGCCTTTGTAGTAGCCCAATTTCAACCTACAGCTGTAATTTACTCGACAGAAACATGTTATCAATGAACAGTTATCAACATCATATCATGGTACCAAGAACAAACTGGATGCTGTGGTTGTAGAGTTCACCATTAGTTACCCAGACTGTGGCAGCCCGCCATATTCTAATCTGTCCTGCCACACTTTCATAATTAACCCAAAAGTTTTTTTCCCTTCCCATAATAACATAAGAGATCTCTAACTTTGTGTTTTGCTACATCACTGCATTTCATAGCTGTGTGCAGTGCTATTTGCAGCACTATTTGCTGTATGCTCGCTCGCACCATGGTCCACAGCGTTTTAACCATCCACGCAGTTGGACCTCATAGTTTCATGTGCGCAACTGCAAATGGGAATGAATGCAGTTCTCTCTTTAATGCCAGATTTAATGTTTCGCTCTTTAGTCTGTGTACCTGTCGCAGAATCTGTTGCACATAAGAGTGACCTTAATGCGTGTGCACATAGTTAGTTCATATTTCCTAACTTTTCCAAGACCACCTTATGACACACTCATGCATGAACTATTGGCTACGGATTAACAGTTTTTGTGTCCTTGAAATTCAGGCAAAACATTTTACAGGATTTATCAGCCATATTTAGGAGCAACTACAGCAATGTTGGCAGGTTATGACATATTCAGTCTTGAAATGTTTGGAAGGAAGCATATCCTTAATTTGACACAGGTACGGTCATGTTGTTTGCAGTGGAGCAAAGTGTGAGGCGCAGCTTGATGATGTCACTGTGTGTGCCAACTGTTAAGCTACAGGCAGCAGCACCAAGAGGCAATGAGAGGAGAGGTAGGGCTTATGCAGGCATGGATTTACAGCCCTCTGCAAAGGATTGCATCAGACTCTGGCATGGAGGGAGGGAACGAAGAGCACAGGGGTGGGTGGAAAATGGAGTGAGACAAAATGAGCAGGCATTGCTAGGAGACCACAAAACAGGGTGTCTAATGAAGGCAGATCTGAGGAAAGTCTCAATGTCAGAGCTGTCGTTAAATTGAATTCACAAATGAACAACATGAGATAAGGTTCTTAGTTATTTGACCATTTTCTTCTATTTACTTCCAATTCAATAGGTGCCAAGTAGAACCAAGTTCTAAATTGTCGGTCATCTATTTTTTTTCTCTCTCTCTTCCCCAAATCTTGCTCTCCCTTTCCACATGGCAGGTGTGTGCAACATGCTTTTGTGTGAATTGTGGGTTCTCTTGTAGAGGCCTTTGTGTAGGTAGGGGAGATACAGACAGCGAGAGGAAAGGAGAGAGAGAGAGAAAGGGAGAGCGAGATCGGCTGACTGTAGCTGACAGTGTTTGTCTCTACTGTACCATGACATCATAGTCTTATGACTCGGGCAGGGCAGGGGGAGGAGTTCACAGAGTCGCCACATAATGGAAAACCTGCCCTGAGGGTAGAAAGAGATGAGTAGGGGACAGAAGGTAGGACTGAGAAATTAAAAGAAATAAAGGGAGCGTGTGTTCATTGTGTCTGACCTGCTCCTGTATCTCCTTATGAGAATTTAAACCCTCTGTAAATAAAGCATCATGATTCAACGTATCTGGACCTTGCAACAAAATACTCCATTGTTTGTACACTTACGCTTTGTGGCCAAATATTTAGGATTAAGAAAATCAACAAAATAAAAACAATATCTGTTCAGAGAAGAGTTTTAGCTCCACATCATAAATAATCTCTCTCTATATCAATACACCTGAAAAGGCATATCACATGACAATTCCCCTACACTGAGCATGAGTAAATAGGAAGCTGATTGTCTATTCTGCAGTTGGTTGCTTAGTTGCAGGAAATGCTACAAACAAGCAAAATAAACTTACTGAAAGTAAGGGTTGGCAAAGCTTATAATGTATTATCCATGTTTATTTATTATTCCTGTTGCATTCAACACTTCACAGAAAAATTAACATGGGTGTCTATGTCATTGTCTCCAAAAGTCTCCGTTTCTGCCTGTCCAGATTAAAACGCAAACTCAAGAGTTTTCAAAGTAAAACAAGGCTAGCAGGATTTTGATTGAAGTTTAAGAGGTTTGAAAACTACAACATATTAGTACTTTGATATTCTACTGAATTGAAGCATGTTGCATTTACACATAATGTAATTGTTAAAAGGCACAACAATATTTTACGTATCAGTAATCATCTTATCATTATTGATTTAAAGATGTCTTAGCTTTATAATTGTGAATGATACTTTTTTAGGGTCAGAAACACGTGTTTTTTTGTGTTTAATATAGAGTGCATTGGATAAGTCTAATTCCCCAGGATATATCCTGACCTGGTAACATTTTTGTAGTGTCCTATAGCATATCTATGACATTATCACTTTGAGTTTTAGAAACCTATGCTAGGCATTTTAGTATTTACATTATGTGGACAAAGCACAAAGCAGCTCCTTCTGTTCTTTGGTTCTAACTGTTGTAAAGCTGCTAGTCAGGATAAGCAAGTCATTATCACTATCATATTCCAGTACAACAAAGAAACCTGTTGAACAAACACATAAGTATTTACATCTGTTGATAGCACATACAGTTTGGCTTGTGATTGTTTCCAGCAGCTGTAGACCACAAAGCTGAGTTGGCGTCAGTGTTGCCTCCTCTCCCTGTGCCTTGCTGTTTGTGCTGCGGCCAGAGAGCCAGGAATGTAGGAGGAAAATCCATTGAAAAGTTTTGCTTAGCAAAGTCCGTAATGGAAAGAAGAGTCAGGGCAGAGAACGGCACTTAATTCAGGAGTGATCAATGGTCTTTAACTCTTAACCATGCCTTGCACAGTGTTCTTCATGTTCTGATTTGTCTCCTTTACAGGATAAAGTGTTGTCAAACAAGACGCCCAAGTTGGATCGCAGTGATGGGGTTAAAGAGATGAAAGAAAAGGCCCCTAAAAGGAAGCTGCCCTTTACTGCTGGAGCTAATGGAGACCAGAAAGATTCTGACTCAGGTAAGAGATTTTGGCATATGTATACGTCCCACCACCATGTGGGTATCAAAAAAGAAATGGGAGTTATTGCATCACATCCACTAAAGCTGGCAGGAAGTTTTTAGCTATTCCTTGTGATAGGGGGTTGGGCTTTTAAGTGAAAGAGCTCCCAGCTCCTGGTTCAAGTCATTTGTGTGTCTGTGGCAGACCCAAGGAGTTTGTTCCTGCAATCACAGTCAGAAAGGAGAAGACGACCACACAAAATCATGATCCAATTAAGTGGGGATTTGTGTAACGTACAGGTCTGACCAGGTCTGGCTTTGGTAAGGCTCCGGCTTTGTGTTTTCTTTAATTAGGGAGAGAAGGACTACTGCTCGTGCTTGTTTGACTTTGGGCTTTAAGGGTTCAGGATTTAGTTTGTTGATAATGGTCCAGCTCAGAGGCTTTGGTAACAGCCTTCATCATCAGCATTGGCTGAGTCGCTACATTGGTTTATGTTCAGCGATTAGAGATGGAAAAAGACTTTCCATTCCAGGCTGGAGTGGAAAACTAAAAGTGTGTGTTGCACCAAATGACTGTTATGGTTTGGGGTCATGCATTTTCTCGACATGTGGGTTTGTGTGTAATTTTCTCTGTAGCGCAAGGGAATTGTGAATAGGTGAAATGTTTGATTGAGAAGCTGTATCTTAAATATAAATACAGACCATTTATCTTGCTTCCTCACTACTTTAATTGTAACTCTTGAATTCCTGTCGTGTTTTGGGCATGTCATTGCCGTTTGCACGCTTATACTTGTATTTCAAGATGATTTATTATATCCTCAAGAGTAGTGTGTTCCTGTTGTATATTATGATTATTATTTTATTCTAATTTGCTGGGTTCATCTCATTTACCTGTTGGCTTTCTCAGCCTGTTTCTCAGTCTGTAGCTTCTGGGAGAATGAGAGTAATACCAACCCTCCCCCCTCAGTAAAGAAAGGTGTGAACTTTCGTCTCAGGAACAATAGCAGGACAGTCTGTTAGTATGCTAATAGTGTGGTCTGTTATTCGATGGGGCCGTATGGTTGTTCAGGCCTTGACTCTCATCTCTCTGCAACATATTCTCAAAAGAAGTTTCTACCACAGAAGCCTTGAAATTTCCAGGCCTCATGCCACTGTTGTTTATTAGGGTGGATTGCAACACAAAATCGTATATAAAAGCTGTGGCTAGGCTAATGCTTGGTTGGAGAATTTGCTCAGTATCAATGCCATACTTTCCTCAACTGTGTGTTGAGTCGTTGTTGTTGTATAACTGTGTTGTATAATCTGACTTTGTTGTGTCGCCTTTCATGTTCTGACCCTGCTGGGTCAGCGTCTAGCTGCTCTGCAAAATTTCACACCTCTGATACATCACAGCACCCACCCCCCTTGCGACCTTACCCCACTACACGATCTCCTTTCTGCTGTGGCTTTGGCTGTTCGAGATTAACTACGACCATGTGGCAAAGTATCATATACCAACAATATTTTCTACAATCTTGTCCTTGCTAACATCGGTATTTAATTTATTATACGTTCATGTAGTTAGGGGAAATAAAGTGCTGAACAGTTAATGTAACGTTTATTATAGACCAAGTGATTGTGTTTTATTTTCTTTCCTTTTTATTAATCAGTTGGTTTTTCTGTTCAATGAGTTGATATGTTAGATTTGTGGTTGCTTCACAATAACCAGGCATAATGGAGTAGGAAAAATATCTGGAATCAAGTCACCACAGGCAGATTTCTCACTGTGTAGCTCTTAAATCCTGTCCAATCACTTTTCATTAAATTTAGCTTTTTATTTTAGCCTCTCTAAAACGTTTCAGCTGTGTTCGGTTTATTTTTTGGTGTTTCGGGAAATTGTCTTCTGATGAATACAAAATAAGAGTTCTTCTCTAGCCTGAGCTTGGGCTAATTTTAAATCAGCATTGCTTACTCGCTCTGCCAAGTAGGTTTGTTTGTTTGTTTGTCTTTTAGTCAGCAGCATTACAGAAAACTACTTGACGGATTACCATGAAACTTGGTAGAAGGATGCAGTATGGGTCAGGGGAGATCCATTTAATGTTGGTGCGTTTGCTTGCTGTGAATCCTGCAGAGGATCTCCTGTTGTGTACTTATATTGGCTCCTCTGGACTTTATCAGGACTAGGAGGGCCAGGTGGAGAAAGTTCACAGAAACTCTGGACGCTCTCACTCGGACATTTTTGCGTTCACACATAAAGCCCCTGCGGAGAAAGTCCAGAGGATCTCTGGAGTTCAGTGCATGTCTTAAAGCAGTTTATGGGTGTGTGAAATTTGGTGCAGCTTAATTGAATTTAAGGGACTGTTGGCCTTGGTGGAGGTATGTACTCTACTGAGTTCCCTTCTAGTTTCTATATCCTGTACAACAATTCTAATGTTGTTTGTGTGCATTGCTATCAAATCAGCCTCTGATTAGCATGCACATGGAAGGTGCCTGATTTGTGTTTACAAATATTACAAGTACCTACTAGCAAACTAGAGAAGTGACAGGAGTATGTATTGACTGTATGCCTCTGAATAGTAAACAGCAGATGATTTGAGATGAGGTTAATCACATCCCTCAGAACTACAGCTCTCATCATTTTGCAGAATCGCCAAGCCTCCCTTGACCTCCTCATGAGGAGCGTTAGACAGCAGCATTCTTCCTTCCTGAGGTCATCCTCCCCTTGTCCTCTTCACCACCACTTTCCACAACAGCAGTTAGACTTCAGGGATAGATGCTAGAACAGTCTTGTCAGATAACGACAACGCCCACACTAAAGATGGATAATTCTGAAAGTGCTGTTTACTCGTGAAAACCGCCAGCGTTTTCAGGTCATTTTTGTGGACATCAATGATGCACCAAAACAAAGGAAAAAGAACAAAATATTTTCTTCTTGCCCCTACTTGTCTTTTTATTTGGAAACAACCAAATGTTGTGTTTGTTGAGACCATACAGACCGTTTTGTTGTGTTGGAGTCAACCGGTCATCTATTAGTCACTTGGCAGTTAGTCAAGTTTTAAGCTCCTTAAACCTAAGGCTGTGCTGCCATCAGTTTTTGTTGTTGTTCAGACTATTAATTTGAAATGGTTGCTTTTCTGTGTGGGTTTTTAGTATCTTTATTGAAGAGCGTTATCTTTCAGTTTGAGAGCAGGACTTGCAAGCAGATATTTTTTTGTTTGGACAGATTTCCTGCGCTCCAGCTTCAACCGACTCCAGTTCGACTATAAACTCCCCCCTCTTCATATTCGAATTTTGAATAAAAAGTGACGGCTCTAATATACAGAAGGCCAAAACGAATCCGCCAAACAAATCTTATCAATTTGCTGTTGTGTGGTCTACGTCATGTGCTCTTTTTGTGTCTCTCTGCGGTTTACATAAATGTGCTTAAACGGAGTCACTTTACCCTCCTTTGTGCTGTCTTTTGTGTTATTGCAGCCTCTCCTATTGGTTCTTTTTGGCGGTACAGTAGTGACGGTCATGTTTTGTTAACGTAAGCTGAGCCATGTATAGAGGTTTGCAAAAGGAGCCTGCACGTCCGTCCGTCCCCCCGGCAGATTATAACATACAGAGATGTGTCTTTCTGACTCCCAGACTCACTCTGAATACAACCAGAAGACAAAAGCTATACACTCATTGCCTAACTGATTCAAACAATATTTAACACATGTGCCAGCTGGACAGAGAGGACAGACACAGCTTTATACACCACTATGTTCATTACATATATTTGTGAGTCTCTCTTGCTCAATACAAAGCATTGACAAAACATCCTGTTGGCCACTTCCTGCCTCTTCTCTCTTAACTTCCTGTTTATGCAACCTTTATGAGTCCCTAAACAGAACACGTTTTTTTCTTCTCAGTCCAACGTGCCTTGGTCAGAGATACCTGGTAGGACTGGTTAGAGGGGTTCTTCTTGTTGTTGAGTTTGTTGGCTAACTGAACCAGACACTCTTTGTTTTGAGATTGGCTAACACTAAAGGATTGTCTGCCTGCCATATCAAAATCTAACTCTATTATAGCTTGACATCTATGTTTGATGTGGTCCCCTCCCACAGTTGAGGTAGGCAGTCTATTCACGGCCTGACTCTCCCTAGCTAGCTTGCGTTCCTTTTTATATTCTCCTTTTCGCTTATCTTGTTAGTCAAGTTTCATGCAGTGAGGAGAGTTAGGTTTCAACCCTGTCTGTAAGCTGAGCAATATCATTTTACTGAGCCAAACAAAGGCCACAGCAGTGTTCCCTAAATGGACAACCAACTGCCACACTATATGAGACACAATGTTGTGCAATTGTTCATTTGTGTGATTCAGTAATGCACATGTGATGTGTATTTTTGTTTCACGTGATGATGAATAATAGACAGTTTTGTGTTTATTTTCTCCAATTTTGATCCATCTCATCTTTCTCTAAATTCTCAGGATGAAAAAGCAAACACAAACTACATGAAAGCAAAATCATATCCCTCCTTTAAACATGTGGAACACACTTATTTGTATTCCCACAACATCATGTTACTTCAAAATCATACATATTTGTACAAGCACTCGTCACTGGGTTAAAAAGTTGCCCTTTTTGCTTCACTGGTACAACTTGAAAGTTCTTAGTTTGAAACAGAGATCTTGCTCCAAATGTCTGTTCAATTCTGAACAAATTTGAGATGTTTCCATACAATTTTCCTTTTCCAATACTGATTCTGATACCTGGACATCGCCTTTCGGCTGCTATCGAGTACCAATACGTTCCAATGCATTGGAAGTGATGATTATTATCATTATTGTATGGCCTATTGCTAGTGTTGTAAATGGCAACACTCCTCGTAACTGAAGTCCTGCATACGGTACACGTTTACAGCATGAAATATTACTAATATTTTAGCTAGCTATGGCTAGTTCTACACTACTGGAAAACACTTATTTTTCATTGCTCTAAAAGCAGTACTATAGTCTAGCACAACTGCTGTGTTTAAGCATGGAAGAAGAAATGATTACTGTGAAGAGAGAATTGAAGTTTTATTTTGGTGAAACTAATAAACACAGAAGTGGTATCGGATAGTTATAGATTTGCATAGTCTTTCATGCCCAACCTTGCATTACTGTCGTATCAGACACTTTTCTGATGCTGGTATTGGTACCAGAACATCTCTAAAACAAACTGTCCTTTCTGCATTTTGTGTCACCTGGAGTCTGATCCATGTGATGATGACTCTTGTATTAGAGACTTTTGCCTTGTGTGTTGTTTTTCATCGCAGTCCTCAATGTGTGTAATAGCTGCCTTCCTGGTTCCCAATCTTGTAAACATAGTATGGAAAGGCAAGCGTAGCACTTTTTTCTCTTCTGCTGCCCAAAAACATGTTTGGACTGCTTCTGTGGTTCCCGCTGTTAAAGTCTTAGCAGAAGGAATGTGTCTAAATGGCAAATGCTTTGGAGAACGTGAGAGTGTATCAAAGAGGGGTGGGG
Organism: Hippoglossus stenolepis; assembly: GCF_022539355.2. Taxonomy (NCBI): domain Eukaryota; kingdom Metazoa; phylum Chordata; class Actinopteri; order Pleuronectiformes; family Pleuronectidae; genus Hippoglossus; species Hippoglossus stenolepis. The sequence goes on from NC_061483.1 coordinate 11,644,919, forward strand.
GCACATTAGCTGTAAGTGCTCACAGATGTTAGTGAAAGTTCATCAGCTCTGTACTTGTGACTGGAAAAATATTTTCCTGGAAATCTTTAAGCCACCGGAAGCATGAGCCGCCATGCTTCCTCCTTGACTTATTTACTTGTGTTTTTGTGGCCTTGAGCAATGAGGCTAGACTTGGAATGAAAAAATGTCCCACACAAATAATGCTCAGACCTTTTCATTGTTCTACTGGTTCCTCTGTACATGCTCATTTGAATTTGCTGGTTATTTCGCTGCTGTAGGAGTCTGTATCGTTGACAGTGTTTTTTTCCAGTGAGCTGTGGGAGTTGTTTCCCCTCACTGATGAAGTGTTGCAGTCCTGTGTAGCTTTACCCTCCATAAGGGTCATCAAATGGTATGTTGCCACTGAAAATAATTGCTGGGTGTGTCTTTGTGGAGCAGCTGCTTTTGTCCAGTAGCACCGTGTCTCCAGTAAGCCTGGCACGCAGGCAGGCATGTGGTGACCTTGGCAAGGCCATGTTGAATTGAAATGTACACCAGATATTTCATAATAACTGTGGGTCTGCCAAGTCACACCCTCTTTCCTCTCCTCTCGATGTGGGCTGATTGGCTTGGAGACAGGCAGACATAAACACGCCGCCTGTTAGCCCCTCCCTTCCTCAGGGGCAGCTGGGTAATAACAAAAAAATCGCCCCCTCCTACCACCCAACCTCTCGCATACTGGACTACAAATGTGTAGTATGTAGTATGTACCTTTTTATAGGATTTTTTAGATGGTTTAGATTTCTTTGGCTGTGGAAATACTAAGTGTGCGTTGCATTGGGTAGACTAGATTGTAAATTCAATACTACTTTTACATTTTTGTACTTTTTATAAACATTTTATAATTAGTCTGACTGTAGTGATATATTTAATGTGCTTTTGAAAGTTTGTCAGATATAAGAAATGCAATTTGTACTGTACAGCTCTCCTATAAAATGAATGCAGTTTAGTTTATATTACTAGTGTTAATATCTTTGGTAGTCACAACAAGAGATGATCATCCATCTATTAGCTCTACCTCTTTTCCTTTTGTGGGCCACGGTGTGCTAAAGCCAATCCCAGCTGGCATTTTGCGATAGGCGGAGTAAACCCTGGACAAGGTTGGCAGTCTGTCACAAGGCTGATGGCCGCACACATTTACACCTATAGAAAATTTACCCAATTGATGTTTTCTGTCGGTATAACACTTATAACACCATAACACTACCATTACTCTCCCCTGTCATAAATTTCGGTAAATTTGTTTGTGTGTGCATGACTGATCATGTAGTGTCTATACAACCCAATAAAATGAACTTTGCTCCTTTCTTTTCTTTTATCGTTACAGAGAAACCAGGTCCAGAGCGGAAGCGAATTAAAAAGGAGCCTACCAACACCCGGAAGGCGGGCTTGCCGTTTGGGATGGGGATGCCAGGGATCCGGGCCGGGTACCCCCTTTCTGAGCGGCAGCAGGTGGCCTTGCTCATGCAAATGACAGCTGAGGAGTCCGTCAACAGTCCAGGTGCGTGCTTATCATGGAGGCCACGTCCTCTGTGGACGGGTGGCAGAGGAGGACAGGGAGGGAGCTTTATGTTGAATGCGTGTATGTGCGTGCCGTGCCGTGCGCGTGCTGTAGATGAATAAAGGTGGTCTTGAAGGGCGAGGGGGACGGGGCTGATTGTTTTTGTTTCTTTTTTTTTTTTTAGCTCTGCATCTTGAATCTAGTTACACAAGCTAATCCACATTAATTCTCATTACAGCTACAATGTAGAGCTATGCCGTCAGTGAAAGTGGTTGTTTTTGTAGCAGCTGTAATAGTCACATATTGGTTCATCAACAGCAGTGAAACTCTTTTCTAGAATACAGCATGGGGCCGTCAAGGAAATGAAACTAAACTACCCTGGTTGGTATTGCGTTAGACTGGAACTAATGGCGCAATTTCACAATCTGAGCCAAATCGCAGCCAGACATCCAGATGCAAAGCTCCTGCGAGGATTTAGTTTTTGTTATAAATCATAGTTGCTGTCAGATGGTTGATCTGGCCTAGTTAATTACATTTACAACCTACTTATCCTCTCAAATGATAATTTTTTGTTGTCGATAAATGTATTGGACAAAAAATTTTTGCAAAATTGTACTTTTTCTCTCAGTGTTGACATTTGAGATGTAATTGAGTTGGTTAGGACCAATGTGTCACCACTTTTATTTATATGTAACTCCTCTGTTGCATGCCTGTCTGCATGGACAATGATTAAGTGGGTGTGTTTCAAATATTATTTGCGACAATAGTGATACAAACTCAATAATGTAAATGTGATTAAGTCTTGGATTTAATCTTGTAAATGAGATGAAATGAGCTCAAGTGAAGTAGGTCCAACCACTCTGCTGCTGACTGGTAGGGTAAGACTGCCCCCCTCTGGCTGAAAGCAGTTCAGATATATTGATATTCATAGAAGTCATAATAGTATCAATAAAATCGTTGTCTTAATATATGTGACCAACAAAACTGTTCTAGTGTTAAAGTGCTTTGTCCATCTCCGTCCAACAGACACAACACCAAAGCATCAGTCGCAGTCCAGTCTGGGTCAGAAGGGAACGCCAAACTCTGCATCTAAAACCAAAGACAAAGTGAATAAACGGAATGAGAGAGGAGAGACTCGGCTGCACAGAGCAGCGATCCGTGGAGAGGTACGCCGCATCAAGGAGCTCATCAGCGAGGGAGCTGATGTGAATGTAAAAGACTTTGCAGGTGAGAAGCTCTTGTAGAGATTGTCCTTTGCTTTTTGCATGAAGCAATATATGTTACTTCATATTCTGCATACAGCTCTCTTACTGTAATTCTTCTTTTGTTTAGGCTGGACTGCATTGCATGAAGCGTGCAATAGGGGGTACTATGATGTGGCCAAGCAGCTGCTGGCAGCCGGAGCAGAGGTCAACACCAAGGGCCTGGATGATGACACCCCTTTACACGATGCATCCAACAATGGACATTTCAAGGTAGTAAAAATAAACACTCAGTCAAATCGGATCATGTCTGAATTCTGTCAATACTATTATCACAGTAGTAAAGCTTTAGAGAAACATTTTTACATTTTCAAAGACTCTGAAAATGTAAATGGTTGTAGAGACCCTTTCTCATCTTTTCCTTGACATCATTACTCTGTCAAGTTTATTAATACACTCAAATAGTAACTTTTAAGTTATTGGTGCATTCATTTTAGTTTCCTTTGACACTATGTAATATAAATGTTCTTAAATTAAAGTATATATTAATTAAATATTTCCTATTGTTTGTTTCAGGTGGTTAAGCTTCTTTTACGGTATGGAGGGGACCCACGTCAAAGCAACAGGCGAGGTGAAACACCACTGAAGGTTGCCAACTCTCCAACTATGCTGAATCTATTGCTGGGGAAAGGCACGTACACTTCAAGTGAAGAGAGTTCATCGGGTACGGAACCACAAAAGTTTTGTGTCACCTATTCACATGATTGTTACAAGTGATGGAAGTTATTCATGTAGATAAGCTGTTAGTGTTAAATTGTGTTTTGATTGTGCCTCTCTTTACTTTCCACAGAATCATCAGAGGAGGAAGATGCCCCCTCATTCGCCCCGTCCAGCTCTGTCGATGGCAATAACACAGACTCAGAGTTTGAGAAGGGCCTGAAGTTGAAAGGGAAAACTATGGACCCTCCTAAATCTGCGACCACACAAGTCAAAGATGAATACGAATTCGATGAGGATGATGAGGAGGAACGTGTCCCTCCAGTGGATGATAAACACCTCTTGAAAAAAGACTTTCGTAAGGAACCTGTCCCCAAGCCCAACAGCTTGGTCGCCGTACCCAAGACGGAGGTCAAAACTTATTCCAAAAGCAACTCGCTCACACCAAAGAAAACTGTCAGGCGGATCATCTCTGACAGTAACAGTTCAGATGAGGACGACAGGACGTTGTGTTTTACGCCAGCGCCTACGCCGCGGCAACAAGCCCAGCAAACAAATACCAAGGCTAGAGACTCTGGCTGCATGAGCTCAAAACAACAGAAAGACAAGAATAAAGTCAAAAAGAAGCGGAAGAAGGAGACTAAAAATAATGTCAGTAAAGAAGTCAGGTTTGGTAAAGTCAATGACAAATTCTGTACATCAGATTCTGACTGTGGAGACATGGAGAGTGAGGACGACAAGGGCTCAAATAGTATAAAGGACTCCTCTGCAGTGAGCCTGAAAGAATCCCCTGGCTTTAACGCATCCTCCTCCTCCTCCTCTTCCCATGGTACCTCGAACTCACAGAAACAAGCACCGTCATTAGCAGAACAGCATCCAAAGCAGTGGAGGACAGATGGATGGAAGACTGTGTCCTCTCCCACATGGTCAGACGTCAGTTCTCTCTCTGATTCAGTCAGAACAAGACTATCCAGTGAGTCTGACTACTCCTCCGCTGATTCCAGTGTAGAGTCAATAAAACAAGTCAAGAGGAAAGCACAGGAGAGCAAAAAGAAGAATAACAATGTGCACAGTAACACAGTGGACAAGAAAAATTCTGAGCTCTACAAAAACTCCAATGCAGAAAGTGCGGTCTCCAAAACCGACGTAGACGGCAAAGTGCTGAAAAAGCATAAAGTGAAGCACAAGCATAAAAATAAGGAAAAGGACAAGGCTCCCAGTCTAGTGCTTAATCAAGACATGAATGAGAAATTTGTCAAGAGCTATTCTTTTGATTATGATGATTCTAGGCAGAAGTCCCTAATTGTTGAGTCAGAGTCACCAGCTGAGAGCAAAGTCAAGTTATCCAAACATGAAAAAGACCATTCGAAAAAGGAGGACAGGCTTTTGAAAAGTAAGTCTGAGGACAAGGATTGGTCGTCTGGGAAAGACCTGCACAGAACGACAAAGGAAGAGAAAAACAAAAAAACTAAGGACTCCACCAAGGACAAGACAAGTAAGGAGGAGAGGGAGAAGCCGGTAAAATCTGACAAGGAGAGAGCTTTCAAAGAGAAGGAGAAGCCCAAGGAGGATAAACAAAAAGCTCATAAAGAGGAGAAGAAGAAAAAGTCCAAGGAGAAGTCCTCCTCAAAGGCAGACCGGAAAAGTGAGCAGAAAGAGGAAAAACATCTAAAGGTGGACAAGGAGAAAAACACCAAGGAGGAAAAAGAGAAATGTAAAAAAGACAAAGCACAGAAGGAAGAGTCTGAGTATGAAGGCTATGATGTCAACAACCGTTTCCTCAACCTTGAGGACACAAAGCTCAGTGCCTCAGATGACCACCATGACAGATGGGGCTCCGAGATGTCCTCTGACTCCTCCCTCTACGAAGATGACAGTTGGGATGCTCCTATTAAAGAGTACAAAGCCAACAATGCTGTAAAACTCATTGTTGAGACTGTTAAGGAAGAGACGAGGAGGAAAGAAAACAAAGTCAAGGACAAGAAATCAGATCACAGTGAGAAAAGGTCAGAGAAAGAAGCCACATCTAGAAAGAAAGACAAAGACTCCTCCGAAAAGACAAACGAAAAGAAAAAAGACTGGTCTGAAAAACAAAAATTAAACTTGAGTCACTCAGTTGAAAAAGAAAAGAAGCGGAAGGAGTCCACAGAAGTGGTCAAAGACAAAAAGGACAAGGATTCTTTGGACAACAGTCGAGACCGTAAAGATTCATATGAGTCCATAAAGGATAGAAAGGACATGAAAATCAAACAGGAATCTACAAGAGATGATTATGGCAATGATACTTTCTTTAAAGACGTTGATGCTGCAAAATCATGTGATGTCCGAGAAAGAAACTACTCTGGAAAGGAGAAAGAAAAGAAGGGGGACGGAACAGACAAGAGAGAAAAGACGAAAGCGGACAAGCACAAAGACAAAACAAAGGACAGAGGCACTGATCAGGAGAAGGAGAAAAGTGAGAAAAGCTCGACAGAAAAACCTGCCAAGGAAAAGGACACAGACCGGGGCACCAAAGACAAGAAGGAGGGAGTAAAAGACAAACACAAAGAGTCTCACGGCAAAGACAAAGATCGAAAGATGTCTTCAGAACAGACCAAGGAGAAGAAAGAAAAGGCCTCTCAAGACAAACACACTGATAGGGAGAAAGATTTAGTGGAGCTAAAGAAAGAGGAAAGAAAACCAGAGAAAATCCGAGAGAAAACGTGGTACAAGATTGCCGACATATTCACTGATGAGAGTGACGATGAGGAGGACAGCTACAATGGTGGTGTGCTTGTGTCTGACTCCATCAGGAAAGACTCAACACCTGATCAGGACGAGCCAGATCATTTCCCTTTAGAAAAAATTAGAAAATCTTCTGTGGAAGCTAAACACAACACTGAAAAGGCAAAAGACAAAGACCACAAAGAAAAGAAGAAAGAAAAGGCTACATTTGACACAGGTAAAGAGAGGAAAGGCTCCCTGGAGAAACACAACAAGGACAAGAAGGACTGTGTGGATGCAAAACACAAGGAGAGAAAAGACCGAATGTCAGTGGACTCAAACCAAGAGAAGAAAAATAAGCAGAAGCTCCTGGACAAAAGGGACACGAGTGAGGAAAAGACAAAGAGCAAATATAAAGACAAGCTGGAACACTCAAAGGAAAGGAAACCATCAAAAGGCAGTGGTGAGAATGAAAAGTCCCTTTTGGAAAAATTGGAGGAGGAAGCGATGAATGACTATAAGGATGATTCCAATGATAAGAATAGTGAAATCTCCTCAGATAGTTTCACTGACAGAGGTCACGAGCCAGTCCTCACCGGTTACTATGAATCCATCAGTCTGACTGACGTGTCTGAGGACAGGCGAGACTCCCTGTCCATATCTACACCCCAGGACAAGTTCAGAGAGAAAGAAAGACATAGACATTCCTCTTCATCCTCGTCCAAGAAAAGCCACGACAAGGATAAAGAAAAGGTCAAGAAAGAAAAAGGTGACAAACGTGACAAGACAGAGGAGATAAGAGAGTCCTACAGCCGCAGAGAGAGCCTACCTTTTGAGAAAGAGCCCATGCCTCTAGAAGCTGACCCTTATACTTTCCCATATGGAGGTAAGGGAGACGGAGACGATGACTTTGAGAAAACTTTGGAGTTCGAAAAAGAGATGTCCAAAAAAGACAAAGACAAAGCTTCGGGTGTCATCAGTGACAGAATGAAGGACAAAAAGAAAAAGGAGAAACATAAGGAAAAAATTAAGGAGGAGAAAAGTAAGTACATCGATGGCTTTGGGTCAGTCAAACACTCCAAAGAGGATGTAAAGTCAGGCTTGAAAGACAGCCCACAGGTCACCGTTCTGAAAGACAGGTCAAAAGAAGACAGTCCTAAATTCGATATGAAAAAAGACAGAAATCGGGATATACTGGACAAAGACAACAGGGTGGACCACAGCAAATCTAAGGCTAAGGATGAAAATGAAAAGATCACTCAGTCCAAAGACACAGTGCGGAAAGATAATCGTCCGCGTGAAAAACTGTTGGTGGACGGTGATTATCAAATGACGAGTTTTGGTCAGATGTTGAGTCTAAAAGACCAGGAGATTGAAGAGCGCCACAAGAGACACAAAGAGAGGATGAAGCAGATGGAAAAGCTGAGACCCAAGTCAGGGGACCCTAAACTGAAGGACAAAACCAAGTCCACAGAGGAAGTACGAAAGAACCGCAGTGAACTTTCGTCAAAGAAATCCAACAGCCTGGAATCTGGTCTTAAAGAAAAGAAGCTGAAGGATGTGGGTCTTCCAGCGCAAATGATGTCTCCGGGCAGGAAGTTCCAGCCTTCGGACAGTCAAAACTCAAAGGATTGGCTGGGCGGACCCCAAATGAAGGAGCACCTCCCTGCTTCTCCCAGGCCGGATCAAAACAGGCCGACTGGTGTCCCCACACCGACATCTGTCATCTCCTGTCCCAGTTTTGAGGAAGTGATGCAGACTCCACGTACCCCATCATGCAGTGCAGAGGATTACCCTGACATCATGTTGGATGGGTTGGATTGTCAGAACTCAACAGCTATGACCATGTCAATGAATGCCTGCTCTCCATCGTTCTTTGAAAGGTATTTACACACACGAACAATAAGGCAGGGTTACTGTTGTGATCATTAAAATGTTTTCTTTTCCTGAATGTGGCATATTTTTCTAATGTCCTCTCTTTTGTCTTGTGCACCCAGCAGGTATTCTAACTCCCAGAGTTTCCAGGAAGGCACCTGCCCTACCCCTGCGAAGAACCTTCAGCTTTCACTCGTCAGCCGCTCTGCATCCTCAGACGTCCGCAGGCCTCTGGAGGATGAGTTTAAGGCTGAGGCTGTCAAGTTCCTTCGACAGGAGACTGATCCAGAAGCCGACTTTGATCCACCCTCTGCCCAAACTCCAGAGGACAAATCAGCAGATAGGCTAGAGTGTCTGTCTTCTCCTTATTTCTCCCCATTGGGAATGTTGTCCCCTCGGCAGGAGCCAGCACTTCCTACACCAGATGTGGCAGCACCAGCTCTGACTGGTTCTGAGGGTAGTGAACACCTTCCTGAAAGTGTATACAGCTTCTTGCCGAAACCCTCTACACCAGTTCACAGGCCAGACCCCCAGGAGCCCTGCTTCGACATCGCTGCACCACCAACACCAGCTCCTGCTGCTTTGCCACCCCTGGACATTGATGACATCTCTGAGCCTCACCACAGTGAACCTAACCTCGTCCTCTCCGATCTTCCTTCTGTCACAGAAGAACAGGAACAGGAACAGGAGCAGGAGGAGCAGGAGGAGGAGGAGGAGGAGGAGGAGGATGATGATGAAGAAGAAGAAGAAGAAGAAGACGAAGAGGAAGAGGAAGAAGAGGAGGACGATGAGGAAGAAGGCGTTATGGACGACAGAGCTGATGGAGACCACTGTGCAGTGGAGGTGCCTGAGCAAACAAGGGAGCCAGGTTCCTTCTCTCCTCAGGTTGAGGACCCTCTGAGGAAGAGCTGGCCTGCAGAGTCTCCAGACCGACAGGATCCAGAAGTCCACGAGCTCTCCCCCACACACTCTGCCCCCAACCAGGGAGAGAACTGTTTTGAACACAGTATGGGCTGGAACCCCGATATGGACCTCAAATCTCCCCACAGGACATACGGGGAAATAGAGGCTGCTGTCTCCAAAATAACCAGTCCTTACTCTCATTCAGACAGTGATATGCTTCACTTGACTGGACACCCCTCTGTCACTCCCCCCTATGCCTGGAACAGGTGGCACAAAGAGGACCCAGAGGACTTTGATGAGCAGAAAGAGGCTGTGGCTGACATCCCCTCCCCAGAGAGACGTGACTCAGTAATCGATGTGGAACCTAACTATCTAAACACCTCATCCTCTTCCAACAGGCTGGAGTCTTTCTTCCAAGAATGCAACAAACCAAGCATGGAGGATAATCACCAGATAGTTGAAGAGTCAACATGTGTAGAACCAGACAGCAGACAGAGTACTCACACTTTCAGTGCTACAAGTGAAGTCATCATGAGTCCAACAGTGGGCCCTGAGCCTGTGGTGCCCTGGGCAGACCCATTCTCAGCTGACACAGATGAGCTAGATGACCTGGGACCATTCTCCTTGCCTGACCTACCACTACCAGACAAGTCAGAAGAAGCTGAACCTCGAGACCCTGAACCAGCTGACCTCACCAAAACTGTGCCCATCCACATCAGACACAGTATCACAGAGAGAGATGACCCAGACATAATAGAGGTGGACCTTCCAAGCCTGGCTAAGACCACATGCCCTGCTGGAGACCTAAGTTTGGAGGAACCTACCGGTCAAGATTTGGTCGTACCGTCACCACATGCCAACTTCCCACAGGACTTGGACCTTGAGCCTCAAAGTGTGCCGGTCAACAACTCTCTATCTCTCATTCAACAACAGGAGAGAAATGGACCTTATACAGAACCTGATGAGTCGGAGACTAATATGTTGTATTCAGCTGTGAGTCCAGATGCCAGTCAGCAACATCACCTACAGATCCACTCCCTCACTGAGTCGCTGCAGTTACCCCTGGATTCAGTGTCTGCTGTCAAGTCAGAGGTGATACAGGAGGAGATGTCTGAGCCTGTAGCAGAATCTGTGACATGCAGTCCTCTTCCTCAGCCTCCAGTGGCAGTCTGCCTCTCCAGCCCACTGGAACTACCAGACACTCAGGAGACCACGTCCAAGCTAACACCTGTAACTCTGACCACTGTGTCCACCATTATAGACATCCCCAAGAAAGTGGATGAAATCCCACAAAGGATGACCCGCAATCGCGCCAAGAACAATCCCTCTGCCGCTGCTGTCCCTTCTACCTCCAGCATAATAACCTCGTCTGCTACTGCCACCCCTGTAACAACCAGTCCAACAGCGAGCATTAACGTGATCCCCATTCGAACCCCAACACCCACCTCAGGCTCCTCCATCTCAGTTCTGAAGAAAGACAAGGAATCTGTGATTCATGTCACCTCTACTGCATCTATTTCAACCCCTGTAGTTTCTGTACCTACTTCTGTGACAACTCCTGCATCAGTGGTTCTCAGTAAGACAACAAAAGGACGCCCTCTCCAGGTGGATGAAGAGGAGTCTCAGACCCAGCATCCGCGGAAGAGGAAATTTCCACGTTCTACTGGGCAGCAGGTCCAGGTCCAGCTGGTAAACACGACCATGCAGCAGACCAGGGAAATGATTCAGCAGACTCTGGCTGTTGTAGTAAATGCCATCCAGCTGGACGATATCGAGCCCTACCACAGCGATCGTTCCAACCCTTACTTTGAGTACCTGCAGATCAGGAAGAAGATTGAGGAAAAGAGGAAGATTCTGTGTTACATCACCCCACAGGCCCCACAGTGTTATGCTGAATATGTGACCTACACCGGCTCCTACCTGCTGGATGGCAAGCCGCTCAGCAAGCTTCACATCCCTGTGGTAAATTGTCCTGTCTTTACTTTTTCCCAGAATAAAATCAAAGTAGTGAGGAGTTTTCAGACAGTTTGGAATATATGCCTGATTTTGGTATAATTCCAAATTTCTGTCTGCTGTAAAGACAAACATTAGTGCATAGCAGGGTGTTTTTCTTTAGAGACATAAATGATGTATCTAAAAGGTAAACTAACTAATGTTATATTTGTTTATCAGATTGCACCACCTCCATCACTGTCAGAACCTCTGAAGGAGCTCTTCAGACAACAAGAGGCAGTAAGAGGGAAGCTCAGGTTGCAGCACAGCATAGAACGGGTAAGAAATATACTGTCATGGCACATCTTATTATCTGGGATTATTCTCTCACCTTAATTTGCGGTTGGTCGGCTTATATTCATTTTCTTAGTTTTTTTTTTACTGTTCACAGGAGAAGCTGATTGTGTCATGTGAGCAGGAGGTTTTAAGAGTCCATTGCAGAGCAGCCAGGACAATAGCCAATCAGGCTGTGCCATTCAGCGCCTGCACCATGCTGTTGGACTCTGAAGTGTACAACATGCCAACAGAGAGCCAGGTACAAATGGGTTAAAACACATGATTGGTCAGATATCATTCTATCAGCGGTGGCCATATCTTTATTTCATTCATTACTTAGTCTATGTTATAACTTGGTCTGTGTTCTCAGGGTGATGAAAACAAATCTGTGAGAGATCGCTTCAATGCTCGCCAGTTCATTTCCTGGATTCAGGATGTGGATGATAAATATGACCGCATGAAGGTAAGTATCGACACTCTGCAGTGATTTAATTTGCTGGGATGTCTTCAGTTACAGACATTGATGCCACAACCTGTGTATGTGCCAAGCATGTTTATTCTTTGCTTCTCCTCCCCCAGACGTGTTTGTTGATGCGGCAACAGCATGAGGCAGCAGCGCTCAACGCAGTGCAAAGGATGGAGTGGCAGTTGAAGGTTCAAGAGCTGGACCCAGCAGGACACAAGTCCCTCTGTGTCAACGAAGTGCCGTCCTTCTACGTGCCAATGGTCGATGTCAATGACGACTTTGTCCTGCTGCCTGCATGACACACCTGTGCTCACAGATCAAGCGCAAACTTTGTCTGAATCACTTCTTCTCAAAGAGACTTCGTTGAACAGAACGAATGGAAAGGGCTAGCAAGTTTGACAGAGGACTTTAGACAAGAAAAAATTATATTCTATAGAAAAAGTAAAGATGAAAAACTTGCTCTCAATTCCCTTACACGAAGAAGGAAACATGTTTTTACTGGGGAAAAAGAAAATACACAACTTGCACTTTCATCCTCAAACGTTTTTACGCTTTCGTTTGGTCAGAGTGCGAGAAGCAGAAACAGTTTTTGCTTTGAGGCTCTGACATCAGGACACAGCTCCTCAGCGCTCGGTTACGGTGAGACCGGGGACAGAGATATTTTTTCTGCATTTGTTTTTAGTCCCTGCTCCAATAGACCCACCACCACTGGGAGGTATCTGCAAAGAGTTATCTCAGCAGTGTGGTGCCTGTCGTGAAGGAGGACTAAGGTGAAGCCTCCCCTGTTGATCCGGGGCTCCTGGTGGGCCAGGAGAACCAGACAGAGTCAGTGCTGGTCTATCAACAGAGTTGCGGTGCATTATGTGGATCTTCAATGTGGATCTACCCCAAGAAATCTGGGACGGACGGACCTGGAAGCTAGAACCATACGCTGATGTTTTGGGTTTATAAGATAGTACACCTAGAAGACGCCATTTCGGTTCACCGCACCAACTCTGGCTGAGCGGCAGCGCAACAGAGCCTGCAGCAGGTCGTAACATAGCAGAGGGTTAGCGATGTGTGTGCACGTCAGGGCCCAGTGTCTGAGGGGAAGAGACTGACCCTTCAGCCTCTCAGCCTGGCTACACAGAAGAGGACAGGCATGGATCGCCGAGGACAGACCGGAGTGTTCCTCGGCCACCGTGTTTGCTCCGACACAAAAACATCAGACCGCCGTGGACTGCAGAAACACCACATGACAACCAGAAGACACAAACATAACGAATGTTGAGACTCAAAGAGACTATTGAGAAATTGTGGTTTAGCAGGAGAGAAATATTGTTTTTGTCTATTTCTTTACTTGGGCATTTCATTGCTTCTGAGGAAGTGACTTGAAACACTACAGAGCCAATATTAGTTTAATGGAAAAAAACAAAAGAAAACTGAAAAAAAGTTGTATTCCGTAAATTATGTACAGTTTTTATATTCGTTAACCAATGTATTCTTGCTGCCTTCTAGATAATTTATTTTGCCACACATTACTGCACAGTTGTAAATAACCTATGTACTGTAATATCACTCAGTTAAGTGTAAAGAAAAAACATAAAAGAAATAAAAATTATCTTTTTATGTACAGTTCACTTTTGGGCAGCACTTTCCCCCCCCTTCATATCCATGGGCCAAAATGTGTACACGATTCTGTCAGTATTTGAAAGACTCCAGTGCACAGTCATACGATCCCATCTCTAGATCCAGTCCAGGCTCGGATAAGAAGTCTCACCTGGACGCGGATCACCACAAAACACAAATAGCTGACAGAAAACACTTGTGGATTTAACCAGCCTCCCACAGGCCAACCACCATATAGTCCCTCGGATGTAGCAGAATAACTGTTGAGGATTTATTTAAAGAATAGACAGAGGATTATTATTCATTGCTTTACTACACAATTATATCTGAAAATTTTCAAACCAAGAAAATGCCTTTTTCAGTGAAAAAAATGTACTCATTGTTGGGCAAAGTCACATAGATATATATCAGTGGGGTGAAAGTTGGAGAGATGTCATTTACGAGCAATGCCATCGTGTTCATGTTAGTATGGTTTCATTTTTCTTGTTTTTACTTTACAAAAATTGGACTAAAAAACATTTCGAATGATCACAAAACATTGTGTGAAACCAACAAGACGCAGGTCTTTCAGCATTTCATTATATGTTCTGTTCTCCCAGCTCGTCTGCTTTTCACACGATAAAGACTGAAGAGTTGTAACAGCTTTTGAAAGCTTTCATTCCACAGCGACTTCACGCTGTTCCTCGTCGGTCTGTCTGCCCCATGGCCAGTGTTGGAGACCAGCTTATTTCCATGGTGCTGTTCCAACGCCAGTGGCTCTGCGTGTCAGAAAATTCAAGAACCCTATTTGGCTTTGCATGAGACCTGTGGCCTTTAAATATATTTTATGTTTTTAAATATATTTAAATTTTACTAGAACCCATAGAGAGTTTAATTCTCTTAGTTTGGCCGTCAGTTAAATCATAATCGGCTCAAGAACAAACACATTTTTTATCCGTGCTTAATCTAAAAGGCGTTTGGCTTTGTCGTTGTCAGGGATTATAAATGTTAGGTTAATTCTTGACATAACTCTGATGTGTCAGGGGCATTCGTTGGGATCTTGCGTCTTGCGTTGGGCCCAAGCAAAACAGTTATGAGACGTAGATCTTCAACCAAATAGTGAACAGACATCAACACAGACAGTGGAGGGGGAAGATATAGCCTAATGCTGAACAGACCATTTGAAATCCCATTGAAATGTTGATTTGTGACAACCTGTATTGATTCTGTTTATTTGGTGGGTCTTGGTTTTGAAAAGCTTTCCCGACCTGCCACACAGCCGACGTTCTGTCCGTGTGTGAGAGCTGCTCACGTATCCTGATGGCAATATTATCTGAACCTCTTTAAGTTATTTACACACTGTCAGTCAACATAGCTGTGTATGGTATGTCTAGTGCTAGTGCAATGGTTGTTGCTATTACACTGTGCAGACAAGGTGGCTAGATGCATTGTCCTGGATAGTTTTTGACAGATCCTGGTTGTTAAACACACACACACACACACACACACACACACAAACACTTGGATTCATATAGCCAGAAATTTGGTTTCAAACCCTTGCTTGTCTTGATTTAGTTTTTATTTTGTTGTTGGTTTCTTACAGTTTTTTTGGGACGAGGGGTAATGGGTGTCTTTTGTTCACAAAATCCTTGTGGGTTTTGTTTAGCTCAGTGTTTGTAGTTTTGAATGTTGTTGTGTTTATCTTAGGTTTTTTTTTTTCTCTTTCTAATTCAGACATAAACACCAGTGGCATGTCAATCACATTGCTTATCGAGCAGAATGTATACCGTTACTATGCCCCGACCGACAACACCCTCTCACTATTGTTTACAAGACATCAAGTGTGTTTCCGTTTCCTGCGTCACCTTTTTAACGGTTTGAGCCCCGCCTTTGTTTTTGTTTTTTACTTCTGTAATGAGTCGTTTATTTGAACCACAAAGGCTTGAAATAGTGATGGTTGACATATAAGTGATATGCCATTTCTAACCCCCCCGGTCTGCGGTACAGCGTCACGCAGAGCAATTGAGTAAAAACACTTCCCACCGCGTCGATTCTCCAGTGTGAATATTCAACTGACAAAAAGATAGAGTTCTGGATCAAATTGAAAGAAAAGACATAAAACACACGTCAGTCCTCAGATGCACAGTAGAGCACTTGGCCGTGGTGATACAGATGCTAGCCTGACACCACCTCAGTCAACAACATATTACCTCTACTCTCCTTACATTCACTCATAATGTTTATTTTAGATTTGTTATTTGTTGTTTTTTATTCTTACTGGACGTAAATATACATATTTGCTATTTTTTCATTATATAAAATCACGATTTCAAGCCTTTTTTTTCTAGTTTTCTTTTGTTTTCTTTTTTTTAATTAAAACCCAGACTGTAGCTGTTTCTTTGTTCCTTTTTTAGAATGGAAAATGACTAATAAAAAGCATGGAGAACTACTCTTTAAATGGTGAGAAATAACCTATTTATTATCTTTTTGTTTTTTCTGACACCTGTGGTATGTTTTGAGTTGAAGTTGGTCTCCGCTGTGTAAATTTTCCTCCTTGTAATGCGTGAAAGAGACATACTGTACATAGCTCTGTAAATAAAACCTCCCAGGACGTTTTGCACCCTCCTCTTTGTACTAGTCTGAAAAATTGCGTAGAATGTGGGGTTCTAACAGCAACGGGCTGCGTGCGCTCGCTGCAGGTGATTATGATGTAACAATGTAACATTTTTTTATTTGTACAATGTAGTTTATTTGTGTACATATTGTTGGAGCAGCTAAGGGGGAGGGCGGGAAGGGTGTAATGAGGGGGGCGGGGGGTTGTTGATGCTATCGTCAGTGCTGTAACAGAAATCCAGTACTTTCACCTCTAGCTGTTGTTGATTTCCTGCAAAAAAGAAGAGTTTAAGAAAAAGAAAAGACAAAAAAAATTAAAACGAGAGAACCTGAAAATGAGGATGGATGGCAAAAAAAAGACTAAAACTAAAAAGTAAAAATTCTAAATTGTTATTTTCTACAGTTGCATGTACAGAGAGCGCAAGAACTGCTGTTGTTCCTCAGAGATTATGTTCGTTAATAAAATTTTGAAATATTACCAGCTGCCCTCTGCTTTTTGATTTTTGTGTTTGTCATGAGCCGTACGGTACGAAAGCTTCATCAATGCTGCCACTGATCATTTCTGACGCACTCAGAATATCCACTCCTAAGAAAAATCTATACATTTAAGAATATACTTGTTAAGAGTAGATACACATTTAGCTATAACATCGATCTGTATATAATGTCCCAGAGACACGTTTCTATAGAGAGCAGGAAGAGGAAACATGTCTGATGTCAAGAAGCTGAAGATTGAGAATGAAGACCATGTCTCTGTGTGAATGTTTGAAATTCCTTCTCTGCTGGATGTGGTCCATGAGGTCGTCCTTCTGACTGAAATCAGATTTAATAGCATGAAGTTATCAACAAACAATATTGTTTTATTTCTGTGGTGGAATCCTTTCACCAAACATATTACTAACACATTCATGGCTTTTACCCATAGACTGTAAACAAAGATGGACGAAGCGTCTCCACTTCCTCCCACTTTCAATAAATGAATCCATAGGCTGGATATGCTCCACCAATCATAAGTCAGTCTCAGCTGTCAATCATGATGTTTCACCCTGTTTTTATAGCATCAAATAACTAAATTATTTAAATTTTTACATTTGAACATAAATCAGCGAGATAAGAACTACCTAAAGTGACAGGAACCATCTTTGAGAAAAGTTAATTTGACGTGTACTTTTTGGTTTTGTCCACGTCCCATCTATTAACTTGGAGGAGGCAGGGTTTATCATCGATTCTGCAGCCAGCCACCAGGTGGCGATCTAGACGCTTTGGCTTCACTTTCGGGGAGCTGTCATGTCGTCCATATCTGTATATTCAGTCTGTGACTCATGGGGTAGAAACAGCTGTTTGCTGTGAGTCACCTTTTGTATGTGATGTCATCCTCACAAAAACAAACCAGTTCTTTGTCACATGTTATATTTACTGTCCCTGATCATTACAACTTCTTTTTAGTGTAATTCGAGGTTTCACATCTGAGTCCAATGACACGAATACAAGTCACCTGCTGAAGTGGAAAACACGCAGATGTAAATTCACAGCACTGAATCCACAAGTCCCAAACGGATCCACAGATCAAGTGAAAACTGCACATGAAGCCAAACTCCTCAAGCTCTGCACACGTCACTGAGATCTGCATCCAACTGACGACAATAAAACCCACCTGAATCCCCACTACTTGAGTAAAAGAGAGACAAAAGAAAACAGTTTCTTGAATTGCACGATGGGAAATTTAGGATACAGTGTTTGACCAAACCACCTCTGCCTCCAGCTGCTTCAGATTTGAACAGCAACAGGTACATTAAAGATGGATGTCTGACATGACCGCTTTGAAAAGTGAAACCAAAGCATCTTTATTGCCACCTGGTGGCTGGTTGCAGTACAGGTCATAAAACCGGCATCCTCAATGTTAGTGAATGGGACATGAACCAAACTAAAAACTCAAAGTACACATTACATAAAATTTCCTCAAACATGGATTCTGTCATTTTATGTAGTTCTTCTCACACGGATGTTTGTTGTTCATTTTTTTCAGTAAGTTTGGTTTTAAATGGTTATTTGATTCTTTAAAAACAGGGTGAAACGTTGTGAGACTGACTCACGATTCGCTAAGCTCGTTTATGGGTGGGACCTCGCTACTGTGGCTCCACCCCGAAATTTTGTTTCTTCATTACTTTTTTTATTTGTTTACAATTAAACCACTTATAACTTCAAAAATAACAAAACATCACAGACAATAAGCAAAATAAAACAATTTCCCTTAAAAACAGCAAATGTTTTAAAACAGAATCTAAATTTAAAGACTACAAATAACATAACATAACATCTTAAATGTAATGGCCAAAAAGGTCTAACTACTTTTGTTGTGTGTTTCTCAGCCCTGTGAACTCACCGTGTTCATTTTAGTGACTCAGTAAATTAAGTTTGTAACGAGGGGATGTTCAGAAGTGATTCACGTCACGGGTTCATCCCTCAACCCTGTCCCCTCCTCCTCCTCCTCCTCCTCCATGTGTTACCTGCCGCTGCGCCTCCTCTCTCCGGACTGTGCGCCCTCACTGCGCCATGGCCACGGACACATGCTCCTCCGCTCGCCTCCTCATGGATTACGAGACGCAGCTCTTCCCTTACACCGGCGGCTACGGACGCTACAACCGCGTCGTGGTCGTGTTCAGCTGGTTCCCCAACCTCGCGGTCATGCTGAACCTCTTCAGCGACGTCTTCTTCACCCTGCTCCCGGACTCGTACCACTGCAAGCCGGACCCGCAGCTGCTGCCCTCCACCTTCCTCCTCAGCAACTTCTCCAGACAGCGCTACTTCAACCTCACCATCCCCTGGGTGAACGGCTCCGGCCTCAGCCACTGTGAGCTCTTCAAGTACCCGGCCAACACGTCGGAGCTCGCCGACACCGTGCCCAGGGAGAGGGTGTCCTGCACGCAGGGGTGGGAGTACAGCAGCTCAGCGGGGCTCCAGAGCAACTTTGTCACCGAGGTAAGGGACCGAGCACCCCGCAGGTCATCGTCAGGTCTGTGGATCAGATGTGGACCTCCTAGATCAGGGCATGAAATGGATGAGAAGGTTCATTCATCCAAAGTTGTGTAGCTGCAGTGAGGTTCCGCTGGATTTGTAGATTTTTCTTGATTCATTCACTCTTCTATAAAAGTTTCCCTGAGTCACTAAAAGTTGCTGATGTGTTCTGGCCCTGCACCAACATCTTGCTGCTGAACAGTTTCCTCACTCAGGCTTTTATCAGTGTGGTGTGGAAGATGGCTGTTCACAGCTTCCTGTCAATATTTGCTCAGGTTGAGCTGTTCAAACAGATCTAACTCTCACTCATCTGTGGTCGGGCTCTGGGTCACATATGATCTACTTTAGGATTAAAAAGTGATGGTGGAGTGTGTGAAAAGACAAAAAGAAGTGTTGTAGGGTTTTAACTCAACACTCCTACTAGAACTCAGAGCTCAGACCTCCACCGAGGTCTCCTTACATTCAGTCAAGCTGCACCAAACTCCACACACTCATAGAAATGAGTTCTCTAAATGTGCCTGTTTTTTATCATCAAAATCCATGAATTATTCTCTG
This sequence comes from Hippoglossus stenolepis, assembly GCF_022539355.2. Lineage (NCBI taxonomy): Eukaryota > Metazoa > Chordata > Actinopteri > Pleuronectiformes > Pleuronectidae > Hippoglossus > Hippoglossus stenolepis. The sequence goes on from NC_061483.1 coordinate 11,664,363, forward strand.
AGAAATCAAGGCAAATGTTAAGATCCTGACCTTAAAATTGAATTGAATATGTCCCTAACATCTGCTTACTACATCTGTTTTTATTGCCATGTATTTTGTGAGGCACTTTGTAACCTTGTTTAGATAAGTGCTACACAAATAAAGCCATTATTATTATTATTATTATTATTATTATTATTACAAACATCTGCCACCTGATCTTGAGCCGCACCTAAATTGAACAGGCTCTCTCCTGACCTATACCACGTCCCTCCACCAGGTTTCATGATAATCCGACATGTAGTTTTTGTGTAACTCTGCTTGTAATCTATTAAACAAACATCCAAAACCAACCAACCAACAAACTAGGATGACACTGGGTAGAGCTCGTACTTCCACCGAGGCCCAACAGTCACATTGAATTTAATCAGGCTGCAACAAATTTCAGTCACTCATAAATATCAGGTCCCTAAATGTTGCTGATTTTTTTCATCAAGATCCGGGAATCATTCTCTGAGATGCACAAATGTCAAAATCTTGCAATGTTAAAGACGGTGATAAACACCTGGAACCATCCTCTGAATCGGATCTGCTCCAAAATATAATGGATTCTATCCAATTCTCCCCCATCCTTCTCCCCAGTTTCATGGAAATCAGTTTAGTCGTTTTTGTGTTATCCTGTTTACAAACAAACATAAACAGACGGGGGTGAAAACATAACCCTCATGACAGAGGTAAGAATCAGAGCCTGAACATCATGTTTCATTGTGGTTGTGTCGCATTGTGCAACATGTGTAAATAAGCAGCAGAAACGTGTTTATCTTTTCACTGGTCTCGTGCTCCTCACTGATCCACCCCAGTCTGCAAATACTGATAACAGGTTCTCACAAAAACTCTGTCTCAAGGTGTCGTCACCCAAACACCTCACACGAGCACCACATCTGTTTCTGTGCAGTGTGAGGTAACGTACATCATAAAACCACAGGGGGGTTTGATGCAGTCTCCGAACCAGAGTCATTATGGGTAATTGCCCCTCAGCTTTTCCTCAGATTATCTTCAGTGTGTTGTGGTTCCAAGGAAATAAACATCCAGCAGCGGGGAGACCCTTTCCTCCTTTTCCCCCCAGCGACGAGCTGTGGCGCTGGGAAGTCTGAGGCCTCGATGTTCCTTCCTGAATCAACACGTCCTTCACTGACAATGGCTTCCTCTGAACATGATGTCCCTCAACAGGCCAAAGGAAAACTTCAGGAAAGGAAAACTTTAATAAATGACATGAGAGCTCATCACATTAAAAACACACAGAGCGATCTAATGCAGAAACACCTCAGAGTGTCGTCCTGTGGTATCAACTCATACCGGTGTTGTTTGCTGTGAGACGGACTTGTTTATTGAACTGGATGTCCGAGGCGACTGTTTACAGAATGGATGTTGGTCAGATTCTGCCTGAGACCACTCCTCCACATTGCTGAAGTCTCTTGCATTAGCACATGCTGTCATGTTTTTCAGACTAGATACATGACTGAAGTTTCACAGTGTTTGGGACGAGTTCAGCAGCAGCTCGCTCAGCAAGTATTTGTCCTTTGTAGCTGTGAAATAAAGAGCCTCAGGTTCACTTCAGGAAACACACTAAACCTGATTTGTATGCTCGTCAGACCGACTAAAGTTTTTGTATACAAAACCCTGTATTAACAAAATGCTTATTATAAACATCAGCTGTTTATTAGTTACACTTACCTAAAGCTAATGGAGTGTAATACAAGAAATCTGCAATAAATCCTATAGCATTTATAAGCTAAGATAAGAGGATGTATCTTCATGACAGTTCACTTTGTGTCTCTGAGATGTGGAGGTTTGTGTTGTGTTGGAATGAGGGATGGTTCTACTTCACCCTGTCTGGTGTTTATGATTTTCTGCACCACATTTATATCAAAGAGAGCAGAGACCAGAGGAGGAGAAAAGTGGAGAAGTTTCCTGCAGGCGGCCACTAACCAGGTGTAGATCAGCTGGCACTGACAGCCTCTACTTTGAGCTCCACTTTGTTCTAATGTAATAACAGTCAGCAGACATTTAACTCAATTAGAAAAGAACATGAGCTACATTCCTGCTTCCTCACACAAGTCACTGTGTGTGACTCGCCTGCTGTTCTCTGCATTCTGTGTCGTCAGATTACCATGAATGCAGCATGTTGGTGACGGTGTGTTCATGTCCCTTATATAAAACTGTCTGACATCACACATTTGAATTGTGTATCTGCGTTTTTCATATTTTTACATATTACAAATGTCCTATATTGTCGTCGATTTTCAAATCACATTACAAGTCATTAGTTTGATTCAGCTGATGCCAATTAACTTACTGAGGCTTGAAGCTGATCGGTCATCCAACGGTAATGAGATGAAATATGAAAGAAATGGAAAAAAACATGTCAGATTCTGAGTGTCAGCTGCTGGGAAATAGTAAATTCTCATTCATTGTTTGTGACATTCAAATCCAGAGGAAAACTTAGAAACAACCGTGGATAATGTTTGGCAGCTCAGTCTCAAATCTCAAAGCCTGATATTTCTTTTTCCATCCATCAAATTTCTGCTGCTTATCTGACTTCATGTTGTGATGGCAGCAGGTCAATTTTCTGCAGATGCAGAAGTGAATTTGAATTTTGAAAAGAAGGTTTCATCAGTTGGAACAAAAAACTACAGATCCCTTCTTTACATTTTGTATCTAAAGCCAACGAAATAAACAGAAGTTTGTTTCCTTGTAAACAACTAAAGGAAATGGCAGCACCGTCTGTTTTTAGTGAAATTTAAGTTACAATTTTTATTTTATGTTTGTCGTCCTCTGCAGTGGAACCTGGTTTGCAGCGACTACTGGAAAATCCCTTTGCAGCACATCTGTTTCATGACAGGGTGGATTCTGGGATACATCTTCATCGGTACATTATGTGACTGGTAAGTAATGATCATGTTTTATGTTGAACACCAAGGTGTTCAATATTCAATAAATAAAAAATACACTAACATTAACATGTGAATATTTTATTTTATTTTATATCAATGAACCAACTTTGAAAAAATTGACACAACTAAACTACGGCTACTCTCGGACATGAACTGAACATGAAAACATCAGATTTCTGCAGCTGATGACTCCTGCATGCTCTACAGGGGGGGGTGCCACCCTTCACCCAAACGTTCCAGACAATTTCCTGCTGTGTCTCATTCAGACAATTCTTCATATGTGAAAGGAAAACTATGGAAAATGTCCGGATTCAATTTTCCAGACATTTTCCTTCAGTTATCTTCAGTTCATGTCTGAAGATAACTTAAACGAAACACAAAGTTATTGAGGAAAACACCATTGTGAATTAACAATGTCCCAATGATGTGTGTTTGCAGGTTGGGTCGTCGTCGAGGTTTCCTCCTCTCCATCGTTCTGTCCAGTCTGCTGGGGGTCGCCGTGTGTTTGTCCAGCAGTGCTGTGGTGTTTCTGCTGCTGCGTCTCGCTCAAGGCGCCATGCTCGCCGGGGTGCTCGTGTCCTCGTACATCGCCAGTGAGTATCCTGCTCACACATTCCGCTGAGGCTGAGCTTGCTGCGGCTTCATTACGTAATCGACTTCTCTGGGGTGGTTGGAAAAAACAAACAACCTCCACTCACTTCTGTGTTTACTTTAGAGAGCACTTCAGGATTCCTGCACTCCAGTGCGAGTCACACGCTGGCACCGGGTTTATGCAGATGTCATGTTATTCTCTATTTTAATAGCATTTGTCACTGGGATTTGAATTTAGACGAATGATCTAAAAGTAAATGTCACTGAAAATAACTTTTGGAATTAGCAAGATTTTTGTCTGTTTTCATGTGGAAAAAGAATCGTCTTTAATCAAAACTGAGCGTTTTTTCTCAACGGAAGACAATTCTATTTTCAGTATCATTATCTCATTAAAACATAAATAAAAACAGAGCAGAATTTATTTGTATACTGTCCAGATTATATAGTGAGTTCTCTTTTTAGGATTTAGCTGCAGCCATCGTGTGTTTGAGAGCGATTATACATAATATATGTTTTCTCTTGCTGGGAGGTCTAAAGTTATGTAAATGTTAATATTGTAAATTCCTCCCTTGTGATTCCCAGTGTAGAATAAAATGTAACTTATTGAGTTTGATGGAAACAGCTACACATCCGACAGCTTGTGATGTAAAAGTGTCGTCAAACTACCTTTTAACTAACTGAGTTATCTAATCAGTCCGAGATAAGAAAAGTCTCACTGTGCACTGTACAGAAGCAAGTTAGAAAAACCTGCTTATCTTCTGATGTTTTATTCCTGACTGCCCTCTTTCCACTGTGGGACTAATACAGGATTATCTTATCTTATCTTATTTTACCGTCTTATCTTTATTTCACGAAACACAAACAACTGAAGTCTGATTTTTTTATTTGTGAAAGTCAAGAAAGACAGTTTGATATATATAATGATTTAACAATGAGGGCTGGATAGTTTTACCTTCTGTTGATTCCATACGACAGGAGACTGTAACGGTTTCTCTCTGAATACTTCTCGTCTGCTTTGGGCTAATTAAGCTTTTAATAAAACTTAACAAAAAACTCTTTTATTCTTCTAAAAAGGGTTTTATATAAAATTTAACAGTATTTTAACTCTGTTTGCATGAGGAACAATTTAATTACCCTGATCAGACCCACGAGTCAGATAAATGATCAGATTATCATATTAATGTTTCGACAAAACATGTGAATGAAAAGCTCTGAGGATAATCTTAAAAATGGCATATCTGCATTTTCAATCAATTAATCAATCAATCAATCCAATTTTACTTGTATAGCCTATATTCACATTGTCTCATAGGGCTTAACAAGGTGCTGCATCAAGAAACTTAGAAACCTCAGAGAGAGTCCCATGTGAGGATCCCTCTCCCAGGACGGACAGAAGTGCAATAGTAGTACAGCATAATATACTGTAATTAAAAAATACATGTTGGCCATCAATCGTACAAGTATAACGTTAAAGAAAAGATAAAAAAATACAATTATCATTTAATCTTAAGTGTTTTAACCCCTCGTCCCACATTGAGTCTGAATGTGATTTAAATTGCATTAAACTTGGAGGAAATAGCCGAGGCTCAAACACACCAACCGACAGCCAAACATGTGACCACAGGGGCTTTTCTCATCACAGGAAAATGAAAGGAAATAATTGTTGGATCAAAACATTTGTACAACTCTCTTTATTTTGAAAATCTGTTATTAAAAGCAGTTTTGATCTCTGGTCACACTGTAGCAGAAATAGTTTTTTTACAACAGAATCTTTGGATCTACTGAAGAATAAACCTTTTCCCCCCACAAAGCAGTGCATAGAGGTCAAAGGTCAAAGGTCACAGTGACCTCATATGAGTCTGGAAAGACGTGTGTGTCGACTGAAACTGCTCTGGTTATTGAACCCATACATCTGCAGTGTCGTATTTCTACTGTGGTCACAGAATAAATCGAACTAAGTCGTCTGTTGCCATCGGCTACGTGTCAGAGTAGATAAGATACAGACTTGGATCACTGTTTTTCCCAGGTGTGTGTATGACTGACTGTGTGTGTGTGTGTCTATGACTGAATCACTGTGTGTGTCTATGACTGAATCACTGTTTGTGTGTGTGTCGTGCTGAGCCGTGACTGACAGCCGGCAGCTGGTTGGGGTTTGTCTTTACTTGTGCGTCTCAGCTGTCATCTTACAGGGTTTCAGCGTCTCTGTGACGAATCTTTAGCTCCGTGCCGACGTCTCTGACTCTGTCTGTGACGAGACGTCTCTGACTGGTAGAGGAAACACAGTGTCTCCCTACCACCCTGCTTGTTGTTGTTATTTCTAGAACTATCTCCAGAGTGAAGCAGCATGGGAATGTAGTTACGTGAACAGCACACATTCCTGCGTGGGAGCGGGTGACACTGGGTAATGGAGTGTCCCATCCGAAACACACGTTTTCAGCTTTTAATCAAATGAGACCATACTCCCACATTCCTGCAAGGTCAGAGCAAGATTGAGTCCAGGTTCTGTTTTTTAGGTCAGGCCTTGAGAGATTTATTTTTCCTCAGTGATGTCCTTCCAAGCACATCTCGTCCACAGAGAGGAGCAAACAATAGCAGGACAGAGCTGAAGGCGAGGAAGTGAGCAGGAAGTGAGCAGGAAGTGAGCTCCTCGTTTTCCTTCTCAACCGAGAGGAGCTGGAAACCGAATCGCAGCTGTGGAGGGAAGGAGGTTAAAGTTCAGGAGAAACTGGACACACTAGCAAACAAGTTTACGTCAGTACCTGAGTGTGGAGTTTGTTATCTCCTTGCTTGCTGAACCTTGCATTAGTGTTTATTTTCAGATAGCGTGCAGATTCTTGCTTTAAACCAGCAGACTCGACACTAGAGGAGGTTTGATTGTCCTCTGTTGCATAACTGAGTTTAGTACGGTTCTCATCGAGGAGACACAGCACTTTTCTTCCACAAATCTACAAAAGCAAATGAGGTTTACTGTAAATGTATATTATACTGTCAACATAATACATTTAGCTCGGAATAAGAACATTACATTATTTTTCAGAAACAAATTAGAACCTAGATAAGAACTACCTAAAAAGACAGAAACCATCTTTGAGAAGAATTTATTTGACATTTCCTCGGTCGATGTCTCATTCACTAACATAGAGGTGGTGGTGTTGATGGCCTATACTGCAGCCAGCCACCAGGGGACAACCAATCTGTCCATCTTTATAAACAGTCTATGATCCTAACATTGAATATTCTTGGCTAATCTGTGCTGTTAAAGATTAGCTAGTGGGCAAATATTTTGAAATAGATGTAGTTATACAAACCACACACCTGTCCTGACAAGACATTTGAATAAAAACACATCAATAACATCCAGTAGTTGTGTGTGTGTGTGTGTGTAAGGTTTCGAGTTTTGACAGGAAGTGGTTTGGTTTCGGACAAAAGGAATTAGTGTTTCTGTTTTTCCCCTTTTTGACGTTTGTGTCTCTCCTCTCTCTCAGGGCTGGAGCTGTGTGATCCTCCTCACCGTCTCATGGTTGCCATGGTCAGCGGCTTCTTTGCCGTGTTCGCAGAGCTGCTGTTGCCGGGTCTCGCTGTATTGTGCCGCGATTGGCCCATTTTGCAGGCTGTGATCACGCTGCCTCTGCTCCTGCTGCTTTCCTATTGGTGGTGAGTCAGGCGGCAGTATTTACACACCAAATACACAGACACACACCTCACCATGTGCGTATTTGGTGGTGCATTAAGGGATGTTGGTTACAGTGGTGCTCGACACCGTTGTCACATTGTGACATAATGTGTTAGTGTGTGTTTGACATGTCTGCAGTTTGCTTCTAGCAGCCACACCTGAAGGTTTGAATAAACAAAACCCTCTGATAGTGTTGTCATGGTTTCAGGTATTGAACGAAAGCAGTTACACACACACACACACACACACATTCTCAGGTATTATGAATGAGCAGGAGACCCTCAGTCTTCAGAGGAGTGAGCAGGGGCGATAACACAACAGTAAAGCAGTCAAATGACTGGGCCCCAAATAATGGCTGATTACATTTTTCCTCGTCAGCGACAATATTAATGATAAAACCTCCTTTAATTCTGTGATGGCTCATGTAGAGGAGACTGCAACGATATGTCGCTCACCCACTAATGAGGCCCCATGTAGAGGACTAACTCTAAATGTGTGTGTCTGATGTGCCTGGGACGGTGGTGGGTGTATTCACTTCACTATTATTTACGTGTATGCTCAGTTTGCACCGTGTTGGGTTTGACTGGAACAATCCATTTAACCTCCGGCCCTTAAGTCTCTTGAAACGCTTCAGGAAGTGAGTGTCTTGCAGCATCCGTTTATTTGACATTTGGATATAATAATGATTCTTATCTAATCCTAACTTTGCATGAGGAGCTTGTAGAGCCTGACCCTTGTTCTGTATCAGGGTGTCATGCAGGTGCAGCGGTTAGCACTGTGGCCTCATAGTGAGGAAGTTCTTTGTTCGAATCCTGGTTCTTTGTGTGCATTTTTGCATGTTCTCCTCGTGTCTCCTCTGGTCAGGTAGATCAGGTAGATAATGGCTGGATGTGGATATAAAAAAGGATGTTTGTCGATGTTACAGAGTGTTTGAGCTCTGACAACCGGATTTGTTTTGCTCAGCTGTGAGTCCGTGTTTCCTGAGTCTCCTCGCTGGCTGCTGGCCACCGCTCAGATCCCTCAGCTGAAGAGGAGCCTCCAGGAATTCTCCACCAGAAATGGTCTTTGTCTGCAAGATGACATCTACCCCGGTGAAACTCTCCTGTCAGGTACTTTCACTCACACCTTTGTGTACGCACACAAATGCACGCACACACATTTTATTGAAACATCCAAAATGTTTCATAAACTTGCAAGAAAACAAGCTTTATCTAGACATAATTTTATACAGAGCCAAACTGCCAAACACATAAGGGTTTTTCTCCTACATTGACAGAAAACTCAAAAGCAAGATAAGATTTGTAAAATTGTTGAATTCTTGTTTTCAATCCCCTTCCTCTGTTCGCAGAGATAGATTCAACATATGTAGAAGAGTGTCGACCGAGCTACCACTCAGTTCTGGAGCTGCGTGGGTCTCGTGTGATCTGGAAGAACTGCCTCATCCTCAGCTTCACTCTGTGAGTTTTTCATCATGTGAATCCAGTTACAATCTTTCTCATTTCACTGATTTCCCAACTGAAATGTCCCTTTAAAGGCAAGTGAGATGACGAAGAAGGTGAACAGTACGATTTTTAAAGAATGATTTTTAAGCCTCGATGTACACGATGTGTTTAAAGCAGATCCAGTGGCTTGTTTCTGAGGTTTCACTCCCTGGTTTCTCTCCTCCAGGTTTATTGGAACAGGCATTCAGTACTGTTTCACCAGAAACCTGCACCGTTACTCCACCAACTTCTACTTCAGCTACTTTCTCCGAGTCATCACCGGAGCGCTGGCCTGCATCTTCATCTGTTTGTCCGTCAATCGCTTCGGTCGTCGTGGTATTCTCCTGCTCTCTGCTATCATCACTGGGCTGTCGTCACTGCTGCTGCTGGCCCTCACTCAGTGTAAGTCACATCTCGAGCTTCATAATAATATTCTACTTCAACAGTTGTTCTCAGGCCGTTAAAGAACACAACACGAAGCAGTTATTAAATCATATTATGGAAATATAATACAGAGATTTTTTTAAATAGGTGACATACATTACATGCATAATATTATAATGAAACAGTTTCATGTCAAAACACCACAAATACTCACCTTTAATTGCATTATTTTCTTCACCTCAGGTTACATCTCGCTTGTACTCACATACCACACGTACTTTACTATTATTATATACATTAGTTGTATGCCACTTATTGTGAAATAATGTATACTTTATAAACATAGAATGTTTGTATTCATTTCGTATTATATACTATACCTGTGTATATACAGTATTTATGTTAGTCTATATATATATTTCAGATTTCCTTATTTTTTTATAAATATACACAAATACAGTATACATCCTACATATCTGCTAATTCTGTACAATTATAATTATTATACTATATAAGCACAGTAAAATTAAGTATATAAATATAAAGAATATACATATGTAAAGTATGTATAGTTTGTGTGTCTATGTATATAAATATATATTTGAACTAACTCTACAAATCAGTTTCTCATTCTCGGGGTCAGGACCCAACATGGAGTCACTTGATATATATATATATATATATATATATATATATATATATATATATATATATATATATATATATATATATATATATAGATATATATATATATATATATATATATATAATCCATATCCTCCCTTCATGCTATTGAAAATCCAATGTGTACGCCATGCTGATCTAATCAGTGAAGAAACCAATCCACCGCACAGTGCTGCTGATTGATCGTCTGTGTTGATGGTGACAGTTTGTCCTCTCTGTGTCAGACCTGCGTGGAGGCCTGGTGTTGGTGCTCTCTGTCGTGGGCCTGCTGTTCTCTCAGGCCCTCGCTATGCTCAGTGTGTTCTTCGCCTGTGAGGTGATGCCCACTGTCATTCGGTGAGTGTCAGTTGATCCAGTAGTGATTCACATCTAACCCTAAACTCGGACTCCTCCCTGATGGTTTCACGCGATGGCATCTAAACATCTAAAGTGTTTAAAACTTAAAACAAGTATTGAATTAATCTCACTAAGAAGCAATCCCTATGGTTTAGAAAATTTGCCTTTTTTAAAAATATTGAAATATATTTCTCTCCCATTTTCAAAAACAATCCCAACTTCCTGTGTGGACTTTGCATGTTCTCAGTGTGTTTGCGTGGGTTTTCTCCAGTTTCTTCCTTGATCTGTCCAAAAACATGCAGATTGAGATCAGATCAATAGGAAACTCTAAACTGTGCTTGGTGTGAATGGATGTTTGTCTCTGTTTGTTGGGCCCTGTGATACAATGGTGAACCCCCAAATCAGCTGGGACCCTCAAACGATAAATGGTACAGATAACAGATTTTCACGTTTACGTCTTCACTTGGGTCGGAGTGCTGAACACAGAAAACATGTAGTATTGTCTGACCCTTACACCTCAATGCCTTCTTCCTCTGACTGTTTTTCTTTTCCCTCCGTCAGAGGTGGATGCCTCGGCCTGGTTCTGGCAGCAGGTTGTGTCGGCATGGCCGCCTCGTCCCTGATGGAGCTTCAGAACAACAGCGGCTACTTCCTCCACCATGTCATCTTTGCCTCCTTCGCCGTCCTCTCCGTCCTCTCCATTATGCTGCTTCCTGAAAGCAAACGCAAGCCGCTCCCTGACTCCCTGAAGGAGGGCGAGAACCAGCGGCGACCTGCGCTCTTTCTGTCCCGGCCCGACCGGGACAACCTGCCTCTGCTGTGCACCCGGCCCCCTCCGTCGTCCTACAACCAAGACAACTATTCCCGCTTGGTTTCAGCCACCAGGAAGATGTTGACTAAAGAGAATTTGCCTTATCGGATTTCTGTACCAGCTCAATCCCCTCTGCTGTCGAGAAGTGAAACAGAGGGACAAGACAATGAGACACAGAGGGCAGATGTATCTTAAAAACCTCCTCATCCTCCTCTGTGAAAACGTGGATTATCCCTCCTCCTTCATACCTCTGATGGTTTTACCTTCATCCTTTAGTGAATTATTGTCTCAGGCACTGGATGCTCCTAACTCAGCAGTAGAACTGGCCACAACTTGGATTCTTTGAACTTTAGAGCGATAACTCCAAGTTTGTTCTCAGCAAAATATCAGTATCTTCCTGTTGTGTTTTACACTTGAAGCCGTTACCGTGTGGTGATATTTTCTCCTGTGGATTCAGCTTTTTTTGGAGGCTACAAAAGCCTCCGCTGAACTGTGAGTGTGCATGTTGTGTCTCTTTGTGCTGTCGACTCCTTTTTTAAAAGCTTAACACTCCTCTGGAAAGTCCAGGTGAGGTCAAGCTGCTTTATGAGGTTTTCAAACCCAATTGTTTTTGTTTCCCCAGAGAAGCTCGCTCCACTGTGTGGCTGCTGTTAATCATCATGGGATCATGTGAGCATCGGCCCTTTGTCCATTTCTTAACAACTCATGCACATTTCATTAAGTCCGTTCATCTGATTCACCAGCAGTGTCTCCGTGCTGAGAGGACACACAAGAGTGGTTCATTCTGTGGTAGTGGAAGTCTTGTGTTTACCCAGGAAGCCCACAAGAGGATGCTAGATGATACACTGGTCACTGAAAATCACTATCCTGTGATAGACAATATCAAAATATTATTATCAATAGGAATAAAACTTAAATCCAATAAATACATTCATATATTCTGTGTGTGTTGTGCGAGCACAGTGAGGAGGTAAAGCCCAGAATTCATCTACCTCAGATTCGTAAAGTTTGTTATTCTCTGCTCATAAAGACGAGTTTAAAACCACAACCTTCACTCAGGAGCAAAAATCTGTATTTAAATGAAAAGAAAGAAGAATGTGACATTATCAATAAAGATATTATATAATATTTTTCCATATTGTCCAGGCCTACTTTATTCCTTAGCATTTTAATGGTGAAGCCACTAACGAGCTCTGATAATCAGAGTTTTTCACTTTTAAGTATTGAACACAATGTGATGATCTGTGTGAAAAATGAAAAACACATACAAAACAGTTTTTTTAAAGGTGCTATTTTATAATAGTTTTCTTTGTAAAAAGTGTGCGTGCGTGCGTGCGCTACAAGAAAAAAACAGAAAGGAGATGTTACTGTGATATTTTTTACAATAATTCACCTTCAGTGTGCAAACATTTGTATGAACTTAAATTCATATAGTTAAAAACTGATTTTACATTTTTTAATCATCAATCTTATGTTTATTTGTCTAAAATATGATTTTGATGTGAAAACCGTAGGATTTAAGCAATGTCACATTTTTTATGTTTCAACTCTCGTGCCATCAGTTCACAGATCGAAATCATGTTAATATTTTCAAGCCAAAAGTGGAGCAACTTATCTAGAAATTAAATTTAAAAGGTGTAAATCTGCAGTGACACGCTTATCTCTCAGGTGCATTACCCTCTCAAACCACTAGGTAGAGCACTTCTCCTAGAAATATGGACATGCTGGTGTTGTGTGTTTTTGACTTCATGTCCTGATCATCTTTTTAAATGTTTCATGAATACAGATGACACTTTGACTCAGGCCTGAACAACTTCAACTTGACGTGATCATTTCTGTTTGGTTTTAACTGTGACACTGTAACTGAATCAAACCTGTTGAAGTCCATTAAAATCGGACAAGACACAAGCTGTCAAACCCGATGGAAACTGCAGCGTTTCAGTGTTTCTTTCAGCACAGAGAGGATACGTGGAAAAAGCTGATTGTAGATCTATATATGGACAAACTGCCTCAATCATTTACACTGTTAATGTGATAAGAGCCTGCAGAGCCAGTGTGAGCAGGAGGCCCAGTGCACTGTGGGAGTGGACGGCTCCGGAGCTGGGGAAGAAGTAGCTCGTCCTGCACGGGTTCTTCACCTCCTCATATGGAATAGGAACATCATCTGGACTGGCACCATTCAGGCTGTCACGGACCTGACACACAAAGATAAGACTGTCAGCCAGCAGACACACAAACACTGTGACATGTGTGTGCTCTCTCACAGCGTCCACCTGCTACCAGAGCACCTTCACCTACTTTTTTATAGAAGATCCACTGTTTTTTATCATGAATCACTTTTTAATCTGCACAAAAGAAATCTAAATCTTTTGACTCTTATTATAGATACATCTGCCGTGGCTCAACAGTCCCAGCACATATACTTTCTCTAGATTTTGTTCACCATATTGCACAGACTCAAAGATATCAGTCCCCTAAACATATCAGATCAAGTAAATGTTGACACCCAATCTCACAATGTTAAAGAAAGTGAAAAAAAAACATGTTCTTGATCCACCTCCTGATCCGGATCCACACCAAAAACTCCAATAAACAAACACAGACGAAACCTCCTCGGGCAGAGGTCATAAAAAGATTATTGGTTTCTCAAACATTGGCTTGTATTTATTTTTTATCAGGATTTACTAGGCTAATCAAAATAATCGTTATAACCGCCGTCACCGCCGGTTGTTTGGTTTGTTAGTTTGCTTGGGAAGATGCTGTGTGGGGCGGGTGAGGGAAGAATGGGTTGAATGGGAATTGAACCAGAATTTTAGCAATACAAGATTTTTTTCCTACATTTTCACCATTTTCCAAGGAAATTATAATTATTCATAGATCTTGATTAAAAGAAATAAAAAAAATTGACACATTTAGGGAACTGATGTCTCTGAGTGTGTGAAATCTGTTGCAGTTCAAATGAATGGGACTGGTGGGCCTTAGTGGAGATGTGCACTCTGAGTGGCATTCTAGTTGTGCACGTTACAGTGTTACCAGTCCTCTGAAGGAAAAGCAAGCTTTACATAATTTGAAATCAATTGGGTTCTATGAATGTTTCCAGAAGAATATCAGGGTTCATATTAGGACATTTTTCTTTATGATTAAAAGAATCAGAAAGATACTAGTCCTTCCCATTTGCAGGGTAACCATGGACACACTGAATTACTTTTCATACTGAAAATAAAACACATCTAAACCAGACACTTCAGTTACGTGTGACAAGGTGTGATTCAACTGAAGATGTGTAATGTTTCACAAAATCTGTGCCAAAGGCCAAAGGGTAAATCTAATGGATATAGTGTTATATAGTCAATGCAGAGTATTTCTAACCCTCACATGATCAACTCTGGAATCATACAACCACCTTGTATTTTCACAGGTTGTAGAAATGGTGTTTTTTACATTCTCCATCTCACATGATGAAGGTGCAGCATCAGATGCTCCCGGCCTGGTTCACACCCAGTGGTTCACACCTACGTCTTTAAAACTTTACACCCCCAGTTACTAATCCTGTCTCGCTGTTATCAATGTCTTATCTCCAAGATAAAACCCTCAAGGTTATTTTCTCAGACTTGACAAACCTCTTTCCCAGCCACAAGCAACATTATGCAACTGTTCATTCAATGATTCAGTGTTTACTGCAACTACTACTGCAAAAAAAATGTTCCCGATGGTGTTTGAACTGATATCAGAAATACACACATAAGAGTTCATGGTTGTTTTTGACAAACTTTGGTTCAAATCCATCGTTATCAGGATATTTTGCTCCTCACAGTTTCAAAGAGTCTTTTGAGGGTTACCACTTGTTTTGGGTTCAGGTTAGAACTGTTAGTTTGGTCATGTGTGTCGTTTCATTGGTTGAAGAGTTTCATTATAAATGCATTATGTCAACACAACTGTACATATTCAAATGTGTGCGAGTGCGTCAGTGTCTTTTCTTGACCTTCTCGACCTCTCTCAGGACGCGGAGCAGGTTGTTTCCCAGAGCAGCTTTAACCTCTTCATCGGTCCATTTTCTTCTCAGCAGTTCAGCCACCAGATTGGGAACCTTGGACACATCCTCCAGACCCTCAGGTACTCTGAAGGAAATGAGGATTTTACTTCCTATTAGTGACACAGGACTGTCATGTCAAGTCTTTTGTAGTGTATTTACTACACAATAACTGCTCAATCAATTCCTCTGTTATTTTCTGGAGAGGTGGACCATGATCCAAGATTGAACTCTCAAACAATTTTGGTGCTGATCCAATTCATGGTATCCAGGATTTTTTTCCCCACATTCTTTAACATGGTGAGATAAGATGTTTTTCAACATTGTCGTTGGTTTCTCAGAGAAGAATTCATGGATCATCAAACATGATTAGGGGACTCCAAATAAAAATCTGTATCTTGTGAATTTAAATGTTTCATAAGGGGACTGTTGGGCATTGGTGGAAGTGTAAACTCTAGTTTATATATATATATATATATATATCTTTCTATTTTAACCCATTGTTCTATATTTCCAAATAAATTAAATAACAGTCTTACTTGCTGTAACATTAAACATTCAAACATTCTTAATTATTTCAAGTTCAACACTCATAAATGTATTTGATGTGCTTCATCATAATGTTCACATAATGCTGACAATACCTAACCCCACTTGTGCTGTCAAATCTAACTGTTGCTGCTGATGTCTGCATGAAAAGTTGTGACAAAGAAAAAAGAAAAACAAGATCAAGAACACAGAAATATCTTAATAGCCGGAACTTTTCTAAATCGGAGAAAATTGTGTTATGATGTAAGATCCCCGTCATTGCTCGTAATAAGCCGCTCATTTTGGAAATCGCCTTTTCTGGACTCTAAGTTAATGTAGGAATGGTTCCTGTACTAACCTGGTTACTCCGTCATAATCTCCGCCAAAACCGATGATACCCGCCCCGGCCACTTTCTTGATATGGTCAAAGTGATCTACAGTGACAGCAGAAAACAGAGATTAAAGTGCATCAACATGGAGGGGCTGTGGAGAGAATGATCGCTGTTAATTTTCAACCAGCTTTACAGTGGGTGTCATCGTCATCAGCATCATAATCAGCATCATAACGGTTTAATTTACCAGCAACATCCGAGAGCTTCGCGGTCTTGCTGCAGGTCACATAGTCGTTGTAGAAGTTCACCATGACGATTCCTCTGGTTTGATTCTGCAGCGACAGACAGGATGGGACGTGGCAGTGAGACATGGAGAGAGACACAGTGTGATTTCTGCTCTGTTAGACATGGAGACCCTGCAGGGACTGAGAGAGAGACGTGACCCGAGCCAAGAGATGTGTTCAAACCCGCTGTAATCCAAGTACATGAGGGCATTGACCTCCTCTATTTGAATGCCTGGTTGGAACCGTTTGTTATTTAACACCACTGCACAATAATCCTCCTTTTATTGCCTTTAAACGGGAACCTGCCTTTATTATATCAGTATAAGTGCACACAAGGTGAACGGTTTACAGCTGCTTCGAGGCCTTCGGTGCCATAAAGAGCGTGTCAGTTATCTGAGATAGTGAGCAGGGAAGGCAGCTTGTGTTTTCATAGTTCTTAACAGCTCCTGTGGACCATTCACCTGGCAGTTACTGCTTCTCCAGAAACAAAACACCTCCAATGTTTGTGGTCAATAAAAGCTCAGTAACATTGAGCCGTGTGCCGTGAGAACCTGAGTGAGAGAACACCACAGCTTTGTGCTCCTCGCGGCAACTAAACTGTAAATGAAGATGGATGATGTATCTGCACCCATTCACCACGTTTTTATAGCATCAAATTAAACTTCAGCAATCAGTGTGATGAAAACTAAAGTGACAGAAACCATCTTTGAAAAAAAATAATTTTACGTGTGCTTTAACTTTTTTGTTTTGCCCACGTCCCCACCATTAACATAGAGAAGAAGGGATTTATATGAGAGAGAGAGAGAGAGAGAGAGAGAGAGAGAGAGAGAGAGATGCAAGGTGGAGATCTTTAAGTTATTATGTTGACAAATTAGACTATGGCGGGCTGTTACAGTCCAGGTAATCACACACACACACACGCACACGCACACACACACACACACACACACACAATCACCCACAAACACCCACAAACACCCACAGAGTGACTCACGACTCTCTTGAGAACATCATCAGGGACGTTCCTCTTATGCGGACAGATGCTGTAGGCAGAGGAGTGGCTGAAGATGACGGGAGCTCTGGACATATCCAGCACCTGGTTCATGACGGCAACAGTCACATGAGCCAGGTCGATCAGCATCCCCAGCCGGTTCATCTCCACTATCAGTTGCTGTTGAGGGAAAACACTATGATTAATAAAACATGATAAAATCAATACTTTATAGATACACTTTATTTTTCTTATCTACTAGGATAAACATATTAGAAGTAAAAGTATAACACGTTGTTATTCTAATTGATTAAGACACATTTGCACCAGAAAAAGGCTTAATTTCAAATTAATTTCAAGTGTGAAAGTGGAGACAGTTTTCATTTGACACATTTTTGAAGAGATGTTTGGTGACGCCTTGATCGTGCAATGGAAGACACTTATCAGACCTTGCCAAATGGAGACAGGCCATTGTGTTCAGATGGCTCTGATCCAGTGTCAACAAGCCAGTTATCCGCCCTGACAAGAAAAACAAAGAGATTACCGTGAAATTTCGTTTTTCAAATACCTGATACTGTAGCTACTGCAAATATTATTACAAATGCTCATATATGACTTCAGGACCTCAGTGGCTCCTGCAGAGAATCTGATATCGATGCACACAAGGCCTGCAGGAAACCCCCAAACTCCCCACATCCTTAGCTGAGCTCGACATCCGACTGTTACACACCTCACTGAGCTCTACTGAAAGTTTGGTTAGTAAACAGACAACTGCTTTCTCTAGTGAAAAATCAGTAGATCATTAACCCTGGGAAACGAGAGATAGTTCGTAGACTAAATTGTAAAATTTACTTTATGTATTTCCTTAGCAAAAGAAGATTTTGCAAAGAAAACATAAAATACAATGTCGGGCTATAGATTAAACTACCTGACGAGATTTGATTTGATTTGACGGGATCTGAAATGATTTATTGATTTGTCTAAAAGTTGATCTAAAGAAAGATTTTAAATATTTTGAAAACTGATTCACTAGCAAGGGCCACGCCACAACAATATGTAATTTAAAGGTTGAATGGATATTGGACGTTGAGGGAAGGGGCTGAGGTGGAGATGTGTCTCACAGGCTGGTCTGGGAGGAGGCACTGGGGACCGGGTGGAAGGAAACTCATTGTGGGCGTTCTGTCTCAGGCATCATTATTGCGTGCCCCCCATACCAGTACCTATCATGACACATGTGAGACGTGTGCACCAAACTGAATGAGAAAGGATGAAGCAAGAGAGGATGAAGGGATGAGGGCGAGCAGAGGGTGGAATGAGGTAGAAGGGTGAAAGGATGAAGGGAAGGGAAAGGGTGGGTTGAGAAATCTGAGACAAACAGAGCATCCTGGTTGACTGGGCATATGTGGGCTTGACAGGTGTGGTGGAGGCGCGGCCCTGCTCCCGTTCTTGAATTGCACTAGTTAACATTTCAAAGTTCCACCAGTGAGAATTTGCTGATTTTCCATGTGTTAAATACTTGAAATAAACAGAATAATTTTGATTATCGTTTGGACAAGAGATTAGAAGCGATCACTAGTTCTTGGTTGATGTGTTCCTCATTATTTTCTAATACTTTACAAATCAAAATCAAATCAGTTTAGAGTTCACTCCACCTCAACCAACAACAATGAAGGACTAAACCTGTTTAAAGGTCACGTGTCTCATTTTCCTTTGTGTACTAGATGGCATAACTGTGCCGTGCTGATGTCTCTTACCACGGTGTGTTGCAGGAGTGTGTGAGAGTCAGGTAGCGGACCCCCAGCTGGTACATGGTGCGGAGGGTGCCCAGACTGCTGTCTACAGAATGACCCCCCTCCACCCCGATCAGACTGGCTGTCTTGTTCATGTTGAAGGCGTCCATGATGTCTGTGCAGCCAGACGTGAGAGATGACAGGTGATTCCACCAGGAAGCAGAGGCAGGTATGAGCAGAGACGACGTAGCAGTGCATTTCGTTGTCTCTGAAATTACTAGTACAACTTAAAGTCTCACCTTTGCTACTGGTGGCGAACATGAAGGTTTCTGGGTATTTTTGGCAAATCCTCTGAATCACATCGATCTGCTCCAGTGTTTGTCTGACGGCATCTTTGTACTGAGTCTCACATGGAACGTAGGCTGACCAGAACTGAGAGGAATAAATGATAACGTATAGATTATCTGCACTGCTGATGTGTAGCATACAGCGGGTTCTCAGCAAGATTCTTCACAAAGTAAGACACGAGAGATTTAGAAGGCATCACACCAAGGGTTTGATGTCTTCAAGAAATGAAATGTTTGATTTAAGCTGTGGGTCCCTGTCTAGATAATGATGTCATCTACATACAGGTGAATCTTTACAGGCTAAATGAAACTACACACCCCTGTGGCTGTAGTTTCAAGTAAACAGTTTCATTCTATAATATTTTATTTAGCATAGAAATAAGGATGCTACTACTTGCAAGGCACAAGTGCTTATTAAATATCATTAGATCTTCCTCACACCTTTTGTCATGACCCCAATATATGAAACCTCTGAAATGATATCGGTATCCTTAGACCTTGAAAGCCTAGAGTCCTTTCATTCCCAGTACATCCTATTCTGTATGTACCTGCGCTCCCAGCCGTCCCTCTTTGATCTTGGGGATGTTGGTGTGTGTATTCTGGAGGGTGTTGAGATCCACTTTGCTGAGCTCATTGTTGAATTGCTTTAGAAGCTGCCATGGCAGGTCGTTGTGGCTGAAAGATCAGAAGGTGGAGGTGTCACTCTCTAACAAAGATTTTTCTCAAGGCTTTCATCACAAAGTGCTTTGACAGCAGGGAGGAAAACTCCCGAGTTTTTTTCCTATTTGTATTCAAGAGCATGGACTTTCATTTGAGAGGATAATATTTTAATTTCTTTAGCTTTCTGTGCAGCAGTATTCTCTAATGTTTGGATGATTTTGCACTTGTTTTGAGAAAGGGGCACCAGCTTCTATTGGAGCATGATTTAATCAGACTCAAATTATGAAGTCATGATTTCTTGACTCAATGGATTAACGTTCTCTATATCAAACGAGCACAAAGGGAACAACCGGGTACAGAAACCTGAGATTTATTGACTATTATCTGCTAGGAAAGGAATATTTACAAGGATGACAACTCAGGAAAATTGCAAAGTGGAATAAATGAAACCTGCCGTGGCTCAATTACTGCTGGTCACAAGTTTCATTCCAAGAAAGGCATGTTTAGAACAGTCACTGCAGTGTGCAAATATAGTAAAGTCAACACAAAGTCTGGGTTCAATTCAAAATTATATGAAGCTGGTTGTTCATATAACAATATTTTCTTTCACGGTTTTAAGAAACCCAGGGAAATTATGAGCAGCTCAATGTGTTGCGTAATCTGAAATAATCTCACTGTGATGTCAAATTGGTAATAAACTGGAATGTGTTTTGAGAACTATTCTTAGCTCCATCAGAGACAACTCCTTTTTTTACATAAACAAACAGAAACTAGTTTGTTGCCAAAGTGTTAGCATAACACAGGGTGTTTAGTATATTTGAGAGCATATTATCATAGATTTATTTCAATGTCATTTATTGCACTTTTAAAAGAATAATGGAGCGATTAAAATAAAAGATCTGCTGAGGCTGGTTGAACAGGAAATAAATAATTGACCAATTTTTATATATACAGCTATTGGGGATAAGTCAGTACAACCCAGAAAAGGCTTCTCCTCATTTCTGAACAAAAACCGTGGTTCAGGTTTTAATTAAGGGTTTTATGGAGGTGGCATTGGCTCTTGAAAAACGCTGCCAGATGTTCACAGCTTAAGGCTGCCCTCTGAAAAACTGTTTTGAGCAGGAGCAGAGGAAAATGGCACCCAAACAGTTGCTATTTGCGAGGAAACCTCATAATAAAGAAAGAAACCCCATAAAAACTGCTTTTTTGGCTGAATTAGCACTGGAAATTGCTTCCGAACGCTTTTTATGATGCTTCCATGGCAAAAACCAGATACCATAATCAAAAACATCATGTGAAACTCTTTTTATTCTATGTAGGACACTTACCCATCGATGAGTGGCGTCTCAGACATCAGCTTCAGAGCTCTGGTCAAGTACTGGTCTGCTGAGGTGAAGGCACAAGAACTGACCCACACCATCAGATAGACAGAGATAACCCTGGACAGCATTTCTTTAACTTTTACACACTATTGAATGCTCTTCTTTTTCTGTGTGTAAACAAACTTTTTATATTTAGATTAGATTGTACTTATTTTTTATCCTCTGAAGCGATCCTGACTCTACTAAACTGCAGCTGGAAAAGATTTCCCTCTCGTCTACCAGTTTCCAGTCTTTTAGTTTTTGGTTGTATAGGAGCAGATTCTTTTGGATTCTCACCACAGTCTGTTTCCATTTGACTACGCCTTTAAACATCAACTCGGCTCCTTGCTCCTCCTCTGTGTTGAGTCTGTTTTTTATTACTGTGCAGTCGCTTAAACAATCCTTACAATCTCTGTGGTGGTTGAGCAATAACTGGTGGTAAATGTATATTGTGCCTTTTGACTGCTTTTCTATAGCTCACAATATTATCTCTTTGTTTTCATTAAGTGTGTCAGTGTAGTTGAATTTCACTAAGAATTATTGAATTTCACATCAAGTTAGATCATATTAATAATGTCTATATTTGCATATGTCCCTTTTTTTCTCATTACCTCTGCCAAGGAGGTTATGTTTTCATCTGCATTTATTTGTTAGCAGAATTACTCAAAAACTACTGCACCAATTCCCATTACATTTTGTGGAGGGGTGGGGCATAACCCAAGGAACTACCCAGTGAATTTTGCTGTGGATCTGAATTAATCCCATTTAATAGAAAACTACTTAGTGAGACGCTACCCAGGCTTGGTGGGAGATGACTAATGAGAGAACTTAAGCTTAAGAAGTAGATTTTATCTCCAACCATGAAGGAACATTTAGCCTTTGAAAAATAGTAATGCAGTGCAAATCCAATAACATCCACATTTAAGCGTAACAATTTGCAAAGCAACCAATGTAAAAAAACATGAAGTGCAAATAGTGTATTGTTAAAAATATATTCTTGCTGTTTGTATAACAGAGCACAACAAGAATATCCGGGAGAAGAAAAACACATTTGAGGCGTAACCAAATATACTTAAGGCGTTTAAGCCCCCCCCAAAAAAAACGCTCGCTATCACATGTCCATAAACTGACAATAACACTGGAATTCCTCTGGTCTGACACCTCAAGCAGTTTATCTCGATATACTTGATATTGAATCACATATCGTGTGAAGTGACATCGTGTCACCTGTAACTCACCCGATGAGAGGGCTGAGCTGGCTCCGATGCTCTCTCAGCGTGTTTTTAAAAGATGCTCGAGGCTTGGATAAATATTGTCCATGTTTAGTTTCTAAATGACGGCGGCGCCCTTTACGTGGTCCCAGGATCTCGTTAGCTTGCATCTCAGCGCACAGCACACACACACACATGGCGTTTTCCTCTGGGCCAGCGACAGGTACTTACTTGAGTCCTTTCTGCGAGTCCTCTTTTTAGTTTTGAATCATTCAGTTGGACTTTCTGATTCCCCTTCGTCATTAACAGATTTCCTCTGCTCCATCTTGCTCGACCCAGCAGATAACAAAGTTCTCCCTTACCTATGATTCCCCCGCTAAGGATGCGTTCAAGTGTTAATGTGACGGTCAGCAAATACAACGACACCTGCTATATAGGTCAGATAAAATAAGAACAACGTGGAATTTAAATCTCATGTCTTTGTTTCATTACCTGTGATGATTACTTTTTTTTAAAATCAATCATAAATGTTTGGTGGTAATCAACGCTTACTTACAAATCTGAAACTTTTTTATCTATTTATTTTCTGATGACCTCTCACGGCCCACCTGCAGTGGCTTCACGGCCCACACTTTGGGAATGACATTGTGAATGTTCTAGAGCATAAGTTCCCTCAATTATCAGTGAAAATGCCCAGGGATCTGTAGAGTGTGTGGCTAGTGATGAGGCAGTTCTGGTGGAGTAATGGGATGGTGGTGGTGGGATCGGGGCGGTGGGAAGGGCTGGTGAACCTCACCCAGGGCACCAAGAGGGGGCGCGAGCTGGCCCTGGCACACAATAAAGAATTCACTGGTGGTACAGACTTTGTAGTGAGAATTAACACTGCACCAGTGTTTCTGACTCAGCAACTGTTGATTGGATAATAATTAAAAGGTGATCCTGTATAATGATTAGAATTACTAAGGATTTTCTTCATGCTTGAACATGCACTTAAAGCACAGTAATTTATCTCGACTATGACATGTAGGAGATGCCCTTTCTGTGAGGTGTCACATATGTAAGCTCTGATTTATCGCCCGTAAGTGTCGCCCTCTTATCTTCAAGGCTGCTCTGGGACAAAGGGCTACAGGCAAATCACGCAGTGCTCGAGCAAACGGAAGAAAAGATGATTAAAAGGCCGTCATCACATACTCACACGTACATGACCTTCACTTCCTCACTGAGATGAAGACTTTTCATTCACCACCTCCCACCCATCAAACGTCATTTTCATTTTCCAGTTGCACTCTGAAAACTAATAATGTTGTTCTTTATATCAAATGAAGGGAGCAACGCTTGTGAGCTAGTTCAAGCAGCCAACTCGACTGCACTTGAGCTGCTTGACTGAACTATATCCTCATCTCAGATAGAAAAGTTGCTTTTATGAAAAATATATTTTTTTGGGAAACAAATCGTAATTTGTGTTGAAGTGCAGGAGTTGTGATTTTTAATAGGATGATAAGTTAACATGTTATTTTAAAATTTTAGTTGTATATAGTTTTTCTTTGTAATTTTATAGTACATCTGACCTAAAACAAATACTCACATTCTCACCTTCCGACATCTACTTCAGCTCTTCCCTCTAATTTCATCATTGTTTAGTTATTTTCTTACAGCAGACAGTCCATTGCACATGTTCATTACTAACCCACCTTTTCTTTCCTGTTTTTCAGTGTTTCAACCACTTATGTACGTAATCAATCAATCAATCAAATTTTATTTGTATAGCCCATATTCACAAATCACAATTTGTCTCATAGGGCTTTAACATGGCGTAAGTATGTCATGTTTGGTAACCATCACAAGAATTACGCCTCTGTCTGTCAAGCAGTTGTCACATTTCCATTTCCTCTTTCTACTTTAAGTGATGCGTGTGTGGTCATCGCTTGGTTTGCTCACGGAGACAGAGACAGACAGCGACAGGCAGAGCTACAGAGCGGTACACACCAAAAGAGAACTGCTCAAGATACAAGAGGAAGCTACAAGAGACACGGAGAGCAGCCAATACTTAACTTACATTGATGCAGGATATGGCCAGGTTAGATGTCACAGAGATGTTTCACGGTATTTCGTTCCCTGGACACCTGCACACCCAGGAATCCTTACAACTTGCTCTCAGATTTCCGTTTCGGGACACGGATGTTCTCATCGTCTCCTACCCGAAGTCAGGTAACTACAGAAGACAACTAAACTCATGTTCTATCGGTGCAATTTTAATTTATTATATCTTATATCATGTTCATACTGTATATATTCATTTCTCCTTTGTACATTTTATTTCTGTTTTTTATATTTCACTGTGTTTATATTGCATTTTTATGACTTTTTACCTCTGACAAGGAAGTCATGTTTTAGCCCCTGTCCATTGGTTTGCATGTTGGTTTTTTCATTTGTTTGTTTGTGAGCTGGATAACACCAAAACTACCAAAAGTATTTCTATAAAACAAGAAAGAACCCAGATTTGGACAAAGGGGAAGATCCGGACATTTTTTAACACTTTCTTTTCACTTATTTCCCAGGAAATAATTTATGGATCGATTTGAAATAATTGCAAATTTAAGGGACTGATATTTATTCGGGGCAGTTTGATTTAATTTAAGGGGACTGAAGGGCTTTAAAAAGATCTAATCTTACTTATCTCATCTTATCCTGACTCACAGCTGACTGCACACACTGTAACATTGTGACTTGTAATCACATCATGAATCATTTGTTTGCAGTTTGGGTTTTTAAACTATTCTAAGAACCTTTTTGCTTTTGAATGAATGAATTGAATGCGTCAGCACAGTGTTTGTTTCTCTCTCTCCTCTCTACAGGCACCACATGGATGCAGGAAATTTTGACTCTAGTATCGAGCAGAGGGGACCCACATCTGAACCAAACTGTTCCAAACTGGACCAGGGCTCCCTGGCTGGAGCAATACTACAGTGCAGCTGTACTGGAGGCCTCATCAGCCACACAACGCACCATCACCACCCACCTGCCTCATCACCTGCTGGGCCCTGCCCTCCAGGGCTCCAAAGCCAAGGTCAGAATTACACAGTTATTGTAAACTGGTCAGGTCGATATTTTTGGCGGTGTATGTCAACTGTAAAACGATCCTGCTCAGTATGTATCTTGTTTTGAATTATTTTAAACATTCCTCACATCAGTTATAAGTTATATAAGTTATAATTCAAAATGTTTGACGGGGTGGCTCTTTGTCACGTCACAGGTCATCTATGTGAGCAGAAACCCCAAAGACGTGGTGGTGTCCTTTTACCACTTCCACAAAATGGCCAACTTTCTCCCTGGCGCTGGCACGTTTGACGAGTTTTTAAATAGATTCCTCGAGGGCACGCGTGAGTGGACAGAGAACACGTTTTTCTTTTGTTTATGATTTATAATTTGATCAAAGACACATGATTGATTTTTTTCCACACATATTTGCTGCAGTGAACTTTGGCTCCTGGTTTGACCACATCAAAGGCTGGACCAGTCAGACGGCGTCTATGGACAATCTGCTTCACGTCACCTATGAAGAGATGTCGCTGGTAGAAGAGAAGTGATGCATCATTCTCATCACATGATATTTCTATAAATGCATATTTATTAATAGACAGTGAACCTGCCTGTTTCTTTTAAGATGCTCCAATCACATGGGCCACAAGACAAAGAGGAATTTTATAATAATATTTACATTGCCGTCATCTCTTCAAACTCAGCTTTGCTCACATACCTCAGTCATTTTGGTGTTGCAGTCCAAACCTTATATGTTGACAAATCATTTAACATTATTATTTATTTTTATTGCGCACAGGACCTACATGGTGCCATAAGGAGGGTCAGCTCTTTCCTACAGTGCCCCCTGGTGGAGGAGGAGGTCAACAAGAGTGTGCAACATTGCAGCTTCGCCAGCATGAAAAATAACAACATGGTCAACTACACCCTCATCGCTCATGAGATAATGGACCATAGCAAGGGCTCCTTCATGAGAAATGGTGAGGCTATGACAATATTAAAATAAATTCTTTTTTTAAAGTGGCCACCAAGATTGAAACCTGCTCCAGCCTGGGGGGGACAAGTGGTCCCAAGATAAAACTGAGGGCACAAAGAAGACAAAATATTTAAAATTACTTGGTTGAAATTATTACCAGCAAACAAAAAAATGGTATACTTCAACTCTCCTTTAAAAATTCTTAAAATGTAATAATTTCTCCGCAGTTAAAGGACTGTATTCTTTCACAGTGTTGTTTCTATTACACACCATTTACATACAACTGACTGGGGGAGGCAGGGAACAGGCCTCCAACGCTGCTGTCACAACCACATCCTCTTGACCTAGAGGTCATTGGAGTGTGGTTTTGTTTGGTTGCTGCTTCCGTTTGATTTGCAGTTCCGTTTTATTTGCAGTCGTGCCTGTAGTGTCAAAGGCACTACAGGTACGACTGTGGTATCAATCTTCACATCTACCTCTTGGCAGGGGGTAAAAAAAGGTGAATACCTCCTTTAAGAGGTGAACTTACTGTATCGTGGGTAAACATGAGTCAACAGGCATGTTTTTAAAATCATGATCAACTATTCAGTTTGGTTGTAGATATAGATTCACCTTCAATATGGTGTTTAAAATCACATTAATCAAATATCATCCTTGTTGCTTCCCTTTCCAACCATATAGGTAAGACTGGTGAGTGGAAGAAGATGTTCACAGAGGAGCAGAATCAATATTTCGAGAGCGTCTTCAAGTCCAAGATGCACGACTGCACTGAGTTTGTGTGGGAGGTGCAGGATCAAGAGGAGACGCACGCTAAAGAGCACATTTCTCTATAGTTTAAACCGTAACAGCTGCATAAATCCACGAGTATGCAATAGATTCAGTCCTAAATAACATATTGTTTTTAACATAATCGTACAGGGGCACTTTAGCAGTGTGTTTCTATGCCTCTTAGTATTTCTTGCTGTCTTACTTTCATTAATAAGTATAATGTGACATTTGTGATGGTGCATTCAGTCTAATAAATGTGTGGATAACTCTCAAATCAACTGAATCCTCTTGTGGTTGACTCTGAACAAAAGTCTTGGTGTCTTTGCTCCGGAAAACAAGTGGCACTTTGGGTTGCTAATGTGCGCAACAAGCAAAGCGATTGAACGTTATGTAAGGAGCCCAATAATGAGCAGAGGAGGAAGATGAAGTCAAAGATTTTAGTTCAACGCTCCTCATCCAGAGGGCTGAGTCATCCTCATGCGCCCTGTAACTTCTGCCACCCAAAGAAAGGTGTCCTTTACAGGCCGCTTTACATGCACTGGAGTTGCTCTGATCTAATCCCAGTGCATGTGTGTGTAAGATCAGAGATATGGTACAGAGTGTACATAACATGGTGTTCTCTGTGACTGTCAGGGTGGATAACTGGTGGAGATGCTCTGGTCTGACACAGGTTAAGAGGGCATTCATCTACTGAGGCTTGTCGCTATATGGACAATCTGCTTCACGTCACCTATGAAGAGATGTCGCTGGTAGAAGAGAAGTGATTCATCATTCTCATCACATGATATTTCTAAAAATACATATTTATTAATAGACAGTGAACCTGCCTGTTTCTTTTAAGATGCTCCAATCACATGGGCCACAAGACAAAGTAAAAATATTTACTCTGCCGTCATCTCTTCAAACTCAGCTTTGCTCACATACCTCAGTCATTTTAGTGTTGCAGTCCAAACCTTATATGTTGATAAATCATTTAACATTATTATTTCTTTTTATTGCGCACAGGACCTACATGGTGCCATAAGGAGGGTCAGCTCAGCCGAAACAGTGTTATATGATAGTTTGTAGAATTCAAGTGTCCCAGCATGTTACGGATGTTTCTGTGATTTAGTCATGAAAACTAATCTAAATTTAATCTCCAGCTAAAATCTAAAATAATATGTTTGAAGTTCTCGCTCTAACTCTAATACATTTCAACAATCAATGGGCAAACTGAATGCTGTGTTATATAATTGTGCTTTTATGACATTCAAGTTTAGTAACATCATTAATGCCAAGAACACATCTTTACGAGAAAGATGCTTTCGAAAAAATAGTTAAAGACCTTCTCACCCAACAATTTCCCCCGTCACATTTTGATAAAACAATTCGTCAAAGTGACATTTATATTTTTATTGGAGTATTTTATTTGACGTGTTGAATATGTTATATTTAACATCCAGTAAAAGAGGAAATGAAATAGAGGAAATGCTCCCAATGTCATCTGTGATGAGAAACCTTTTACCACATGCATCACACATGGACACTACTTGTCCACGTCATTCAATTTAGACTTGAGTGTGTGTGTGTGTGTGTGTGTGTGTGTGTGTGTGTGTGTGTGTGTGTGTGTGTGTGTGTGTGTGTGTACACTTCTGGCTTAACATCTGGCTTGATAAGAAAGAAAGGAGATTCAAACTCATGCTCATGCAACCTTGAAGAACTTATATCTTTTCAGAACATTGTATGAAAACAATAATAGATTTTATTTTCTATGTTCAATGACACAGTGAAACAGTTTTCTCTTTTTTTGGGGCTTTTTCTCTTCTTTTAATTTCTGTCACTGATCCGTTTGATTTCTGGTAAATGTGTAAAGAGTAATCAAGTTGACAAGGGCTCCAATGTGCCATCAGCTGCGGATAAAGGCCATGCATCGGTCACACACACACACACACACACACGCACGCACGCACGCCACGCAAGCACCACACACACACACACACACACACACACACACACACACACACACACACACACACACACACATGGTTGAAGCATTCAAAGACTTTGTTGTGCAGTCAAACTCACGTTTCCTCAATGTGAGAAGCCACTTCACACCTCTCTGTATATCAGACTCTGCTGAGGGGAAGGAGGATGAAGGATATAGCTGATGTCAGAACGAGATCAAACTAGAACGTCACTCAGTAGAGCTCATACCTCCATCAAGTTTTTTTGAAACCACATTTAAAGTCGCCATTTCTAGATTTTTATTTGGATCCGCACCAGATTGCATGCACTCATAAATCTCAGGCCCCTTAACACGTCCAAAACAAACATACAGGGGTGAAAACACAACTAGGCGCTGATAACAAAACAACACACTGGTAAAATGTGTCAACCTTTATTGTTGTTATTATTTAATTATTATTGTTTTTTGAACCACTGATTTCATTCTGCCCAGCTGATTCAACAACTGAGCTGCGTTCACTCTGACATGCACAGTGACTGTTGTTCCTGTTTGATAAGAGACTGCTAATGAGAGCAGGATGTTTGTGCCCTGGACAAGAGAAGGTGTGACATTGACGGCCTTTGCGTGGCATAGTGTCTAACAGTTGCAGAGTATGCAAATAGTTCATCTCAACACACACACACACAAAGAACAATTCATTTATGCACACAGAAGAAGATTTAGTGGGAACTGCAGGAGACCGCACATCGGACTGAACATCAGTGTGACGAAGAAAAGAAAACCTTGAGTTTCAGTCGTTTACAGGCTTTTTGTTGTCGTTTCCAAGGATCAAACATTACCTTGAATCCCTCAAACTTCTTTATTTACTTTCAGTATATCTGCGACAGTGTCTGCCTCTGGTACGATGCAGGAAATCTCAAGTTGCCACAGCAGCACATCCATTTTGGAGCTGTTGAATGAGCAGAATCCACATCTGAAGGTAAAGCAAGTTAAAGTTAACTCTAATGTAGGTTGGATTCTACTGACATCCTGTATTCAAACTTTTGAATTTGTGTTTTTGACATGGGGAGATGGGCAAATTCTGAGCTTGGCTCTAAGGTATCTAGGTTTCCAGAGCTCTGAATAACTGTTGACATCTTCACTGTCAAAAAGATGTGGTGGCACTCTTCAGCTGTTCAGACGTGCACTGAACATTTTCCTGAAATCTTCCAGCGGGGCTGTATGTGAGAATGCCAAAGTCTGAGTCAGTTGCTCCAGACATTTTACTCAACTTTTCCACCAGCCCCCAGTTAAAATGTCTGGAAAATGTCAAAATGAGCCCATGTGAGAATACAGCAGAAAAAGTCACAACGTGATGTAGAAGACGCAGACAAAGATGTCAACTTGGAAAAACAACAAGATTCAGGAGCTTTTGGTGATAATGTGAAAGGAAAATTCTGATCTCTGAACTATCTATCTGAAAACGGCTTTGCAAAATGCTGTCTTGTTTCTTTTTAGATCAACAATTTAACCAATCATTGCATGTATTGGTTCGAATATTGTACATCACTATATTTAAAATTACAACTGTTACCTATAACCTGGTTTAAGACTAAATTGTGTCAGAGCAACGATGGAAGGCGTATTTAAATCCCAAAGTTGCAGCAAAATGTAAAAATAATCAAAAGTAAGTCATCATTACCATTTTAGATCTTTTGTTAGTTGATTATAACTGGTGTCTCAAGAGTTAAAGCAGCAAATGTAATGAATGTGTGAACATAACAAATATTTCTAAGTGTTAAGCAGCATTAAAATCAAAAAGTAGCTCATTAATCCAGTGACATAAAGAAACATCACATTGAATAACCAAGTAGAAATAAAATGTCCTTTCATTGTCTGTCAGGTTTATTCACATGGTTCAACCGATGCTTAGCAACTGACCCTCGTCGTCCCTTCACAAGGACATCTCTTCAGCTTCCTTCAAGGGACCTGATAAAAAAAGATGGAGGAGAATAAACAAGGAGACAGACACTGTGTTAATATTTAGAGATTATGACTGTTGTGTTTCCTGACGGTAACTGTTTAATATGTGAAAGGAAGAATCATTCATTACCCGGCATATCTATTGGGAGTAAAGTCTGTCCGTGGCCAATGAAAGACACAGTAAATCCTGTTTTGGCAAACAGTGGAAAATGATCCATCAGCCGATACAGTTCCACACAACTGTTGTTTTATTACCCTGTGAAAAGCTTGGTGTGTGTGTGTGTTTGTGTGATACAGTAAATATGAGGTGGGTGACTCAGTTTCCCAGTGACACATGAACACAGAGTAGATAACCTGGCAGCTGAGTACATAGCAAGCTTTCAACAGCAGAAAGGATCAGAAAATACCACTGATAAGTATCATTCCTACCTCAGAGATCCAGTCCTGTGTTTGACGACTGAAGATACAGGTGTACAGTCGGTATCAACACATTCAGTACCAGGGCATTCGCTCTATAAGTGCACGTGTCAAATATTAAAGGGGACATAGCATGCCCATTTTACCACAAGTTGATATGGTTCCTTGGGGTCTTAATGAAATGTCTGTAACATACTTTGGTCAAAATACCACAAGGATCATATAAAACAGCACCCTTTACCCTGTATAAAACAGCCCTCCACAGAGTGACCTGTTTTGAGTGCCTGTTCCTTTAAATGCTAATGAGCCAGCTCCCTCCCCCTCTCCCCCATGATTTTAAACGATATAAATTACATATTTTATATGATATAAATTATCAAATATGCATCCCATACTTTGTATTCCCCTTGTTGTCCTGGAGTTTTAATTTTCCCAATCACATAATTAAATGTCCCCCTCTGCCCATCCACTACAAGCACACACAGACAAAAGAGTTTACACATTACAACAACAAGCGAAAGCCTGTAGACGCCTGAACAGCCAGGGAGATGGCGCGCCCCCAGACCCTGTGTTTGGGTACGGGCTGACATAGTCACGCTGTGTGTGCACGAGCCGCGCGAAGGCCACAATCCGGAATGCGCAAATTCGCGAGCGCGCCCAACCCCTCAGAGGTGGGGGTGGGCCAAGGCCATGTAGGAGACTTCCAGTGCCTTGTTACGACACAAAACCCAGGAAGCTCAATCGAGTCGCTCAAGCATGACATTTCTGACTTAGAGGAACCATAACAAAACGCGCGAGTGTTTTTTTCCCAGAGTTTTTGGGTTGGTAGACATGCCAGATACCCACATTAACCTGTAGAAGCACTAACAAAGTGGAATTTGCATGCTATGTCCCCTTTAACTGAAAGGTTGTATAAAAATGTTTTTATTGAGCAAGTGTAGGCAGTGATTCTTCATCATCTTCAATCAAAAACAAAGTTTAAACAAAGCTGTATTAGAAGTGGTGATGTACTCTCCATTCATCAGTACATCAAACCGACTTCAGAGGCAAATTAACCATAGATTTTGTCCAAGAACAGCAGCGTGAAATCCCTTTTTACTACAAACACAAAGAGTTTTACATATTGTATGAAAAGTGTATCTCGTCTCACATACAACAATGTTAATGGTCCATGCGGATTCTAGTTCCAGCTGCAGTGAGAGACGGTCGGTGTTATGACCTCAGTCAGTGCTCTGCAGGAGTGATGGAGTCAGAGAGCGTACACTCTGAGACTGGTGAAGAGTAATGGCCCTTGACAGGGATATTAATATTTTAGAAGCCAAAGAAGAACCTTGTGCACCCTGCAGCCGACCTGCTAAAAACCTCTTCTTAATCCTTTCAACAGCTTCATTTTTATTTTACCTACACAGGCCCGAAACATTCAACAAAACAAACTGTAGTTTCTCTCAAAATCTCTGACTGAAGCCATTATGATTTCACAGAGTGTAAATCAAGGCCTGCACATGTATGCAGTGGACTGTGAGGGACTGATGTGCACAGGGTGTTCTTCCTGGATTAAAGGGTTGTGTGTTTGTGTGTCTGGTGAAAGATGCAGGAGAGTCTGAGTCAATTCAGAGTAGAGGATAAGTCAGGTTAAAGAATCATAAGATCCAGTGCATATGCAGCTTGTCATAGATAATACAAGTCTATATACGTCTTCTTGAGTTTACCTCATCTTGGCCATGGTTCTGAAGATTAAAGGTGTTTAATGTTTTTGTCATGTGTTTTCTTCCGGTTCTTGTCCGAGTCGAGAACCACGTTCTTCAAGATATTCCTTCATGATGACAGAGTGCTGTGCAACATGCTGGTCCAAGATCTCCCAGCTGTGTTGAGATGTAGATGTAGATGTAGAGGACACAGAATGTAACCACTTCCTTCACACCAGGGGTTACGTCCAAAAACAAAAAGGTGAGGTCCAAATGCAGATACCAAACGAGGAACCTTCTAGAAAACAGTCAGACTTTCGGGTTTGGGTAAACAGGAAGTCAGGTAGAATCCAGACATCTCACAGGTTGAAGGTCAAGAAACAACACTTGATAAAAAAAACTCACTATAAATACGAGGAATAAACACTGAAATGAAAGCGATTGACCATTAAGAAACTGACAAACTGGCACTGAACAAGTGAAACACAAATAAAAAAAAGGGCTTCACATATGATTGACAATATGATAATAAGACAGAAAAAAAACAGCAAGCTAAAGAAAATAAACAATTAAAAACAATTTGAGAGTAATGAACAAAGTAAAATGGAGATAAAATAAATACATAAATGAATAAATAGAAGAATATATAAATGTATATAAAATATACGTTAATTAAATGGCTAATAAAAGTGTGGAATAAAAAACAAATTAAAAAACAAAAATATAAGAAAAAAATTATAAGAATGAAAATAATAAAAGAGATATAGTAAGAATAAGTAAAAATAGTTATTAATGATAAAAGAGAGTAAACTGTTGGAAAAATATATAAATAAATAAAACTTAAAAATGGCCAAATGTCTCATTCCTAGTCAAAAGCAAGTGTGAAGAGGTAGGTATTAAGTTAACATTTGAAAAAGATCCAGAGAAACGAAAACAGTAGTCTCAGGCCCTGCACTTTGATTTCCTCTTCCCTCTCATCTTTTCCTCTCATATTGTATCAGACATGCATCTGTCATCGTCCCTCTTCTCTGATGTGGAGAGAAGCGTTTGTTATTGAGACAGTTCACGTGTTGTGGCAGAGTGGACGCACCTGCCGGATCGAAATATCTTTTAAAGTCCCGCTTCTATTGTCGGACAAAAAAACTCATCTGCAGGCAATGATTTGAGTTGTGTCTTTCATGCTGAAGACTGTACATGAGGAAACGTGGTCTCAACCTTGAGTCCTCCAAATGAAGAGAAATTATGCAGGATTCAAACGTGTGCGTTGGAGGCTTCAACCAGAACGCTGCTCATTGCCTTTGATTGAGGGGACATTATGCGTTGCAGAATTGCATTGTGGTTCTCCTGAGTTCCTCAGACGTTGTTTAGCAGAAGTTTAGAGGAGCTCAACTTTTCATGTGGCAACAGAGGCACCAGCCAATCAAGTAATGTTAATTCAAAAGCAGATGTGGTTGTGGATTTTGTTTTCCGTGTACTTCTCTTTAGCATTGCACGGATAGCTAGCATGGCATGTCAGCATAAAAGCCGGCTTGTACGTCCCTAACACGAAAGAGTGATTGATATTGATATATAGCAATCGCTCCTGCACCATGCATCACGCACGCCCATCGCCAATCAATGCATAGTTGTGAGTCCAGCATCATTCTTTTGTCCTTTTTCCATTTTTTTTAATTCTGAGGCCTCTCTTGTCAGTGCTATAAATGCAGAACTATGAATATATAACATTAAATTATATATGTGTACATGTAGAAATATGTATAGAAAACACTGTGGTTAGGATTTGGTTCACTGTAGACACAAAAATGACTTATGTAGGGTTATGGTGAAAATGTGGTGATATTTAGTTGATCCATCCAACCAACCAACCAACCACCCAACCAAATTTTGATGTACGCTCAAAAAGAACTTGTTTTAAGTGTTTATAACAGTAAACCACACAGCTGCACACCGGCCAACATAGAGGGAGGTGATACGCAGTCATTGTTTAAGTATGAAGATAACATTGCTCTCTTTAAAGGATCCTGTAAGACATCCATCATGTTGTACTCACCTGTGTGGATTATGGCAAACAAGCAGAAATCCATATATTGAATTTATTTCAACAAATATATATGTATATATGTATATTGTCAACAAGTCTACCCTTTTCACTTTTGTCCATCACAACATTAAAGAGACAGAAGACAGCAGTAGTTACGTTATGAATGGTCTATTTAATACAATTCACAGTTTTAAATTTCACAATTATTTTCATTACAAAATTCAAAAGAACAAAGCCTGAAGCTCTACGGCTGCCATTTGTACATTTTGGACATTGCATCAGCGCGCAGAGCAGACGATTTCTCTGTGTCTCCCCTGATAACACTGTGAATCCAGGGTAAGTACGAGGAAATCTTCATATAGACTCCGTACTTGTATCTACTGCAGGGTTTGTCATAGGAAAGGATCCCTGCAGCGTAAATGGCCCCAGTTTCTGTGTCATTGACAGCCAGAGCGCCCCCTGCATCCCCAAAACAAACATTTTCCCCAAAGTTAGTAGCCGCTGTGCAGAACATGTTGTCGTCTACATCTGGAGTGAAAGATACACTTCCATATTCTGCTTTACAGTGAGAATGATCAGCTAGCGGCAGTTTGAGGTATTTCAGTGACCTAGCAGGGGTGAGGTGGATCCCCCAGCCCCAGCCGGTGATGACCCCTGACCCTCCCACGGTGTTGTTCAGGTCATGTCCTCTCTCCGGCAGGGGGATGGGGGTCACTTTATCGCTCATAACCACAGGCTCCTTCAGCTGGATCAAAGCCAGGTCGTTGTCCCAGTCAGAGTGATTCTGGAAGCCTGGATGGAGAACAACCTGCCGGAGAGGAAGGTAAGTGTTTCGGTTATTTATCTGGCATCTGTTTTTTCACTAAGAAAGCCAAAGATTCTTAGTATTATAATCATATAGATGTTTTTTCATCCAAATGTGTTGTGTCATACATGTATATCATAAAGCTTTGGGATTTTACAGGCTTAAAGACAGTAAGAATGATTAGTGAAAAGTCAATAAGTTAAAGTCTGTCTCTAACCCTGATATAGAATCTTTTTACCCACCTTCTCTACTGCGACCTCTTTAGAGGCACCAGCTTCTTCCCGTTCTGAGATTCCCACGTACACTTTGGGGATTATGGGATCTTTTCCCTGAATGTCCTCTCGACTCTTCCTGACAAACAGGTTCCTGCCAGCCGTCAAAACCCATCGATCAGAGATGAGAGCACCACCTGCATAGCCTCCGTCGAGCACGCTGTCAGCAAGGTACACCATGACCTGCCAGGGGACATGAGGGGCCAGAGTTCCCCCAACCATTCGCCTGGAACGGAGTGATGCCAATCTGGAGGCTGGAAAATGAATCATTCATTTATTTTTTCATTCTTTTTACTTGTTTTATTTTCTGTTTCAAACCTTTTGATACCTTATAGCTGGTTAAAATCTTGTCTTTCTGGAAATCAATTCCCAGACTGGTAGATAATGGTGTCCCACAAGGATCAATATTAGTGCCCCTACTATATACTCACAGAAATATTATTCATTTTCCACAACAGATATTATAGCCTAGGATTTCCTTCACTATTTCCTTCAGATATTAAAGCATGTTGTGTATTGCTTCGATGCGTGTGTCTAGTGTGGGTGAGTATCCATGAAAACTACTTCATAAGATCAAAGTAGTGGCAAGATCTTAAGTACAAGGATGACATTATTCAGAAAACTGTTCACGATCTTTAATTATCATTAATGACAAGGTTCATGGATCATTAATGATTATCTGTGACCTGATCAATGTGTATTCAACACACTGGACAATGACTTACACGTACAATAAAATGAATGAGACTAATGCACTACATAGATTGCGTGAACAGAAAATGGATTCAGTGCTTCTGTTACTTTATGTTTTCCCATTATGTTTATCTTTATACTGAAAAATATATTCCTCCTGTTATCAACAAATCATTTTTCAACGTGCCTCCAGTCAGATAAGTCATATCTCTCACCGGACTCTGATTTATTGGTTTATCTCTCTTTTTTAGGGTTGTCAGATTCTGTAAGTTCAGAACCAAATGAAGATCAGTATCTGAAATGAGCTGTAATAGCCCAGACCTCAGATTGTGCAGGACAGCCATGTCATTCCATGCAGGAGTTATCTTTCTGAACAGCAACTGTCTAGAAGGTATTAGTGTTAAGCAGCAGCGGACATCAGAGCGATGGAGCCTGTGGTCACTTGGCTCCACTTGAACGTGTCCTGAAGTGAAAGGCTGCTGTTTGGATGGATAAATGTGGGGATATATTCTATGTACATGCATTCTGTTAGAGTTTGAAAGATGGGTTTTTTGTAAATGATACGATAATCTTCCGTCGAGTATGACGGGTGTAGTTACCAAAGTTGTTTCAAAATTAATCTTAACAAATTAAAAAATACAGTATAATGAGAGTGGGCTGTTCTGAGACAATGTGCTCTGTATACACATCGACCGTTTTTTGGGTGTACACAATTATTGAATGGGTTGTGACGAAATTTTGTAAACACATTTGCCCAGAGGACAATTTGTAAAAACTCCTTTCCCATCTCACACAGCGCCATCAACAGGCCAAACTTTTAATTTCTTCATTTATAGCTGTACATCTGCCTGTCTGATGATCTCAGGCAGCCAAACTCGTTATCCTCTTTTAAATCTGATATTTTAATTTTTTTACTTAACAATTTATTAGTTTGTTGAATGATTTTATCTTGTTTATTTACTTTTACTGTATTTCTTTTTTAACTTTTGAAGCATGCTAAATAGATGAACCAATTATGACAAAATAGCTTCAAAATAAATGACAGCTCTTCACTTGCTTACCCATAAAGTACGGATAAAAATTAGGCTAATGTAAACCAGCTATACATCAGAATGCTGGCATCGTCAATTTGACTATGTTGGAATGCTGATATTAGCATATAACTCTCATTATCTACGCCTATATGCTAAACCTCCGGTGTAACAATGGCTGTAGGTTTGTACTTGTCATGCTCTGCTGGTCAAATTGAGTTACCTACCAACAATTGTTCTATCGTCTATATTTATCATATTCATGCAGTATTGATGCAAAAACTATGAAATGGCTTTAAATGAAGACACAGTGTTTATCAGAGCAGGCATGTGTGTGTGTGTTTGTGCAAATGTTGGTGTGTGTTACCTGACAACGAGCGTTCAATCCTTTCCTCAGCATGAGACACGTCTGCCAGAGAGGCCAGTGCAGCCAGGAGGAGCACAGTCAGAGAAAACCTTCAGACAACGACAGATACATGATGAACAAACGATAAATCTTTCTGTATCATTTCGAACAACAGGTCCACTACTGGAGTAAAATTCTTTAGTTGAATATTCAGACACTAATTTACATTATCTCACCAAACATCACTGGGTAACTCATTAGAAACTTAAAGTCAGTGACAGTGGAATTAAAAAAAATAAGGGTTAGAATAAATTAACTTACCACATTTTGTTGTTAATACTCCTCTTTTTCATGCAGTGACTGGTTTTAATCTCTGCTCTTGAGTGTGTTGTGCATTTTGGAGCTGGGAGTGTTTATAAAGGCTCAGAGCCCTGAAAATTTCCCAAGATTTCCCCAAATGTCCCAGGACAGAAATATTGATTCCCGGATTTTGAAATAAAACGGTTGTGAAATCTCTTATGTCCACAGTCTGGATTTAGGACACAGGACATTTATCTGTGAATAAAATCTGTAGCAGTAAAAATACGACAGCAAATCATTTGACAGATTTGTAGTTATTGATTTCAACTTTGGTTTGACCAAATGGTGTAAACGTTTTCTGTCATTATTTACAAAAGGTAAGCAATGCTGACTGATTTTTATCAGTCCAAGATTATAACACAATGATATTGCAACACAATGTGCAGTTCAATTTGTTTTTACAGTAAAAAAAAACCACATGCGACCCCTTTCGATTTCTCTGCAGGGAACACAAACACAATATTTCATCAAATTCCTGGCAGTCAATAGTTAACTGCCGTCAGACGTGTGCTCAAGGGAGGAAAGTCCAGCATTACTGCTTTGGTTATTTACAAGAGGTCACAGTGAGGCTCCAAAGGTTTGTGACTAAGTTGAGATTTTGTATTTCAGTTTGCTGCCTTGACATTTAATTATATTGCTTTGCATTATTTGAAAATGCTGCTTGTCGAACACAATAATGTCACATCAACAGTCATCAAAGACAATGTGTTACATACAACATACAGTATGATAGTTTGCTAAAACTACAGCCTCTGCTTTCATAAAACTTGTTTTTGGTTTTGATTTAGCATTTCATTTAATCTTTTCAATTTTTCTGCTGGTTTTCAGTATTAAAGTAAGTGAACATATTGGCTCCAGCTCCCCCCATGACCCTCAAAGGATAAGTATATACCGAGGTAGTTTATATCTCCATCTTGTTGAGATGACATTCCCAGAAGTTGAAGTTGATCTGATGAAAGCCCTACGACAAGTTCATCAAAGTAAAAATGTGGAAAATGGCCAAAATGGCCACTAAAGTCAAAATGGTGGGCTTCCTGTTTGGTCTAGCATATCTATCCAAGAGACTTTTTTGTTTGTCATGAAAAGACACATGGCCCTATCAATTTTTGTAGATGTCGGCCAATCGTAGTGCCGGGGCTGCACTTTAGGGGGCGCTAGTCAGTTATTTTGCCACGCCCATTCCTTAAAACCATATGAATATCTTCGGGGGGGCTGTTGATACACACATGTAGTTTGAGGGAGACTGAAGTATGAACACTGAAGTTACAGCAATTTCGTGTTTCACGGCGAGTTGATTAACTTTGACGCCACACCACTATTATGGTGTTTGACGAAAAGTCACAGTAATCTTATGCCTTCATTAACAATGTCTTGAGACCCTTTTGCCACAGTTTGATATGGTTGCAGTAAGTGGATGAGGAGGAATACATCCAAGTGGAAGACATGCAAAAAACAAGACATTTCCTGTTGCCACCATGTACCTGTAACGTAACGTAACGTAACGTAACGTAACGTAACGTAACGTAACGTGACGTTTAGTTACTTTTAGTTAACTACTTTTAGTTACTTTTGTACTTTTAGTTACTTTTTAGTTACTTTTGTACCTTTAGTTACTTTTTAGTTACTTTTGTACTTTTAGTTACTTTTTAGTTACTTTTGTACTTTAAGTTACTTTTTATGTCACTTCCTTTAGCCAGCAGGTGGCGCTGTGATTTTAAGTAATGATTTCTGTGTAGATGTCATCAGGCCGGGACTCTTGTCTTACATGTCTAGTTTGGACTTGATTGGACCAAATATGTCCGAGATACAGAACCTCGTGTTTTGATGGCGTGTAATCAAACTTTGACGCCACGGTCACACCGTGTGACGAAAAATCGATCTTTGAGTTCGTTTTTATCTCCATCTTGTTTAAATGACACTCATCTCAATTTGAAGTTGATCTGATGAAAGCCCTGGGACAAGTTCGTCAAAGTCAAAATGGCGGGCTTCCTGTTTGGTCTAGCATATCTATCCAAGAGACTTATTTGTTTGTTATGAAAAGACACATGTCCCTATCGATTTTTGTAGATGTCGGCCAATCGTAGTGCCGGGGCTGCCCTTTAGGGGGCGCTAGTCAGTTATTTTGCCACGCCCATTCCTCAAAACCATCTGAATGTCTGCAGGGGAGGGGGCTGTTGCTACACAAATGTATTTTGAGGGAGGTTGAACCTCGAACACCGAAGTTATAGCAATTTCGTGTGTCACGGCGAGTTGATGAACTTTGACGCCACGCCACTATTATGGCGTTTGACGAAAAGTCACAGTAATCTTATGCCTACATTATCAATGTCTTGAGACCCGTTTGATACAGTTTGACATGGCTGCGGGCAGTGGGTGAGGAGGAATACCTCCAAGTATAAGACGTTCCAAAAACAAGACATTTCGTGTTGCCACCAGGGGCCGCTGTGATTTTAAGTCATGAGTTCTGTGTAGATGTCATCAGGCTGGGACTTTTGTCTTACATGTCTAGTTTGGACTCGATTGGACCATGTGTGTCCAAGATACAGAACCTCGTGTTTTGATGGCGTGTAATCAAACTTTGACGCCACGCCACGGTCACACCATGTGAAGAAAAATCGATCTTTGAGGTAGTTTTCATCTCCATCTTGTTGTGATGACACGCATCTCCATATGAAGTTGATCTGATGAAAGCCCTGGGACAAGTACATCAAAGTAAAAATGTGGAAAATGGCCAATATGAGCACTAAAGTAAAAATGGCCAGCTTCCTGTTGCTTTTTTCCAATTGCACCTCAGACCTTTTTTGTTTGTCTGGTCATGATACACCTGGGCTACGATTTTTGTGAAGATCGGTGAAAGCTAACTGAGGGGCTTTTCCTTAGATGGCGCTGTTGAGGCATTTTTCCACGCCCATTTCAAATTACTCCAGAATACAATTACTTTTTGGGGTTTTGAATTCCCTGCAAACTTTGGTAACAATTTGAGCATGTCTAGGCCCTGAAAAAGCCCCAAAAGGGAAATACAAATCCTTCGAAATACAATAGGGCCTCCCACCGGAGGTGCTCGGGCCCTAATAAGGATGGATGGATGGATGGAGGGATAGATGGATGAATGGATGGAAGGAAGGATGGGTGGCTGGGTGGGTGGATGTATGGATGGGGTAAGTGAACATGGTCTTAATCAAACATAAAATGCAAACAAAATCAACAAAGTGCCATATGTGGCAGGTAAAAATAGCAAAATAGACAAATTAACAAGAAATATGGTGCGTTTATTTTCACCTATGTGCACAGAGAGTAAGTTTAAATGTTTGCAGATTGTATGTAAATATTTGAACAGTATGTACATGAGTACTGACACGTAAAGCCTGATTTTCACATGCACGCCGTCTGTAGAACATGGTCCCACGTCTAACAAGCCCGTAGAGAGAGATTTCAGATTCATATCTTTGACTTCAAAGTTCGTTTCATTGTTGAAGGAGATTGATCACAAGTTCTCGCGAGCCCCGAGAAATGATTTCCTGAGGGTAATCAGTTCAAGCATGTAATTGGACATGAAAATTCTGAAACCAAACACTGATTTCACATGAAGTCATTTCATGCTGGCTGTGTTACTAAAGCTTTACTCTGTAAGCTGTATTAAGTGACCTGGGGGCGAGTGCAATCTTAACTGGATCAGACACAGAAGCTGTTTATTTAAGAAGCCCCTCTCTTCTCTCTGTCAGCACTTTAACCTCATCCACGTCGCCATAACACACAGTCAAAACAATCATGTTTACGTGCAGATTATATCATGAACACATATTTTTAGAGCACACTAAACAGTTACTAAAAAAAATACTAAAAATAGAATAACTTAAGCCCAAGTGAAGGCAATGTCAGTCAGTTGATTGGTCCACTATAATGTCTCATCCAGACACAAGCAACTGTGCATGCAATGGATTTAACACAAAAAAGAAGACTGACACGAGACATAAGGAATCACAGGAAATCTCTCATGTTCCTCTCAGTCCTGCAAAATTAAACTGTACTTTTTGTTTTGTGATGATAGCAAACGTTTGTATGCTAAAACTAAAATGGTGAACATGGGAAGCGTTATAGTGTAATCAATATAAATCAGTAAGTTAATTAAGTTAGCGACGACATTGTCAGCTTGTTAGCATGCAGAGTTAATAGCGCACCTGCTCCTTTGACTGCACCCTCACATCCTATATGCTTGTGTTAATGGAGTATTTAAACATCCCCTCAGGCATGTATTGGAAATACAGACTATACTTTGAATAATAATTTGTGACTTTATGATACTGCTGGATTTTTTTTTCCTGTTAAAGGTTTGGACATTATTTTATTGCATCTGGATTTTAAATTTTAATCAATTTTATCCTCCCTTAAATATGAGTATGTTTTTTTTATCCAATTTTGTTCACTTGTATTTTTTCTATTTATTGTAATTTATAAAATAGCTTTAAAAAAATCCCAATGTAATTGTTCTTAATCTTAAATCCATTCTCAGTGCATGTGCAATGCAAACTTCACATCACACCTGTGTAAGTTGCTGATTGGCCCAGGATCGGCGTCCACTTGTGATGTCACAATATCCTGCTCAAAGACCTGCGATTTTATTTGAGAAGAAAACTTTCCCTCCAGTTGATGCAAGTGAAAAGAGTCTTCCAGTGCCGAGTGCACGGACGTCATTCTACACAATGAAGCTTGATGATTCAATACAATGACCAAAACTCATTTTTAATTAGAGGGGGGAAGTAAATAAAGCTTTAAAGTCCCCCCACCCCCCGCAGAAAGGATTTCATAGAAAATGAACTCCTGTTCACACGATAAATGACACAGCGACTGTCACTTTGAGAGCGGATTGGTTCAAGTTGCTGCCTGTGCTGTGTTGTATTATTCATAGCGTGACTTGTAATCTTCTACCAAAGATTATGTTGTGGCAGCAGGTCTGAGAGATGTTGAACTGACTGTGCTGGAGCATTGCACATCCAGTCACTCAGGCTACTGGGATCCTACATGTAATCAACCAGAAGCCAGGTTGTACCGGTGCAGTACTGTGTGGACTAGAAGTCTCAGAGAGGTCTCAGCCGTTTGTCTTATATTTATTGATTTGGCAGGTTCACAAACCCTTTGAGGATCAGGCTACATAATGCTGCTCCGCGTGTTGCTGTTTACTCCTCAGCTCTGACCTCCATATTTTTTCAGTATTTATTTATGAGATGTGAGCTTTGATTTCCGTTTTATTTTCAATGCATTTGTTGTTCAGTGACTATTCAACCCGGCTCAGGGAGATAGGGTCATGGCAAGAGCAAATTAGCAATGTGTCCTGCAACGTGTTGA
The DNA here is from genome assembly GCF_022539355.2 of Hippoglossus stenolepis. Taxonomy (NCBI): domain Eukaryota; kingdom Metazoa; phylum Chordata; class Actinopteri; order Pleuronectiformes; family Pleuronectidae; genus Hippoglossus; species Hippoglossus stenolepis. The sequence continues at coordinate 11,708,413 of NC_061483.1, forward strand.
CCAGCTTTTCCAATCCGATTCAAGGGCAGGGGTCTCACTTGAGTGCTATGGTCTCTGCTACCTGGGGCAACAAAGAGAATGGAATATGACCCGTGTGCCAGCCAAGGTCAAAGCCGTGCGCACAAGCCAAGGCCATCGGCGGGAAAAACTCAAACGCCCCAAGAGAGGATGGATGCATTATCCCCCCACTCATACTGTAAAAGAGTCACCTCTCATTAGTTCCATGTATCTGTATCTCTCTCGGGCTCTTTTTTCCATTGTTGTCTCTTTCATTCATTCTGCATCTCTGTTACAACACACAGAGCAGGAGCGAGAAGGATGTCAGAAGTTTGGAAACTTGCAAGTGTGAACGATGAAGAAAAGAAAATGGTCCTTATACAAGGTTGAAGGTTTACGTCCCTTGTGTAAAGAGTTAAATTAAAAATAATGAAGCGTGAACTGAATGCAAGAGTTCACAAAGAATACATAAGGCCTGAGAGATGCTTGGAGGGTTGAAGAACAAGGGGGGAATAAAATGAGTGGGAGGCGAAACGTGGGAGGAAAGGATGAGAGAGGAGAGTAAAACGCTGCCGCAGACTTTACCTTGAAGCTCTAGGGGAAGTGCGTGTGCATGCGATAAGGACTGCAAGCCATGCAGAGGGTGACGGGAGGAGAGGAGGGGGGGCAGTGGGGTATGGAGGTGGAATGTCGAAAGAATGAGAGAGAGAAAGAGAGAGAGAGAGAGAGAGAAAAGCGGAGGAGGGAGAGAGGAGGGAGAGAGGGGGGAGAGAGGGGGGAGGCTGAATCACAGGGACAGAGAGTTGGAGCGGGTGAGAGGCTCTGTGCTGAATGTGTGCTCCAGCAGAATGAATGATGAGACGACTACAGCTCCACTTTCTGCTTCTCTGGAGGATTTTAAACGGATTTTACACCCACTTTAACACTGGATTGTTTTATCAACCTGTCTATGCACAACTGCACTGTGGTCCATGACGGTGGAAATGCAGGTAAGATCATCCATCTGATTCTCTTTTTAAATGTTTGGTTTGTGTAGTATATGTGATATATCATTGAGTGTTGATTGAAAATGGATGAGTCATGTGAATTTGCCTCTAAGTGATTATGAATTATTATGGATATTTAGTTTGATGAGAATACTTTTTTCCTATGGAATAATATGACTTTCCAAGTAGTGGGATTTCAAAAAGTGGAAAAGTAGCTGTTTATTCAGCTTCGTGTTTGGAGTAAAAATGTTTCTATGTTATAGTTTTAAGTTTGTCTAACTCATTTTTGATGCACTTAAAATTTTAAGTGTTTCTAACAAAGAGAAGCAAAATAATCATTGATACTGATAATGTTGAGTCCTTCGTCCATACAACATTATGACCCTGATTTTGAAATCTCCATTTGACCGTTAAAATTCTTATTTCCACGTCTAAAATCACTTAAATACACTTAAATCAATATAAAAAGAATGAGCCCGAGGATTCCTGGTCTGAGTCTGATCATTGAGTCATGCAGCGGCTGGCTAAGTAAACTGAGGTGGGTGTGATGACCATTAGCAGCATGCAATTTACACACTGGAGACACCATATACACACACACTCATACACTCATGGCCACACATTAGGTTTCAACAATCACTTCAACAGCAATCTGTTCAGATTACAGCTCACAGCTATGGAATTATTCTGTGCATATAGTGCATCAGTTAAATAATTATTGGATATTTGTACATAGGCACAAGAGAAAAAGACAAAAGACAATTGTAGAGCAAGGGGAGTTCACACTTTTGTTTTAATAAATTAGACTTACTCAGTAGTTTTAATGAGGAACAGTTGAATTACTAATAATAAGATAAGTACAGTGAGGTAACGGACATGGAACTCAAGGGAAATTGTTTATTTTACATGTATGATATATTTAAATATTTGTAGACTTGAATACTTAATTTTACTTAATGATTTTTTTGTACATTATTGTTGTTGCTGGAGAACAACACATTAGGCCTCACTTTGAAAGAAGGGTGTGTCTGTATATATAGCTTTGTCTATAAAGGAGATTACAGTTTTTCACAAATTTTTTGCTGTAATTATTATGTAGCTACAGTGTTTTTGGACTGTATAATACATTGGTCCTTGTTCACCCCTTTTAATTTATACTATGGAAGTGCTAAAATGTATATTAGATAACATGCAGCACATATTGACACCTTTTCATGTCATATAGTGAGAGGACATATATATATATATATATATATAGTACCCTGACTATTCAATATGTAGTGGGTAATTTAAAAAAAGTACTTATAGACCAATTTATTTTTAAGTTTCCACAAAATTCTAATTTGTTATGTGCTTGTTTCCGATACTTCTTTTCTTGCACTTAAAGATATTTACATACAAACTATTAACAGAATAACTGATAGGATGTGATCAAATTTTAAACACATTTTAAAATATTGAAAATATTATTTTTTGTAATATATGTTTTGAAGTAGAAAGAGTTTTTACAGGAATTGCTGCTGGGTTCAAAATTCCCATGAATGCTATAATTGCTGTCGTGAAATTACGTTTTGAAAATAGAAAATCTAGAGTGAGGTGTAATGTAAAATGAGAATATTGGTGTGAAGCATAATTGTAGCAAAAACTCATGTTGCTAAGGAACAAGAAAATGTGTAAGCGTGACGCTAAAACAGGAAAGGATAAAATAACCAGAACCAGATAGTAACACTACGTGCTTGTATCTGCGTTTGTGTGAGTATGTTGCTCGTGCACTTTTCTGACAACCACAAGGGAAACGAACACAGACAGAATGACAAGTTAAGATGTGAAAAGGAAGTGGTCTTTCCGCTCGTGTGCTGTGGACGTCGGCCTCAGGCGGCTCAGAGCCAGCCTGTCCATTATTACTGCACATGACCCCTCTGCGCGTTGGGCGATCTGGCCTGAGAGCCATGACCAAGCCCCCAGACTCTGCCTACATATGTCCGACCTGTCACTCAGGGACACAGCGCTGTCAGAGAAAATTCATTGCATGCATGAACAACAACCTCAAGTGCAGCTATTCCAGCACAAGTGTCTCCAGAGAGAGACAAAGGGTAGGCGTTATTAAAGGACCCCCAGGGTTGGATTTATTTGTGCACATGTGGTCAAATATAGTGAATTACCAGTTGTTCAAGTAACTCATTGCACTGCAACTCAGTTGAATTCAATGTTCATGAACAGGAAGAAACCTCTAGCAGAGCCCAGAGCACTCAATGTGGGCGGACATCTGCCTCCATTGATTGGGGTAAGAAAGACCTGCATGGCTACAAAGTGTATGACTCTAAAGATGTCAATGCAAGGCCTACTCGTAAATTGGTCCATTTGCCTTAAGACAGAAATTTATTAAGTGGCCAATTCATCCTAGTTCGACTACTTGGATGGATTGACATGAAATTTAGCGCCTATATCCACAGTCCCACGTAGATGAATCAAACTTACTTGAGGATTCCCTAACTATTCTTCTTGCGCCACCATGAGGTTGACACCTGCAGTTTTAATGAACAATATCTTGACAACCATGGATTGCCTTGAAATTGAAATTCCAGGTTCATAAAGGATTCATTCTAATGACTCGTCCTCTGGCATCACCATCAGGTCACAGGTTTGACTTATTGAAAAGAAGTGGTACTCGGGTATTGACAATGATTCAGGTATTCAGAATACCTCAACATCATGAACGCGGTGGTGCGTCTGGTTTTCAATCATCCTTAAAGGAAACATGTCACTCTGCTGTTCATTGACCTTCACTGGACATGCATGGTCGTTCCAATCAAACTCAAGTTTCTAATGCTTCCTAACACAGAGATTATTGAACCCATGAACTCGATCATACAGGTGTATCTTCCATCTCTGCCACTGGGTTCCTCTAAACTGGATTGTGAATCCCAGATGGTGGAACAAGCTTCCCTCTCTGTCTCCAAGAACCGCTTGAAGAGTCTTCTCCTCAGAGAGCGCCTCCTCTCCTAACACCACTAACACTCTACCTGCACTTACTGCACAGTTCTTTACCACATCTCTTTGCACTTTGTCCCTTAGAACAGATTTAGCACTTATTCAGAAGTCTCCTCCAACGTACTGCACTGGGGCTTGACTGTTGTTGATCACATGTAAGTCAGTACCAGCCAGCCGCATATATCAGAGTAAGTCCATGTCAGAATACAGCAGCAGAGTGTTTGCAAAATTCAACAGGCGTAGATGTAAAACTGAAAAAAACTAAAACTAAAATAATACAAATATCTCTGGATTAAAAGGAGGTGCAACACAATTTTTATGAAAAATTTCTGGCTGATTGATAACTATTGGATGGATTGCCATAACATTTTTTAGCGCCATTCATTTGCCAGATGAATTGTAAAAACTAGACCCCCTGACTTTTGATTGATATTACATTTACATTAACATTTAACAGCAGTTTCAGACTCATTCCCCTTTAACATTACATGAATCACCTTGATTGTTTTTTTTTCACACTGTAAAATACAGCTGCTAAATCTACACTGTTGAGGCAGGTCTGCAGTATTTGACTAAAGCACCCTGTTAAAATTCAGATATAGGAGCTAGTTGAAGGAGATGTTGGAATGGCATCGCTCTACCAGCAGTGAACTGTGTGTGTGTGTGTGTGTGTGTGTGTGTGTGTGTGTGTGTGTGTGTGTGTGTGTGTGTGTGTGTGTGTGTGTGTGTGTGTGTGTGTGTGTGCGCGCGCACGTGCACTGTCTTTGCTGTCAGCTGTTTGTCTCACTATCCCTGAGGTCTTGCCACAGGGAACACTTCCGCTTGTCATCTTTAGTCAAGGTAAAGGCAAAAAGCTCCTTAATGAGGTTCAACCCAAAAAATTGTTTCGTTTGTTTCAACTCCAGTGTCATCAGATAAATTATGAGTAAAGGGATGGATTTGTTAAGACATTATTTAATGACATTATATTTGCCCAAAGCTGTTGGAAAAAAACAAGCATGTGTATAATTCACGATTTATCTTTGGATGTATCATTTACGCTGCACGTTTTAATTATCCTCATGATGAATCTGTTTAAATGATTTATAGATCAAAACAATCAAAGGATTTACAAGGTTCTTTGGTTTGTCAGTTTTAACATGTTACTGTCACTGATATGAAGTGAATACCAAGGTGCAATGAGAAGCATAACTTTAACAAACATACAACTTGTACCTGGAAAACCAGCAATACATTAATTTACAATTCACCTGAATATTAAAAGTGTTAAAGGAAGGACTCTCAACTAGACTGGTTAAGGTTAAGCTCAGTACTTTTGGACCCCAGTGGAATTGAAAGGTCTCTGGTAGCATTTGAGAAAAGCCAAGCATGAGACCAAAAAGCTACCTGCTCAGGACCAACAACAGATAAAAAAGAATCCAATTCCAATTTTGGAAATGTCATCAACATGCCCACTTGCTTGCAGTTAATCCTCTGGGCAATATCCTGCTGTTTTCTCACACGGACTAATTCAGACATTCCCCAGGCATAAAAAAAGGAGAAGTAATATTAAATAATTTTGTGATAATAATTGTGCAACTATGACGCAATACAGCAAACACTAACAACATGCAAGGGTTAATTCCTGGGAAGTCTCATGTGCATACTCTTAAGTATGCTTGAGTGGCATGCTCTAAAAAGATATTGTACACAGATGTCTCTGTGAGTGCCTATTGGACAACAAGGCACTCACAGAGTCTCACATAATTTGACGCAGTCCTTTAAGAAAGCTGGTATGATGGCAGAGTAAATACCAAGACAACAGTATAGAATGGTGTAGAGGCTGCAAACAATGGCATCAATCCCGCGATCAGATAGCCATTCGATAGTCTCTCCGCCTGAGCCATTTTCCCACCTGAGGCAGAAACATGACTATCTGAGATTCACACTGTGTGCTGATAGGAGTGAGGAAGCAGGATGCTGGTGCCAGAGAGCGCAAATGGGTTCAGTACTTTAAATCAAAGGTCAATAATCAGTTGATCAGATTCAAAATGTTCAGTCACTAAAGCATGAAAACTGGGAACTGAATATTTTGATAGGCCCTAGATCATGATTTTTTTTATATATACCTTACGCTTTTGTAAAAAAAAACTCACCTGCTAATATTACTTTCTGTACATAAAATGTTTTACTATCAGCATATTTGAATTTAATTTGTGGAAGGATCATTAATTCAAAATCAAAGTTAGACCAGTGTGTAGTGGCATCCGGTGGTGAGGTTGCAGTTTGCACCTAATTGAATGCTCCTCACCACTCGCTTTAAGAATCTACAGTGGCCTTCAGGTAACGTAAAGCAACAAAAAGGTCCTATACTGCAGCCAGCCACCAGGGGGCAATCAAGATGTTTTGGCTTTACTTTCGGGAGTTGTCATGTCAATGTCTGTGGTTCCCTAAGTCAATATAAATGGCTCATGAAAACAATAATTCTAAGTTTCAGGTAATTATAGCTAATGAAAACATTATTATGAATCAGACACAGTGGTCCTTTAAACAAGCAGGAGGTTTTTCTCTCTTGTTTGTCAAGTTCTCATTATTCGGAGGCTAATTCACTGCTGGTACCAGATGTTTCCAAGCTTGTGACGTTTCTTCGATTGTGTTTCAAAGCCATGGCGAGAACATGGGTTTGACTTTGGTTTTGCTCTGGTCTGAATATGTCCATTCCTGTTACCCTTTGTTTTGTTGGACGTGTGCACCTTCCTGCTCTCCAGCCCAGTGAGCAGCATAAATGATTGAAGGACCTGCGTATTTGGTTGTCAGCTGAGAGGGACATTTAGTACTGAACCTAGAGTTTCTGCATGGGTACTGACAGCATCGAGGTGCTCCCAACAGTGTTAGAGTACAGAGAGACATCATGTAACCACAACACACATGTAAAAAAAAATCACTGTCCACACTCGCTTTCTACTCCAGGTGGAGGTCAATAACTACAACACATATTTTTCTTCATTTTAAAAATGGTGCAAACTGTAGTGTTTTCAAGTCTGCACATATTGAGTCTTCAACAACCTCCAAGCCATCATTGAATTATGGGCTTCATATATGATAAGATATTACAAAGAAAACAATCACAAAAAAAATAAAAATAATTTTCTAAACAATCATCTATGTGCAGCCGTGAAATTTATATATAGCAACATTTTAAACAGCAACTAGGTTTATAGACCTATGCACAGAAATAAATATATTCATGATTGTGGCTTCAGGAAAAGATGTCCTAAAGACCACTGTTTAAATTCTTTCTAATACATATTGATATATTGATATATTGTCAGATTTACACACTACCCATTGAATTTGTATAAGACCCACATTGTTCAGTGTTATCAACGATAATTATATATGACAAAACAGTATTTCGAAAATGTGCAAATCGTTTTTGGATGGTAAATGTGCCGTTAAAGTGGAAGATAAGAACATTTTGTCTCGTTTTAGCGCTGAACACTTGAGATATTAGATTTGTTTTGTATGTGAAGTGCGTTATCACAGTTTTTTATAACATTAATGATAGCGGAAATCAAGATTTTGACTTGACTTGACTGCATAATGAGAGTGGATATTCTGTTGTCTGTGCTTCACACAGTTGTGACTGAGCTTTACTTTATGATACAAGTTGACTTGCAGGGCTGGAGGAAGTACTCAAATGTTTTACTTAAGTAAAAGTACAGATAAACAGACAAAAATATACTCAAGTAAAAGTAAAAGAATCACGTTCACTTTTCTACTTGAGTAAAAGAGTAAAAAGTAAATATTTACAGAGTCGCCAATGTTAAGGTCTGCCACATCAAAACCTGTGCCATCTGCATGTCTTGTTTGATACAAGAATTATACAGAATGTCATATTTATAATTAATGCTGCAGATGATGCTACTGAAAACACTTAATATTAATTCATATCTGAGTCTGGTCAGGGGCCTTCATCACTCTTTTGATGATTCTTTACTAGTGATGATGCGGCTGCAGACATGCTTTGATGTTGAGGACAGTGTTTTCCTCATGTGATTTAAATGTGTTCATTCAACAGGACAGTTCCTCAGCACAGGACATGGTCTCCTGAGCAGCCCGACCACGGACACATCCAAGGGATAAACCAGTCAGTGTATCCTGGGCCATGACTGCTCTGCTTCACAACGTCAGCGGCCCAGGGAGCACAGCGGTTCTGCTGCCGATCACAGACGGACCATTCAACCTGACAGCAGCGGCTCAGGCAGGACCCGGGTCAGGCCAATCACTGGCTCCTCTCTGTACCCTCTGTTGCTGTGGGTTTCTCAACCGTACCTTGGCAGTGGTGTTCATGGTCAGCCTGGCGTTTGCCATCGTGGTTGGAAATGTGGTCACGCTTACTGTCTTTGTGCAAACAAGGCAGTCGAGAACACCACAGGGATACTTGAAAGGTAAATATTGTAAAACATATTGCTAACCATTTTTTCATGTGGTTTTTGTACATGTCGGCCATTCGTGGTGCCGGGGCTGCCCTTTATTTTTCATAATGCTCTTTGAGACTTTTTTGTGCGTCTGAACATGATACACCTGTGTATCAATTTTTCGTGAAGATCGGTCAAAGTGAACTCAGGGGCTGTGTATAGGTGGCGCTGTTGAGCCATTTTGCCACGCCCATTTCAAATTACTCCAGAATACGTAAATTTCTCCGACTTTTGAATTTCCTGCAAACTTTGGCGATGATTTGAGCATGTTAAAGCCCTCAAAAAGCCAATTCATTTGGCAGAGAATAATAATAAGAAGAATCCTTACAATTTCAATAGGGCCTCCCACCGTCGGTGCTCGGGCCCTAACTAGAATAACTGGAGGCGAATCGAGAAGAAAACAGCCTGAATACATCCCCTGACTTCTTCTTCTTCTTCTTCTTCTTCTTCTTCTTCTTCTTCTTCTTCTTCTCTCTTCTTCTTCTTCTTCTTCTTCTCATTGTGTCTTCTCTCTCTACAGTGTCTTTGGCCATAGCAGACATGATGGTCGGTGTCCTCGTCGTCCCTTTCTCCGTCTACACTGAAATCTCTCTAATGGTGACGAGCTCTCTTCCCATTTGGTACCAGGGTAGTTCCACTTCCCCGGCCTCCTCCTCCCTCGGCGGAATAGTGAGCCCCTGGCAGCCCTGCATGCTGATTGGCCCTGTGTTTGCTGGATGCACTTTTGTCTCCATTAGCACCATCTTCCTCATGACGTTGGAGCGAAGCGTGGCCATCTTGTGGCCGCTCCAGAAGGACGCCTTGGTGACTCGGAGGCGGACTCTGCTCCTCATCCTGCTCTCTTGGGGGGCGAGTTTCCTGCTGGCTCTCGCGCCGCTAATCTTCAGCAGTAACTTCATTCTGGAGTACAATGAGTGCAGTCGTATGTGTAACTACACACCTCTATTGCTTGGAGGCCAGCTGCCACCCGATGCCAACATTTTGCTGCTGTTCCCAACGTTTGACTTCACGCTGCTTGGTGGCACGTTAGTGGTTAATATTTTGTCTTTCACAAGCATTCAACGGTACTCCCGAAAACGCAAACTGCTCTCAGAGGGAAGTCTGAGTGATGGAGGGGGTGGAGGAGCAGGAGGCGGTGTAGGAGGCTGCCCTCACAGGCCTTCTTTCTCGGACATTAAAGCTGCCAAGACGATTGGCATACTGACCTTTGCCTTCACAGCATCCTTCTCTCCCATCGCAGTGTTTGTGCTCGGGAACGTGGTGGGATACACCTGGTGTAACTTTTCCTTTGTTGCCTTCTGGATCCTGACAGGAAACAGCTGCTGCAACGTGATCATCTACAGTGTCAGGGACCACCGCTTCAGGAAGGGTGTGACACTACTCTTTAAGCGAGACCACTCCCCCCCACATGGCGATAAATCTTGAGAGATACATTCATCGGCAACAGGTTTACTGTTTTGTGGATGTTTTCCAGTAAGTTTGACTTTAAGGGAATAGGTTGACATTTTGAGGAATGTGCATATTCACTATCTTGGCAAGAAAAAGAAGAAACCGCTCTCTCTGTTTGTACGGTAAATATGAAGCTGGAGTTTGTGGCTCGGTCACATAGATTGTATGTAATGATGGATGACGCGTCTTCACTTCTAGAAATGAAGTCAAAATAACCCAGATATGAACGACGGCATCTTGCAGATTTGGAACGAAAGTCTATGCAGTAGTAATTGGGGGATGGAACCTCTGTAGCAAGGTCCCTTCAATACATGTGCTTGATTCTATTAGCAGTCAGCCTCAGCTGTCAATCATTATGTTTCACCTTGTCTTGATTTAATTAAATAAGTATTTATTTAATATATGACATACCAGTGTGATGATAATTACCTAAAATGACAGAAACCATCTCTGAGAAAAAAATATTGATTTAACATGTTCTTTGAGTTTTTAGTTTGATCCATGTCCCAACCACTAACATGGAATAGGCGGGATTTACTACCTACACTTCAGCCAGCCACCAGGGGGTGATCAAGATGCTTTGGCTTCACTTTGGGGGAGCTGTCATGTCCATCTTTATATATTCTCTATGCTCTGCTCTGTCTAAAGATAACAAAATCCTCCTTCAACCAGCTTGCTAAGCTATGCTAAGCTTACCTATGCTAAGCTAACCTTATTAACTGTACATCCGTGAGAGTCATCTCAGTCTTCTTGTTTATCTCTTGGCCAGAAATTGAAATGAGCGTATAATCAAAATAAGTAATTTAAACATGAAAGTATTGCAAAACCTTGTGTCTAAAAACTGTAAATAGAAGGCAGATTTTTTTAATTTTGACCTCCATCCACATTTATCTCTGCTCAAAGAAACCAGTACTGTATCTATGCACGTCATGATGAAACAGCTTTCAGGATCTGACCAAACACACATACTGTAGATCTAAAGGGAAAGAGACACTTTCTGAATAAACTGCAGGTATTTGTAACAACTCTACTGCCGTAACAATCTACATCCTGTCCTCATCGTCCTGCCTCCGTCTGGAATCAAACCTCTGTCCTGAAGATTTACGAATGACAATGCTTTTCAATAACTTCAGGATTAAACCCACAGTCTCTCCAGAAGGTGCACTGACAACCACAATAACCGTAATGGTTCATTCAAGGGTTTTGTCAACTCGAGGTGTTATTTATGTGTTTAGAAATCTTGCTACAGTCTCCTGCTATGTTTCGGTTTTGTGGTGTCACATACACTATTGAGCATCTACGTTCAATCTTTTGTGATATCAATCTGCCTCAATCAGAGATGCACTTTATCAGTTACCACGTGAGCCATTTGCATTGTGCCATGTGTCAGACAAGATTCATTTTGTACAAGTTTTATTTGAGGTATTTTATATTATCGCTTATTTCTTAGTAAACGTTAATGAAAGAGATTGATCTGTTTATTTATTCAATCAGTAATGATGACTAAATGAATGGGATGCCAAACATAGAGATTTAGTCTGAAAAGCATAACGATTAAAGCAGACCCTCATGCTCTGCCAGCCTCTGTCTTTTCAGGGTATAATGTATTTGTAACATGAAATGATCTCATCTGTGTTTCAGCTATAAGTCTTGTGTACTGTTTGGAAATCTGTATTGTACAATTTGACAATATAATGATTAAATGCATGAGGCCGAGGGGCATTTCACATTGTTTAATAGGTATATTTCTATTCATGATTAAAATGTTTGCATTTCAAGAATTCCTGTGATAATTGACAGGCCTTTGATGTGGTAATGATTCAGCAACTGCATCAACGAAAAGGGAAAAGTTCTGTTGTCTTGCCATTGCTTGCTCAAACTTGTTTTTGTTTTGTTTTTGTTTTTGTTTTTGTTTTGTGAACATACAAATTGTATTGCTATAGTTCTATCGACATGATAAAAAAAAAAGTGTCCTGTTTACCATAAAGTGCCCATTAAAGGAACATTTTGACATTTTAGAAAATGTGCTTATTTGCTGAGAATTCGATGAAGAGATTGATATTATGTCACATTTGCCCTTTAAAGATTGGGTTGGTAATCCTGGAAAAGTTAGATAGAGCAGGCTAAACTTTGACCCTCTTGCCGAAGCCATGCCCATATGAACGTGCACTGCCTGACAACTGCTCGAAGCTGACTTTTAACTCACTGGCTAACCTCTGGCCATCTTCCCTGCTTCAGTGGAGTATGTCTCTAACCCTACCTTTAAGTATGAGGCTCCAGCCAATAGGCAACTGGCTTAATTTAGCATTAACACTGCGAATAAGGGGGGGGAAATATCCCTACAAACTAAAAGTGCAATGCAAAATCCTCGTTCAACCAACTTACAGCCTTTGTGCTAAGCTATACCTTAGTAAGGTTGGTTAACATAGCTGAAGTGGTGGATGCAAACAGCTTCATGATTGCATCCACCACCTCAGCAATAATATGAATAAGCACATTTCCTCCAACCTGTCATATTATTCCCTAAAAAACAACTGACTGACAATCCAGTGCATGTTCATTGTAGCATTTTGTAATATTAAGGGTGCTGTGATATAATATATGTTGATCAACAACAAACATCAGGGAATTTAATGGTCAACAAAAAAAGAAAATATGTTAATATGTCATGTGTGAACTTCACAGAATGAATGAATATCTTACATGTACAAACTTGCAGCGTTTTCCCACCGAAAACGGTCACAGTCATCGAAATCCTCAGCATCCTAATCATCGTTGGTGAATAATTGATTCTCCCTGTGCTGATATCGAATCACTGTACAGAGTTGTATCAGTTGTGCATAATTCATGAGTGGCGATTGCATCAGATTTGGTAATAATAAATGTGTTTGGGAACATTTCATTTGTGAGTTTTAATGGGCTTCAGTTTGACAGTTAAGCACTCAGCTCACTGCTGTAATATGCACAGACTCAGCAGGTGCAGAAGCTGCTCCCAGGGGAAAAAGGAAACACCTCAGCTTTTCTCAGTTTACTCCGGAGTATTATTGGCTTAATCCCACTGGGATCAGATTTGTCTTGTTATGTAACGTGGAGGAGAAAGAGCCACAGTGGCATCACAGTCACCCAGAGCGAAGCGATCTTTTCACAGTGTGCAGGTAGGGAAGCAGAGTGAGGTCGAGTGTTCAGTCTATTTCTTAACATCTGAAATAGCACAGCTGATGAGCCTAAAGACACAGCAGAGAGGATCTTGAAACCTAGTGACCCAAATTGTAATTTGAGGAGTGTCTGTTCGCAGAGATGTGAAAAGAGTTTGCATTTTACATTTTTAATGCCAGAGAGAGATCTCCCACTTTGTGAAGACTTCAGACGAGAGGCTGATGGCTAATGTCAGCAGTGATGTGATAAAAGCGTCTTCCACCTCCAGTGTCACCATGAAATAAATGGTCTGACACTTGCCTACTCATGTGACCGAGTACAAAGAATGAGGAACAAGAGGTTATCAGAGAGAAGTGAGAGACTGAGACAATTAAAGACCAAGAAAAAATCTTGGAGTCTCTTATGAATGTATGTGACCAATGAGTGTATCAATGCATATCAATCTACAGAGTCTGATTTGCTTTAGTAGACTCGTGTCAGCACATTATATCCTTACAATAACAGTCCTTTGACTCATGTTCATTGTGTGTGGTAGAACATCTTTAGTGGCTACCGACTGACACCGTCTTAAGGTTTTTATTCACGGCTGCTGCGGTAGACAACTGACTCACCTAATGTGGAAATTTGCTGCAGGGCAGTGGAAACTCTACTGGAAAGATACTGTGTGTCCTGTTGTGAACCCCCATGCATGTCTGAGGATTTATATTAAAGCATAATAGTCCCTTTGTAGGTCATGTTTTTTTATATTTATATTTTGTTACATGTTCAAAGCTGCGTTAGTGGAACAGAGCCTGCCATTAAAATTGCAAAGATAAAGAAGCAGCTACATTGTGTTTGTAAAGTTGTTTTATTTTTGTGTTGGCTTCCTCTGGTGCAAAATTAACATTTCAAAGGACAACATTATAAACAGTTTGAAGTTCTACTGTTTGTTTGTCATCTGAGTCGTCTGAGGTCAGACTTTGCAATAATCTTCCCTCAATCACATATCTTCCATTACTTGTGTTTATATATTATTAATTTGCAACATGTCACAATTTAAAACCAAATGCAGGATGTGAGTCATGCTGCTCATGTTCTCCTGCACATGTGTACTTGTGAACAAAATAAACAAAACAGACTCGCTTGAAAATCATTGCTACATAGCTCCCCTAGTGGTCATAAACACCAAAGGGTACCTTGATGACATGTAGTAACTAACAAATAGAGCAAAGCAACCAAAGTCATAGTATATATATATATTTTAAAAACCAGGCTGGCTTACATTGAACTGAGGAAGCAGTTTGAAGAAGTTTGCGCTCTTTAAAACCTTCCAAGACCTCAGAGAACAGAACAGCTTGCAGGTCAATGTAGAAAATCTGAGATTGAGGTATAGTATAGTTTAGGACAAGTATCATGTATCTTGTAGCTGAATGAATTAACCCAGTAGGATTAATCAAGTTTGAATTGAAATTAAGTTAATTTTTAAAACATAATTCAACAGAACAGCCATTAAAAGTGCTTTACATAGGATATAAACGCATCATAGCAAATTATACAAAAACATTAAACAATTTTTTTAAAAAGCATTTAGAAAGAAATAAAAGAAGTTAAATAGAGATTTATAAAATCTGAAATAAAAGACTTAAAGTAACAATGAAGTGTAAGAAATGATATTTATTATATTTCTTATTTTATTTTATTTGAGGAAGGTTTTTAGAATTGATTTAAAAGAACTAACAGTAGCAGCAGGCCTGCAGTTCTCTAGGTGCTTGTTCCTGGTTTGGTGAGCATAAAAAGTGCTTCTCCATGTTAAGTAAAAGATGAAATGGAAAGGATCATTTTTCCAGGGATAAACAAGACACTCCGACCTGAGCAACCACTCACGCAGCCACTTTTCATACTGAATTTAGTTTGCAAACAACAAAGGCGGCCGCAGCCCTGTTGTTGGGAGACGACTGTGTCCCAACAATGTGAATGATATTGCAACGGATGTAATGTCTAGTGTAACAACTTGTCACTGGAAACATTTGTGGGAGACTGATCAAAGCTGCTTTGTAGTTGGAAGAATTCAGGAGGGAAGAAATTCAGTCTCTTATACGTGAGCTATAGAGACAAACAGTAGAGACTCATTTGCAAGTAAACAAAAAAAACCAGGCTGGTGGTTATTTGTTAGTCAGAATCATTTAAATGTGGTCAAATGTCTGGAGATAGTGTGTATGTACGTCTCTACCTTAGTCTTGAAGAGTCTCTGAGCGGAGAAAAATAAGAATGAACTGACGACAGTTAAATACAGAAATGGACCATTTCCGGTCTGGAAACAACAAAGTGCGTCACACATAAATGTCGCAGGATTTTGGGGTAACAGCAGAGCAGGGTTGTTGTCTATATTAGACAGACTCTGTATCTCTATAGTTACACCACAACACAACCACACAACCCCACAGACACAACAATGCCGCCAGCAAGAGACGCTGCAGACGATGGGTCAGAGCACTTTGGAGCCTCAGCAAGGTTATGTATTGTTGTCTGTCCTATTTCTATTTCATCCTCTCCCGTTTCATTGTCCTAATGAATTTTTAATTGTCTCTCTAAGCTCTTAAGGCAAGAGATGTGTGTCAGAACCGATAAAGCACAGAGACCACCTGTGGCTGGTGTCTGTTTTTGGCTCGACGGAGGGAAAGGGCAAAGGCAGAGATGGCTGAGAGGGCTGACAGGGAGGGGGTTTGGAACACTGTGTCTCCTCCACAGGGGCAACGACAAGCCACCTCCACTCCACGATCACGGGAGTCCAAATAATCTGTAAGACGATACTGGAAACAACTGGGTTTATCTTTATCTCTTTGTCATACTCCACTGATCCCAGATCAACTGCTAGAAAACGTAATTCTTCCTGACGCTTTAGACCAAGTGTGAGAAGTGGAGGAGAGCAGGATGACTTTGATTTGAACAGATTGGCTGATTATCTTCAGTTAATGGTGAAAAGATTAACATGTCTTTGTGCTGACAAAACTGAAACACATTCAGGATGAGGGAATAGGAGCGTGATAATTATGTTGCATACATTTTATTGAAAGATAATAGTTGGTAATACTTGGTGATTCAGACTGAAAGAAGAACATCTTTTGTTTAAATGTATACTGGGAGCCACTCAGCACCTCCTTAATAAGATGAAAAAAAGACTGAGTTGTCTATTTCAATATGAAACACTTGAAGCAATAATTAGACATAATGGGAAATGTGCTTTTTGCTTTTCTGGCAGCTCCATCCCCCGACTCTGGCTCCAAATGCACCAGATGGCCGCGTTCAGCTATTTTAGTTAAAAACAGGGGAAAAGTATTTTATCAATTCAAACTTTTGTTTTCTTTCTTCTGTCTTCTGATCTATCCATCTACTGTTGAACTGCTGTTCATGGAGTGCATACGATATAAGAGAGTGTGAGTCTGAGATGATTGAACTCCTCTACACCAGTTCCATCTTCATCTGTCCCTCTTGCTCAGTCCCACACTTCACAGACACGTCAGTCAGATTATTCAGCCGTTATCACAGCGTGGTCCACAAGAGGCCCCCTGCACGACCGACCGAGCCCGAGTCGAGTGCAGACTGTTGGTCTCCAGATATATTTCGAGTCCCTGCTGACATTGTCCACTATAAATACACACACCTGCACAGTTCGTCGAAAGTCTCCTCGATAAACTCACCATAGCACTTATGTTGAGTGGTCCTGTCTGTGCGGCTTGTCCTCGGGCAGAGTAGTGTCTCTGTATTATTCATCACAAGGGTTTTACTGTGTTTGAGGAGGGTGGTATTATAACACAACCGATATGACCCTGGGAGTCATCAGTTCCCCAACTGGAGGCACAATCCTTGTTTAAAAAGCTGGAAGGATTTAAAAATGTATCTGTCTGTCACATCATTACCAATAAAGAGGACAGTGAAAAATACTGAGCACCTTCCTCCTTACTAAAGAATATTTAGATTCATCTATTTATCAAAATCACATTCGGTGTAAAGTGTCAATTAAGATTAACAAACCAAATCAAAATCACACTTAATTTATAAAGTGCCATATTAGGTTGAAATACAAGATGCTTAACAAGTCAAAAATACAAGAATGGAATAAAATGCTACACCGCAGCAATAAAATAAAAATAAAATAAAGCAGCTAGATTAAGATACAATGAATTAAGAGAACGCAAAGCTTAAGAGATAGGTCTCAAAATTGAAAGATGGATGACAATGTCAATGACAACTCTTTATTTCACTTTTTTCATTTTAAATGTTATGTCTTAAACCTAGAGTTAATCAGGCTTTGTGTTTAAGTATCTGCATGTGCGGTGTACTGCATGTATTGAATGTATGTAGGGCTGGGTAAACATATAAAAGGCCTTTAGTACAACCTTTATCTCTAAAGCCTGTTCAGCGCTCGTTCACGCTGCTTTGAACTGATGAGAGCTGAAGTCATACGCCTGGACTGCATGGCAGAGAGTGAGTGGGTGTTTGCTTACTTTATCAGAATCCTGAGTTATGTAAAACCTCAAAACAACTGTGGGAAATGCTAAAAGCGAAGCAATGAAGTCGCGTTATTTGAACATGAAATGTTACTTAACTTGTCACAAATGCTATAATGGGGGACTGATAAAACCGTTTTGAACTCAGATCGTTGACATTTTGTGGAAAACTATTTGCTCAGCTAGGACTCAAAAGTGTGGAAAATAAAAAGCAAGCCAGGGACAACTTCAAGGCTGAGCTTTTTCTCAGCCTTTAATAATATACACAGGCTCCAACCAAGTAATGCACTTAAACTTTCATTGAGTTCGTGGTTTTTTATTACTTTTTCATTCATTAATTTGTTTGCATTCAGCATGTGAACATCAATTCAATAAATGTTTTTTACATGCTATATAGCTTTAAATGCGGTTTAAAATGATGATGCCAGTTTTTATTTTTGTATTTTAAAACATAAGGACACAGAATAAAAATACATTAAAATTGTAACTTATTATTGAAAAATATTTATACTTGACCTTCTGCTTTGTGTGTTTTGTATGAATGTATATACACACCCTCCCATCAGCGGGAATCGGTTTGTGCAGCGTGGCGTGGCGTGGATGTCTCTGTTTGCCTCCATCACACCTGTGACTTCCTGTAGCCAGAGGCCTCACCAGCTTTCATAACAGCCATCTGCACAAGGACACCGGGCTGTAAACGTCACTCACACTGCACTACAGACATCCAGCACAATAAAAAAAAACAAGTTCACGTCTCAAAATGCGTCAAGGCTTTCTAACATCCGCACCAATTTAATGTGTGTTTCCACTTTTTGTACAAACAACAGTTCAGATCCTACTGTTTTGCACTGAAATACTCAAATTTAGACTTTCTGTACTTTATCTCATTCGGCATTTACAGTATACAAGGGTCTAAATTTTCACATAAGCAACATTTCCATTTATTTCCCCAAGAAATCGTGATGCAAGTTTATCCTCCAATCCTCCTTATTATCAGATGGAAGAAAAGCTGCCTTTAGTGTTGGCCAACACGGCTCCATTGTGCTGCCAAGAGACACTGGTCGTGTTGGTGCCACTCAGCTCTTATTTGCATTAAGTCCAGTGAGACAAAGAGGGTGTGGTAGCCCTGGTGCCCACTGTGGGTTACACTATGTGCACCTGTACATTTGTATCTTTAACAGGATCAACAAACCACACAGGGTCAAACGGTCTCTTCAAACGTCTCTCCACCACAAATTCTCCAAATTAAAGTTGACAGGGATTGTTGAAAATTATGCTTTTTTGTTGAACAGGTATTTAAAGGATTTTTTAACAGGTACACATAGAGCAAAAATCAACTATGCGCATGCACATAAGAAGTTGAGTTCGAGAGCCATCGATTCCACCTGCACTTCAGGGTCTAATGTGTTGATGGGCAGTGTGAACCCGTTATAACCCCCTCCCCGCTGTGTCAGTCCGACCCCATTCTCATCACCATGGTGACAGCCCGGCAAGCCACGTGTCTGTACATAGTGAATGTGAAGTATTTGCAAGTACTTTTCTGCGTTTCATAAATTTTTTCCCTAAAAAATATTTTTTCCCTAACCCTAACACCCCATAGTCTAGCATAGAAAATTATATGATATTTGCATATACATTCTATGATACTGTTGTAAATCAGTGTTGCACAATGTAAATTGGGATTACATTTTTTTCCATCAATTGTGGGAAGCAGAGGTATACTTAAATTTTGTTAAAAAATTGATAGTAAATTGTTTGGATACAGTTGGTATAATAAACCTTTAAATCCTTGGGGAAACTTTTCTAAAATTATTGTTAATACGTCAGAAAACATTGCATAGTTGTTGAGGTAACTGTGTTTCAAAGCATCAATAAAATATTGTTACACCAACATAATTGAGATTCTATGTTTTTATGTTGTACGTTTACTTAATATTTGGATAAAAATAACTTCCTACAAACTTACAAATATGATGACATCACCATCAGGATTCAGGAAGAAAGTTTTTTTTTGCCGTCTTGGTCGACCTGACCCGTCCTGACAGGCTCGCAGCTGTCGTTCCTCCTCTTCCTCGTCCTTATGGTAAACAAACACATCAGACAGCACCTGCAGCTCCCCCACTTACATCACCTCGTCTGCTTGACATCTGCCAATCTGTGCATTGATACCTTTCACCACCTTCTCGGAGTTTGACATGATTCGTTCAGAGCCTGTCTTCATTCAAGAATGTGACATGGTGTGTCTCAGTTATATAATGGTTCGTTTTGAAACAGATTTTTATTGTAAGGTGCAAGTGCTACGGAAAATGAGGTGCCCCTAATGACGAGGAGTGCGGTAATCTGGTTCCCCCGTGTTGATCCTTTGTCCTGCCGTCATCAGGAACTGTCAAAGAGCTGTTGGGTTTGTAAGTGGAGTCATTTATAGGAGTCGATGATGTCTGATATCTCAATATACAATTATGACGTTAAGCACATAGAAACCGAGGAGGTTTCAAATCTTGATGGACTACATGCACTGATTGTTCAATGTTTGGACTAAAGTGTCATGTTTATTGACCTTGAATTTCAAAACGATGTGTACACTTTGAGGTAACCAGTTGAAATAATGCTGAATAAAATGGTGTAATACATGATTGGGTGATAATTTGTTACTAATGCTTTTAAAAACAGGCAAAAAAAGGCAAAAGACAAAAGTGTCATGGTCAACAGGAAGACAATACGAGGGTTAACCCAATTCCCTGTGTTGAACTTCTGCAGGTTGACTTCATAGCCCTGGAGGAGTTGCCTGTAAAAGGATAGAAATGTTGACGAAGCATGTGGCTATATCATTTTTTTTAAAGCATAGAGCATATCTCCATTCCTGGATCCTTGTCTAACAGCTTTCCTTCAATTTGTTTTTTATTTTACTTTGTCTTATTGTATGTTTTTAAATGAAATGTCTGTTAGAAACTAAATTGCCGACTGTGTCAATTAACCGACTGCTTTACCATTATTTTGAGGAAATGTAAGAGTTGCTCTCAACACATTCATCTGTATTCCTTTGGAGCACATTTTCACTTTGGGATTTCCTCCGCCTACCTTGCAGATTAGTTTTGGCTCTGTCAGGTTGGCCGTGTATTGCCTGTGAAAAGGGATTTTCAGGCAATTCCACTGGTTTTCATTGTGATTCAAGACAGAGCGTTCGCGTTGGCCCCTGCAGGGATTTCATGCTGCTGCTCGGAAGTCATTCCATTGTTGACAGCTCTCGCGCCTTTGCCGTCACAGATCTAGAGAGTTGTATCAATCTAAAGTGTTTGGCAATGTAAAGCAGCTTTCCTCTCCAGAATCACCCTATACTCATCTCAGTTCACTGCAGTGTTGTGTCTCACACGCCTCCTCCCCAGGACGCTGCCATCGGCTGCACGCTTCACAGTGAAAATGCTGTTAGGTTGGGTGACGAACAAAACTCCGCTCATGCTTTATGAAATGTCTTAAGAAATTCCAGGCTGTTCCACACCTTTTGTCAAGGGTTGCTTCCTTTCTTCAAACATATAAAGGTCTTGGTAATCTAATGTTTTATTCATATATACATTTTTAAGTCTATTGATGCTTCAACAGTGAAAGGGCCTTTTACATTTCCCTGCATCTGCACCTATTGACAAACAAAATGATGTTTGTTTATGTTACTCTTTCAAAGCATTTGTAAAAAAAACAAAAACACGATATCTGTGCAACCACATATATGTAAATGCTGTTTTATTGTCGGATCGACCTGTCACTAAGAGTGATTGTATTCCAGGTCCTTAGCGTTTATTTTCTGAAAGTGTATTTATTTAATTAACTGAAGTCACAATCATGTTTTAACTGTCTTGAATATCTTTTGATTGTCTGTTTTATTTATATTTTCATTAACAAAAATGCTTTTTATTTGACTAAGTTTGAAAAATGTGACAAAATATTAAATAAAAAACATTAAACATTAATTTCACCCACTGGCCTTGCAATACATTCTTAAATTTATTATTCTCATAAACTACTTTATTTCTTTCTCTGAGGGGAAATTTTTTTAATCATGTTTTTAAAGTTGACAAATGACCCAGAAACATTTTGCTTCACCTGGTAACATTCAGGGTTGATTAGTTTTCTGACCAATGACCAGGAAGACATTGGCTTTATAGACCTCAAGCTCAAACATCTCCAATAGTCTCTTTGACCAAGAAAACGCTTCACTGGTTTTGCCATCCCACGTTCCAGGAGAATACAAATATCACACAGAAAAAAGAAAAATGAAAAGAAAAATACATATATCAGAAATCAGGTCTCACGCTCGATACCACAGCCTGTGTTTTCTGTTTTCATCTCCACAGTCACTGTCTGGTCGAGATGAAAAAGGCCAATAGAGGAAAAAGACGCAGTGAGAGACATATCGTAACGAGAACAATTAGCTATGTTTCTGTGTTTAATATAACTTATAATTGAATATTTGGGGTTTGGACTGTTGGACAGACAAAAAAAAAACTATTTTCAGACTAGGTTCTGGGAATTTTATACCATACACCATTTTATAAACTACACAATTTGATGAAAACCATTGTTAATTGAGGCCCTGGTAGAGTGATTTCTCAATGAGGTAGAAAGCAATGCCAACCATTTCCTTTTCCTCGTCCATTTGTGCGTTGATTAGTCACACCAGTGAATGACAGAAAGAAATATGCCTTAACTGTAATGCCCTCATAATAGATATGATGAATATCTGTCTCATTCAAGCTGATAAATGACCTGCACTGATCTTACTCTTGCTATTAGCTTTCAGTTTGTATCAGTGCACGGCACAAATAGCATCTCCGGGACAGATCTGTGCTGCCTCCAAGCTACGATCGAAGATACACGAGGAAAACTTACATCTCAGTGGCCTTAAGTTTTAAAGTTTGTGTTGTCTGGAAGTCAGGCCTCATCTTTCCTCCCCCTTGTGTCACCACATATGGGATACAAGCCTGTTTGGACTTCGCCTCAGGATAGGAAGAGGAAGGCGCTTGGCAGCTCACAGCTGATCCTCACAGTACTGCTGCGCTCCCTCACTACGGTCGCTGTCTATTCTAGGATCAGCAGGCGGTGCTGCGATAGGCTAGAAAGGCATCACAATGTGTCAATGAGTGAGGACAAACCAAATGTATTCAGATAGTAAGAACGGGGGTTGTGTAGGAGCTCAGCTGATGGAAGTGGATTTAAGGGGTTTTATCTATTCTTGGCAGAAACACAGCAAAGTGATCTGAGTTCTTTCAAGCATGAATATCTGTGAAATCAACAGAGCTCCACTGTATTTACTCCTGATATAGATGATTGGGATCACTTGACCCAAAGGAAGATGGAAAATGTTAATATCATTTTTAATTGCTCAAATAAAAACTTTAGTTCTTTCCAATTTGTCACCATATTCCTGTTTTTATTTTTTTTGTACATTTCTGCACATTTTCCATCTTTCTGTGCAAATGTGTCAATCTCCACATATACACAAGAATAAAACTGCTGCGAACAAAGTATGGCACAACTTCTTTTGAATTTAAAAGAAAGTACATTATTCTCACCCTCCTCTCAGAGAACATATTGCATTCCACGGGCGATGAGTTTTGATAATGGCAAACCAGTGACAAAATACACATAGCTTGAATGTAAGATCTTTACCATTTTATCTGTATAACATCATTTCAGATTATTGTCTTTACAAACAAGAAAATGACTTGTATTAAAAATGAGTTTCGAGACCAAGGGTTTGAAAAATTCAAGCACTTTGGTCTCAGTGCAGATTGAGAAATACTTAGTGCTGTTACACTGTAACAAAAGGATGAAAGCCTGAAATAAAGTTACAAACAGACCTCTGCTTGTACCGATGCACCATCATTAACCATTAATAACTTTCAAGTAACGGAATAGCTGAGACTTGGTGCATTTAGTGTTTGCACTCCTCACAACAAATAATGAAAATATGGTTAAAACCTGACTGTAGCTTCCACCCTGTTTCTCAAGAAGCACGGACGATCAGAAATACTCAGCATTCAACTCAGTTCAGGACGACGTCGATGATCATGCTTCCTAGTTGGAGGAGTTAGTAGCTGCAGGTGCTGCTGAGGCCTGAGTGTCTGTGTCTTTCAGCAGGTTCTGTTTACGAGTCGAGCCTCCTGCTTCTCTGTGATCTGCTCCAACTGCCTCCGATACGCTGCTGAAGCCTTCCTCTCTGTGAAAAGAGATAATTCCCTGAATTAAAAATATTAGCAGCTTTGTTGTCGTTCAAAATGTGCCTGTCAGTGTGGGTTTAAAGATTTGATTCACAAAGCAACTGTAATGTCACTGTGACGATGAAAGACAGACAGAAAAACAGAGGGACAGGACGACAGCATTTCCACTCACAGTCATACTCACTTCAGAAGTTGCTCCAATTCTCGCTTGATCTTTGACACTATAGGTGGACCCTGATAGGTCAAAGCAGTGTAGAGCTGAACCAATGAAGCCCCAGCACGGATCTTATCCATAGCATCCTGCCCACTGGCCACACCGCCAATTCCCACAATTGGTATTTTACCTACAATAACATGAATATAATTTTCAGTTTACTGTCGAATTAAGACGAGAAAAAACTGAAAATTATCCCATTTGAGAAACAGAAACTAAAAACATTTTTGTCTTGCAGCAGAGGGGATGAGGAATGGACATTACCTTTGGTGAGGTTGTACATCTCTCTCACAGTGCTGGTAGAGAGGTCTTTGAGCGGCTGGCCACTGAGCCCACCAACCTCAGACTTGTGTGGATCCTGGAGCGTCTCGGGCCTGGACACCGTGGTGTTGGACACCATTAAACCGTCCACACCCAGCTGCAGAGACAGGACGTACAAAGAGGCGAGGACAGGAAGTAAGTCACAGATAATGATTAATGTTGGGAGAATATGAGTAAAGGACATTTGGCTATCACAGACCTCCAATGTAAAGTGCACCGTTACTAAGTGCTGTTAAAATATTTGCTTTCTTTTCCCTCAATGTCTCTTCCATTAGGGTTGGTCTCCTCCTCGCTCCGATGAGCAAAAAAAACATTAGAGTTAACCTACTGAGGTCGTGATGACGTAACCAGAGCAGAGTTGAGCCGAGACTTGTGAGTGATTCTGTTACGCAACACATTTTAAACAGAGCTCTGATGAGTCTAGTTAAAAAGTTAGTACAACTTTAAAACCGTCAACGTCAGGCAGATTTCCATACCTGTGATTTACGTAATACTGGAGAAAAGCTCAACTTAAAACCCTATGATTGATCACTAAAGAATTACAGGCCTCATTCTAACAAGGACAAGATTCTTTATTGAACAGAACTAAAACACAAACTTAGGAACATGCTGAAGCCAGAAAGAACAAAACTAAAGCAACAGATATTAGTCCAAAGATTTCATTTTTCCATGTTTAATATACCAAATGTTTTACTTGTTCATGACACTTTAAATTATTTATTCTTCTTAATTTAATCAATTTAATTCCCTGAACTTTTAATTGCGTATTTTTTCCTGTATTCTTGAGAAGGGATGAAAGAACTACACAATTTAAACAGATTTAAGATTTAACTCTATAAAAGCAGAATGTGTAAACTTAAAAACATGTTTTCCATTTTTTTTTTGTTGCCAGATTAGTTTTACATTTTAAAAGATAAGAATCAAAAATGTAATCTCTATCCCTCCCAGTAAAAACTCCACAGATGAGGAACTGATTCCTGTCTGAATAAAACCTGCACATGCGCTTTTATTTGCAATGAAAGCAGCATACAGCTGTGATGAATGTTAGATCATAATGAAATTCAAATCAAAAGCACAATAACGTCAAACCTCAGTGACAACAGCGGCAATGTCTTGTTTGTCCTGCGCTGTGAGGTCGGGAGCGATCTTCACCAGGACCGGAGGTTTGTGTTCTCCCTGCAGGGCATCACGCTCCTTCAACACCTGAGCAGATTGTGTGAAGTGAGAACATCAGGTGAGAGGGCACAGAGAGACACAACTACAGAACCAGGTGATTTCACTTTGCAGACGCTTGTGTCAGAAAGAGGCACAAGAGACAAGCTGAGAGATTGTGAATGAAAGGATGAAGGAGATTGAGCTTCACACATTTTCAGAATAAAGATCTACTATACGTAACAATGAATTTCCTTGTAATTTCATTTTATTTTTGAAGGGGATATGTTGAGCAATGAGTCCAGTGATTTTTGTCACTATTAGGTCCCAGTAATTAAACAACCATTCGGACAATCCTACCTTATTCAGGAGCTGGTGGAGCTCAGCCTTCCCCTGCAGATCCCGCAGACCGGGCGTATTAGGGCTGCTGACGTTTACCACCAGGTAGTCAGCCAGAGGGCCCAGCATTCTCACCCCCTCCAAGTAATCTGCCCCCGCGTCCTGGGACAGCTTGTTCTTCCCCAGGTTGATGCCCAGGGGAAGGCCAGCTATAAACACACACACACACACACACACACACACACACAAGGAAGTTCAGACAAATACAAACACAAGCTGCATCATCAGACGCATGACTCAGCTGGGGCAGAGGCTGCTCATGTGCTAAATGGGCTAGGAGCAGGTATGGATCAGACACAACAGAACGGGAGACAAGGACAGGTCAAGAATATTCTAACAGAAAAGAAAATTTTAACCCAAATCCTATTTAGTGCTCGGTTTCTTTGTTTCAAACTAACTGACTAGTAAATAATAAATACAGAGAAGCCAAAACGTGCCAGATTTATCCCTCACTCTATGTTGTAATAAAAATAAATGCTTTTTTTTTTAAAATGAGAAATCAAAATGGGTTGAAATATTAAAACGTTACGGAAAGTACTTTTTTTTACATTACATTAGTCTCTACAGAATATACAGAGGGCCTGCTAACCTTTACTTTGCTCTTGCTGTGCTTCTTCCCGAGCTTTCAGCCTCTGCTGCGCTTCTGCCAAACCACAGCTGTTGAATCCATATCTGGACAAACACATACACAGTATAACTTGTTAGAATGCCAGCCTATTAGTAAAATGAATCATACAAAAAACAACATTTGAAAACAAGCTGAAAATCAAGTGCACTAAATACTAAAACCTTAATATGACATTTTCTTTGGAGTAATTCAAATGAGATGCTTTAAATCAGATGACAACACTTTAAATTCACTAGTAAATTTCCATAAATTACTAATTTTACTGGGTATAATGACAGAGAGAAACTAAATACTGGTAAAGACAGATTTCCTTCACTTATTCATCCCTCATTTACACATGTATTAAAACTGCTAAGAAAATGACAAAAGCCTGTGAACTCTTATTCTCAGCTGTGAAAATTTGTTCTCTACACAGCAAACCTGTAGGAGGCATAATCTCTTTAAACAGACTGAACTCTGTGAAAAAGAAAATTATTTTACAAAATGAAAATTATTATGATAATGTGAACTTAAACTAATGTGACTCATTTCCTGCTAAACCCCCATTAAATCATAACAGATGTAAAAAAAACTAAAAACATCTTAATTGAAAATGGAACATTTAAAGAAATGTACATAAAAACACAGTCATACATTACAAAACATACTATTTGTATTTTTACCAATATATACATTTTATTCAGTGCACATAGCTAAAACTAACACAGTCACAATAGTCGGCTGGATTATCAACAGGGCAGCTTCTGTTAAAACATACCTGTTAATAACAGCCCGATCTGCGCTGAGTCGAAACACACGTGGTTTGGGGTTCCCCTCCTGAGGTTTGGGCGTGATCGACCCCACTTCGACAAAACCGAAACCCATCTTGTACAAACCGTCCACAGCCTCCCCGTGCTTGTCGAAGCCCGCCGCAATGCCAATAGGGTTTTTGAACTTTAATCCCAATACGTTCACTTCCTGTGGAGACACAATGACAAACACAACAAAGTCTTAGAGAGTCTGGGATCATTCTGAAACAAACAGTCTGGTCGTGTGGCAGTGAGGTGACATGCTTACCAATGACGCAGGGTCCTGGTAGCGATTCAGAGGAACCAGACCCAGACCGATCATCTTCACTGCCAACACATGTGCCGTCTCTGCCCCCACAATCCTCTGCAGCAGGGGCATAAGTTGGTTGGCATAGAAACGCTCATCTCCAACCACAGTCAGGTAGGAGGCAAACAGAAGGCTCCCTGAGCTGAAGACCTTGACCGCTTCTTTTAACTGCTTCTGTTGACAAGATCGTGAGAAATTAATACATACAACTACAGCGTAGAAGGACTCACTGTGAACAGACTGGTAATAGTTTAATAAACACATTCATAATGTTATCAAGGTCCCGATTTCCAGAATAACGATAAGTTTGCATCCAGGGTTTGGTTTAATAATCGAGTTAACATCCAGAAAGGATGTGTGGCCGTGTGCAAGAGATAGTAACTGCAAGACACATCACATTATTAATGTGTCAACACAGCAAAGGCTGACGGGACATCAATGCAACTGAGACATAATGAATAATGAAATTAATTCCACTTGTGCTTTTCCTGCAATGACATCCCAAAATGTCTGCTGGCAAAACTCTATTGGGAGGTTCCCAATATCAAAAGCATGGTGCTGCATGCCAAGAAGAATTACCACAAAGAGATGTAATGGCTGTTTTTATTCTTGTGTAATGATTAATAGACGAAACAGACATGTATGTAGAAAGATGAATGAACAGATGTGTTTCTCGTGGGTTAACTAACTTTATGAGTGTTGTTTAAAGGTAATAGATGTTTATGGCCTTCCTCCTTTTGTTTGACACTTGACAAATGATCACTGCAGGGGTCACTCAAGGGGTTTGATCAGAGGGGTGCAGGGATTTCTTGCGTGTATACAGGACGGGGGTCTTTTGTGTCGTAAACGAAGATAAGGGACCTCTGAGACAGATGGTACATGAAAGGAGTCACTCCAGAGGGCTGAGACAGAGATGGAGACAGGATGTCTACACACCTTGATCATAGATCAAAGAAGTTTATTGATAACCTTTTGCTCCTCTTGGGGAGGGGCTTGTAGTGTATAAAGATGTTCATTCTCCTCTAAGTCTTTACTCATTGTATAATGTCCTTCTCGTGATTTGTACTCTGAGTCCACCTGCAGGTGCAAATTAAACTTACCAAAAAGACAACTGTATGATTTGTGCTTGACTTTACAGAAATTCCCATGACAGAGATAAAAAAAAAAAGCAACCAGCAACAAAATCAATCACAAAGACATGAAATACAAAATTGCTACAGGATCATGACCAGAACAGAGAGACACAAAAACTGACATTAGAGAGAAAGTTTAGAAAACGATCACAAAAAGAAAACAAAGACAACAAAACAACCACAACACGGAGAACAGGTACTTAATATACACCTTTCACTACAGACTGAATATTATGGTTGGAGAAAAGTAGTTGTGCACAGGATGATTGCACGAAGCTGTACAGTATTAAGTATTTGTGAACTGGCACGTGCACACGTAGACATCAAAGTGGGCTTGAGCCCCTGCCCCTTGAGAGAAAATGCCATTTTTTTATTTTTTATAAAAGAATATTATACTCCTGATTGTGCACAGCTTCCCTGACAAACAAATATATTGATTGAATAAACAATGAAAATATCAGGTCGGGAGATTAGACTTTCGATGTCATCTCTACCTTCCGTCCCTCCACGTCCCCTGCACAGTGGTGAGCACTAGAGCTGTGGACATTTCTTAAAAATTTCTTGTGGCCTTTTTCTCACTTGAGTCCCGCCCTCCGAAATGTCTGTGCACGTCCCTGTTTGTGAATATGTATAAAGACTGAAGTATTATATATACATATGGTAAATAAATGGTCTGGATTTATATAGCACTTTTCTAGTCTTGATGACAACTTAGTGCTTTACAGTACAGTTTTTATTTTTTGCCATTCACACATTGCATCTATACATATGATATATGATAAGCCCTATGAGACAAGTTGTGATTTGTGAATATGGGCTATACAAATAAAATGTGATTGATTGATTGATTGACATGAATATAGAAAGTGTATATAAGCATCATACATATGGAATGATATATTGGGTATTTATTATAAAAATGTAATGTTTAGCAAAAACGAGAAGTTGTGTTGTTGTGATTACAATAATAACAGTGCTTCATTATGACGTGTATAAATCCTACAGTCTATGGTATAGATACAAAGATGCAGACTGCAGCCACAAAGACACTAAAGCATCGTGTCTTTGAATCTTTGGTCTGTTCAGCAGCGGCCTCCCTCCTTGTCTGTACCCGGTGACCCAGCGTTTGTCTCTGGGCAAACACAGCAACACTTCGGGGAGAACACTGGATATCCTCCACCTGAACACACTGACGTACACGTGTGTCTCTGTGGGACTTTTTACACACAATTACTGCTTGTTTGTCAATGAGCAAACACACACCACCGCTGTGTGAATGTGTGAGTTACAGTGTGTTGTCCTGCAAACACACAGCGAAGCTAGGTTTCACTGTTTCTGACTTAACAGCGGAGGAGAAGCTAAGCTAACACAACCGTCACATGAAGTCTCACGCTGTTGTTTCACACTATCCTGAAGCAGGTTAGTTAGAGAGGGACATTACCTTCAGATGTCCCGCCATTGACGCGACTCTGTCATTGCGTTATAAGGACACAGGAGGAGTTTCCTGACATGTTACACAAACACACGCCGGCTCCACTTCCGCCTCATCCTCTCGCGATGTTTCCATCCTGAGCGTTGACTGGTGGAGGAGATGCAGGGGAGCAGCTGAACCTTCTACGGTGGCCCTGAAGCAACACATCACATAACACAAATAACAAATAAATAAACACACCAGCAAAAAAAACCCCACAACGGTAAATACAAAAAACACAACAGCAAATAACAAAACACAACCACAGATAAGAAAACACAACAGCAAATACAAAAGTCAACAGCAAAAAAAAGAGAGCAGCAAATAAAAAAAACACAAGAGCAAACACTAAAAACCACAACAGAAGAAAAATACACAACAGCATATAAGAATGTACTTTGTATTCGCTGTGTGTTTTCTTATTTGTTTTTGTGTTTTCTCATTTGCCGTTATGTCATTTGTTTTCTGTGCTGCATTAGTCTCATGTGTTTTTTATTAACGGTTGTGTTTTCTTAATTGCTGTTGTGTTGTATGATTTGTTGTAGTATTTTTATTTGTTGGTCTGTTTCCTTATTAACAATTGTGCTTTTTTGTCTATTGTGCTTTACCATCTGTCGTTGTATCTCATTTTGCCGTTGTGGTTTCCCATTTGTCATTGTGATTTTCACTTCAGGGCCACCGCAGCTTCTTCTGCACTCACAGTTTTTCTCAAGAGGTAAAAAGAAGGACGACAATATCAACAAAGATTTGATTTGAGAAAAATACATTTTGTTGTAATACATTGTCATTATGATACAAATACAATAGTTTTGATTCACACGAAAAAACATATTTTTTCGTGTGAATCAGTAAATAAAAAGGTGGAACCTGTCCTTGGTCAGTTGCAGAAGAAAAGCTTCATCTTGTGTGACCTTTGCCGAGTGACTCCTTCACTTTGCATCTTGTTTGAGTGTCTGCAGTGATTTTCCTAATCTATTGAGAGCATATGCAGTGTTTTTCTGGAGAAAGTTCACTCATTTACATGTGACAGACGGACGTGATCTTGCTCAGTTGCTGCTGCAGCCTCAGTCCCCTCAGCATTATGTCCTTTAGTTCTGTACATCACAATAACCATGGACACATTGCTCCGAACCTCTGTCTTTTTGTGGATTTCCGCTGGATTTCTACTTTCACCTGTGAAGTCTGGGGCCTGTTGCAGCGATGATTTACCTGCCCGGTGTGATCTCGTTTTCAGAGAAGTCTGCTTTGAGTTTGTGGAGGAGTTGAAAACCTGGTCCCAGGCCAGGAGCAGCTGTGAAAAGAGAGGTGGGGAGCTCCTGAGGGAGATGAACAGCCCGATCAAAGTTCTCCTGAAGAACATCACCAGACAGGGAAACACCAGCAACTTCACATGGTGGCTGGGGGAGGGGGTCCAAGGGGAACCAAGCGGAGGTCAGTAAAATACACACACACAAGATTTATTTTGTTGTTGTTTTTCATGTTTAGTTTATTATGTCTTTGGCTTCTGATCCTTAAAATCAATTAGCGTAAGGCCTTCCTTTGAGACTGCCAAACCAAATACAGCTCAAGGAAATAAACAACTTTTTGTTTTCAAGTTGTTTGATTATATTTATCATCAGATGCCATGTAGATAATAAAGGTTATTCAATAACAGAGAAGATAAAATCCTGATCTTCAAACATCATTTACTCAGATTTAGAAATTTAAAAAAAGTTAGTTGTAAATTTCTTGTTTAATAATTTTAGATAATTCAGATGACACAAGACTATGGTAACTCTGAGTAAGTGTTAAATGGAGATTTTTCAGCATAAGGTTCAGGCTGACCAAATCGGACAGTTTGACAAAAAATGGTTTAGAATGAGATTTAGACACATTCAGATTACATCTATCTTAGTGATACTATACATATGTAGATATCAACATAAAACCTTTAATTTAGGCCAATAGAAATCAAAATAAAATATAGAAATAAAATAAATGGAGACCAAAAGTCATTCTTCACCTTAAGGGTTTAAGAAATAACCAAATCCACACCAACACTTTCA
Source organism: Hippoglossus stenolepis (assembly GCF_022539355.2). Classification (NCBI taxonomy): domain Eukaryota; kingdom Metazoa; phylum Chordata; class Actinopteri; order Pleuronectiformes; family Pleuronectidae; genus Hippoglossus; species Hippoglossus stenolepis. The sequence goes on from NC_061483.1 coordinate 11,740,609, forward strand.
GAAACTTGTTAAAAGGATTAAGTTTAGTTCTGATTGACTATGTGTTAAAGGTTCAGCGTGTAAGATTTAGAGTGGGTCCTCTCAGGCCGCCATGTTTTTTTACAGTAGCCCAGACTGGACAGACTAAACCTTTTTGAGTTTTTATGGCAACTGAAGGCTTCCAAAGGTTCTCTTTCATGTTTGGAAGGGGAGCTGCAACAAGCAACTTCACCACTAGATGTCACTGCATTCTACACACTGAACCTTTACAATAACTCAATAAACACCTACAAATAAACACTGACAGATTTGCATACAACATGTGTGTAAATTACACTTAATTTCCATTTTCCAGTTCTGAAAGTCCATCAACAGAAAATGAATGGGTATCAAAAGCAGTATTGTATTATACGTCTGTGTGTGTTTGTGTTTGTGTGTGTGTGTGTGTGTGTGTGTGTGTGTGTGTGTGTGTGTGTGTGTGTGTGTGTGTGTGTGTGTGTGTGTGTGTGTGTGTGTGTGTGTGTGTGTGTGTGTGTGTGTGTGTGTGTGTATACACAACAGAAAATGAGGATCCCTCAGAGTACAGCTGCACATACATGAAGCTGAATCCTCTTCAGCTCGTTGTGACATCAGACTGCAGCCAGAGACGCAGCTTCCTCTGCAGCCGCAGTATGTTAACAACTGCTTCCTTATCATTGCTTTAGCTCCATCTTCCCCTCTTTTTCTTTGTCTTTTAATTTTGTCTAGCTTTCATTCATTTCATTCCTTTGTATTCAACGTGCAGCTTGATGAATGTGTCACTCTTGTTTTAAAGGTTTGCGGTCTTCATCAGACACAGTGGTAAGAGATCCATCGCACCCTAACAGAGTGAAACCATGTAAACATACAAACTGAATTTTCACATTTGTTCATGTTGTCTTTGCAGAATAAACTTGTGTCCAGTCATGTGAGCAGACCACGTAAGTAAGATTGAAAAGACCTGCCATTTCCAGACATGAACTCCGTAAATTGCCGGAAAGTTGGGTCTGGACATTTTCCAGACTTTGCCTTTCACATATGAAGAACACAGCAGGAGAGTGTTCGGGTTAGAAGCGTTCACAGCAGGGAAATGTCCAGAACATTTAGGCAGGTGCCTGTGTAGACCAGGACATGATGTAAAAATCTCGCTGTGATTTCACATGATGTTATTTTGCAGCCCTGGCGTCGCCCCTTGTGGTCAAAAAGTCTCAGATCTCATTGTCTTTCCAAGTTGGCATCTTCGTCAGCGTCAACATATATGGCACCTCTTTTTCATCCTGAGATATGTGTGTGAGAAACATCATTAACATACCCACCCGAACATTTTCCTACTGAATTCTCGCACTGGCTCTCTCAGATATTTCCCAGACATTTTACTAGGGGGCTGGCATGAAAAGTTCCGGAAAATGTGTGGAGCAATCAACATTTGCGTGTCTGAAAGCATCTTCTGTGTTTTCACTGAAAGTAAAGAACAGAAGTCAGAGTATCCGCTTGTCTTTCTCTGCCCCTCTAACACACACACTTCAATTTCAGGACCCAAAAGGGACATTGGTCCACCCTTGTCACAAATCAGGAGTCTTCTCCAGGTGAGAGATGCCTCGCTCATTTAACACACAGACAATGAATACAACTATGTATATATTATAATTATACTTTTTTATTTCTAAAACTATTTAATATAATAAAAAAAGTACTGTTTTTCTGAGACAGGTGGCAGACAAAGAACTACAGCGAATGGAAACAACAGTAGGGGAACCGACCAATGACAGCAGGGTAGGTACCTTCGCTTTGGAAGAAATATATACATCATTATCATCATGACATTTAACTTTTTTTATACTGAGAGTCTGTCATGGTGCGTCACAAGTTCTCTGTTTCTTACCTTCGCAGGACAAATTCATTAAGTATTTGTTAGGAATCGCCCAAAACCTGACTTCAACATTTGCTTTGCAAAACAATGACACCGTCAGTCACATCATCAACTGTAGCACCGGCATCGTCCTCCTCTCAATAAAAAGATGCGACATCAAGGAAAACCCAAGCCCCATAGTACGTACACTAGATCCTGTGACCGTGACACACAAGCAATCACACACACACACACTGATGTCGTTATTGGTCTTGTAGTCAGTTGATGTTGAACTTTTCCCCCTTCCAGGCTTTGTTTGAGCAGATTTTTGAGATCTATCGTACAATCGCTAGTCTGATTGGTTCCGTGATCACAGGCCAATATATCATCAGGCACCGGACAGGCACCATCTATCAGAACAGGTAGGAATTTTCCTTCAGAATATCCCTGACAATGTATATACGTCCCATGATCTCTGTGACTTATTCGATTTTCTTATATTTATATTCACCTTTTATGTCCCTCTCGTCAGTTTCAAGCCTGCGGACCTCGGTGGTGCAGTGCTGGGTTCAGTCAAAGATGGTGAGTTTGTCAAACTCCCCTCGTATTCAGCACTTCAGTCTCAGCTGAAAGGGTACAGCAAGGTCTACACTCAGGTATGTGTGTGTCATCATCACGTGTATGTGTGTGTCTGTATTTGTTGTCATCTACAGCCTCTTAATAAGGGGCTGTTCTCTTTCTCAGTTGGCCACGTTCTCACCGAATCCTCATCCTTCTGACGACAACATCTCAGGAACTGTTTGCAGCATCTTACTCAGCAATGAGTTCTCTGACATTAAGCTGGAAAACCTGACAGAGATGATAGAGGTACAGAATATTGGGTCATTTGAACTATAGTGCTCCTTTTTTTAAAGGTAGGTAGTAAGCAAATGGAAAGAAAAGGCGGCATTTGTCAGGGACTAGAACAGATTGGAGACAGTTTGAAAATTACAATAGGTGAAACTGACATATTACCAATGATAGTGTTATTAGAAAGGTTATTCAGAGTGTCTAGAGTGAACCTCCTCACTGCCGGGCTATAGGAAGCAGCTTTTGACATTATCAGTAGGCAAATTGAAGGCATATGAGGGAGGGTGCAACCACCTTTAAACCAAAATGACAAAATAAAAACCTCCCCCTTACAACCCTCAATTCATCCATCCCCTCTCAGCCATCCCCTCATCCCCTCTGAGAGAGGGGCTGCATTTGCACAAAGAGAATTTGAGGTGAGCGTCATAGTTATTGTTGCTGACTAACTAAATCATGGGACCTGCAGTTTATTTTTAAAAGTTGAAACAGAATGACTAGGAGAAATCCTACCTGCGTCTGAGGCTGTTAAAACATCCGTTAAGCTTTTACCATCTTCGGCAGGCAGGTATCAGCATAAACTCAGAAGCTCTCTACTGAAGGTCAGACAGAGTGTAATCAATCCAATTTTGATCATCTGTACATCTGAATATTTATCTTTCTTTCCCTTTTAAGCCCTTTTATTAAAAGAAATTCTCCCCTGTGTCAAATCAAACTGACTTTCCAACTTTCATCAAAGCCCTCACACAATTCGTTTGGTCCTGAATATGCAAATATGAAGATATTTCTTCTTACTTCCACTCCCATGAATATTTGGCTTCACATTCTCATTTTAAAACCTTTAGTTGAAGAAAAAAAACTGTCTGATGCTCTGTCTTCATATTTTGATGCTATGTTTCCTGGTTCCTCCAGATCTTTATGCCTCGTGCAAGTGCTTCAGCAGTGATGAACAATACTGTTGTGTTGGAGAGAAACACTAAGGCGCTGAGCAAAATCAACATCTCTGACCCGAACATGACCATCGTCTTTGACATGGAGCCCAGTATCAATGTGTCACTGATTCTCACCTTGTCTCATGGGTCACCTCCTAACTCTGCATATTCTAAGAGCACAACCATCTTGAGACCAACAGGTAGACATCAGGTTTTGATTTATAACCATGTACCCTGACAGAGTTTTGTCATTTTTACTACTTGAGTTTAATATTCGTGAGAGATTTATGTGTCTCTTAAACTCATCTGTATCTGCAACAGTAGAATAATCCTGATCCAGGTTGGGACTCTTGCAATAATACAAAACAGTTATAGACAAATTTTGTTTAGTATAATATTAATGCTTCAGGACCGGCAACTGTCAGTGGCCACAGGTATGGCAGTTTTGGGTTGTCCGTCTGTCCTTCCCATTCTTTTGAAGATGATATCTCAAGAGCACCTTGAGGGATTTTATCTCAAATTTAGAGCCTCACAAACCTGTTTTTGACATCTGAACTGGGGATTTTTTTCAAATTTTGGCCAGTTATCATTTAGAATCAAAAATTAACTGATCCGATTTCAGTGGTCAAAGGCCAAAGGTCACAATGACCTCCTATCGTTGTGAATGCAATGCATCAGGAACCACCTGTAGAGACTGAAATTGCACTGGGCGGTGGAGGAATACAACCGCAGGGCAGAACTTCTAGTTTTTCCATGCTTTGTATATTCTTTCTCATATGTTATTTTATATCAAATAGACAAATTGTTTGAAGTTTCATTCAATAGGTTCTTGGATTATTGAGCTGCTTTTTGCTACAGGACGCTACCGCTGGATCATAACCTCAGAGATGTTAGAGCAGACTCCTGGAATCTGGTACGTTGAAGCTGGACTCTTTAATTCCACATGGGAACCAGGCCTGACACTGAATATATCTACTTTTATGAGCAAGTGTCTTTACTGGCACATAGAGAGGGAGATGTGGACCACAGAGGGCTGCCAGGTGAGTTTTCACATGGATAAAGTCTTAATAAACGTGGCTTTTTTACTTTGGCCCCGCATGTACATGCACGGGTATGTATTTGCAGCAATTGCAAATCAGTGATTAGCTGTCGTTGTCTAAGGTGGGAGAGAAAACCACTCCAGGAAGAACACAGTGTCTGTGTAATCACCTCACGCTGTTCGGGAGCTCCTTTTTTGTGATGCCAAACTACGTGGACATAACTCATACGGCCGAGTTGTTCGCCACTGTCTCTCAGAACTTTGTGGTGCTGGCCCTGCTGTGTGCGTTTTTCGGCCTCTACCTGGTCACTCTGCTGTGGGCCTGCTATTCTGACCGCAGGGCACTCTCTAAGGTCAGTCTCTCCACACTGCACTCAAGTTTAGTCAACTAATGTTTTTCATGCTATATTATTAGTTCAAGTTTAAGTTTCAAGTCAGAATGCAGTTGTTGGAACAGCTCGGCTTCCAGAAACTCAACAGGTTACATTAGAAAAACAAATGCTCTCTTCTTGATTATCAGCAATTTACAAGCTTATCACCTCCCACGTTAAGCCATAATGTCATTTTTGTGAATGGTGGATGTTTTTTTTGGAAACTAAACTCTCCACTGGCCAAAATACAGCAATTTCCGCCAAAACATTCATATTTATGCCTTTGAATGTTTTATGTTGAACTATCAGAGAAAGATGACTCTGCTGGAGGACAACCACCCAGGAGCTCAGTACAACTACCTGATCAGTGTCCAAACTGGCCATCGCAAGAATGCTGGGACGACTGCCAGCGTGAGAGTCTTCTTTTCATGAATAGCTCATAGAATAATAATTTTACTGAGGTACCATACATGTTGACTTAAAGGCCCATGCTGCTTCTTTAAGCCGGTTTGATTCACACTGTGGATACTTTAGATTAATGTTTTCTCTCCATTTACCTGAATATATTTGTCGTCAATCAGAAAACGTATTCGGTTCAGTTACCCTATTTTTACAGCTTTACAGTGACAAGCACGGTGTTCATGTGCTACATTAGCCAACAAATCTAATCCAGATGGCAAGCAAGAAGCAAACATAGACATTGTGACGAGAGAAATATAATTTTGCTTCCTTCAAGGATAGATTCATAGTTTTTCAAAAATATGATTTGATTTCATGAAAATCAGATCAATCAGATTTAAAATTAAAACAGAAATTTGATAATCCATGTTTTCCCCAACTGCATTACCAATCAATGATGTTTTGTGGTTTGCTTGCGTAGTTATGGTTATGTAAGGTATATATAATGTGTAGTAAATGGGCTCCTCTACACAATCCTGGTTGCTGTTGAATCGTTATGTCGTGCTCTCCTGCAGGTCACGATGAAGCTGATAGGCACAGAGGGAGAGAGTGAGACACACACGCTCACTGATCCCGATAAGCCCGTATTTGAGAGAGGAGCTGTCGACATGTTCCTATTGGCCGCGCCGTTCCCAATGGGAGAAGTGCGGAACCTCCGGCTGCAGCACGACAACTCTGGAGGTCACCCATCATGGTACAACACAGGCTGAGACTAAACACACCTCAGAAGCCATTCACACATTCTTCAAACTATCACTGGCACGTTACTTCTAATGAAAACAAAACTTTCTGCTAATATATAATATATATTTTTTGTGTTATGTCCCTTGTAAAAAGGTATATAAACAGAGTGATCATAATAGACCTCCAAACACGACACGTGGGGCACTTCTTCTGTGACTGCTGGCTGAGCGCCGACCGTGGAGACGGCATGACCAAGAAAACCTTCAACGCTGCAAAGAGCAACGAGATCGCCAGCTTCAGGTCAGAGTTGTTCCACTTTACACGGCTCACACTGAAACCAGTTCAGCTCTTGTGAAAGTTGCAGGAGTTGATCAGTGTTATTTTGAGTTTCTGTTTTTCTCTATCAGGAATATCTTCCAGAATAGAACGTCGACCGGCTTTAGGGATGAACACATCTGGGTGTCCATCGTGGATCCACCCTCGCGGAGTCCGTTCACACGAGCCCAGAGGGTCTCATGCTGCATGAGCCTGCTCCTCTGCACCATGGCCATTAACATCGCCTTCTGGAACATTCCTATAAATGAGGACTCACCAGTGATTTTTTCATTAGGTCAATCCTTCAAACACACGTTTCACCCAAGAGGGAAAACTACTCTTTATGTCAATTTCATCAGGTTGTGTTTTAGGCATCTAATAATCACAAACCCACTATTTTATGAGAAAGTGTCTCTAATAATCCACATATTCACACACATACACACACACATTTAAAATCTAATATAATGACTTGTTCTTTTTGGGTCTCAAAGTTTTGGATGAAAGGTTGAAGCAAACCCATTACGTAAAACATTTTCGACCATGGAGGCATCAGTACAGCTTTGCAGTAAAAGATAAATAAAAGTGGGACGAGAGAATAAGAGACACATTCATAAACACGTCATACTGAGCGTGTTGCTTTTTAGAGGTCGTAGGAGTTGAAAAGAAACACTCATAGCACCACAAACACTTTTCCAACAACGTGCTGACTGTGCGTACACGTGTGGGTGTCTGTAACCAGTAAGCTGGACGTCAGAGAGTTATTCACAATGATTTTGTGTGGAGAAGTGACTCATCCAGCTGGGCTTTTATCTCACTAACTCAGTCACTCACATTTAGGTGACTACAGACTGTCCACAAGAGGAAGCTGTTTAGTCATTGTCAGCAAAACCTGCAGATGACGTCATAGACCTTAAAAAAAGATGGACATACGTCTCTACATCCTCCCACTATCCAGGAAGGAAGCTAAAATGTCCTGAATATGAACGTGGCCATGTTGCACATTAGGAGCCAGAGTCTGTGCAGTAGAAATTGGAAAATGGAACCATGGTAGCGAGGTCCTGTCGATATAGGCACTCGACCAATCGTGTGTCAGTCTCAAATGTCAATCACGACTTTTAAAAAATCCCAAACAAACATACTGAAGAAATCAACACTTGAACACACATCAGTGTGATAAGTCCTCCCTCAAATTACAGAAACCTCCTTTTAGAAAAATGTTATTAGTGTGTACCGCTTGATCCATGGCCCATCAATTAACATGGAGGAGACAGGATTTGTGACCTATACTTCAGCCAGCCACCAGGTGGCGGTTTTGCTTCACTTTTGGGGAGATGTTATGTCATTTATCTTTATATACACACATCTTGGTGTCGCCACCTGCAGGAAAAATAAAAAATAAAATAATTCTTTATTGTTATTGTATTGTATTACCACTAAACAGTCACCGTCTTTTTGTTGTTGGCCTGTTTTCAGTTGCTTCAACAACTGTGTCCTTGTCTCTGTCCAGGGTCGTTGCAAATCACCTGGCAGGAGCTGATGGTGGGCGTTCAGAGTGGTCTCCTCATGTTCCCAATCAACATCCTCATCATCACCATCTTCCGCAGCATCCGACCCCGCATCATTTCAACTCCTCAGAAAGACGACTGTGAGGAGAGCCTGAGACGCTGTGCAGTTACCATACCGACTATTCTCAAGGTGTGAGAGTGTGCTCAGCAATTGCATGTGACTTGTTTTGTGCATAACTCTGATGAATTGCACTCATCGCTTTCCTTGTGAGACCAGAGACACGTTTTGCATTCAGTTAATGATGCATCTCCTGCTAATGATATATACAGTACATGTAGCATTTGGTGTTATGCTGTTCATCCCTCCTAGGACACAGAGGAGGTGATTTCTCTGGTGAGCAAAAGTCCGAGGAACAAGATATCAGAGACGTCCAGGCTGGAGTCCACCGCTGACCTCTGCTCCAGCTTGGACAGGGTGCATGATTTCATCCAACTCATGCAAGGTAGGTTTTTTTATTTTCATTTCTTTACTTTTACAGAAAAATAGCAAACTTGATCCCCTTTTGTTTGCTATGAGAAAAGGGACGTTCTTTACAGAAATAACCAGAGCAGCATTGTTGAGGAAAATAAACCAGAATGGCAAGTGGGCACATACATTCAGATGCCTTAAAGGTTTAAAGGATAAGGTTGCTGATATTGTACATTGTTGTCAACACATTCCATAAAACAACAAAACCAACACAGCTTGTCTCTCAATGCTCTTCCGTAGCCTTTCTGATTCTCTCAGCTCAAACATTTCTAGTTAAAAAACAGATCACAAATATATACTTTCCCAAAAAAGGCCATATCAGCCGGGCAATGTAGTTTATTAGCAAATATTTGAACAAGAATAAAATGTGCATTTTCAGGGGAGAATTTTAAGTTGCAGATTTTGGTGCAAAAGTGAATGTTTACAGCAAGAGGATGTTTTATGTGAGATTGACCTGAAATAAACTACAGTGCCATGTTCACTCTAATAAAGGAACATGTAACTCAGTTTGTTCCCTCATAGCACGCTACTGAAACCTTTACATTTTAGGTATCTCCCAATTTCTGACCAGAATACAAAGCAACACTTGCTTTGTGCAGTGAATACTTCCTTCCTACTCAAAGAAAGAAACCTCAAGTGCGAGAATGATCGCGCAGAGCAGAGAAATGTTATTACATGCTGGTTCCTCTGGTGTAATCCTGTAATCCACAGGGGAGAGTGAGAGTGACCCTCACTGGGTTTACTGCAGCAAGTTCCTCCTCGCTGGTCTCTGTCACCTCCTGATGGACCTGGAAAAGCTGGATGGAAAAAACTTCCAGAGTCCAGAGGAGTACCAGCAGGCACTTAACGTCACCAACGTGCTGGTTCGCAAGGCGGAGATGGTCTTCAGCAGCCACTTGGCCTACTGGTCAGCACACAGAAACTCAAATTTCACACACTCAGATATAAGCTCGCTAAATGTGCCTGTTTTTTTTCCAGTTATTTCCCGGGAAAATCCAGACATTTTTTAAACACGCTGGAAAAAATAAACATTCAAATTTCTTGCAATGTTAACCTTTGTATTTCTTGCTATGAATTTTAAAGAAATACACACAATTGAATTAGTATAAGTATGGTCATTTTAAATTTTATTTGCAAAAAGTATAGTGAACCGTCGAAGAAATGTTTCAAATTTAACCCAAGGGGGGTTGAAAGAAAGTAAAAGAAGATTTCTGGATTTCCCCCCTGATCCAGATCCACACCAGAATCTTATTTGGCTTCTTCCTTGACCCATACTGCATCCTTCCATCAAGTATTGTGCTAATCCAGTAGTTTAAGTGCAATCATGCTTAGAAACAAACCAACCAACAAACAGACAGGGGTGACAACATACTAAAGTAGTATATAGTATAGTAGAACTATTCTTTACTATTTGTATCATCCATTTTTCTCTCGTTCTCTTCCCTCTTCTTGGACCAGCCCACCTCCCGTGAAAAAGAAGCAGAGGAGGACGGGGGGCTGCTGGCTGCCGTGGTGGTGTGTGTTCCTGGGCTGGTTCCTGCTGCTGTCCATCAGCGCAGTGTCCACCTACTTCACCCTCTTGTACGGTTTTCAGTACGGCAAAGATAAGTCCATCAAGTGGGTCATGTCTCTGGGCCTCTCCCTCTTCCAGAGCATCTTCATACTGCAGCCGCTCAAGGTTGGTAAACATGGAAAAACTCGGGATAATATAACCAAGCTTATGGTCATTTACATGCTGCAAAAATAATGCAGTTGATTTAACAGATTTCTGTATATTGTCTTATATTTCTTATACAGAACATTAACAGATGATTTTCTGTGTCTGTATTTTGCAGGTGATCGGCATCGCTGTGTTCTTTGCCCTGCTGCTGAAACCTGTATCTGTGGAGGAGACTGAGGAAATAGAGCAAGTGCTGTTAAGTAAGAAAAACATTCTGCAGCTCATCTGTTACTTGAACTGGTTTGGCTGGACAGTCTCTGAGCTGTTAGTCAAGTGTTGTAAGTCTCTAAATGTCATTTAACACATGAATTGTTCAGCCCAGACGACTTATTCATATTTCATGAAGCAGACAGATGTATCCATTGCATTTAGTTTCAGGTTGACTGCAGAGAGCACTTATGTAATGAAGCAACAGTGAAACTCTTTGCTTTGACAACTCTGTAACTAGTGACCCTTTTAGTTTTCTTCTCGTCCCAAGTGACTCCTCTCTCTCTTTCCTCAAGTGTTTCTGTGCATCCTCCCTTCAGTTTAAGAGAGGTGAAGCACTGTGAGTCTCACTGCACCGTCTCCTCCATTTCACAGAGCAACAAGACAGGTGCAGGCGCTACTCTGGCAGACCCACACTGTGAGGATGCTGCATCCAGCCGGGGGGACGTCTCCTCCGATGGGCACAGCTTCAACACACCCCTCGCTTCTTAAACACTCTTTTGCACTTAATGGAAGTTTTACTTTCTGAGCATGAAATTGCATAACACATTCCGGTGTTTCGCATGTGTACAGAATCTCCAATGCCCCAGTATGTTTTCTGAATTGGTGAGTCAGGGTAAATGTTCGCTCTTGCATGTCAAAGTGTTGCTTCTTTCACGTCATCTACTCTCCATGATGACGTATGTGTACATAAAGAATATCTCTGGTTGCCTTACTTTCACAGCTTTGGTTCCCACGTGTACACGCTTTTCATTTCATGTCAACATACACAACTGTTAGATTCAATTCACAAGAGGCATTCAAGGAGGTTTATATGTCGAAACCTGTAAAACCTTTTACAACCATAAACTGCAAATAAAGATGACACCCCCCCAAAAGTGATGCCAAAGCCTCTCGACCCCCACCTGGTGGCTGGCGGCAGTATAGGTCGTAAATCTGTGCTACGGCTGCTCCATCCCGAGATCGCTACTGCGCAGACTCTGGCTCCAAATGGGCCAAATGGCAGCGTTCATATCCAGGATATTTTAGCTTCATTTCTGGGTAGAGGGACGACGTGGAGACAAGTCGTCCATCTTTATAAACAGTCCACAGCAATAACGTTTTCATGAACCTCAAAGTTATTTTGAGAAACTGTCCTCAATCCAGTGAACACAGCAAGTTGCTTGTCTTTATTTATTTGTTAATATGTAATTTTGAGTTTAATTTGAGGATTTTATTGTTCAATTATTATGATTCAAAAGACTCTCAAACTTCAGCATAAAAGACTGAATCTTTCTTGTTCGAGCTTTAAAATAATAAACCCTTATATTTGTTGCTGGAATAATTAATTTGCTAGTATGTATCCATGTATGAGATTCAGTCGATACTGTTTGTGTTTCTCAAATATTGACACATATGTACACACAGACATGCACATTGTTGTGGCATCTTAAACTGCCTCTGCTTTCATTTTCTCAGAAATTACTGATTTTATTTTTTGTCATTTTTGATTCTGTATGTATTGAATGTGGAAGCTTGAATAAATGGATATGAGCTGCAGACACAGTAGTTGATAAGTCTTTACACCAAACTGTTGATCAAAATATTTTAAATAGAAATTAAATTGCAACATATCTACAATGGTCACATCAAACACCTAAATCTCTGGGTCATCCACTATCCAAAGTGTCGGGTTCAATACCCAGCTCCCTCAATCAGCATGCTGAAGTGTCCTTGTGCAAGACATTAAACCCTAAGTGGCCCCTTAAAGCTGCACCGGCAGAGTGATGGAGAAGAAGCTGCTGTGTGTGTGTGTGAATAGGGGATTTATAGTGTTATGTGCTCAGAGTTGTCAATCAGACAAGAAAAACAGGGATGCAAATGTTCAAAGTTTGTCGATAGTAATTTTAGTATTTCACTGCAACAAATTTTTAACATTTAAGAAAAATCAGAAAACAGCCTTCATTTAACGTGATAGTTGGAATAGTGTATTTGGTGTAATCTGGAAATATGTGTGTGAGATTTTAGAAGCAGATTTACCTTCGCCAAGGAGGTTATGTTTTCTTCTGTGTTTGTTTGTTAGCAGGACTACGCAAAAAAATACTGAAAAGTTGTCACGTAAATTTGGTGGAAGGGTGAGGTATATGGAGCATAGAAGAAATCAGGGCAGATCCATTTTGATATCACATTTGTCCTTGTAGGGTAGAGACAGCAATATTCTAGTACATACTGACAATATATACAAAGTAAAAGTTCTCATCAGTTTATTCAGTAGTGAAAAAGCAGTGTACTGTATGACCTATTTCACCAAGTGATGTAAGCCTCAATGTCCGACACCACAAAACCCACACACTTGTATAAGCAAACATAGGTAAAGTCATTATTTTCTATGACGACTGTGTTCTTTCAGTGGAATAGAAACTTGAAGTGCTTTTATCTGGTAGCTCTTGCCTCATGCTTGTATTAGCGGTCCTCATTTTCTTCACCTCACCACAGGAGAACAGCTTGACCCAGTTTCAAGCCAAAATGAGGGAACCATTCATTAATTTCTTAGAAAAAGGACAAGATGAGATAAGGACAACCATAGTCAGAGCCACAGGTTCAGAGCCAATGAGTGTATATGAAAAGACAAGCCATGAACACCACTGATGTAACACAAGCTCAAATTTATATATATATCTAAACTTTTTAACGAAACTTTTGAAGTGTCACTCTTCTCATGTTTGTGGATATCGTCTCAACTTTCTCATTTTCAAATGCCTCAAGTTCCACATTGTACATCACACCACGAGTCCTCCAGTACATTTTTGATTTGCCCTCCCAGCGACTTGTTATGATCTCCATAAGTCTGGATGTTAACGGCTTCCTCCTTCATCGCTGCTCTCACAGAAATTCTTGAGCGTGAGTTGATTTTACATTTAGAGACCTGCAGGTAAAATATGTCTGTGTGGTTCAGGACCATTAAGATGTATTATATAGTATTGTAAATAAATTATATACGATCAAAATCCATGAAGAACTGATTCCTCTCGTCGGAAGTAAGACAGACTAAACGTCAAAGATATATAACCCACCTTATCGAAAGAGATTTGTTGTAGTAGGTATCCCTGTAAGAGTATTTCTTGACACTGAGGACCCCTGCTGTTTACCATTTGACATTACAGTGTTGTGAAGAATAGTGTAATAACTTTACCAGTTTCCAGTTCCAAATAATCTTTTATTAAATTGGTATCTTACTATACAGTGGAAAAACAATTCTGTTTTTTGCAACAGTACACAATTTGTGTGTCAAGGTTTATAGCATGAAAGAACAGTCCATCGTAGAAAAGACACATGAGCACATCACAGTTCTGTAGTGTAATGAATCTCTCTACTATCCCCACCATGAGTAACACCTATACACAACCTTCCATCTATCACCCGGCTGGAACGCTCTTCAATCTGCTTTCCAGAGATCAGTGAATCATTTTATTCAAGGCCACCATTCATTTGCCATGCGAGCAGGCCTAGGTGGGGTCAGGTTGCAGCAACAACAAATCACGTCTGCACGAAAAAACTAAAACCGTCTCAGTCCCGCTTCACCACAGGAAACACAAACCTCTGTTTCCAGTAGAGACGTTTTTTTTCTTTTTCAATCCAATATGCAAAGATCAATTCGACAGATTTTACAGAATTGTTGACGGGTAAAGCAAAGTATAATCTTAACAACTGCGACTCAATGCAGGTAACTCATCCAGTCTTGATGGATAACAAATTGATAAACTCAGTACAAACTGACAAGGCCTCTGATTAGAGATGGTAACTAAGGCAGATGAAGTGGCGCACATAAAGTATAAGACTTGCACACACGATCACAGAGGACGACACAAACCATTAGTCTGGGGTCAATATTTGCATCTCATCAATCAGGTTGCTGTGTGACTGCTGTTGTCTGCCCACATTTTCCCTGTACATTAATTACGTACAAAATAAGAAAGTGCAGGTTGAGGTTTATTGAAAGTGACATTCAAAAGGGCTTAAAAACATAATTTTTAGATACTTTTTTGCTGTAGAGTTAAATTATCCATGTTAATAGGTCAATCTATATGATTTTGAATGCATTATTACAGATTTCCATACACTGTTTTACATCTGTGCCCCATCACCCATGTAACATATGAACAGAAAAGGTTTGATATGAGTCACCATCAGTTTTTCCGGGAAGGCTCACCCCTGTTTTTTCTCTGGTATAAATAAACCATGAAGTTTTAGAAGAGCGGGGAGAAAGGAGTGTGTAAATAAAAAATAAAAAAAAGAGTATTTCCCCACACGACAAAACTGCACGACTGAGCAAGACAATGAAAATATGGCTTCCATCTGTCTTGATGTCATTTCCTATCTGTAAACTAAACGGGTGTGAATGCCAGCTACCGTCCAAACTGGGATGGCCAGTCGGGCTTGTTTGACGAGTCTGAGCCAGAAGTGAGCGACACAGAGGCAGAGATCACAGGGACACAGCATGTGCAAAGTAAAATCGAAGCCTAAATTATTAGTCAGAACCAAAACCCTGGGAAAAGCTACGATTAAAATCTAGGTATGATCACACAGTAAATCACACAGACAAATGGGGAAAATATAAAAGTTAGTGTGATCTTAAATGAAAAAGGGTCAAAAAGGGGTCAACACCAACATGGTGGTAAGAATTCTTATTATGTGTCATATGTATAAAGATATTAAAGCATATGGTTCCTCGCTAGAGCTGTGAACAGAAATTTGATTTCTGATAAGTGACGAGGTTGAATTAGCAACCACACCCTCGGTGAGCCGGACATATTTATATATATATATATATATGAGGTAAGAATACATGTATGTTTAATATCTGTATGAGATTAATTCGCCATGTAAGGGGAGAACTATGCAAATGGGATACATAGCCTTTTTCAAAATTCCTGTTCCGGATGATGACACAGAACTGTGTGTGTGTGTGTGTGTGTGTGTGTGTGTGAGTGTGTTTTTGTGTGTTTGTGTTGACCAGGGATATAGCAATTAAGTCTTCTTCTTCAGCTCCTCAAACCGTCGTGTTAAATCATCAAAGTCGATGTCATCCGAGCTGGTGGTGTTGCCGCCGAAGGACGATGTGGGGAGTGTGTCTGGAACAGAGGGGAGTTCTGGGAGAGCGTTGTTGTCAAATAGCTTAGATGAAGGTCCAGGACCTGGAGAGAAATATATGGTTGAAAAATTAATTGTGAGTTTATATAAAGAATAGGGTTCTTCGCACGTGATAGAAATGTAACCTTTTTGTATATAATACTTTTTTGGGGGTAGAATTTGCTAAAACTACTCTACCCAGTAGGTTTAGGAAATGATTTAGCCATCTGTCTGGCAGAACTCACCTACAGCCTGGGAAGGAACAAAAGGCGCATCAGTTAGGTCATCAATCTGAAACACAGACAAATGTTTTAGGACTTCTGTCATCTTCATGTTGAAATAAAATAATTTCATAAGGGTTAGTATTGTGAAATAATTATCAATCAAATTGAATGTTGCAGAGAAACACAAACAGTAAGAAAAGAAAAGGGAGCACTGCAGGGGACTTTTGAGAAACCACCACCTTCAGCGAGTGGGTGTTAAGACTGCACTAACCTAAGCTCGCTCCAAAATGCATTAACACCCTCATCTGTTCAATTTAATCCCACCCAGAGCAACTAATAAAGTCATAGTTAGTAGTTAGGTATCAGCATCTCATGCTACTGACATCCATGCGGATGAAGCAAAAACTGAGGAACAGTGTAAAAGTGTAGACGACAGGCAAAACTGCAAGCAAGCTGAATAAATTGCTCTTCCCTGAGTGTTGCCCTGCCCTGTCCGTCTGTCCATCTGTGTGAACGAGAAGGGGGCATGGATGGGAAGAGTTCAGTCACTTACGGACTCGTATGTGGGGGGGAAATTGGGCAGCTGAGGGGGCTGCCCTCCTCCCATGTGGTGATGGAAGTTGTCATAGGTTCCAACTGGAGCATTAAACGGTTCCTGGAAAAAACAACAGTCAGGTGCAAGTCTGATGGAGGCAGCTGCCAATGTACATTTTTGGTTAAGAAGGGTTAAAGATCCAAACATTTTCTCAGGCCATACGTCACAATTCGGGTGCAATGATTGTAATATTCAAGAATGGCTGTCATTCGTTGAAAGGCCCGTTACCTCAAATTACAAACAATTTTACATTTTGTAATTCAAACATGTTTTAGTCTCGAAAAAGATTTAGTTTAGACTTAGTTTTAATGTTTGGACTCATTTGGTCGATTTGACAGTTTATACTGTGGATAAATTATCTTATTGAACTCTAATGTTTTAATCACATGTGCAAGTAATAAAGAATAGAGTCTTTAAAAATAATTCCTTACGGCTCCTTTGGGTGCTGGATAGTTGAAAGCTGTTGGCATTGGCATAGGCATCGGCATGCCCATAGGCATGCCCATAGGCATAGCACCAGCATGAGGCATAGCGAAACCGCCACCTCCTCCTCCTCCACCTCCACCTCCACCTCCAAACCCTCCTCCACCTCCAAACTTCTTGTCATTGTCCACGTCAATCAGGTCTGCCTCCTCGCCAGGAGCCACCTCAGGCTGTCCAGAGACAGGAGTGGATGAGCGGTAAGTAAACAGAGTGTACGACTTGATCCTTGACAGTGAGTGATAACTGATTCTTAAATGCTCACCCGGACCATGGCGTCAGGTTCGTACGGCACATTATAGTTCTTGGCGATCTCAATCAGGTAGCGCTCTACCAAGATCTTGGGAGGGGCCTCTACGCTCAGTTTGTGCATCAGCTAAAAACACAACAGATATTTAGTAAGCTACTGATAAAAACTTACCAGACTAAAGGTTCATGTGCTATTAAGATAAGATAAGATACTTTAGCTCACATATAAAACAACAACACACCAACAATAATCTTGAAAAGACCCATTGGCAGCTGGTGGGAGAAAAAAACCCTACCCTGTCATTGACTGTGCCAATCTGGTTTGTCCTGCACAGCTTGCCGTACTCCTTGCTATATTTTGCACATAGCTGTTCAGACACCTGCAAGAAAGGTTCAGAGATAAGACTGTCAAGACAAATCTAATAAATAGACAGACCTTGTTAAATACTCCTGGGATTGCTGGAATTTAGAAGCACTTACAATTTTTAGTTCAGACACTTCTGCCTGAAGACGAGGCGCTGCCCAGATGAGTGTGGACACTGCTTCCTGCAAGCCTGGATCCAGTTCCCTGATCGAAACAACAGAAACTGGCTTGACAAGGCTGAGCACTGCGACAGGCAGATGGACTATGTCAAAGGCCGGAGTGGAAAATTCATGTAGACTGTGCATCAGTGTGTTTAGTACTCACTTCATTGATTGAATGAGGCCAAAGCGAGCCAGCAGCAGGTCGCAGTACAGTTCCAGGATCTCCATGGCTTCCACCAGGTAGTCCTCTCTGATGATGTGCTCCACACGGATCCGAGCACGCTCATCTTTTCCTGATGACAGGTAATCGGCGATCTCCTTCCTTGCCTTTTGAGCGAGCTCAGCTTTATTGTAAATTTGTGAATGGGAGGGGGAGGGTGAAAGATAAACAGTGATTAGACGGGAGAATTATATCTAAGAAACAATCTTGACTTCCAAGCACGAATCCACTGATCAGCTGAGGGGAAACGCGTGTTTTTTTCACCCAGCCCAGGACTCACTCTTCTTTTTCTCGAGGAGTTTCAGTCGGTTGATGACCAGCCGGAGGTTCACTCTCAGCCTCTCTGCTTTGAATCCTCCTCCCAGCATGATGGTGGTGTTCTGTCTGAGAGCAGGAGAGCATGAGAGGGGCGGAAGTATTCAACCGAAACCAGGCAACACAGGCCAGCTGACCTCACCTCCGATCGAGTCACTTAATCACGTGGGCATGACCAGCCCATCGCGGCAGAATGACTCCGCAGATTTACTCCCAAACAAACATAAACACCGCGATACCAATTAAGCTAGCTCACTGACACTGTGCAAACTACGTAACATTACGGAAGTTAGCTTTAGCCGGACAGCTAACAAAGACACATGAGCCGTGCCACTCGAAACGATACAATCTTACCTTTCTTATTTATCATTTTCACATTTATAATAAACCACAGCATTGTTGTGTTTGGAAGGCATTAGTATAGCTGTAATGTTACACCTGTTAAGATAGCTTTCTGTTAGCACGTCTCTGTTGTGTCATCGTTTGCACTAGCTACCTAGCTCAACGTTAGCTTCAGCGATACAAACTGATGAAACATTGAAATAATTCGCCAGCGTCGTAGAGAGCGACCGTAACTTACCGGTAAATATCCGTCAATCGTCCGCACCAACTTGTTTGTTTGCGTCTGTCGCCTCGGTCACTTCCGCAATGAGTTTCACTCACGTCATGGGACGTTTCTGTAAGGGGCGGAGTCTTATAGTGTATTCACGTGGCCGCGGAATAATCGGAAAAATGACATGTAGGTAAATCATAAACATGCTGTGTGTCAGGGCCTGAAAATTGCTCGTGATCCGCAGAGTGTGGGTGAAAATCCCGAATAAAACAAAATGTGTGGTATGTTTATGTTTAAATTATTTAAAACGTACACACATTCATTATTAAACTGTCGGTTTTAGTTAAAAAGTATGAAGTTAGCTGCTTGTGAGAGATAAACATAGTTTGCAAAATGAAAAAAGTGAGAAATTTGAGACGATCGCAATAAAAGCTACTGGTTAGTGTCTGAGCATTGTCCTTATTTAGTAATAACAAGAAAAAAATGTAATCTTAGATTATCCGATCATTCCAACCTCCCTTGAATGCACCAGGTTTATTTTAGTTGGGTGTCCAAACTTTTGCATAAACCAAAAATGCTTCAATATTATTTTTAGTTAGCGCTGTAGTGAATGCAAAAGTGTGTAAACACTAAATAAAAGCTCATTTTAATGTGTCTGTTTGCTGCAGAAATTGCATTTACCTCTTCTTGTTTGAAAATATAAAAATCCACAAAATCACTTGAAGTTGTTACATACAAAACATTAGTGATGTGTCCTTCCGTGTCGAGGCTTCGAGGCGTGTGTCGAGTAATACAGGAAGATTTTTGTGAAGCGCGTATAAAGGCTTGTGTTGATGACGTATGTGGTGATGATCAAAGCCTCGCGAGCCTGACTGAGTCAGGAAATAGTTCTCATTAATAAGTCCATTTTGATGTTAGGTGGTTTAAATTTGTTATTGAACAGCGTTATACAAACGTTTCATTTATGTGATCACCTGCTATGGTTTTCTATGGATTTCCACTGGCGTTATACTGGTAATATTTCAACAACTCCAAGTGCTCTAACAAAGACCAAATACACACCAGGATTTAGACAACTGATTTATTTAAATGAAAATGGAAACATACTTTCAGAGTTAATAAATTTCTGCTTGCTCGTAAAAAGACTCTGTACAATAACAAGTTGATCTCACATAACAAACCATCAGTTATTATAACTTGAGTTTGCTGACGGAGACCTCTTTGTGTTTCTTCTTCTTCTTTGAAGCCTGGTCCTTTGCACCTTTGATCTGACTCTTCACCTGGTCCTGCAGCTGAGAGAAGAAGGCTTGAGACGACCTCAGAGCCTTGTCCTTTCCCTCGTCCTGGAAAAGAGGAACACACCGTTAGTTCAGTTACCTCAGGAACATTCACAATAATGTTATTTTACCATTTAAGTGTGTGAAGATGTCTGCGCAATGGAAGCAGAGTATTGAGCAATCAGTCTAAGAACTTAAAATAGATGACCTAGTTTATGATGCAGTAAGAAGCTAACATATCAGTTGATGCAGGACACACAGCACCAGATAGTTTTTTTTATTCATCTGAGCATTTCATTGATTGAGTCAGTGTTGGTGGGGGTGGGGGGGACTATAGATGTCAAATATAGTGATTTGCGACATATTTTCTGAAATGTAGTTAAGTCGAGCTATAATTCATTTTATTTACTGGAAAGGTTCTCTAATAATCTCTAATATCTGATCAAAATGCACAGGAGAACAGTTCACTTGATTCCTATTGTTTCTATTTATAATCGTATTAAAGATGACCACTCACCTTGAGTATTGTGGCTTTGCCTCCTTTTGTGAGTTTTTTCAGGTTTTCTGTGACTTCAGTCTTTGTTAGCTTTTTGTTCTCTCCAGTTTTACTGGCCTCTTTAAGTTTCTGTCTCTTTTCTTTCTCCATGATCTTCAGACGCTTCACCTTCTTCTTCTGGCGTCTCTCACGCTTCTTGTCTGTCGACGTCTTCTCAACATCACCCAGTACATCTCCTGCTTTGTTCTTCTCCTGTGGTTAGAGGAGAGTATTAATAGACAGTGCTTGACAAAATATACCAAGATCAAAATACATGTTTTGAACGTGGATGGATGACAAACCTTGACTTCTTCTGGTGCGAGCAGAGTTGCATCACTGGCACTGACTGGAGCCACCTCCTCCATTGTGATGGATGGTAAGTTAGACACCACCTTGACCTCAGGAACAGGCTGTGGACAACATGAAGGTGGTTAGGAACTTTTTTGTTCATATTTACAGTTTAACTTTACTTTAATTTTGAATGCAATTGCTGTAATAACAGTTTTGTTCTTGATAGGATGACATGTTGCATTTTTACATGATATGACTTTCTATGAATTAAAACGTTTTTATTGCAATAAGAATCACAGATTAAACTGAGCCTATTATTTCTGTTGCCTGCTGACTCAGTTAACTTCTATTTATCTTTCAAAAGAACAGCCTCCCTATTTCAGGCATATTTAATGCTGTCAGACAAAACTTACTGGTTTAGGTGTGAAGTGGAAGTTGGAGAGAGCATCCAGTTTTAGGAAGAGTGTGTCCATAAGCTTCTGAATGTCCACGTGGGCTGGGTTCTCCTTCTCCTCGGTCTTTTGCTGAAATAAAGACAAATACAAAAATATGAATGCAGCAAAGGTTCATATGTGTTGGAGTCACAGTGGAAACAAGATGAAAAGTCAAACCTGATTCTGCTTGAGGTATTCTTGCTCATAGATTTCTGCGAGACTCTGCTTGCTCTTCTCGTGGTCCAATGTTAGTCTCTTCTTGTACTCAAACACCTTCTCTTTGGGTTTCTCCTTACGAACCACATCATCAAATGCCTGATGGAAACACAAGGTTGATGTTATTATCAGGCAACAAAATCCTTTGTGTCGAGACAATATAAAAACAAAGTTATTGTGACTAACCTGGTCTTTAATTCTCTGTTTAATGATGTCCTCAAGCTGTAGTGTGGTTTCCTCTGTGATACTAGGAGCTAAAAGAGAAGATAGAATGTTGTTGATGAATTTAATGTAGCACATACAGAGAGGGCCCTTAGTGAAAGAGTATAAATATATAACAACATTGATAAGATGCACACAAACCCAGATGAGTTACTCACCCATCCTGGACGTCTGCTCAAACTCCACATGTTCCTCCAGCATGCTGTTCTCGGGACGTGTCTGTGCCGTCACCTCTCCAGACAACTGCCAGGGCTTCGCTGTAAGAGCTGCTTTCTCCAGCTCCCCAATCTTCTCTGACATCTGTAGGTTAGGAAAACAAAAGGATATAATAATCAATATCAGTGGGCATACAGATGGAAACCTGGCTTGCACTTAAACACTCAAGGGGTTGCACAGGTGAGGATAGGTTGCCTCAAGTACCAGTTTAGACATAATTACTTTTCCATATCACCTTCAACTCAACAAAGGTCTGGACTGAATGCTATCAAATTAGAACCAAAACGTTTTTTATCTCTTGCATAGTATTTAAAAATAAGGCACTCAAATGCTTCTTAGCCTGAATAAGAGAGGATATTATTAATTTGTTAAATAGAAAAAATTCAAAATAAATTAATGTATAGTTTAAACCTCGTTACCTTGTCTTGTCGTTTCTCAAATGATGACTTTGATTCAGATTTCGCTGAATTCTGACTTTTTCCTCCAAAAATGTCCTCCACCACTTCTCCTTCACTGTCCTCGTCTCCAGGGAGGTTAAAGGCCACTTTCTTACTGGAAGGTTTGAGGTGACTTCCCCCTTCATCCCTATCGAAGAGTGGTTCACAAACATAGTGGAATAAACCAAACATGATTCTCCCACATATAGTTATACACACTGCATAATATTAATCACACTTACTCATCGTCACCCTCCTCTTCACCATCAGAGTCATCATCTTCGTCATCTATTGGTTCTTCACCCTTCGCCGGGCTTTCATCCTCGCTGTCGTCCTCACCATCTGACTGCTCATCTGCTTTAGCTGGTTCACTATCCACAGCATCAAAGAAGTCCTTGTACTTGAGATTCCTGGAGCTCTTTACCTGCAGACAATAACAATAATCAACTGATTTCCCGTGGTCTGCGTCATCGGGACACATTCAAATAGATGATTAATATGTGATAAATATTTACCGTTTTTTTCTTTTGCTGTTTGGTAGAAATTATTTCTTCGAGGTCAAGATCATCCTCATCCTCATCAGAGGCCAGGTCCCGGAAATAGTTAACGCCATCTTCGTCCTCATCTCCCTTTCCCTCCTGCTTGTCCATATCATCGAGAAAGGACTCCATCTCGGACAGCTTGAAGAATTTATCATCAATCTCAGAAGGAACAAATTTTGTCTGTGAGCCTTTCTTCCCGATCTCCTTCTTCCGTTTCTCTCGCTTCTCAAGAGCATCCACGTCAAAATCTAAATCAGAGTCCTCGTCTGTGTAAGCCTCAGCCTCCACGGCCTTTTTCCTTGGCTGTTTGCGTGGTTTCTCCTTCTCCTCCTCTTCTTCTTCCCCATCATCAACATTTTCATCATCAGTCTCAACCTCTGCTTCATCACCATTCTCTTCCTCCTCCTCCTCCTCTACCAGCACTGTTAAAGTCTCATCTGACACAGCCTCATCAATGGTCGTTTTAAAGTGTTTCAGGACAGCATTGTTCTGCAGCTCCAGCTCCTGCCAGATCTGCTCTTCATCGAAGTCTTCCACCACCAGCTGTGTCAACAGGCTGCCTTTATAACTTGCAGGCTCCTGGGCTTTATGGAGGTCATACAGGGTCTTAGTGAGAGAGGTAAAGTCTGCAGCCACTCCATCCTGAAGACTGCAACGTTGGAAACACACAATCAGTAAAGCAAGACCGAGTTATTAAAAGCAAACTTTTTTATTTGCATTTGTCTTAAGGTGGCTTATCATCTTCAATGACATCTATAATGTAATACATCCATCTGTGATGCATAAACATTACGCTGGTTAAAGAATGACTGTTAGCCCTGAGCATTGTAATTCTGTCTCTAAGGGACAGTTTCAGTTTTCCCACTCAAAGGTTTATTGCAGACTTTGTTGCTTCACTGGAAATAAAGATCCTCTTTGATAATTTCATACAAATTAACAGACAAGTATAAAAATAAAAGCCTTAAATACAGGTGTTACATCACAGCAAGATTTGTGTTCTTACTGCTTATGTCAATTGCTTTGATCGTCAATATCTGCTAACTACACTGAATCAGTGACGAAACATAAATGTATAACTATGGCTTTATAGCTCAGCCCTGA
Organism: Hippoglossus stenolepis; assembly: GCF_022539355.2. NCBI lineage: Eukaryota > Metazoa > Chordata > Actinopteri > Pleuronectiformes > Pleuronectidae > Hippoglossus > Hippoglossus stenolepis. Next base: position 11,764,606 of record NC_061483.1, read on the forward strand.
ATTTATGTACAACGAGGATATTTAAATCTTTACGAGTGCATCTTGCATTCACTGCAGTCACTCCTACAGCTACTTCACTTCCTGTCACTTGCGTATTATCCTTGTTTAAATCTATAAGAGGTCAGAATCTCGAGTCAGTGTTGAAGATGAAATCAGGGGCCAGCTGTGCCTCATTGATGATCTCAGATTGATACCCTGACCCTTTGAATGGGCCTGATCCAGAGCTGGACATCAAAACAATATAAATAACTAGTACTATATGATTTTAAAGTAATTTTACATGTTACAGAGTATTTATAAGCTGCAGCACTGATAGTACAGGAGCACAGGAGCTGGGTCCTTGTTCGTGTTAGCTTTAGCTAGCGGTGAGCTAGCCGAGCCTCTCACGTTCGAACAGCGCGTTTAACGAAGCTGCTGCGACATTATACAGCTTCTTCACCAACACACGCGGTGGAAACACTTGCCTGAGAAAATCCTCTGGTTGTGATGTGTTGTCATTTATCGTCTTCACACACTCCTCCAGCGCGCTCCACATTTCTCCGCTCGCCATCTTGTCCCCACATGCGTGTGTGCCTGTGTCGCAGGTAAACAGGCTCACGGAGAAACCGTTCCGCTGTTGCTTGGTTCCGGGGTCCAAAGATGGCGTCCGCCGTGCTGAAGGTTGCAGGTTGGTTTGTGTCAATAATGAAAAGAATGATTTTCTGCGCTGTGTCCATTTTTTTGTTTACTGTAGAATATTAAACAAGACTTCAACTCTTCTGTTTCATACCGATGTCTCAGTTAAAGCTCATGTTCAGTTCACGCAGCTGCTGCAAACCATAGACTGTAGCTGCAAACACGCGACTTCTCGTGTTTTGTTTGATAAAAAAGTTCCTGCATTTATTTAATGTGACGGCAAAGATGATTTCACTCACTACAGTTAAAATCGTCTCGACCACAACTTTCATATACTCACTAAATAAAAAGGTAAAACTAACAGGAAGTATCATTACTAAACTAAAATACAAGACACTACATCTGCTTCAGTGTTCCTGTCTCTGAACTCCTCTGGAGGGATGTAACACAATTCTTCTGTGTAAAATGTGTGTTGTAAAATATTCATATCAAATATATGAAGCACTCAAATTCATCAAAAAGGGGTTTGTCCTATTTTTCTAGACTAACATTACAGTTCAGCATTTGTTTTGAGTCAATGTTCATGTGTAATATAAGAAGGACTCATATCTAGTAAATTATATCTGATATGATTTGGGGGCAGCATGTCACATGGCATGAAAGATCTAGTTCAATTTCATTTGATGGAGTGATGCAGGTGCAAAAACATGTAGTGTTCAGTCTGTAAACATCATAAAGCTTTGTACGAGTTGGAAGTTGGTACAGATGGGATAATGTCAGGCAGTGGGGACAAAGAGGATTTAGGTAAGTTTAGGTAAAGGCTCCACCTTCTCATCTCATCATTCTTTTATTCAGTGGCAGGTCTCTCCAGATGTTCCCGTCTCCCACTCCTGAGGGCTTATTCAATGACATCACCCCTCCACCAGGGCGTTCCCTCATCTCTGTGGAAGCTGGGGAGGCTGAACCACATCGCGATCGCTGTCCCTGACATGGAGAAGGCCACGGCTCTGTATCGGGACGTGCTCGGGGCCACGGTGAGTGCCAAGGTGCCCCTGCCCGAGCACGGCGTCTACACGGTGTTTGTGGAGCTCGGCAACACGAAGCTGGAGCTGCTCCATCCTCTGGGGGAGAAGAGCCCGATCGCTGGCTTCTTACAAAAGAACAAGTCTGGAGGGATGCACCACATTTGTATCGAGGTGAGGCGGCATCTATCGCAGTCCTTTTAGTCAGTGGACATTTTATTAGCTAGATCTCACCAGTTTTATATAGAACCTACTTTTAGATCAGGTTGAATTGAGCTTTCTTGCTGCAGGAAAACCACAGGTATAACTAGAATGGCACCCAGTTGAGCTCATAGCTCCACCAAGTCCCAACACATTCCCCCTAAAATGAGTCAAGGCACCAAATTACACATACTCATTGATATTAGTCCTCTTAATATGCCTGATTAAAAAAATTGGTGAAAATGTTGCATCTGCCACTTCCTCTGGATCGGCATCAGGATGAAGGAGTTCTTACTTGGCTCATCCTTCTACCAGGTTTTGTGGAAATCTGTTCAGTAGTTTTTGCAAAAACAAATGGACAGGGGCAAAAACATAACCTCACTGGCAGAGGTAACTAACAACAACATGCACTACAGGACTTTTTGATGCGTCATACTCGGAGAAGCATAGGTGTTAAATCTTTGATGGCTCTGTCCCAGTAAACCATAACAGTGCATCAGTGAGGCAGCACGCACAATACCAGGACCGTGGAAAGAATTCAACCATCATTAATATTTAGTTTACACCCCTGCTTTACCTACTGTGAAGGGTCAAAGTGTTTATCATCAACAAGGTCAACATCAGGTCTCTATTGCCACTGAAGTACTTAACATGTGTCCATCACCCGTTCCTTAACAGTTACAACTGTGTCTGATTATTCAAAATGTCAGCTCTGGATTTATCAAAAAAAATCCCCAAAGTGCTGTTTGGTTCCAGAGACTGTGCAGTTGTATTCACAAGTGCACATTTTATTACATTTTAATTATGTTTTAAGGCATCAGAGTCTAAAGTTCAGTGTCATCATCGTTCCCTCTATACATCTAGAAACAAGGTTTACAAAAATGTGAAAGAAATGTATGCAGTTGTCAACCAGCAGCAGAAAGTGTCAACATTAAAAGGTTTGTCCTCCAGAGGGCGCTAACGAATCTTATTTGTGAACAGCAAACTGTCCCATGCTGATTATAACCCTTCAGAAAATAATCACTTCAGAAACATCTGCTGTCTAATTTATTCTTATCACAGTAACGCTACTTGAAACCAAACGTGCCACATCTCTGGCTGCGGGGGGTTTTGTGCAGAAGTCTTCAGTGCTATTAGGAATGTACTTGAGTTTGGGATGAGTGAATTGAAAGAGATAGCTTTGTGGGCTGTGTTATTTAAAAAAAAACACGCCTTTTTCAGACATTAATTCTGTAAAATGTCTGGACATTTTCTGGAGTTTGCTTTTCACATATGAAGAACGCAGCAGGAGGTGGTCAAAGTCCGACACGTTCACGACAACAACAGAAAGTTGTAAAAAGAATTCAGGTGAGGGGTGGAGCCTGGGTAGAGTGCTGGGAGGACATGGCGCTTTAACTCTGTGGTGAAAATCACATGTTTGTGTTCACAGCACAACGACATCAGCCTTTGTCTCCAAAAACTCTTGAGAAAGGAAAATGTCCGGATGTCAGCTCATGTCTGAAAGCAGCTTTAATGTTGCACATTTTAAACCGTGTTGTCCCACTTGTCCCTCTGTTTTATATTTCATACAATAGATCCATTAATTTTACTGAATTTTATATGAGTCTGAATCAGACTAAGTGAAGTGAGATGAATAATGAACACATTTTGCTCCTGGGTTGCAGGTGGACAACATCAACGCTGCGATAGCCGACCTGAAAGCTAAGAACATCAGAACTCTGTCAGCAGAGCCCAGGATAGGTGCTCATGGGAAACCAGTGATGTTTCTTCATCCTAAAGACTGTGATGGCGTGCTGGTGGAGCTGGAAGAAGCGTGAAAGCCTCAATATGACCGGGACTGTGGTCGCTGTGAATTCACCTTCACATATTCCAGAGTGAATCTGATTATCAACAAATGTTGATTTTGTAATATTGTTCATTGTAGCACTTTGTAGCACAAGTTTTGAACTTCTCGTTTGAGAAAGGTGCCTCACTGTTGTTCAGAGCTGTTCTAGTTGGGAATAAACTACAGAGTGGTGTGTTATGACCGCTTCCATAAAGTGTATTTCTGATGAATGTTGAATATACAGTTTGTCCAATTGCATTTAAAAAGGAGTTTAACTTCACTCCAATGTGCTACGACACACAGGATCCTGTATGTAGTCATTACATACAGGATCCAGTACGAACTGCAGAAAGATTTAAACAAAGTTTAATATCTGCATTTCCAGCTGATGAGTTCACATTAAGTACTTAATTATTTTAACCATAACATGGCTGTTACTGTTTATTTTTACACGATTTACAACTCTACAATAATTTCACTAGAATGAAACAGATCCTACAATGAAAATGATTGAATTAGGTTAAAACAATGACATTTTCTTCATAAATTTTAAACTCGGAAATGTTTGGAGATTGGTTGACAGTAGCAAAAATGAAACACTTTCAGTACAGTATGTTCAGGAGTGCAGTAAAAACATCATGAATCATCCTCATGTATTACAGAGGATGTTAACTCAAGGTCCAAATGCATTTTCTTGCATATAAAAAGATTTATACGTATATGTAGTTGTGTGTTGATTACAGGTCTAAAGCTGTTTCAAAGTCCATTCGGCCAAGGAGGCATTTCATCTGCATTTTGATTTGTTAGTTTGCAGGACTACACTAAAACTACTCATGCGATTACCCTGACATTTTGTGGAGCGTTGGGACATGAGCCAAGGAAGAACTGATCCAGGGATTCCTTTCACTTTTAGATTGTGAGAGGCACTTTTCAACATTTTCATTGATTTTTCTGAGAATAATTAATGGATGTTGAAAGAAATGTGGCACATTTGATGACTGTTCTCTGTAAATTTGGTGCAGCTTGAGTGAAGTAAAGGGAACTGTTGGACTTGGAGGTATGAGCTTTACTGTCAGAACATTCTGGCCTTTTCATTATTGGTGGCATTAGCGCTGTGGTTTACTGTCTTGTTACTTCTGAATCACTACTCGAGGGATTCACATTGGTACCAATCACAGAAACAGGCGAGATCCATAACAGAAAAACACTGAATGCATCTGCTAGATATTTCATTTACACGTGGAAAACGTTTGAGTCATAAATGCCTGTTGCATAAGTTTTTCAGAAACCCTCCAAAGGGTCCAGAAAAGTCAACATACAACTTTAAAGGTCACAGCAGTCTACGAAAGTCTCAGACACCAATGAGTGTGAACAGCAGATGATATGAATTAGCTTCACATCAAGCTGCTTATTTGGGATTGTTGGTGTTTATATTCTAGAGACCAGACTGTGAGGAAAGCAGTGATTATGATCTTTATATTCAGATAAACAGTGTTTATATTGTTGATTAGGCACTTTGGAGTCTCCGTCAGCTACCAACATTTTGTTCTGGATTTGTTTAAATACAGTCAGTTTCAGATGTGAAGATGTAAAACCTGGGTTTAATTTAGAGTTTGTTCCACACTATGATCACTACCCATAATTAGGACTCGAGTTATGTTTTCCTCAGGTAATGGAAGTGAAACAAATAGTTTATTCTACAATTCCTCTTTCACTGTCCGTGGAGGACTTTTGCGGTTTTTCAGACGTGGCTTAATTTAGACCATTCAAATTACCTTTTCTTAACACAGACATTCAAATATGAGACTGATCAGAATCCAGAGGGCTCAATTTATTCAACAGTTCTTGGCATAAAACTCAGCATCGTAATGACAAGAATGCAGCTGAAAGAGAGAGCAAGATATGAGAGACGATTTGAATGGACTAGCACTCAGGCGTTTCATAGATGTTAAGATTAGAGGAAACAGCAATGAGAAGAAGCGAACATGTTCCAAACGACAAGCCACTACCATGCAGACGCCTTTGTATTGTTTAAAATACTTAGACGCAAGATACAAATATACATATAGAGGCGTCTGAGAAGGAACTATGCAGGGATTTAGCTGCTTTCTTTGCCCAGGGTGTGTTTGTCAAACAAGTATTCGGCCAAGCCATTGCTAGGAGCTCCCATGCGACGCAGGTTGGTCACCCAGTCTCCCAGCTCTTTGATGGACTTCACCTGCTCGTCCAGGTAGTGCGTCTCGATGAAGTCACACAGCTGAAAAGAGAGATGGATCATATTTTAAATTAAACAAATACAATGAGAACTTTTAAAAAATCCTATGCCTAATACCAGATCTGTTTCTTGATAAGCTTATGTACTAGTAATATAATACTGGACACCTCTTTTTTTTAATGATTGGGACTGGTGTTCTCTAAAACTTAAAGTTTGACTTAAAGAGGAAGACGAAGAAGTGTTTGATTAATACTCACATGTGGGTCGTTGTGATCAGCGCAGAGCTTGTGCAGCTCCAGTAGTGACTGGTTCACGCTCTTCTCCAGCTGCAGGGCACATTCAAGAGCCTCGATCCCACTGCCCCACTCGTCTCTCTCTGGTTTCTGCAACACAAAGCAGGTCAAGAGAGCAGTGAGACACTCATTAATGAAAAGGTAGGAGTCTAGTAACCCGACACAACGCGGGTTTGCAGTTTAACGTTTTACTCAAGATTTAGGGTGTGTGTTGTGGATGTCCGAGAAAGATAAGCTGGACAGCGCCCTCCCACCCTCTGTATCTGTATGACCTTATGTTACCCACCCAACATTATAGATATGGAAAAGAAATCACTAGAAAACAGACATTTATATCTATATTTTTTTTATATAGACACACATTAGATGAACCGGGAGCTCATACCCTGATATCTTGAAGGAAGATCCGCCCCCCCCTCTGGTTCTGTTGTTTCATTAGCTTCTCAGCATGCTCCCGCTCCTCGTGTGACTGATCACGGAAGAACTTAGAAAAGTTGTGCAATGCCTGGTCATCCCGGTCAAAGAAGTAACCCTGTGAGGAGAAAAGAGGACAAAGTTAGTGTTTTCAAAACTAGACATTTCCCTCAGGTGAAATGTGGGTGAAGGAGAGCACACATTCCTGGGCAGCAAAATTACTACACACATCCAAAAAAACAACCACATGGGCAGAGGCTAATTTGACAAAATTCAGTTACAAGAAAAAAAAAATGTGTTTCAGTGTCGTCCAAAACCGAATCATATCTCACAAAGCCATACTCATACACCTTTGGCCAGTAATGATGTTGGTGGTAAAAAATATTAATGTTCAGCAGGACTGGAAGTAGTTACAGCTCAGACACGCAAGGTAAATAGAATACAAAACCTTTAAAATATGTCTCAACACACCTTGTAAATCATTTATAAAAATTATAACAATTACAAGGCAACGCACCATCTGCCTTGCCTCTGCACATGAAGCAACTTCAACCTTTGTGTTATTACTCAGCCACACAACATTCATTCACCTCAGTTCAGGCAAATGCTATCAAACAGGTTCCTAAAAACATGTTTACAAGTTGTTCTAGTTGGAAATAAATGGCTGCTCTGACGACTGTGTTTATTTAAGATGGCCAACGGCTGCCTTGCCTTCCCCCACCCAAACATCCCACGTGCTCTTTCATCCCTGTGAAGGACGTTGGCACACAGGCAACACTCGAGAAAACACTAACAGCTCGGCCAGCAGAGCAGTTAAATAACCAGTACGTTTAAACAGAGTTAAAATCATCAGGCATAATAACCATTACCAGGATTGCTGTTATAAACTACTTCCCTTTACACCAACCACTTCTACTTTATTTAATCTTATTTATGGCTTCAAGGTTTTTCCTCTATAAATGGACTGGACTCTCACCATAGACAGGTAGACGTAGGAGGCGTACAGCTCCAGGTTGATCTGCCTGTTGATTGCAGCCTCGCAGTCCTGATGGAAGTTCTGTCTCACTTGGGAAGTCATGGTTCTGAAACACAGCAAACAAACCAAACGTCTCACAACGGGACAACTGATCAACAAAAAATATACAATTGAATTAGTAAAGTTATTGATTAGTGCATTTGCAGAAGGAAAAAAAAAGCTGAATATATTTGGGGTTTCGAATTGTTGGTCGGGAAAAAAAAAACGTAATTTGAAGACGTCACCTTATTCTCTGATAAATTTGATTAAATCGCATCCTTTCCTCATCAACAGCCCCAAACTACTTCACAAAAAAAACTAAAACAGATCACCACAAATTAGTAGGGGATTTATTCGATTTTCCAAATATCTGCTGATAATTATAAACCAGGCTTTATTTACTTATGCAACACACAATTCTTGTCATTGACATTAAAGCTTATTATTATTAAATCCTTTAATTTAAAACGGTTTTCACCACAAATATTTAACATAATATTACAGCAGAGTAAACATGGAGGCTCATAGTGAAAACAGTGAAGTGTGTGAGGACTGTTTAGTTTGAAATGTCCGAGTCTGTGGTGAAGATGTCCCCGAGCTGAGGAGATGACGCAGGGAAGAGTCTGCGTAAAAGGCCGCAGAAGAAAGAAAACAACAACACTGACGCAGCGTGTTGCGTGTGTGTGCGTGTGCCCGTCCGTGACAAACACGTTAACACGCACATGAGGAAACAAAGACTCCTTACCAAACGTCGGTGTTGGTGTCTGTACTTCTTCGTCCTGTGAGGAGGTTGAAAAGCAGCGTCTCGTGTCGTTAGCACAACAAACGGTTGGCTAGCTGTCGGGCTAACGGTGTTCGGGACGGTGTTTCCTCGGAGGTGGATGTTGGATGTTTAGTTGCGGTGAGATGCGGGAGGATGGAGGAGTTGATCGGATGGAAAGGTCCTAAGCCGAGGTGTTGGGAGACAAGATGAGAGGTTGCCGTTCAAGCACTGTTGAAGCAGGTAACCTTCACTGTCCGCTAGCGAGGAGTCGACTGAGGAGCGCGCTTCGATCTTCAGCTATAAACCGACCGTGACGTCACTGCGCGTGCCACCGCCTGGTGGGAGGAGTCTGCGCAGTACCGTTCATTTATTTAACAGTCACGTGTTTCATCAGCGTTAAAAATTAACAAATTTACTTAACTCAAGAATTGTCTTCATTTTTATTGTAAACACTTTGTCTGTGTCCGAAATCCCTCACTCATCACTGTATAGTCCGCCATTTTGTAGTGGTGTCCGGATGTTGAGTGAAATATGTTGTAGCCTACATCGCGGTGGCCGAAAGAGTTCAACGCACTGCAAAGTAAGAAAACACAGGCAAATAGAAAAAAACACGTGCAAATCAAGAAACCAGCTCATCAATTTGACGATCAATAGATCGATAGCTTCACTGTCAAGTTTAAAGGGATAGTTCACAGAAAAATGAAAATTCACAAATGATCTATGCCGAAGGAGGGGTGGGTGAAGTGTTTGAGTCCACTACACACTTTTTGAGTGTCAGTGTTGCAGCCAAATCCAACACACAGTTGAAGTAATTGGTGACCACTTCTTCAAATGTAAAAAAAACACAGAAAAAAACAGAAAATGCCCCGAAGAAGTCCCGTCACCACTGTGTAGCAGACTTCACTGACTTCACAAAGCATTGAACTACAGCCAGGTTCATCACTTTTTTGGCTCCCCTGGAAACATTTCCGATGTTCGCAATTTGCAATGAATTTTTTCCTTTTTCTGATGAGCTCACAATGTAGTACTCTATATGAACCTATATAGTAAAGTAGGGCTCAGTGATATAGTCTTACTCTATTACTTTAAGTACCAAAACTACAAAGTAAAACTAGAATATTACTCTGTAAAGCACATACATACCTCCACCAAGGCCCAACAGCCTCCTTATGAAACACACCCTAAATACACTAGACTACATCTGGACTTTTATTAGGATCTGCACCACATAGCACACTATGTAACGCAGACTGTGACAGTACAGTAATCGCACTGATCATTAAACACACAGACGAGTTCAACAGGGACAACAGACTTATGGACATGTGGCTTGTGTTTCCATGGCAGCACCAGACCTATAATCAGGTTTTTAAACTATTGGTCGTATGTACAGTGTGTTTTGCTGACTGCCTCGACACTGCAACTGAATATTATCTACCTTTTTATATACGGTCTGTGTTATCTACAACACTGTATCACATAGTGTGCTACAAAACATAAGAGTAGTAATAGAGGAGGACCCAATCACTAAAATCACATTTCATTGTGTACTCTAACAGCTCTGATTACTTTATCCACCTCTCAGGCTGAACTTTTTGAAAGGCACAATGTCTATATAACTTTGCTGCTAAGGAATCCAAGACAGACCGTAAACACAACTATGGATCTTAACTAGCTTTAATTACTGGAGCACATAGGCCCAACAGTTCCCTTAAACTCAATCAAGCCGCACAACATTTCACAAATTTCCCTTCTTGCTGAAATGTAGTGGAGTAGTATAAAGGGGCATGAAATGGAAATATACCTCAAAGTTGTGTTTAAGTACAAAACTTATGTAAATATACTTTGGGAGAATCCACATTTGTGATTAACACCAACTTGTCTGAGGCTCTTAGCAAGAAGAACCTTTAATAATTATTAATAATGACCTGGCTGCCGCCGGTCAGTTCACGTCACATCATGAACTTTCCCATACATGACGTGTCCGTGGATACTCAGTTGGAGAAGGAGAAGTGCCTGGGGAGTTCACGTCTTGGGAAATTACAGGAGGCTCTTTGTTGTAAGATTCCATTCTGTCTAAATACGTGTTGCTATAAATCAACAGGCTATTATGATGTTTTTGTTGTGTTTTCAAATCTTGTTCCATGCTCCTCTCCGGTATCTGCACAGCCCTCATTAAATGTTTAACAGAGCAGATGACGAACAATCTGCGCAGCACTTTCTGTCCTCAGACATAAAACACAAAACATGTCACAGACCCACTTACTCACCTCACAACACATGACTCAGCTCTGTTCTTTTCAGTGACATCAGCAAAAATAAAAAAAAGTTTAAGATTAAGTAACAGTCTTATAGTCACACACCGGACATGACTCATTGGTTGATTAAGACATATTAGTTGAGTTGATAAAAAAAACTCCACAGTGGAAACTTTTCTGTCCCGGGTTCATCTGCTTTAATGACACATCCAGAGCCATAAGCTGGGTCTTGTTATTTGATGTTAGCCCCCTACTGATACTCAGGAGTCATCATATAAGAAAACAGCTTTGGTTCTGTGGGTTTAGCGTTGGAGGGAAGGGTTGACTAAATTTAAAAAGTAGAGAAAGAAACATGTTAGCTTTACCCTCTATGAACCTAACATGCCCATCAAGTATTACCTCCACCAAGAAGGTTATGTTTAAACCCCTGTCCGTATGTTTGATCATTTGTTCGTAAGCAAAATTTCCTTTCATAAAACCAAGTCAATGGATTTCCAGAAAACTGGGTGGAAGGATGGTATGTGGGCGAAAGAAGAACCCATTTGAGTTGTAAGATTGTGGTGCGAGGGATCTATTGGCAGAAACTGAATATACAATAATCTTAGTGATGTTGTCACTAGTGCATAATCACCTAAATTGTCCAAATTGTTGTTTTCTTTACCCTAGAATGGGCCCTTTATATTTATATGCTTTATACTTACATCAGGAGCGGGTCCTCTCTACGGAGACCGCCATGTTTTTTACAGTAGGCCAGATTAGACAAACTAAACACCTTTTGAGTTTTTATGACAACTGAAGTCTACCGCAGGTTCTCCTTCATGCTTGGAAGGGGAGAGTGAGGTGAGGGATATTCAGCTGCAACATGCAACCCCACCACTAGATGTCACACAATCCTACACACTGAACCTTTAACATTGTGAGATAAGTCATTTTCAGCATTTTTGTTATTTTCTTAAGGAATAATTCATGTATTTTGCTGAAATAAAACATGCACATGTAATATCCGAGAAACACAAACAATGGCAGAAGAAGAAGGAGGAAGAGGAGGAGGCTACATGCTGGAACAGTTTCACGTCTTGCCATTGTTTTATATTTCACTCAAATCAGAGCTAATTCTTTCTGTCAGTATCAAGTGTCGTACGTCATATGATTCAGTTAAACCTGCTCTTTCTTTCTGCTGCACTGTATTGTCACCATCATGCATCACCTTTATGTGAAACCATACTTGACCAAAAACACCCCATGTGTTGTTCTGTTGAATATCTCTGACAAACAGAGACATTTTCTTTTCAATGTGAACAGCTGTGTTTAGGTCTCACTTCTGGGTTACGGCAGGATTAGGGTATGAGTGCCAAATGTGGTGCAGCTTGTTAAATTTAAGGGGACTGTTGGGCCTTGGTGGAGGTATGTGCTCTACTGAGTGCCCTTCTAATTATATATGTTCCATTAAGGTCCGTATTTGAGTTTATGGTCTGTCTGTGATTACTCAGGAGCAAAGATATGTAGATATGAGCAAAGATTTAGACATTGTGCCTGAGTTCAGCCTGAGAGGTGGATAATGTAATCAGAGCTATTACAGTACACAGTGAAATGGGATTTTAGTGATTCAGTCATCCTCTATACTACTCTCGTGTTTCGTAACACACGGTGTTGTAGATAACAGACTGTATATAAAAACCTAGATGATAATATTCAGTTGCAGTGTCGAGGCAGTCAGCAGAACACGCTGTACATATGACCGATAGTTTCAAACCTGATTATAGGTCTGGTGCTGCAATGGAAACACAACCACGTTCTCATGAAGTCTGACTGTGTCCTACACCTGCTCACAAAACTCACTGCTATTGACATTGACTCATCTGTGTGGTTTAATGATTAGTGCTTTGAGCTCATTGTGTTGACCCTTGAACCTGAATTTCATGAAATGAACTGACCTCAGGAAACCAGTGAAGCCTCGTCTTTTCTCTTCATTGGTTGCAGCAGTCATTAATTATGAGTGGCAGTAAACCGAGAAAATAAAACTCACTGATAAGTTGAATTGTTGTGTAATAAGCCATTCTGCTTTTTAGGCCAACATTAAAGTTCTGTGTTTTATTTATACTATTATATCCTTGTCTGTTCTGAAATGGTGCTGAATTTCCAGATTTAGATCAAAGACTGAGGTTATTAATAACCTGCTTTTTGTCTAAGAACAACTGATGTTCTCGTGTTTCAGCGACAGTGATGGATTCTCGTTCCTGTTACAGAGCCCTGAAGTATTCATTAAGGAAAAGATCACATTCAAGTTAACACAGCTTATATCCAGGATAATAGAAACAATTTTATTATTTTTATCTATTAATTTATATGCTCTCTCATAGTGGTAAACTACGTGCATATCACCTGCAGTCGTAGGGTTTTTATACTAAGTATTGAAAAGGTGCAGAGTTGTTTCTGGTGTAAGAATCTAATTCTCATGGATAATTCAGCACTCCTTCTTAGACAGCAGCAAACATTGACACACTGCACTAGTCGGACACTCAATATCGCCATCTGTTGGCCATACCACTCAATTACACAAGTCATGGTCCAGTACCGGATGTAATATAGTAGAAAGAAACCGTTGTCCTGTGGCACAATTGGACCTAGAGACTAAACACTGACATCCTACAACTCACATATTGACACTGGTCCTATGAAATTGCTTAGCTGTCAATTTTGATCGGTCAATAAATTTTGAAACCTCAACAAAGTGAGAAAATGCATTATTTGGTCAAATCAAATTTGAAAACTATTGTTACAGGGAGCTTTATAGTTAGCAGCATAAAACAGCATGTTACCATCTACTCGACACAAAATGTGGTTTACAGGAGGGCGATTTGTAAAAAAATTAAAAAAAAGATTGTAAGAGAAGAGTTTTTTATAAACTTTATTCATGTTTTGAAAAAGTTTAGTCGAACAGGCCGAATCCCATGTCGTCATCGGACGCCTCAGACTCATCTTTCTTCTCTTCCTCCTCAGCAGCAGCAGCTGCAAAACAACAACAACAAATTATTTTTCTGCTATAAACACCAAAGCACATTTGAACAAACAGCTACGCTCAAGAGGTCACTAAGGTAACTTGTGCACATGTTAGAAAACAGCTGTCCACTGGGTTAATACAACAAACTGTTGTATAAGAGGATACTATACTTTAACTTGTGAATAAGAAAATTATGACACAAATTTCTACAAATTTACACAAAGAATCCAAAATTGTTGCCCAAAAACCCTAAAAGCATCTTAATGGCTTTTACCCACAATCTATATGATAAAGAAAACTACGACAACTAATTTGGCTTGAAGTAATCTTACTAACATAAAAGGTGAAAGCAGAGGCACTGTGTGCCAAGTGTCACTGATGCTGACAAACAAGGTGCTAAGCTGAAATGCTCACCTGCAGCAGGGGCTGCGGCTCCACCTGAGCCTGCAGCCGCAGAGCTGGCAACAGCCACGGCACCACCTGCTGGCATGCTGGCCAGTTTACCGTAACCTGGGGGGAGATGGGTTGGCAAACAAAGCATGAGTGATAACACTGGGGCTCAGCAGCCAGAAACAGAACAGTAAGACAATGTGAATATTTAGCTTCAACAATATTAGCATAAACATCTTCCCTGGACTTGGTGACAATATTTTGATGTATTTTACAGATTTAGCTAAGTGAACACTGCCTTTTTGGTCGTCATATTTAGAGTGCAGAGTCAAAGTTTAAAAGTGGGATATTATTATCATTGGCTGCAAATAAGCTTCTCCTGTTTGTTTTTAGCAGATATTGTGAATATAATGGGTCAGTTTCATGTATTTTGGATAAAATTCAAAGGCACATATTGTTCAAATCGTAACAGGTGCTTCATTGTCTTAGAGGGACTCAGATCTACCAAATTCACCAAAATTGAACACCACAAAGGTACAACACAGTGGCAGACTCACCTGATGCGATCACCTCATTCACATTCTTTCCCTTGAGCTCAGAAATGACCTGTTGAGAAGGAGACCAAATATATATATATATCACCAAAGTCATGACAAGCCAACGGTTCAACTGTAGCAGCAGAAACAATGAAGAGCAGGCTGCTCTGTACCTTGGTCATGCATGCGTCATCGGCCTCAATGCCAACACTTTCCAGGATCTTCTTGATGTCCTTGGATTCAGGGGTTTCATTGCCTCCAAGGGCAGCGAGCAGGTATGCAGCAACGTAACGCATCCTAAAGACACAATGGGACGGTTTAACACAGACGTATTGTTGACAACCAGAAATACAAGAGACGTACAAGTTGGAAGAAAACTTTGTTTAAAGGAAGCCTATTCTTCATCTTAATTAAACAGTAGAAAACCTAAAAACCATCAGTGTGACACACCCAGGTCGATCCAGCACATAGACTAATATATTGTTGACAGTTTGTTCACGTTTCTAATCTCACTCTTAGGGTTTCCATCAATGGCAAAATGCTTTGCTCAGGAACAAAAGTTGAGAGAAAGGATGGGACATTTATCGTGATAATTATAATTTTGGTCTGTTTCACAGTTCAGACTAAAAACATGAAGACTTGAGGAAAATTCGAATCCTTTATTTTCTTTGTGGATGGTCACTGATTTCTTTTTATACAGATATAATCTTTATTTGCCTCTATATGGAAGTATGATAGCTAGCCTTGCTGTCACTTTGATTTGTCTACATATAATCTGAGCAACTTGTTATTAGGTAGAAAGTAGAGTAAACTCTACCAATCTACATTAAGTATCATTGTGTTCTTACAAATACACATTACCAAGGTTCGCTTGACATGACTGTCACCAGATCATGAAAAGAATACTGGACAGTTAGCATAGACACACCACAGTTTCGTACACATTTCCCGGCTGTATGAGTGGGACCTTCAACTCTCAAGTGTTAACAAATATGAAGTGTTAAAACCTGTTGTTATAGCGAATCGCAGTTAACAGTTAAAAACTTGATATAAGAGGGTTAGGGTTGACACCCATGTGGCGGCGTGTGCCCCGGTCCAGCTAGCCAACTTAGCTAGCTAGCCTAGCTAACTTCTGCCACGGGGCGTAAAAACATTAAATATTGACGTTACATCGCTCTTTACTGTCTCTGAGTTACCAGGAGCAGAAGTTAAGTTGTTCCTCGACACGCTGTGCTCGGTTGCGCACTGATTCACGTGTTTATTAGGTTATTAAAAGTAGACACTCACTTGAGCTACAGAGGTGAACGCGTGTTCTCTTCGGGGTTAGCGGGCAGAAAGGAAGAAGCGTCGGCTGATGGAGGCGGAAGAAACCGTGCTTCTTCTTCTACGGTGATCAGAGCGAGAGAAAGTGAAGGCGGCTCCTGCTGGTCACCTACCGACAGTGCAATGAAACGTGAACTGCTGGTTCAACACAACTGGACCCTGAGTTTCACCAGTAATAATAATAATAATAATAATAATAATAATAATAACAATAATATCAGCTCAGAGTTTGGTGATTTATTTTAACCCTGCTTGAAGCTATCCTGCACTCACACTTATATTATTATTGAACTATTATGAATTTTTTTTCACCAAGATCCATGAAACAAAGTTGGGGAGATTGTGAAAATGTACAAAAAAACAACAATCTACGTGTTGCAATGTTAAAGAAAGAAACAACTCTCCATTCTGTAGATTATGCATAATCCTGCTGCTAAACAAACCAACCAGCAAACAAATGGACAGGGTGAAACCAGAACTTCCTTGGCGATGGTAATGAGCGGGGCTAAAACCCTGATCCCCACCACTCACTAACCATCATGGGGTCAATGTGAAGGGCAGCCTCCCTGCATGCTCAGAGGCAGTTGATTCATGCACCTATGTTGCATGTTTTATGTGTTTTTATACTGATACTATTGCAATTTTTTCCACATTTTGTTCCATGGCGTCCTCACTGTTTCTTTCACTAGTGTTAATGAGTTAGACGTTTCCAGTGAATGTCATTGGGCAATGAGTGATGTTGGATTTACTCACATCATAAGCCTGGCATGAAAATGAGAAAAAAGCAAAGTGAGTTTAGATTTGTGTGTGTGTGTTTTACTGTGTATCAGCTTCTTCCTGCTCTGTTCCTGCTGCTGACTTGGCTCCTGATCCATTTCGGCCTCCTGCCTCGTCCTCAAGTCTCTGCTGCTGCCGCTGGGTTTGCTCCTGGGTGTGATTGATTTTAGTTGCCAGAAAGCACGAAGTGAAGCATCCACACGTGAGCTTCTGCAACGGATCGGGGGCCCACACCATGAGATACCAGCATCTGCGCTCTGGTCTCCAGCTGTAGTGTGAACAATCAGCTCTAATGAATCGCTGTCACGTGCACTGTTTGGTTCCAGGCAACCGGCCCCGATCTATCACTGAATCTGCTGTTACAGAGCTGCTCTCCGACATCTACAGTGTGAATGGATGCATGTGGGTAAAACTACCTTTTAAATATACCTATATCCAGATATAGGCAAGATTATTATCTCATGAAATCTCACCTTTAAAGTGATTTAACTGTATAAAAAATATAAAAAATTATGCACTGCAATGGAAGGGAGCTATCATTGATGTTTTAGTGATTAGTCATAATGTCTGCTGTAAAAGGCAATGAATGAATTGGATTATTTTGGGGACAACAAGCCCATACCTCCACCAAGGCCCGACAATCAACTTAACTTCAATCAAGCTGCACCACACTCATAGAAATCAGATCCCTAAACATGCCGTTCTTTTTCACCTGCCTGATCCATGTATTATTTCCTGGGGAAATGAAAAAAAAAAAGCCATATCTCACATTATATAAGAGAAAAGCCTAGATCTGCTACAAAATGTAATAGGTTCTTCTTTGGATTATACCCCATAATAATCCTGCTAACTGACAAACAGACGAAAACAAGCAGACTGGAGGAGCCAGGGATCGAACCTCTGACCCTCTGGTTAGTGGACGACCTGCTCCTGGGAAACAGCTGCCCCAATAAAAGCATGAATCTTGTGAAGGAACATCAAAAAGCTTTGTTCTTTTGGTTGTAAAAGCTGCGGCAGTCTGGGCAAAGTGTTGCTTAAATGTTAATTTGCAATAAAAAGAGAATGAGGTCTTTTTTTTGGCTTCCAAACAGGAGCATGACAGACAAAGTAGGAAACCACAGGACTTTATTGCCATCTCATTTTCATTTCATGTCTTTTTGTCCCTTGAATGTCTCCATCTACTCACAGACACATGGTTTCAACCAAGAAACTGTTGTGGTTCAAGAGAAACACTTGAACTCATGCTGTAAAAGCCAAGTTGCTTTCTCTTGACATGACAGTGATGGAGCAGTGACGCAGAACAGCGAGGAGGAAGGAGAAATGTTTATTAGTGAACCTGCTACAAACACGAGTGTTACAGATGAGTCAGAAAATAACAACTCTTTCAATAGCTGAGCATGAAAGTTCACAGCGGGTTCATTCTTTCAACAGTGTTTGACAGCAAACATGTTTCTCTCCACTTCAAAAGGAGCTCGTGCTGGGCGTGGTGTGCATGCGTTCAGTGTCCATAAAACATTTGCCGTATGTGCCAGGCATGACAATTACTATGAAGTGTGAAGATTGTTGTGGCGCTCGCGTACTGTAAGAATCATAAGAGACATGCCTATGAACATCTTGTTTTGATCATGAAGGGATGGCGTCAGACGCGACCTCTCAAAACTCCTTCCCTGCTTCTGAGAATCCAACTGAAACAAGTGTTGTGTGCGTGAAAGACGTTAAAGAAAACCCATCATAAGTCACACATTGAAGCACGGTTTATTCAGCCTCCAGTCAAATCATTGTTACGTTCTACATCACAACAGTTTACATTCCACACCAACGTTAGCACAGGAAATTAGATAACACAACGTAACACAACACAGTCTACAGGTAATAATCCTAAACGAGCAACGATTAAAACATATCAAAACATTATCAAAAATGTTCACAAACGTCGCAAGTCTGGTCTTGGTACTAAAAAGAAAAGACAAATCAGTTCAGGTCTCAGAACAGAAGCGCTGATCGAGGACGGTTTCGTTCGTTCATACAGCCGCAAGATCGATTGCACATCAGCGCCGCATTTCAGAGAGACTTCGCTGATACATGTCCTGGTACACAAGTCAAAATGGAAGTACCAATTATTCCTGGTATTTATTTTTTAGGAAAACCCACTTATAAAAATTGAGAAAAATATCAAAACAAAACTATTATAAAAAATACTTTATTGACCATTCCAATATATAGACAAGGAGAAGTGGTAGAAAGTTGACTTCACAAAGGTTCTGCAACTAACTTAGACGATGGTCAGTGACATTCAGTGGAGAGGGAGACTGTGCAAGATCAATAACCAAGTCTCATTACGTTTTGATCCTGATTTACTTGTCGTTCGTTAGTTACTTATCTGAAGCCTGATAAAACACAATTATAAGGGACAAAGTATACATTATATTAAGACCTTTCCACTTATCTGTACATCCTGCTCTTCTGCTAAATGTTCTGCCTCCTAACTAAAGAAAGCTATGGAATGGTCAAACTAATAACCACGCTGTCATATATTCTCCTACATACATCCGGACAATCATTAATTAGGTAGAAAGGCTAATATCACATGGGAATTTTCACTTGATGGTGATCAATATTGGATTTTTACAATGAACCAAACAGCTCATTATGTAAATCCAATCATTTTAAGTGCAGCGGCTCCCACATCACATTTGTCCACACAGCCTTTAGGTCATAAATGTCAATAACATTCTGCAGCAAAACTATTTTTCACCAATACAAGTTTTGCCATGACCTTGCATAGATAGTTGATTTGCAGTACTGTGTGTGTCTGTGCTGTATTAGATTTTATCCCAAAAATTAAGGAGGTGTCATCAGGAGTTTGGTTTCAGGATTTAAAGAGAACACACCTGGTAATTCTACATGTATGTTAAAGTAACACACAATTTCATTTAAGTTGCCCACACCTTCTACTGGGATCACAGTGCTGCAGGTAACCTGACATTTCAAGGAACAGCAGACTGACATAGGACGTTTAGCGTAAGTTCTCTCAGGGAGACTTTCTCTACCATCCTCTTTTCACACTTCTCTCTCTCCCGGCCTCTTCTGATCAGCTGATGGTTAGGTGTTTACTGTAATCCAATCAGCCAATCACGCAATGCTTTAAAACTTTAAACCTGCTCTGTCAATGTCAGGAGTCATTTCTATGATTCGCTGTGACCCTCCTCCTCCTCCTCCTCCTCTTCGTCCTATCAACCACCATTAGTGTGTACATCCTGAGGTGGAGTCTCCTACACTACACACGCCCTCACCTGCTTTTACCTGGACCATCAGGCGTCTGAGAACCAAACGGACTCATTTCTATCACTTCCTTCTGTTATTGTGAATTGTGTTCCCTTTCAACTGAAGTCTCTCCTGAAGTAAACTTATAATGGATGAATGTAGAGGCTGCAACAAATTTCAATTTGCAAATTGCTTTCTTTGAATGTTACTTTTGCAAACAACAATTTCAGTTCCAATTATTAAGGAAAAAAATATCACATCATCCCCGAATTAAACTCACTTTATTGTAGAAAAACAACAACCAATATTTTCCTAATCTTGAACTGACAATGTTTTCTTTTTTTAAACATTCAGTGATGCAACCCATTTAAGGACATTTTCCAGATCCCTGAAACACACACACACTCATATTCTGGTGAAAACAATATAAATAATTTCATGCTAAAATCTACCTATGGACTTTAACACCTTTTAGTAAGCTATTTACAGTTTGCTGGAGAAATTGACTGAAAATGTAACAGTAAGTTGAACCTTCATGTATGTTAGGAGATGGCAGGGAAAAAAAACAATGAATGAAAAACAGAGAGAAAAGCGTTGGAATTACTTCATCACACAAGCGAATGGAAACTATCAGTGACATAATTTCAGACGCCTCGGTCACAATAGCTGTGCAGCTGTTTATCGTCATCATGTCAAGTCTTGACAACTGGTGCCAAAACAATTTGAAAGTGACAAACTTGACTGGATGTCCATTTAACAGTGCACGGCATAAAAAAAAAAATGAAAAGAATGCTTCAACACCAGAGGACAAACAGTGCAGGACGTTAATGACACCATTCAAAGAAACACAGAAGCTACAGCGAAGCTAAAAGCTTTCCTGCTTTCACACACGGTTACGTTACTTTATCCTCCTTCCTTTTAATAAATAACTATCTCAACTGCCACCTTCCTGTCTCAACTATGGGATTTGTGGATCCTGAGACTGGAAAATCGTATGGCTTGCTTAACAATAGCCTAGTTTGAGGGATGATGTATGCTATATGCTATATACAGGATATTGCCTCTACCATGGAAACAAAACACTAGTGTGGATAAGTCTCTTAAATGAAAGTTTGTTGTCACACTAAAAGAGTGAATGAGGAGGGTTCGAACAGACAATTACTACATTAATGTTCCCTTTGTTGGAATAGCAAGAAAAGTCTTAAAATAAATACTTTTGTTAATATATATTGAATAATTAAATATTGTAAAGAATGGAGCTTTAATAGGGCAAAGACAGTTGCTAAAAATAATGAAAAGAAATGACAGAAATGTCTTGGTACTGTATAGCAACAAATATATTGTCAGAGCCAGGTAGGTTGTCATAAGTCATTGTTTAACTAAATGATTAAAATCTACAGTTGCACTATTTGAATGTTGATCCTGACTCCAGTCCTGGTGTTATGGATATGATAAACCACTTAAAGGTCTTAATGCAACCAAGATATACAAATCCAAAAGTAGCGAAGGCTTCATTTCAGACACACTTTTTGTTTTGAGTCAGACGTTGAGAAATAAAATGTTAAAAAACAACAGATGTTCAACATAATGCCCTAAAGACTGTATAAAGTCATGATGAATGGCCATGAACAACGTGTGCGATATCAGCATCTGCCATTTCACTCATGAAAACAATGACGACAGCTCACATTACTGTAACAAAGAGATTGCTCGATATAATGAATGTCTTACTTTGCTTTGTACCGTCACTAAATGACGCAAACAGCACTAACAAGCAGATTTAAGCAAAGATCACAGACAAATGTTATGTAAATGTTCTGTACCTGACTAAAGAAAAACACAACGTATAAAATCCTGATTCACGTCAAGAAAAAGGAATCAGAAGCTGAACAGGTTTCATCTTGTGTCATGCTGACTGCAGAGATTATGCTTGTGAAGGTTTACTACTTAGATAAAAGTAAAACTGTGAGTCTCTATGATGGCAGGAATTAGTTCATGATTTGCTGAGACCCTTTTGTATCACTTACAGCACCTACTGAATGTTTTTAACAGTGTGGTATGACACAAAGAAAACTTAACCCAGAGAAAGAAACCTTCCATATTATCCATCACTGTTGATTATATGTGTCCTTTCCGTGGTTTCCCTTGTTATCAAACATGTTTTTTAACAAATTCACTGACACCAACTCCTCCAGCTATTCTGGACTTGCGTTTAGAGTGGCCGTTGAATTGAAAATGTATTTATACTCAACTTAAAAAGATCTTTGAAAATAACAGTTGCAGAACATGTAGTGATTCCTGCCACAAGCATTTAATAACCAGTACTCGACTTCAAACCATTTGAAAGAAAAAAAAATGAACAGTGAACACAGTACATAGGATGAACGTGTTTGCCCTGAGGCACTTGGTAGTGGCTGATAAAAGAATTAAAAACACTACCTTTCCAGTAAAAGAAGCTCTGAAGATGGTCACAAAAGTACTCATACTTGCATTCAAATTGTCAATTTGAAAATAATGCACACGTGTGAGAGACCACCTACACTGACAATCGTGATCATTCTAGTGTTCGTCTAGAGTCGTAGTGTCTATTACAGTAACAATGTTGAATAGTAAAAATGCTACAGAGAAGGGTATAAGCACAATGTAGGGAATGAGTGAGAGGCAACTAAGACTTATGTATGTTATGTTTTTTGGGTCGGGAGATAAGAAAGAGACCAGAACAGATGGCCAGAAGGCTAGAGGAGGGGGAGGAGGAGAGACATGGGAGCTGGACATCAACATGGGAAAATCCTACTGGGGATAGTTGTTCTGTTGCCGGCGCTTCGCCGACCTCATTTTCTCAAAGCGGGACTCCATTTCCTCGAGGACTTTGGGGGTGTACCTTACTACCAGCTTCACTGTGCCCTGAGCTGCTTTGAGGAGTTCCACAGCTTTCTCATGGTGCTCGCCTTCAACACTCTGGGGGGAAAAAAACAGATATACTGTAATACAAGACACAGACATACAAGATTATTTTATGACTTTATAATCAAAAAGATATATACCATGGGTAATTGTTTATCTCAAGATGCACTCAATATGTAGGAAGCAACAGTATTGCCTCAGTATTTTACAGGTACTGGGTATAGACGAACTGAATTGGATCAGTGCATCCCCAATGAGCTGTACACAAACTGAAAATGAAATGCATGCCACACTTTGTATGTAGTGATTCTGTGAATTCAACGTACCACCCCATTAACAGAGAGAAGCTGGTCGCCTCTCTTCAGGCCGCCATGACGGTCAGCGATGCCTCCTGGGATGATCCGTGAGATGTAAATAGGGGAATTTTGCTCCTTTCCACCCATGATGTTGAAACCAAGACCCTCTTCCGTCTTCGGCAGTTCCACCACACGTGGATGTGAGTGACCCTCACTCGCTGCAAAAGCTGCCACAGTAGCCTACGAATGAACAAGTAGTGATGTTAAAAAACAAATAGTTTGAAATTAAGAGTAGTTAAAAGGTCAGCTCAAGTCAAATGCTTGTATGGGAGATGACAACTTGGATGACGAGGGTCTACCTTGGCTGTTGCGTTGGCCCTGACCTCAGGACTGCTGTTGATGTCCACCGTTTCATACACATGTTCATACACCTGAGGAGACATTGTTGGGACAATATGTCATCACCACATCTCAAAGCAATCACATCAAATTCAGCCTTTCAAGTTTAACATCAGAAGAGAAAACAGGAGGTAAGTGTTGTAAGAACAGCAAAGACCACGTCTCACTTCTCTGACAGCGTTACAGAATTCACTCTGTAAGACCCTCTGCAGCGCCTGCAGCTTCTGGGGGGGCACTTCCCCCGTCCTCTGGAGCTTATCAAGCAGTTCAATGGCACGGTTGATGTCTGTCAACGAGAGCAGAAATAGCACCATCAAGGTTTTCACTACTCTGCAAATAGAAACATTTAACACTGGACACACACAACACTGGAAACTATCTATTAAAAGCAAAACTGGAATAAGCTTGTTGTCAATTAACACGTTTTTAATTAGTTGGAGACTAAATTTATCTTTTCCTTCAAAACACATGCTCTGATTAAAAGGGATTTGTCCCTGTGGAGAGAGTTGTCTTGACTTGGATAAAACAGTGTTGTTATTGCTGGGTGACACGGACAAAAATTCTATCTAAATAAAAATTGACCTAACAGTTAATATTGATGATTATCACATTAATATTTATTACAAGTTTAAAGATGGATTTTTGCTTCGGAGTGAAGGTTGTGGTTTAAACTCTTCCCAAAGAGCAGAGAATGACAAACACTTGATACACAGCAGAACCTTTTTAATTGTATCACTATACAATGAACCTGTGTTATATATTATCAATTAAAATTATAATGCAATAATTTTGTATACGACTTTATTTCCCAGCCCTAATTGTTATGAAGCAAGCCATAACATATCACGCTTCATATTTCATTTCAGACGAATCATTAAGTCATTTTCCTCAAATTTTCTGTCTGTATTTTAATCTATATTCCATTTGTGTCCCTTGTGTCTGCGAATTGCTAATGAGATCAACCTTCCTCAATATTTCTGTAGATCCAGAGACTCGCAGATGATGATTAAACGTATGTAGGTTTGTGTAAATCTGGGTTTTCTCTGCTGTGTTAGCAGACACAGCAAATGCTAATGTCAGTGTTGCGTTATAAGATCGACTCAGGTTGAATAAACAATGCACTGAATTCCTCCTGCTCATCATCGCTGCTAACGACGATGGAGGCGGTGGAACTAAGTGAATGAAGCTCAGTGTGTTTGCTGCCGACTCTCATCGACCCTTTAACAAACCAGCTCGGTTCACTCCCTGTTTTAACTCATATTAGCCAGTTAGCTGCTGCGCAAAGTGAAGCGATATAGCAGAAACGGACGATAAAAATAGCTCGGTGCCAAAAAATACACGCAATTGACCAAAGCCGTTAAGTTGTCAGTACGACATTGTTAGTGCAGTAAAATGTGGCTAAATAATAACGTATGCAGCCCGAAAGAACAACAATCAGCTGCATTAAGCGAATGGTGGCTAAGCTAGGCTAACGCCTCCCTGCTATCACAACAAATATTCCTGAGCTAACTCTAGCTAGCGCATTAACTTTACCTCTTTCCAGCCGCACAGGCTCCCCGAGCGATGCCATCCTGATGAGGTGAGGCTGTTTGGTGTCAGGTAGACGTTGCGTTAAACGCTAGATGTGGGGAAACTAAAGTTGGTAATCCTGGCTAACCTTACGCGTGCTTAACTCGGGCGATAAATCAGATTAGCCAAGTTAGCCGGCTAGGCTAGCTGCCAGTGTCACGGTGCGTTCACTAATCCTCGGAAAGGGGATGATAACCACCGAGCTCAGCGTGTTATTTATGGCAGGAACTGGATGTTCACGAGAGGACACTGAATGCATCTTTTGTAATTACTGTGAATCAGTGTTTAAACTATTGGTTCAGAATATTTAAAAAAATAAATCATAACGCTAATAAGAAAACGTATTTATACTATTAATAAAAATGTAAAGGTTAAATATGTAAGATTTAGCTGAAAGGTATCTTTGGCAGAAATTGACTATAAAATAATCCTTGTGATGTTTTCACGAGAGTGTTTCATCTTAATTGTACGAATTGTTGTTTTCCTTACTCAAGAATGAGCCCTTTATATTTAAATACTTTATATTTACATCAGGAGCGGGTTCTCTCTACGGAGGCTGCCATGTTTTTTACAGTAGCCTTGACTAGACAAACTAAAAACCTTTGAGTCTGTATGAGAACTGAAGACCACCACAGGTTCTCTTTCATGTTTGGAGGGGAAAGGTGATTTGAGGAGTATTCAGCTGCAACATGTTTAGATATCACTAAATTATACACACTGAACCTTTAATATAAAATACATATCCCTATATGATAGTTTCACCCATATGGCCTTGTGTAGTCGACAAATCAAAGTTATTTCTATTCTTGATGATATATAAATCCCCCTAGTACCCCACACACACATGGGACATGGGGTGGTATGTCTACCTCAAGCGGGTCCTTTACCAGAGGCCTGGGAGTTTGAGGGTTCTGCACAGTATGTTTGCAGTTCCTATGCCTGAGCTTTAGATGTTGTAACTGTGATCTGCTGGAGCCACTCTCCTAGTTTGGGGGTCACAGCCTCTAATGCACCTACAACCACATGTATCACATTGAATTTCACCCTCCACATCTGTTCTAGCAGCTTTTTCAGCCCTTGGTACTTCTCAATCTTCTCATGCTCCTTTTTCCTGATGTTACCTTCTGCTGGGATTGTGACATCTATCCATGGCCTCGTGTAGTTGACAAATCAAAGTTATTTCTATTCTTGATGATATATAGTATATAGTGTATACTATACTATACTATACTATACTATACTCATACTGTATATGTATATGTAGATAATATAATAACATTTCATATTAAAAGTTGGATATTTCTGTGACTTGGGTTTAACTTTAATTTAAGGAAGCGTGTGGTGTACATTCGGTTTACTGAAGACATTGAACCTGGAGAATGTGGAAAGCTCATCCTTGTGTTTTGTGTTCAGTTCACTCAGTGTTCTCATTGACCAGAATCCAGGAAAAACATGTCATCGGGTGTGTGATCCCAGTCTTGAGTCACTATTCAACAATCAATAAACCCAACAATATTATGTGTGTTAGAGGATCATTCATTCAGCAGCTGCTCTCATCCTCCTCAGGAATTGTTCCTTTATGTATTATGTGTATTGGTGACCAGGAAGCAGTAAGAAGCTTCTCTCGCTGTCACCTGGGACGTTCAATCTCTCTACTGCTCTCTGCTGGTTGGCTGCTGCACATCTGGAGGCTGTAGCAATCTGCTGCTGCACTGCTCTGTGTGGCCTGAATCATTCAAACTATACAGAATCACTTCTGTTCTGACCACACCCAGTTGGTGAGGACTCTCTGGAGCCTTTTGACAGCTGATGAAATATACCTGCTGGGACGTCACTGACTGGGGTGTGGCCGGACGCAGCAGCCATATTTGCCCTAAAAGGCCCAATGCTTGTTTGCTCAAGTTTTTATTTCCTTTCTTCCTGTTTTTGTCTTCAAGTTTCAGTTGTAGGCTTGAGGAATTACTGAATGATAGTTGATTTATGATTATAAGAGACAATATGGTCTGGCCTGTAAACATAGACTTCACCCTGGCTCAAACACAGATGGTGATTTCACCAGTCACTGTTCCTCTCTTAAGTAATTGGAAGATAAAGTTTTCTATTACTTAAGCTTTGTTCAACAAAAACACCCCAATATGTCTGCTCATGATAAATGGGGCAGCTCAGAGAACCTTGTCTAAAATGCGTCCCAGAAGGTTTGATTTATTGTTCTGTATTTTGAGGAGGAAGGAATTATGGCTGCTTCTCTTCCCATAGGATAATAAAATGACTTAGGGTAATCTTCTTTCTTATTTGGCTTGTGCGGCCATGATGAGAAACCTAAGTACCCTTTGTTTGGAGATTTATGAGAGTGGGTCATCTGAAATACTGCGTGCTCGTCATCTTCCTCCGACTCCGTGTTTATCCTCCACTTTTGTATAATAAAAGTAACTCGCAGCATCTTCGTCTCGGGCTTCTCAGGAGGATCCAGATAAAACAGAGGAGAAAGTGGAGCATCTTTTTCTTCACTCACAAAAAAAAGATTCCTCTATTCAGCAATCTGTTTCCCCCAAATCTCCCAAAGTGCCAGATCTGGTTCTCTGCAGAGGTCACACTTACCTTCAGCTTGATGAAGGAGAAGTAAAATGAGGCGGTTGGATCAGACGAACCACAAACACAGCAGTAACGGAAGGTCTTGTTTCTGCGTTTTCATATATCACCGCTGAAATATGTGATATTTTGAGTAAGTGTGGAAGTGAAGTCAAGCAGATTTTATTGTTGTCTTGATGCAACTTCAAACTGTGGAATGTAGACTTGGCAAGCACGGGGCTCTGTCTACGTAATGATGTAATGGAATAAGTTATAGTGTGCTGGAGGCAGTATTGATATGAGGCCGAGTCAGTGTTTTATAACCCTGACGCCAAACCGGTTACCTGGAATGGCTTCTCCTCGGGATCACAGTGAATGTTCTGCCGCGTAAAACCTGTGATGATAGTTCTTTTGTAAGAGATTTAGAAATGGGATTATCGTGCACTTATAACAGAAAAGGTGGGTGTATATGTTTTTAATGTACGCTAACGTGTGTGGGGGGGAAGTCCACCACTGTCAAAACTCAGGCATAATTCATGTGCAACGCTAGCCTACTGGTACCTGTCCATGCTTGTATGTGTAGGTGTTTTTCTTGTGACTCTGAATTCTTGTATTGCAGCTGGAGTCATGATATTAATAATAGATCAATAAAGCTGTGAACAGCTGTGTGTAAATACCTAAGAAAAACTACATAAGTCTGTCGTCAAGCGATGTGCTGGTGGGAGCAATGAGTGGTTTGATGGCATTTTCTACTTTGTTCCTCCTTAACATAACAGTAAAAGCTCCTGCATATACGACGTCCCCACCCACAATGCCGTCTGTATTGCTTTCCCTGCATATTACCCAATAGAGTCAGTCCCTTGCTATAATATATTATTTGCTTACCGTGAGAACGATGTAAAACAACTTTTTCATGGAGCAGAGTTTGTGCACGTTCATGCGTGTGTATGTGTGTGCCAGGCCTCCTCGTCCCTGCCTGCCTGTCTGTATAATAAAGTTTATCCTACCTAAAAATGCACTGTTGAAACTTTATCGACATTGATTTTGTTTTTCAGTTGCCTATAGTCATTTTTATTTCTTCAAATATTTCAGTTTAATATTGCAAACAACTTCACAACATACAAAATGAATAATATTAACCCAGAAACATGTCAATGAATAAATTTTATATATATATATATATATATAATTTTTTTATATATATCTTGTCCTCTGGTGGGGATAAAAAAATAAACAGCAAAGCTTTGACAACAGCACCTTGACATAGTATGTAATTTCAACATTACCTTGAGAAGTTTAGAACAGTAAACAGATAAATTACTTGAGAGGAAAGTTGTTTTCTGCTGAATATGTAAACGGAATGTTTTTTTTGGTCAGCATCATATCCTTTTTTTTTTTTGTTAGTGGAGAATTTCTCGATTCACAATTGAAGCAGCATGCAAGCTTTTGAAGATGGAACCGTCCTCTCTCATTCCTTGCCTGTTTTTTTTTTTTCCTTCATTTTTTCTAATTCTTGGCAACGTAAACAAATCACAATGTCTTGAGGAATGTGATATAGTAATTTAAACTGGGCGCAAATGACTGATCAGATTTTTTTTAATTGTTTACAAGGTCATGAATATGTTCAATAAATAGACTGTAGTATCACTTTTACTGTATAAACTTCATCTTTTTTTACATGCAGTCCATAAAATTTTCATTTGACGGAATAATTTACCCTGTTATGTATATATACAAATAGATATTTTCTCTTTATTCTCTTTTTTAAACTCTTCAATAAAATCTATACATTTTATACACTATCTCCCTCTTTTAATGGTCAATGTGCATACACATGAAGTGTCTATCCTTATAAACCGCCAGCCAATCTTCTTTTTGCTATCCATGGTAAGCGCTCGCACGTAGGACTGGGTTGTCCTGCATTGGGAATTATAATGCCGCTTGTCTATTCCTCTGCAGCCCTCCTTTGTGTACCCCATGGGGTTGCATTTGGTCTCATAAAAGTACTGCTTCAGTTGGCCATTGGGGACAGGGACCTTTTCCATTACGGTAACTGGCTGCCCAGACATGTCTATTGCCGTCTTTTTATCCACAGCTGTCACCCACTGGCTAATACTGTCACACACACTGAGCTCTCCACGCCGTGAGGGATCGGAGTGTCGCCGCACCCTCATGGACATATTAGCGGCATCCAGATAGTTTTTGTATTCCTCCAGGAGAAAGAGCAAGGGCGGCTCCAAAGGCACTTGGTTGCTGATCATCACCCGTGAGTCGTACAGGTCGACATCCTTGCTCTCCGCGTTGACCACAGAGGACGGGCCCCCACCTCCCTGGCTCTTATCAGGCCCCTGTCCCAGCTGTGCCGCCTCGCCCTCCACCTCCAGCAGCTCCTCTATCACTTGCTCAAACGTGTCTGTGAGCGAGGGCAGTTCCCCACGCTGGCCTGGCCCACCACCACTCTGTGGAGTCCCATGGCCTCGTGCGGCCGTCGCAGCAGCGCCCAAGTAGCCTTCCGTCCGATGGCCCCGCATGCCCGGGGCGTCTCTCAGGGGCGCAGCTCTCATGCAACTGAAGTATGAAATAACCATAGTAAGGAACAGGATGGTCATCACTCTTCTAACCTGGTGGAACTGGAGGAGGAGACAAAGACAGAGAACAAGAGGGGAGGAGAGGGGGAGAGAGAGAACAAGACAGTTAGTCAAAGAGCATCTTCAATGAAGTTAGCTTATACTTGATCAATAATGCAGCATGTGAGCCTCTCCTCTTATTTACACCCTCTCATCTTTCTTTGAAACCCCAAAAGAGAGCCAGTAGCTTTGAAAAAAAAGAAATCACAAAATGTTTTTATTAAACTGATATTGGCGCAGTGTCATCGGTGTTTGCAAACTGTTTGCAAACTGTAATCGTTCTGTTCCTATGTGAGGTCTGGCTTAGATTTTCTTTCGTTGGCAGCGACGCACGAAAAGCTGGTTGGAGCATCAGAGAGATTGTTTATTACAAAAGATAAAAATCACACGAATAGATCCTCACAGGCTTGATGTTATTTATGAGCCTCTTTTTACTGGTGTGTTAAACTGTAAACTGTGTGGTTTATTTCTACAGGGTGAAAGGATGTGTAGTTTTATAGTCAGGACAAATTTCCTTCTTATCTTATCTTACCCTATCCTATCTTATCTTATCCTATCCTATCTTATCTTATCCTATCCTATCTTATCTTATCTTATCTTATCTTATCTTATGTTATCTTATCTTAGCCAAACTTCTTCCATCTCTCACGCTCTGAACCATTGAATTGTCAGTTTTGAAGGCTTTCCCCTCAATTTTTTTTGTTGGATTTCCATAGTCTTAGACTTCCTGTATATTAGGGCAAGCAGTTACATGCATTCTTAGTTAGTATTTAGGTTTTAAAAATGGACGGGTGGGAAATAAAAGATGTGTTTTGGGCTTCCAACCATGTGAGGGTGAGCTGTGAGCTGCCTGTATTCAGACATGTGTTTGCATAGGGTTAAGTTGGTATTCCTGTTTGTTCTGCTTGTTTGAAGAGCTCAGGTTTTATCTTTTGTCTTTCACTTTACCCCACGAACCAAATCGCCATTAGCATCACACAGTGAACCTGCAGCACTCACACACTGCCTGAGTGGGAGATGTTGTGTTCAAGTCAGCTCAGACAAACGGTGCTGCAGTATTATTTCAGAAAAAAAAAAAATTAATAATAAATATATATATATATATCGCTCTGTGCTCGAAAATAAACCTCAGAGTCGTGAATGGGAAGCAGGAGGTTCGCTGAGGGACACTGTTTGTGTGTTTTTTTGGCAGGTGGATGGCGAGAGCACCGCAGGATGAACTAGAAAGGATGTCAGGAAGGGAAGTGAATGACAGAAAGATGTGTCACACTCTCCCCGCACTGTAAAGTACCAGTCTCGAGCAGCTCACAAGATCAGCACAGCACCGCCAAGGAGAAGCAGGAGGAGGAGGAGGAGGAGGAGGAAGGTGGTGGGGGGGGAATGAAAAGAAAAGGATGAGCCAGGTGGAACCGAAACACTGAACATACATCCTTAACCAGCGAGTCGCCTGAGCACATATACGCATCCCTTACCTTTGTGGAGCTCTAGGATTCACAGAAGTCAGTGAATCGGTAGACATCCAACGGCCAGAGATATAAAAGCAACCATAATGAAAAAGAAAATCTAGATCTCGCTTTCCACTGAGGCTCATGTAAAAATAGCCCGGCCGAGGCTTTGACTGCACTCTGCATATCCCAACCTGATACAGGAAAACACACCCAGCAGAAAACACACACACACTCGCACACACACTCTCCTGCCCCCACTCAGAATGGACCTTTACAGTACAGGGAGGAGCGTAAAACCCCTGCACCTTAAAATGCATTTGTTTCGCTCTTAATTGGTATCTGGGGCCGTGGCTGCAATTAACCAACACCACGGCGACTGCCATAGAGATATCTGCTCTAAAAATAGATGTGCTGGGAGTCTCGCAGTCTCTATTCAAAATATCACATCCTTCTTCTTAATGAGCCACTCATTCCCCGAGCTCGGTGACGCGCTGCTCCGTGAGTGTGAGAGTGTGCGTGTTATGAGGGTTGGGGGTGCATGGGGAGGGGCTGGCTTGTGTGTGTTTGCAGGGGAGATGTTGTGAGGAGGAAGGTGTGTGTGTCACCAACTAACACAACAATGAGGACAAAGCAGTGAATTAGTAGCTGATTATATGTATTTTTAATTAAATATTGTCAATAAAAAAGCCCATTTTCACTGCAAAAAATTGAGACCCCCGCAGTGCTGCTGAGGTTTTGCTTCCATGCACGAGGATTTTCTGTGCAGGCTTCCCAGCACACACACAGACACACACACACACACACAAAGAAAAGGTGTGTAGGTTTACGGGATGAGAGGCCCCCAGTCACGAGCTTTTACGCGTAGGATGCATTTAGGGCTGATATTATTATCAGCATCAAATGGTTCCACTTCCACACGAGGGAGATGAAGGCAAAGAGGGCTGATTACTGTCAGGCGTCAAACTTCATGCTGGAAATGGTGCAGACGAGGAGTGCTGCATCTTCCGTAACAGACCACAGGGGTAATATTGCAGTAGCAGGGGGTGGAGAGAGAGTGCCAGCGTCATTTCGCAGCATAACAACCACAGATGACGTCTCTTCCAGGTCTCCATAGGGGAGAGGGATGGAGGGGTGGATGGGGTGGAGGGGGGGTAATGCCACTCAACGGTGTGCAATTGCATGCCATTCCCCCGGGTATCCTCACACCGGGAACAACAAATGATTTTATTTCTATCTCTGTGATTTCCTGTTTCCATCAGGACAATCAATATGGCTTATGCTCTCAATCAACATCCTGTTAAAATGCGATAAAGCCAATGAATCATTTAATTGCTATGGGACCGGCGGAGAGGCTCTGGCTTATATATCTACCACGGGCTAAATGTGACAACCGATTGGTTTGCTCTTTGTTTTATACATCCAGCGAAGAGAGAGAGAGAGAGTTTATGTGCACTGCTGGATTTCGCAGTTAATAAAAAAAAAAAAAGTGAGTTAACACAATGAGCAGGAATATGGAAGCAGGAGAGGGGGGCAACATATGGAGGAATGTCTGCAGCAGAATCGACTCCTTTGGAGTTTGCGCACCATCTCGACCCGCTTGTGAAAGCGTCCAACGCGAGGAGGTGGTGGTAGATTGTTCAGAATGTGCATTTCGGAAATGAAAGTCGGCTTCATAACAACTATCAAAACCTGTCGCATAAAAGAGCTCACTCTAAACACACATCCATCCCCTCAGCCATGAATACTGCGCTGATAACCTGGAGTGGAGATGAAAAGAGGCCCTGCCGCTTCTCAAATACGCCTTTCATTCATGACAACACACCTAGAGCCCGGCAACAATAGGAGCAGGTGAGTGAGTGTGTGTCTACTGTTTGACGTCTCTGGATGACCACCTGTTCATCTGCTTTGAGAGCGCGCCTGTATGGCACGGATCTGTAACTTACCCTGCGCGTTTACTCTGTGCGCCAGGTGGGGATTAAAGTGATAAATGTCTCCTTTTGACAGACGCTGAAAAGTTCCTCTAAAGCATGAAAGGACAGGCAGGGCCCGTGTTGTTACACACTCACTAATGTTCCCCCGGTCTCCCTCCACATGTCCGCGCACTTTATGGCTTCATCATCACCAACGACGTCTTAGAAACAGTTAGAGGGCGAAATAAACATCAGACGAGGGGGGGAAGGTGGAGGATGGAGAAATGCTCTAGCCTCGTTTTAATAGAAATGTGTGACCTGCAGGAACATTTGTTCTCCTGCCTCCACCACTTCTCCCGGGTGGGCATGCGTCTTTGTTTGAGTTATTTACCTAGCAACGAGTTTTGTCATGTCCAACGTGTGCCAAATACTCAGCTTGAAAGAAACACATGCGGCACATGATATGAAACATTTTCTTCTCCCCGAGGACCCCCCTGTGCGCCACAATGTGCAGCACTTAACTAAGGCATTCGGATTTGTCTGCAGTATAATGGCTGACACATGTGGAAGCTTGCGTCTTCTCCGAGATCTGTTTTCAATCTGACACCGGTTCAGAGCACGTTTAGTAATAGATGAGCATTACTGAGGGATTATACCTGCAGCCTCTAGGCCGAGCACAGCCACCGCCACAGAAAGCCCAGGGTTCAGCCGGCTGCTGAGTGATTTATGCTTCCCACACTGAGTCCCTCCCAGCACTGTGCACAATGGAAACACATGCAGCTTGGTAAGATTCACAACTGATGCTAATGTAAGGCCTTTTATGTGCAAAACTCCACATTACATTGCATTAATGTGGAATTTTGTTATTCCCTCGTGTCCAATTGAACCCACGGATCACTAAATCTAAAAAACCTGACAACTGAAGTCACACCAGCAGACCTGCAGCTGCAAATCCACGGCGCTGCAGTCCCCCGACATATCCACTAGATGCCGTGTGAGACCGTGGAATAATGAGAGCTCCTTCTTTTTTTCTGCCTTCCACCCATCTCCCTTTCCCTCCCTCCTGGAGATAGAGAGACAGAATGATAGATAGATATCTAGACAGGCACACAGGCAGACAGACAGAGAGACAGACAGATAGACAGACAGACAGATAGATGGATAGAAAAACATATCCTACGTTGTTTTCCAGGACGCACAACCATTTTGTTGTTGTGCGTAATTGTAAATTGGCCATAAACTTGACTTATATGGTATTTAGTCACAACTCAGAGGAGGAATTTGGCTCCAATTTGCATTTTTCGGAAAGAACATCATTAACTCATCATTACACCACCATTCATCCAGTCTTCGTGCATGCAGCTGGTTCTTGGACAAGATATTCTCAAACTAAAGCTGCTATACATGAGCCATTTTTTTTTTTTCGTCTCCCACCGCTCTATAAATGGGACTTTGTTTTAATCCACGTTTCATTCTGTCCAGTGGTGTGAAGTTATTCAGTGCGAGGAGTGTGTGTGTGTGTGTGTGTTGGCCGACGTCGCTGGGCGTTTAGGTCTCAGGTTTCCTATAAAGTCTTAATGAGTTCATCAAAGTTTTTCCCCCCTCCTCTCCAAAACAACAATGCAAAAAAACTGTCTGCAGTGTGTGTGTGTGTGTGTGTGTGTGTGTGTGTGTGTGTGTGTGTGTGTGTGTGTGTGTGTGTGTGTGTGTGTGTGTGTGTGTGTGTGTGTGTGTGTGTGTGTGTGTGTGTGTGTGGAGGTTAGATGAGCACATATATAGACTAACACCCTAAACAAAGAGTTTGTTCATGAGCATAAAGTTAAATGTTGAAACGTGGCTGACGCATGACGCAGGGACACGCTGGATTGTCTCCAGTTCGCTACTTATACGAGAAAATACTAATAACCACAAGTCACATTTGCTGCAGGCTGCACTAATCATGATGAAACAACTGTGTGTATGTGTGTGTGTGTGTGTGTGTGTGTGTGTGTGTGTGTGTGTGTGTTCCTCCAGATTACATCTGCTGAGCCTGTGCTCTCCACTGGAAACCCAATCAACATAATAACTCCCGTTTTTTATTAATGAACGGGAGGATAAGGTTACGCATATCCCCTCTCGGGCTGCGGCGCTGTCTGCTCGCTGGATAACCAGACTTGATCGAGGTACTTTTAGACACCCCCCCACCCCCACCACCATCCTCACCCCCTCCCAACACCTCACACACACACACACACACACATATAGTCTATACACACACATACACATCTTTATCTTTTCCCCCCAAACAGCAGCAAACCGCCAAAGTGCTTGAAACAAACATTTAAAAAATCGTGCGTAAAACAAACAAACAAACGAACAAACAAAAACGAACGAAACCGAACACATACCTCTCACTGCCCAGTCGTAAAACAGACCATTCAACAGGACAGTAGTGTCATCTGGGATGTTTTGGACAACTCCCCGAGTAATTTAACTTAAGCGATATTTTCCTCCCCGTGCGCCCTCCCGACCAGCTTCAGGATATCTCTTCAGCTTTGGAGCAAATAGATTAAATTATTGATGGTGGAAATTGCATGGCTGAGGTAATGCACTCCCATGGCTGCGCGGCTCCTTTGGAGATCATCGTCTGAAGCTGAAGTTGTCGCATGCTGGAACGCCTCAGCAGCAGCAGCAGCTCCACGGGACCACAGACCTCTGGAGCTGGAATGAGGAGCCTCTTTGCAACTACAGTAACTTTACTACACAATGACGCTGCAACATGTGACCCGCCGCTGGCTGACTGGTCGCCACCAAACTCCTGTTTAAACAGCCCCGAGGCGGAACTATTAATGCGCGTCCAGTGTGCGTTATGCGCTTTGGTTTGTCCGCATACCGCGCAGCCTGCATCAACACCACAGTGTCTCACGGTATATAAAGCAGTCTGAGCTCTTCCGTATTTCGCTCCCCGAAGCCAAAGAGGTGGCATATTCTGTCTTCTTTCTTTTTTTGGAAGGTTTTGCGTAACAGCGCGTCTCCGGCAAGTCGTGATCCACCGCCTGCCATTTAGAGATGCCCTATTTGTGTAAAATTAGATGTTCAGGGAAATAAAAATACGCGTTTCTTGTGCTGGTCTGCAGATAGTGAGGAGCCGAGGTGATTTATATCAAAATGAGCCACAGGGAAGAGACAAAAGTAGGTTATAGATTTGTGTTTGAACACCTTCGCTATTTCATCATTTTGGGCAGTATGAGTCTTCCTACATCTATTTTATAGATCCTTCATATAGCCCAGGAAAATATCATCCTATATACACTGTATACTGTGTATAATGTACTCTGATATGTGTATGATGTACTTTGTATACAGTGTATAATGTACTATATGTATAATGTACTCTGTATACTGTGAATAATGTGCTCTATGTATAATTTACTTTGTGTATAACGTGCTGTGTATACTGCTTACACTGTGTATCACGTAGCCTATACGGTGTACACTGTGTATAATGTACTGTGTATACTGTGTACACTGTGTATAAAGTATCTTAATGAGTAATGTGTGTACATTTCTATCAAATCCAAACCATCTGAATATGAGCTCAGAGGAGGTGTTATCATTTTGCTGCTGTAACATGTGAGTGGTGCTAAAACATTTGGATGCCAACGGGCACTGGAGACAAACAGAGACGTGAACTTACTGGAAACAATTGTGCGTCTCCTTGTTTTTAAAGTGAGCCATCTCCACAACAGATGGATAACTCCCCTGCAAGTGCTCTGCAATGTAGTAACCAGCTTTCACAGGTTATTATTACCAAATGTCAGCCAAACAAACGCGTTCAAATTACGTACACAGAGCTCACTCAGAGAACCAAACTGCTCTGCTTGTTGACACTCAGTTCCCCCTCACCGGGGACGAACCGGGGACAATTAAATCCCCATATAATGTAGAATTCAAATAAAGATGTCAGTGGAGCCACAACCTTTCAATAGGTGATGAACGTTAGGAAAGTCCACCTCTGATGAATACAAGAGTGAGCATAATGGGGAAATAGCGGCTCATTATCCTTGTGACTTGGCCCTGGTCCAGAGCAAAGATTTATTGTGAAGTGTTTGCGTTATTGCCATCATGATTCTTCCCTGCACGAGCTTATGAGCTGGAGAGCTCTTGTTTGGCATGTAGCAGTATGGGAGTGGATGCACACACCTGCTTAATGAGTCACTCCCACCTCCAACACACCCGGGGATATGCCAAGATAGATATAGCCCTCCCCGAAGGCCCACAGGAGGTGAGGGCAAACTCTGGATGACAAAGAGTTGCATCAGCAATCACTGAGCGACATGACTCCAAAGAGGATAGAAAAAAATGCACACTGCACAAGGGGGCTGTTCCAAACAAGTAATTCATAAATAAATCACTTGGCATCTCATTAGAAGAGCAAAAACAACAACATGGTCCCTCTCATTTCTGCAAATACTGCACAACTGAAGGTGGTGTATCAAGAGGACTCTTTGGGCTGGCACGTGTCTGAGGCCTGACGGACTGAATTTGTGAATGAAATTAGTAAAACGTCCAAGCACAAAGGAGTTGTGAGCAGTGTGAGGATCTTTCAGACTCAACTGAATCCAACCGAGGGTCAAGCAGAGCCATGACGGCCCCGGCCTGGCAACCAGGAGTCTTTCTGAAAACTGCTAAAGCACTAGGTCATCGGAACTGAGGTGTACGATTTCTTTAGGTTTAAGATTTCTCAATACGGCGCCGGTGACAATGACTTCAAACCATCTGAGGTGTTCGGTTGAAACCTTTTGTCTTTTCATGTTGTGTGGCAAATTTCTACAGCTTTTCATCACCTGGTTCACGGCCGCACACATGTAAATCACATGTGTGCAGTAGGAGTCGGGTCGGTCTCCACTCACATCTTCCCTGCTCACAACCTTTTCTCCGTTTGTGCTGCAGAAAGAAAGAAACCTCCACAGGAGCTGACAACACGACACACTTGTGTAACCTTTCAAGGCTTCCTCTTGCCAAATGCAGCACGATGCTGACAGGTCCGCACTGCCGAAAGCTTCACTTAACAAGTGGAATTATGCCTCCTTGTGCAAGAGAGGAGCCATGTAACTTTGGCGAAATGACATTTTGTGAAATGTCATTTTCACTGGGGATAAAGGAAGGCGACGAGGGTATTTTGATGAAAGTGAAATTGCATTCCTCCCCGAGAGGAAAACACGTCAACTGAGAAAACATTTTGTATGAGGTGGGATGACGTCAAACAAAAGACGAGGCGCGAGCTGGAGAACAGTTGAGAAAACTCCAGACTGGGGAACGTAAACGTAAACTTCTTCTCTAATCAGATGCTGGAAGGACGAGTTAATACCATCCCTCCTGTGATGACTATAACCTTTATTGTAATCATCAGGCAGACACAGAAGACCAGTCTCCTAAGCTTCATACATATACGCACTGCTCCTTCCACATCCTCACACAGATGATACATTATTTCTACAGTGGCACAGATTGAAAATCACTCCACGGGCTATTAATCCTCTCTCTGTCTCTTTTCTTGGCTTATACCCCCCCCTCAACCACCTCACACTCTCACCTCTTCCTCCCCCCCACAATCCAATATCCCCACAGCATCAATAACCTTTGCATGGTTATTGAACGCTGCTGAATGAAAACACACTAATCACGCCGCAAAATTACTTGGAAACGCTGAAATGTTTGTCCAAGTCCAAGTCACAAAAAGAAAAAGGCATTTTTTTCTTTCATTCGCTATGTACAAGGAGGCTGCAGGAAACTGAACCAATGGTTTCATGTGACAGATCCTGCCACCATGTGCTAATATACAGACACTACAGATATGTGTTTTAAAGGGAAATGAGGGAAATGACACATTGGACCAAGTTCTAACTCAATCTGAACCTGAGTCACTTTCTGAAGAGCTAAATTCATGAATATATTGATACACACATGATTTCTGGAAGTTGCTTGTATTCAGTGGTGTGCTGTAAATTCACATGCCGAGAGACACTTGAATGGTTTGTCGGCATGACCGAACATTTCCTCACACACACATGCGTGCAAACGTGCGCGTGCACACACACACACGCGCGCACGCAGAGCATCATGAATGCTTGTGGTCCCGCAGTGGTCGGACACATAAAAAGTCTTTCCAGTCAGATGAACTCCATCACACTGTCACTGCTTATTAATAACTCATCGTGGGATCCATCACTGTAAAACCTCAGTCACGTCACTGTGACGAATAACTGATAATTTAAGGTTAAGGAGGGAAAAAAAAGGTTCAAGGCTTCGCCTCCTGCCAGAACTTGTTTAAGCAAGCCTGTTAATTGGATGAAGGTGTCGGTGATGAAGATGATGGTGGTGACTAAAGCAGCAGCGGTGAAGGTATAAGCCTACATCTCCATGATGATGAAGATGATTAATATTCGCTTTAAATATATCGTGACGTGCACCTCGCTGTGAGTCCACATTTCCGCCATCTATAGCCCCCTAAATAATCAATAGCCTATATTTATCAGTTCTATCAGACACCAGCCTGGATAAATAGTTATTATTACATTTCATGTGGGCACAGCGCGATCCGAAATCGACATTTATTAAAAACAAATAGACGATTTATAATAAAACGAGCTTAATTGAAAACCAGATTTTTACCAAATCCATTTAGCTCCCAAAGTGCAGGGATTGATCGCAACGGAAAAATGAGACACAAAGGCCATTTACAGAGAAAACACACGTTAGCTTTTTCAAGAAAAACCTCGCATATTATTACTGTTATCTTTATTAGTGCTAAATTAAATATTTTTCGTTAAAGAAATAGGCCTACCGACAGAATTTCATCTTTTTTTGCAGAGAAACCTACCATCAGGTTTGTTATTGACGCCCACCCCAACTCTGCAGAGCTGAGAGTGCAGAGACAGAGAGAGAGAGAGAGAAAGAGAGAGGGAGAGAGTGAGTGCAGAGACATAGACAGAGAGAGAGAGAGAGAGAGAGGGGGGAGATTCTCGGTAAAGATAACACACGCGGAGACGCACGCACACAGGCGCGGGCGCACGCAGACGCACGCCCGCACACAAACGCGCGCAGCCCCATTTAAGGACTGATCCGCTGACGTACATTGCAGAAAAGTGCTATAAAAAAACCTTCATACATACAAAGTGTGTCGTGCCACCCCACAGACCCCTCCTAAACCGCCTCCGCTCATCCCTCCTCCTCCACCCAACACGCCCACGCCCACACCATAATCCCACGTCTCAGTCGAGAGAAATAAATAATAATAATAATGATAATAACAAAAATACAGCCAGAAAACCGGCGATCTGCAGAGAAAATACCACGTTTATCAACAGATTCAGCGAGAAATCTCCTATTCTATCTATGAACAAACAGGAGAATTATTTTCTTGACGTTTTTTTTTACCTTATAATAACGAAAACCTTCCTCGTTTCGTTGTAGAAATTATTCATCGCCTATAATTTGAGCCATAAACGGGTTTGTTGCTTTTAAAAGGCAGAAACGTGTCTTATTACGGAGGTTATTGCGACGCAGCAGCGCTTTTATTATTAAAGGATGTTTTTTATGAATGTCGGGCAGCCTGGTGTAAGTAATATGATCTATTTTGGTTTCACTGTCATATAAAATGAGGGCTAATAGGCTGTAATGTGCAGAAAGCGATCTGGGTTAGGTTTTAAAAACAAATGACGGCAGAGATAATTTCAACGTAATTCCAGGATTTACTGGACACGTATTTTTTTGGGGGGGGAGAATTTATTAGAGGACGCAGCGTGTAAGAGGAGACCTGATTAAAAACAGTGGGCGTTATAGGGGCTTTTCTCTCTCTCCTCCTGCAGCCGCTTCGTCTTGGATGAGAAATCTGAAATCTTTGACCAGAGGAGAGAGAGACAGGGAAAAAGAAGACGAGAGAGAGAGAGAGAGAGAGAGAGAGAGAGAGACAGACACAGAGGGAGAGAGAGAGAGAGGAAATAGACAATATCCAGCGCTTCTGCATCGGTGCAGGACGATTTTTTTTAAGGCTACAAGTCCTTCAGGAGAGCGCAGAGAATAAAATCCCACAGCAGATCCGCGTGATCATCATGTACATCTATATAACAAGCATCACGTGACAGGTTTTTTTTTAAACAAGAAAGAGAGAAATAAAGAAAGACCAGAATCGATGCCACCCGCGCAACTGCATATCAAGCCATCTCATCTCTCTCCATCACATTCAGCCATAACATCTGTCAGTGGATGCACTTTGACCACGCCCATCTTTATTGTAATTTTACACAGGAATAACACACACACACGCGCGCGCACACACGAACACACACACACAGCTGTTCGTATGTTTCCTCTTAAGCAACACAGGCTCCACACATGACAATGAGCTGCAGCGGAATTAATAATCAATGAATCTTATTATTATCAATATTATTATTTTTATCATCATTATCACATATGCGATGTGCGCGTTTTACAGGTCGACACACGCGCGTACACACACACAGCAGCAGGAGCCGTGCATCATGGACAAAAAAGAGAGAGAGAGGGGTAGGGTAGCAGGTGAAGTGAAAAGCACCTTATGAATGAAACCGTGGAGCGGTCGTAGTAAAAACACAAGTGATTTGATGGCGATGACGGGAGGTGGGGGGGCGATGGAGAGAGGGAGAGAGGGAGAGAGAGAGGGAGAGAGAGAGAGAGAGAGAGGTAAAGAGTATGTATAGGGCTATTTTTGGTCGATACCTAAAAAAATAAAACAAAAATCAAGAGGGTTTGATATGAAGACAGAACATGAAACATACAGCACAGGAAAGATGGAAAAATAACGATGGATAGATGGAAAGAAAGATAGATAGATAGATAGATAGATAGATAGATAGATAGATAGATAGATAGATAGATAGATAGATAGATAGATAGATAGAAAGATAGATAGATAGATAGATAGAAAGAAAGATGGATAGAAGCACCAGTTTAGTCCAGTTCGTGCACGCGTGGAAGGATCACTGCAGCGTCTTTAAGTCCCATATTGCGAGCATGATTAGGCACAACGCAACGATTACGCAAATTATATTGCAGCAGACACTGTTCGGAAACTCCAGAAAGAAACAGAAAAAAAAGGGAAACGCAAAATAAATCCCAAGCACGAAAAACACGAGTCCCAGTTTCTCACAAACCCTGAATGAATGAATGAATGTGTCACGCATCCATATTTATTTTTCAAATGAATCTAGGTTATTAATCCATTTTTTAGAAAACAAGGAATACAAAATATCTACGGGATCACCTGGATCGGGTTTCATTCCGGTTATTTCGCTCACCGGTGCCCCACGTTTTGACGCTGTGCCGGGGCGAGGAGGCTGCATGCACGCTGCCTGCTGTGGTTCTAATAAGTTGATTTTTTGCGAGAGGAGCCAGAAAGAAAAAAAGGGGAGAAAAAAAAGCCCCCAGCGGATAAAAAAAGACGACAGGAACCAAAAAGAATGACATGGAAACAATGGGATTGTGCTCTTACCTTCACAAGCGCTGACAACCACTACGCAGCGTGGTTAGATCTCCGCGGCCAAGACTTGCATGTCCAAAAGTTTAACGCAGTGTGGGGGGGCTTATAGGTTAGTGCACCGAGGATGTGCCGCGCGCAAACAGCACCAGACCTCACATTTAAACTTTGGCACTGCTTTTTACAAAAAAAAAAAAACCTAAACAAGCTCCTAATGGCTTTGCTTTTTCTATTTTGTATTATTCTCTCTTTGAAAAAAAAAACCCCACTTTTATTTCCCACCACAGGCTTCCTTTAGAATAAGCTTACCAAAAGTTGAAAACAAAAACAATCCCAAGGCTTTTTCTTTAAGTCAAACTGGGGGACTGGGAAGGAAAAAAAGGAGCGAGGAAGAGAGTTGGCGTCCACTCGGTGTTTTTTTAGTCCACGCACGACTCCGGTGCCTCTGTCCAACGTGCTGAAAGCATCACACACACATGCAGCCGGGGGAACTAAAAAAAGAGGGGGCCACGAAAATATCTATATAGCCTACTTTTGTTTGAGTGCCCACTTTGTGATTGTGCTGCCGATTCCCCGCGTCTCGTCACGTGTA
This sequence comes from Hippoglossus stenolepis, assembly GCF_022539355.2. Taxonomy (NCBI): domain Eukaryota; kingdom Metazoa; phylum Chordata; class Actinopteri; order Pleuronectiformes; family Pleuronectidae; genus Hippoglossus; species Hippoglossus stenolepis. The sequence continues at coordinate 11,808,330 of NC_061483.1, forward strand.
TTATTCGCCCCCTTGCCAAACCGAGTCCTGTTAATATTTGATCACATGTTAGTCGGACATTTCCTTCCAGATAACAGCACCTATATCACCAAACGCCGGCTCAATCCAGCGTATAGTCGGTGCCAAATTACAACCCGGCACCGCTGGAGAACACACTGATCCCCCATTGTTCCTTACATTGCCACGCGTATACGGCAAGTGTCACGGCAGAGTGGCACATGTTGCTTTTTTTCTCTGTACAAAATAAAGAACATACATACATACATGCATAAAATATAAAGCCATCACTGCTTACACACACGCACAGCCCTCCTATAGCCTCCATTCCCAGTATCCACACATTGCGCACAGACACAATGTAATATTTCCTTACCTCTCTCTCACTGTACCGGCATATCCTCAGCCCAGAAATGCCTCACAATCGTTTTCCCCCCTCACACCAGCCTTGTCAACATCAGCCTCAACCAGACACGGGTCTCGATCACTGACTTTCTCAAGTAGCCACTGAGTCCAACCCTTCCAGCAATGCGTTGCCAGACTAAACAGCATCCACGACTATTTACCGGCATAATCATCACCCCGCTTTCTTTTTTAAATACGCCGTGTGTTCCCATTGCTTACTTACCATTTTCCCCCTGCGCTGTCCTGGAGATACAAGTGTCTTAATATCCACTCACTCCAACAGATGCTGGTAGGTAATGTGTCTTGTTTGAAGTCATCATATGAGAACTTCTGCTGTGCTCAGTAGATCGCCCACCACTTCGCCTGACTTATGAATCTAATAACCCTTTGCAATATCGGCCGTGCTTAAAACTCTGCTCAGTGCAAGGCAACACCTCGGCGGCTCTACAGTAAGGAGACAAATATCAACAAGGCTGCGTTGTCAGAAAAGAGCTTGAACACATATACGTAACACCCTCGCCCGGACAACGCCATTAGGGGTCTTACGTGATTGAAATAAGCGACGGCAAGTCCAAGTTTGCGGGGATACGCGAGTCCCCGCGACTGATGGCTGCGCTCAGCGGCTCAGAGCTTTAAATCGGCACCGAGCAACAACGACAAGAGACATAAAAACTTCTGAGACTGATCCGTATTCACGTGTTTGTGCAGAAAAAACCCGACTCCCTCTTTGGCGAAGGGCCATATAGGCCTATTACGCATTCGCACAGCTGGTCATTTAGATGCCTCCATATTACGCGCGCAATGCACAGCCCGGGTCGCCCTTTTTTACCCAGACAAATAGCACATTATAACAGCGCCCCTGTGTTCGCCTGTCAAGTTCTCCAGGAACTTGTTGCTGCTCAAAAATGACCCCCACCCTCCAGCAACCTCCCCTCATGCGCCCTTTTGTTTGAATTGGCTGCACCACATATACATACACATGTATACTTACGTAGTCAAATTCTGTTAAAGTGTTGCGTTCTTTCCCCACCAAAAAACAGACACAGCCGAAATCACACAGAAAAAAGTTAATCCACGTCCTCCAGAGCCGCAATCACACAGCGAGCAGCAGCAGAGCCAGGGACTGTATATACTTTTTTTCGATCAAGAATATCTGGAAGTTCAAAGGCGAAATCTGTTTTCAGTAAAATTCCATCAGTTGCTCTGCCAACACTCAGCCATCTGATTGTTATGCAGTGACGAAGCGCTGTGCTTGCAAGTGAAGCCCCAAATGTACTAAGTAACATGAGTAATAGGTGATATTTGCCTGACTCTTTGCCAGCATCCCCAAAAACTTTCTCGAGTGTTTGAGAGGAGGGACAAGGGAAAAAAAACAACCGAGTGTCATTCTCGTGGTATAAATGACTTTTTTGTCATAGTTTATGGAAATCACGCTGCGTGGGCAGGCGCGTTATTGGAACCTGGAGGCGTGCGTCTGCAAGGAGACAATAGCTGACAAATCCTTGGACTTTCTCTGGCAAACACAAAAAAGCTGCTCGTGGAAGTGTTTTGGGCAACTCTGGCATTCAGACCCCACTGCTCTGCATGAGGCACAGTTTGCCTCCTGCCTCTGTATATGTGAATCACGCGTGAAAACACTCCCTTTGTCACCATACATACACTGATGGATGCACTTGTGTGATTAAAGACAAAAAAAAAAAAAAAACTCCATCAGAGGGAGAAGATTCAAGTTGTTGTCAGTGTCACTCATCAATATTGTGGCAAAACTTCCAACACATTCAAAAGTCTTTCCTTGGCAAATTAAGTTGGTTCTAATTTGGTCTGACTACGCATGTACTCTGTCATCTTATGCCTGTAGAGGCAGTGGCAAGAAAAACTTAATTTCTTTGCAGTCTGCGTCGACACATTTCTGCCGTAAAGACACAAGATGGCATAATCAGATAAAATTAGAAGCGTGTATTTATCATATGGTTATCACTTGCCAGAAAAAGATGCACTTTCCCATGTACCATACAGTCAACAAGTGCTGCTGAGCCAGAGAGAGTCACACATGGCTTATTATCCTTGAAATCCCTCCTCTTCTAAATGTAGGCTTTTCACACGGTTGCCACTCAGTACAGGCTATACTAATAAAAAACGGCGTGACGTAGAGAGAGAGGTAACACGTATCAGCTGGGCTACACAGCATGCCGTGGATGAACAGTCCCACTTCATTTGCCTCACACGATTAAACGCTCAGGATGTGCGTGTCCCCATCACCTCTCGGACTCCTACCATCGTCCTACTCTCGGTCCTTTCTGCCTCCTGACGTGGTTACTTGACTTGCTCCTACTTGTGATGTTGTTAACACTTCCTCTGCTCCCACAGCTTTTCGCAGACTCTGTTACTGACTCATGCTCGTCCCTTTTCCACTATCCATGCCCTCCCCCGCACTCTCCACCACAATATCTTATGGCTGACTCCCGAGGTCACAGATCAATCACTACATCCCCTGGGCTGCATACGATTGCATGGCATTTTGCTCTGTGGTGTGCCAAGATACTTCACCTCTTGTTGAGCGTATACTCTCAGAACTTTTTTCGTGTTGAGTGGACTGTATTTTGGCACGGGGAGTGTGACGCCGACGGGGTTGCACTGCGGGGCAAAGTCGGAGAGGAAAGTGCACGACTGAAGATCTATGTGGCCTGTGAAAAGAGACTGGGATTGATATAGATATTGATGATCAGTAAACACAGCAAAGTAGAAGTGTGAAGTAGGAGAAAGCTCTTCGTCGTTACTTCCATGTTCGCAACCTGCCTTTAAGATCCTGTGTGATTTTATCCAACCTCTCCCGAGTCTGAAAATTAATCCAGACTCCGTCCTTTCAAATGACAACTGCACAAAATCACTCACTAAAAAGCCATTTCTACGCTGCAGCCACCATAGCTCCATGTTTACATCTGCTAATCACATTTGTGCCCTGCCTGGTCTCTGGAATCATTACTAAAATGCAGAGAGCCAGCCTAAAATTTTGAGTCTATCAGCACTTTCCTCCCCCTCGCCGTAATGACAACTATTAGGCGAGGATGGATCCAGTCGGGGCGGTGTGTATCATTACTCTGTCTTAATCTTTGTTCCATAAATATTGATAACAAGAGCCCCACGTCATGTGCTACTAGCACCTGCTGTTAAAAATAGAAGGCCCACTGATGGCAGGTTATCTCTTACTGTCAGATCCCAGTGTATCTTCCCCCTCTCATACCTCTTGTATCTACAGGAAGTTGAGCTCTGGGACAAACAAAAGAGCAGACAGAAAACAACAAATACTCTGATTACACAGCAGCAAATCAATCTACTGCACCTCTTGTCTCTCCTAAGTGTAGATCGTAGAAAAAAAAGAAGAAAAAGAGAAACGGCCTCCTTTGCAAAGTCTTGATTCACTGACAGAAAAACATAATTTCTTTAAAAAAATCTAATGAAGGAGTCACAACAGCTTAATCCAGTTACCCTGTTGACAACGTGCTTCATGCTGTCCATCTGTCATTCTGTCGAACGGCTTCATAATATTTCTGCGGAGTGTGGAATTAATTATCAGGTTCGGCCGGTGACTCAGAGCTCAGGTCTTCAGAAAGTAATGCAGCCCCGTAAATAATCGCCCCGGCGCCGCCATACTTCACGATGATGGCGAGTGCTGCATTTGTGCTAATTTTGCCGTTCTATGTATAGAGTGACGGACAGTGTCGGGATGGATGATATCTGGGCGGCCCCGGTGGCTTAGAGCAGGGGCTGAAATTGAAGCCAATGTGCTGGCGTGATATTGAGGGGTTTCTATCTGTCTTTTCCGCGTACAGTGTGATCCGTCCTCTCCCGGCCATCTTTCACCAGTTAAACACCCAGCCACTATGTAAACACTGTCTTTTAGTGCCTGAGGGGAGAAATCTAGAGCTCTGGGTGTGACATGTAAGTGCATTGATCTCCTAACTTTGACTAACCTCCTGACAGCCCGGAGTGGCGGATGCTGCCTGTCTGCCATTAGCTTTATGATTGCCTGGGTGAGACAGGTAATCTGGGCCTGCCACTGGGCTGAGAGGCTGCCAAACAGCATTGGTCAACAAGGTGAGTAAACATAAAAAATGAGATTTTAATTATGTAGAATACCTTGGATACGTTTCGAACACAGGAATATGGATCCCAACTGGTCTCGGATCAAATATCGCCCCAGGAAAGCGACTTATTCACGCCATGAATGAATGCTGTGCACTGTAATTGTGCAGCGCGGTGCAGCGAGATGGGATTGTTGTGTGAGTGTTTGTGTGAACTCAAATGTGTATGGAGTGGTGCGAATTTGAATAGACATATTTGCATCTTGTTGCTTAGCCAAAGGCATTATTAGTTCCCAGAAGTGGTGACCTGAAATTTTGCATGCACGGCAACTCTGCGAATGGTGGCCCCTTCATGATCGGCCAAATACTGCACAGTAGAAGTGTGAGGCACTGACCTTCAATGCAGCACATATATGTAACACACGCTGGCAGAGATGTTCACATTGCATGATTGTCTCTGCTTCCCAGATTCTCTGCTGAACTCTACGAGGAAAAGGAGAGACAATAAAAATGAATTTATTTCTGAGTTTAGAGTTTGATGGCTCAGTGTCTTTGGTCATAAATATTCAAACCATAGACTAGACTGTATAAAAAGATGGACGACATGACGGTTTCCAAAAATGAAGCCACAGCATGTAAATCGCCCCCTTGTGGCTGGCTGCAATATAGTTTTCAAACCCTGCCTCCTCTGTGTTAGTGGATGCAACATGAATTAAACTAAAAAGTCAAGGTATACCTCAAATGAAAGATGTCATTTGAGGTAGTTCTTATCACACTGATGTATGTTCAGGTGATCATGTGTCTCATTATTTGATGCTATAAAAATGGGGTGAAAAATATGAAGGACAGCTGAGACTGACTCACGATTGGTCGAGCAGGTGTATTGCTGGAGATGCGTAGTCGATCTTTATATACAGTCACCATCAAACCATAGACTGTATTTAAAGTCTGTGTCGTGTCTCCACTTCCTCCCACTACGCAGGCAGAAAGCCAAAATATCTGGGATACGAACACTGTCATCTCGCACGGGTTACATCATTTTAACCAATGTCTGCGAAGTAGCCATTGGGGGATGTAGCCCCGTATGTTCAACTAATCGCGATCAGGAGGTTTCAGCCCATTTTTATAGCATCAAATAACAAATTTAAACCAAGCTTCCTGGACACATGAACACTTGGACAAACATCAGTTTGATAAGAACTACCTAAAAATAATAGAAACCGTCTCTGACCAAAAATTATTTTACGTGTACTTTGACTTTTTAGTCTCGCCCATTTTCCATCCACTAACATGGAGGAGGCCAGGTTTGTGTCCTATACTGCAGCCAGCCACCAGTGGGCAATCAAGATGCTTTGGCTCCACTTGTGGATGAGCTGTCATGTCTTCCATCTTCATATACAGTCTATGTTTAAACCCATTTGCCTAAAACACTGCCTCACACTGCAACTTAACAAATAAATGACTGAAAACAGACATGACGGCGATGAACCCTGTCATGGTTTTCTCCACTGGACAATAAGATCACAAGCTCCTTTCACTTTGCAGGTAAAAAAAAAAGGGCTCCCCTCTTATCTTCAAATTGGACAGAATATTTTGTCCCAATGTACATTTGTAGCACCACCACCCACCATTGTAAACACCTTGCTGTCAAAGCCAGTGTAAGTTAACTTAAAATATAGTCAAGGACCACAACCCAGAAACCTCATATCGGCACTGCTCAGGCTTTAAAACTAAATCAATGTTTTTATGTAAAAGCCCTATTTTCTGACCCCCATAAAATGCCTATGTGATTAAAATAATCTTTATCGGCTTAAGCACTTGTCGGCGCCCAGGAATGAACAGGTCAAGTGTATGAGCTGTTTTACTGTCATCTGATATAAAGGACATCAACAGCGGTAGCAGCAGAGGAGGCGGAGGATTGTGACTTGGAGGCTGGCAGTTCAAATCCCTGGACTGGCTGACGAAAGCTGTGTGGGGAAGTAACACTGTGCTCGGCCTCAACAGCAACTGTCAAAATGCTGTTGGACAGAGTCACTGAAGTCCCAACTGTTCAATAACACCAGTGTAAGACTGTGACAGTTCACTGGGCAGCTCCCAGGAGCGTGAAGTCTCCTCACCTCGTCTTGTTAAATGGATGATTTTAGGGCGTTTCACAGCTTGAAGCCTGGATCAAGGTTCACGTCTTTGTTGCATTTGATCCAGTTAGTTTGGGTTTCACGTTGCAATTCAGCTTGAGGACTACAGGCTTTTGTATGACATACGCACGGTACGTCTGGTCAGCATCCCCTGGGCTGCGTCTGTCTACACTTGATGTTGATTGTTGGTGTGTTGTCAATTCAGCGGGTTGTAGTCTTTCCCTCTCAATTGAGAAAATGAATTAACCGATTCATTTTGTTCATTTCAAATATTATGTCATTGGAGGGGAAGACCGCAAGCAATCCTTCAAGCCACTTCCTGACCGAGACAAGCTCTCTTGTCGTTGGTCTGAGGAGTCGTCTGAGGCACCTTCACACCTGTTATTGTGGTTTGGACTGAACTGGAAAGTTTGAAAGTTAAGACTGAACAAGGCAGGAGTGAAAGTGTTGTGTTGTCTATATTTGGAACAATGGTTAATGTCTATAGTTTGCTAATCAAACATGGATCAGTCAGTTTTTATCTACAGGCACCTAAACAGATTGTTCTTCTGGAAGTAAAACTTTAAAGTTTAAGGTTAAAAGTATTCAAACTCTCTAATGATGATATTAAGGAAAGCCACAGTATTGATGTGGTTATGGAGTTTTCACATAATATTATTCAAACTGAATGTCAATAAGTGAAAGTAAGGTAATATCCTAAAATACACTGTAAAAAGTTTAAAATAAAAAAATTTAACATCAAGACATAAAGTGACAATTAGATAACTTTGGATGTTCTGGTGAGTGGATTTTGTAACTTTTAACTTAACTCCGCTAAGCTAGGCTAGCTAGCTGCTGACTGTGGCATTGAATTTACAGATATGAGAACGTTAGACAAAACAAGTAAGTGAGTATACAGCCCCAAATGGTGCTCTATTCTTTTAAAAATTCAAATTTTAACCACTACAATTTTGTAATATGTCTAAAAGCTCCAGAAACGCTACTTTGTAATGAGACGTTTTTGTAGTTTTTACAACTCTCGACTAAAAACGTCAAACTTCGTCACTAGGTCAGGTGATATTTTTCATATCTGAACTACATGGCCCCAAAACTCCACTTCCCCTTGCTACCCGAACCCCTTCCCGGTACAATATATTCAAACGAGATTCCTCCATTACAGTTGACAGACAGACAGTAGGCACAAAGTTTAAAATAAAGGTCTTAAAGGGAATAAAAGCTTTGCCGTGAATGGTGAGGGGATTGTTAAGGATAATACAAAGGAGTGGGATTTCTGGTGCATTTGTCTGCGAGGGATACCCCAGCCAAAGTTTCTCTAAACATCAAAGGGCCGCTGCAAATAAAAGCACACTTGTCAGGGGCGAACAAACTGCCTCCTTTGTGCCTTCTACCAGCCAAATTCAGACGCACAAAGCCTTTGGATGTACAACACTGCAAAGAAGACATACTATTCACATGACATGCTTTGCTCTCTGGTGGTTTGCTGTGCGCTTTTGTCTGCCCTGACCAGAACAGATATATAATATCACTGGATCAAAATCCTTTCAGACCCTTTTACTCCCCGTTAAAGACTCCCATTACACTCCCTCCCCCATACACTCCTCCACCATTCTTTCTTTTCTTAAACAAAGTAAACTTGATGCAGCCAGATAACACTTGCAGCCCTCAGGCCTAATGCCCAAAAATGAGTCTCAGGTTCATTCAGGTTTTTTTTTCTTTCCCCCTCGTACAAACTGCGGTCAGACTGGACACGTTTCACCGTTGCCTCAGGAAATCTTTGTCCTTTTCGTTTTTTCCATTTCTATAAACATCTGTCACCTGCATCTTTTACATGTCTGTGAAATAAATCACTATCACTTTGGAAGTTTCTCCGCATGCCAAGGAATAAATATACGGAGAAAGTAGTTTTACTGCCCACACACACTGACTCACAATTACACACACCTGAATCACAAACAACTGTGTGGCTCCTTTTTTCGTCATCCAACTACAAACTGAAACAAACTAAAAGAAAATTGAATTTATTTTTATTATGTTTTTTTGCAACTAATGGTTATTTTTATTATCATTTCATTTAATTGATTGTTGTCTCAGGTAATGATTTGTGAAATTTATATGAAATGAGAAATGTCCATTTAGTTTCCGGTAGAGACAAGTTGATGTTTTCAGATCGTTTTTTTTTTTGTCTGATCAAAATTTCAAAATGCAGACATTCACTTAATATCTGAAAAAATCTGCCAATCAATGAATCAATCATCTAATTGTTTCATATCTAATTTTAATATTTTATTTCAAGATGTTTATTTCAGTGTATTTGCCCCAAAAGTGATTTGTCTTAGTAATGATTTTATTATATTTTGTATGATTTTTTGAGAAAAGTATATTATGTCTTTTACAGACATTTCTCTAATCTTTGGTTGTTGTAATCTGGATGGTTTTACAGATTCAAAGCTCCACATCAGCCTATCGTTAATAACTAACTAAATGAAAATGTACAAAAAAAAAAAAACATGTTAAATTACAGCAGAAGCCAATAAATTCTTTACCGAGATAATCTGTAATTTATAAATCCGACACATAATACATTTGCTTTAGTTAAGTTATGAAAATGCATAATGAATAATACCGTTTTCACCATAACTATTATCACAGCGGGTTCTAGCTGCCTTACAGAGCAATTACACTTCCTGCCAGTCTTTATTATTGACTCCTTTCATAATAACGACACATTTACACCTTAAAAACTAATTTCTAAGGAACACTTAACTATTGATTGGCTGCAAATATTAGTAAAAGCCCAGTATGGTCACTGGAGAAGGGAGCCCTTTTTAAGTGTTATGTGTGTGTGACTAAGAGTGTGGTCTGATTTCAATGGATTTTAGTGACACTGAGCTATTTTTGCCTCTTCTTCTTCTTCTTCTTTAAATCTGAGAATAACGTCAAGGAACACCTGAGGCACCATGGCGAGAACCACTGCCTCACTTTGCCTTAAGAGATTTCAGTGTATTGAATAAAGAGAGTCTGTGAGTGAATGCAATGACTCATCACCAGGGTCATTTGCCTTTCACTGCAAATGAGTGTGGGTGTCTGACTAACTTGCAGTTATAAGCTGGATATGTTTTTTTAATCATTGGAGAGAGAGAGAGAGAGAGAGAGAGAGAGAGAGAGAGAGAGAGAGAGGGGGAGAGAGACCTATGTACAGTGAGTATATGGAAGAGAGTGAGAGAGTGTGTGTGTGTGTGTGTGTGTGTGTGCCATGAGAGACAAAGACTGAGGGCCACATTTGGAGTCTGGAGCCACGTGTTTTACTTATCAAACTGGCGCGTCAGCCTGGAAGTGCAGTTTCCTGTCATCTGGCAGCGAAGCCCCTCTGTGTGTCAGCAGTGAAGCATGCCTCGCTCCCACATGCAGTTGAGGGAGAAGCGTGCACATAGTGGGAGGAGATATTATAAGTGCGGTTATTTGTGCTTTCTGACTGATTCCTTAAAGTTAAACTACATGACTGTGGATGACTGTTATCATTAGAGTCATTTAAAGTTAAATGGTCTGTATTTATATAGAGCTTTTCTAGTCTTGATGACCACTCAGAGTGCTTTACAGTACAGGTTATTGCCATTCACTATGGGCAGCACTTTTTCTATGAGGGGCATCCCAGGGTTCAGTATCTTGCCCAAGGACACTTCAGCAGTCAGATGGGGCATTTGCCCTTGCTAGATTTTCCAGGATTACCAAACCGAGCTTTAACACACAAAGGTGTTGTCGAACACTGAAAAGAAGCTGTCAAATTATTGACGCTTTCAGAAGAGTTGTCATATTGACATGTAATAAACTGTTATATCACATTGTCATTTCCACATATGTCAGTAGTGTTAAAATGTACAATAACACTCAAGTTTTTTTTTTTAACCAAGAGATATTAGAGCAAACAAACTTTACAATTTCCACTAAAGTTATTGTTGGACCCTTCTGGTAAGCCTATGAAAAAATGTGATGTTAACATTATGCAGGTACACACACTATCACATCCTGTATGATACAAACTGCTTCAGCTCTCCTTCAACCACAAGTGCAGTCTTTTTTTTTTTCACACTTCACCAGAAATATCCAATAAATTGTCAGCTAAGTGTAGACTGGAGAAGAGACTCAAAATTAATTTCCTATTGATGTATTGATCCCAAAACGCAATCCCTGCTCTCCCTCAAGTGTTTGAGTCTGTCCCACCAAGAACAATGACGGCAATAGTTGTTTCAGCGAGTGCTCCGAAAACAGTTGTTTCTGTTCAAGTGGCAAAGTCCTGCAGTGGCCGACACAAGTGCCATTTACACCGAGGACGAGTCCTCCTCACTTTTAAAAATGGACACTTTTGTGTCCATTTTTAAAAGCATAATTTGATAAACAGCTTGTATCATGAAATGTCAGCTAACTCATTATCAAGAGGCATTCTCAATGGTTCTACATTTGAAATAAAAGGCTGCCATACCGCACCAATATTCCCCATGGATCCATTCAGTAGCTGTGTCTCGACTCAGGGGCCACATCCTTCAGGGGCTACATTTGAAAACCCTTTCAATTTGAAAGAATGAGACGCTTTGCCAAGAAAGAAGAGTAGGCTCTGCTGTTAAACTGAGCTTTTTGAAGGGCAATATCCTCTGATGGTACTTCAGAAAGTCCAAGAACAGGACAGGTAATTCTGAATGGAATTCAAATATAGAGCGAAGCAGAATGGAGTAAAACTTGGCCATGACCAAAATGTGAGGTAAAGACCAGCTTGATCTTAAGCATGTAAAGCTGATGAAGACTGTGTCTGACACAAATAAATGATGAGCGAGTTCTATTTAGTTTTACAGATCAATGTAAGTCGTAATGCTGTTAATGAACATGATGCTTCACTCATTGAAAAAATGTTTTAAATTGAAATACATTTTGTGTTGAGTGCCACAAAAAAAAACATTTGTATCCATGTACATTAGAATAAAGTTTGGGACAATTTCATGAACTACTGCGAGATCCGGATTGATTGATTATTCAACAAACATCGCAAAAAAGTAGCAAAACGTCCAGAAGGTTTAGTTTTTCTTTCACATGAAGAACACAGCAGAATATTGTTCAGGTAAGACAAGAAAATGTCCAAAACCTTCAGGTGAGGGGGAGCATCTGGGTAAAGCTTACAGGAGGCGGGACATATTGTAAAAATTCCGCTGTGTAAATTAGGTGTTTTTGTTTACTTACATCGACACAGGCGTTGGCCCTTATCCTCAAAAGCTCTTGAATTCCATTGTCTTTCCAAGTTGATATCTTCATCGGCACCTTCTACTTGTACTTGTTATTATATATATATATATTCTTTTTCACTTTTGCGTGTCGCCTATTGGAAACGTCAACATGGCCACTCGCATGCGATGAATCCTCCAGGTAATCTCCTGCTGTATTCTCACATGGGCTCACTCGGACATTTGTTTAGTACGGGTACTAGGAGTTTTTAGTAGGGGGCTGGGAAGAGAAACTCTGGAGAATCTCGTCAGAAAATGTCCCGAGCAACTGACTTGGACATTTGCGTCGTCACACACACACACACAGACACCTCTGGATAATTTCAGGAGATTATCTGGAGTTCAGCTTCACCTTTCTCACTCACATTCACACCTTTAGAGTTTTCCTTTGGCCTGTTGGAAGAATCAGGAATACCCGGAGAAGACCCATGAACACACAGGGGAGAACATGTAAACTCCACACGGGAAGACCCCAGGCAAACCGGCATCTGAACCAGGAACTGTCTTCCAAAAAGGAAACACAGCTCTACTCCTATTATTCACCTAAAGACAAGACTCAGTCTTAGGTTATGGCCACTGGTAGTTAGGATCGGAGAAGGACATAAAGGACACATTTTGCCACAGGGATTAATAGAGTCCAATTTAAATCAAAGAAATCTCTACATAGCAGTCACGGAAGCGTCACTTAAGCTACATCATCATCGGGTGGAGAATCCTCCCCAATGGTGACAAACTTCAGAATACAAACGGCACAGAGACAAAGCACAGAACAACAGGATGCTGCGAGCTGAATGAAGAACGAGTGAGTATTCAGCACGCAGGTGTGAAGGGCTCCCGGGAAAGAGAGATCATTTGAATGTCTGCATATTCCCAAACCATACTAAAGAGGTGGAGTCATCCATCCACTGGGCGTGCAGCGTTTCCTGGAAGTTGCGGTAAAGGGTAATGAGCATACACTCATGCACTGTATAATACCAGTAGGTTTGGGACTTAACCCCGTCTCCATGGCAATTGCTGCAATGATGACAAATTTTCTTATTCAATAACATTAACACGGGAGGATCTCTTACACCGTGTGCCTCACAGTCAGAACACAACGGGAGCGGTTTGTCAGAGTTTGCAGTCGGTGGGTTCAGACTGGAAGTCAGCCGAGTACTTCAGTGGACTCTGCGAATGGTGAAATGTTTATTTGCAAGGCTACCTGCGCCGTACAGCTCATTCTCCCGAGGATGAGTCATCCACAGGCTACATACGGCACATTTGAGGTGGGCTTTGGCTAAGCTCCTGAAGGAGAATGTAGAGGGGCAAAGAACACTGCTGAGCCATCACAGCTGTACTGATTTTCTGTCACATTGTTTCACAACTGGAGACATTACCTGGTAAAGGAAACTGTAAATCTCACCCATCCCCCCACGGTAACCACTGCACAGGGTCCTGTCAACAGTCAGGTCCTGTGTGTGTATTGATAAAAGCGGAGCCGGGTATTTGCTGCCACATTTTGTTTTTGCTACTAAACATTTGTTTGCCGAGACAAATGTCAGAGGGAGATTACAACGTACAAACTGCAACAAACGAGGATGCAAAACAAAGGCAAAGCAAACTTCTGTTGTAAAGCATCATGGAAAATAAAGCATTGTTTGGTCACATTTGACTGATCTTAAGAAACATTTAGTGATTTTCTCTTTCTCTTCTTTTCTGTACATGACAGACTGTAAACGTACAATGTCCTTGAGGAGTGATGTCTGACATTTTCTCAAATGAAACTCACTTCTCCGTTTCTTTGTCTTTTTTCTTTCTGTTCTTTCCTTAAAGACAAAAGTGAGCACACTTTACAATATGGCATGTTTTTGTGAAGGATCATCCGAGGCTCCTGCTGCTCACGGAATCTGCTCCAACAACCTATTAACGAACTTGTTTTCAGCGAAGATTAAGCCAATTGATTCAATATTTGCTTGATTGATTAAGTGTTTGGTTCATAAAATGGCAAGAAAATGCCAAACACCATCACAGTAAGAAGCCTGACACAACCTCTGCAATTAATCCAAAAGACCAAAAATCGGAGAAAAGCAGCGCATGAAATCAAAACTAATAAATTTGCCTTCATTTTACGAAGACAGACCAGGTGATTGATCGGCCAGCTCCAGATTTAATCTCTGTAAAGTTGTAAACTATCCAGGCTTACCTTATCCAGAATCAGTTTGTTTGCCTTTTGAGCTCGAGTATATCCAACAAACGTGCTCCAATTAAAGTTAGTTTTTCTCTTCCTTTTGTTTCCCTCAGTCAGATTTACTGGAAACAAATGGACGTGGTGTAAACAACGATCTTCCCGTCCCTGCTTTAAATGACAAATCCAGTGTGCATCCCAGGAATTTCCATAACCCCCATTTAAATATTTGCATTAAGCATCACGGGACGGGACGATGAGCAGGAGCCTGTGTCTCGCTTATGATGCCGTTTCCTGCTAAATTCAACATTAACCTTTCAAATGTTTTCAATTTTTTTTATCTTCTTGTTTTTTCATTGGACTAAACTATCTACTAACGCATAAAGTGTGAGACCAAAAAAGGAAGCATGGAGGAGCATAAAATAATAAATACCGAAGCTGCTCTTGACAAATATTTAAAGCACTACTTGAATCTGAAATATTCATCTTCATTTTTCTGCATGTTCCCACCAACATTACACAGTGGGCGCATCGGGCCCGTGCATACCTATCGTCAGGTGACATTTACATGCAATTTTAAGGCTAACAGAGGGAAAAGAAAAGGCAACAAGCGACACTATTAGTGGTGAAAGGACAGACAGTACTGGAGGTCAGCTCTGTGCGAGTCATTCCACCGTGACATATTGCTTTAAGATATCAGGTCATCTAATTAGACAGGGGACGAAAAGTTCACAGCTGTGACGTGCTGCCTTGTGGGAGTCGAGAACATTGTAGGAGGGATCGCATGCGTATATTTGTATGTGATTATCTGGGTCTCTCTTACCGGAGAGAACAAATGTAAAGGCCCTTTTCAAACGCTGGATCTACAAAAAGGAACGCTCTGAATTTCATGTAGGTCAACACGAGAGGTTTCTTGAATAAGAGTCGTTTTTTTTTAAAGAATAAAATTCCAAGTAATTACATCGGTGCTTTTTTCCACATGTGCCTTATTGTGATGGTGTGTGGTAGGGTGAAGGTTTTATTTACATGTAGAATCAATGTTTTCAATCAATCTTATCTGTTGTCTATGTTTATTGCCACTCATCTGTGACGCTGCATGAGATTCAGTAAAGGCCATTTCCCCTGTAATCAGAAGAGAACAACACAACTGTAAAATCTAAACTCCTGTGATTGTAGTAACCCGATGACAATGAATTCAAATCGCTCTGTCTTCAGGGTGAAATGCCATCAAAGTCTGTGTGATCTTTGTTTAACAATACAGAAATAGAGTTAACAACTTTGTGACGCATTAGCACAGAGGTGTTTTTTTTTTTTTTTTACTAACAAATCACAACACATAGCATGTAATGTCTCTCATGGAGGCAAGATAAAACAATGGGTCCGACATGATCTGAGATTCTACCTGCAGTTGCTAAGCAACACCCACCTCCAACCTCTCGATCTGTCCCATTGGTCAGCAGGAAAAACGCACAAGGCGCCCCATTGGCTAATAGAAAGTTAATAAACTTTAGCCAAGACCTGCCTCCCTGTGTGCGCACACACTCTCCCCCTCTCCATCCCTCTCTCTCTCTCTCTCACACACAAAATGAAGAGATTCTTGTGAATGAGAGCATGAGAGGGTGTCAGTGCTTGCGCAGTACAGTGCTGATATATGCATTGAGCTCCTGAGCTAAAAATAAAGATCACACTGAACGCTGTGCCACTGGAAGTTGCAAGACTGAATTCAAAGTGACAAGTCTGGTTCTCTCCAGACAGAGCAATGAGGTCCCACCCTCATCATAGATACATGCAGGAGGTATTTTTTGACATTTGTTTTTTAAGTCCTGGAGTTCTAATAAAAGCTCGTTCACAGCTATTCTTCACATTTGATCTGGCTAAAAATGCATCGTCGGAAAGCCTGCGATGTTTTTGAAAATACGATTTAAAAGTGTTGTTCAGCTGTGGTTCCTGAACCTTTTTACCAGCTGCGTCAGCATATGGCTGCTGTTGTTTTTTTATGTTGCGAGTCTGCGTGTGTCATCACGGCAAAATGAGGTCCTGGAGACACCCACTGTAGCAGGAACTACCCCGGAGGTGGGTTTTCAGTGCTTTGGAGGGTGTTTGTCTACGGGCAGATTTTGTCACCACATCGTCACAACCATAAAAGATGCCGTCACAAAACATCCCAGGTGTGCAGTTCAGATCGTAATAAAAGCCGTGATCAATTGTGGGTAGCTCAGCTGAGCTGGTTAAGCTTTGTGTGAACAATGCTCGAGTGTGGGTTTGAATCTCGTCTTCACCTGTCCTGAATTTCCCACAGGATCAATTAGGCTTTTTATCGATCTGTGATGGGCGTGGTGTGACCCATGACTATTGAGTAAAATATAGTACTACTGAATACTCACGGGTGAGAACGTCAACATGTTGACGGGAACGTAGCTTGCGTGTGTGAACCCATCACAAGACAATCTCTAACGTTTCCCTAAAGCCACATCAGATGAGCAGTAACCCCTCACTGACAACACAGTCATGTGCTTATGAATGGTTCTTAAACTGGTGTGTTGTTTAACACCATTTATCACGTAAAAGTGGACATTGTTATATTTTTTCTTAGATTTGAATTGTCGTTTGTCATTTCTTGACCCCCCCCCCAGGTTTTAAAGACCATAATGATTGAAATTCAAGACATAAGTCAAGTACGACAGATATAAAGGAACATTGGATCAATTACTTACACTTTCCAACAATTACTTTGTTTACCTCAGAAACATGACAGAGACTGAAGGTATCCATAGTCTTTCCCACAGATAAGCTGAGCGTACTATGATAAATTCTGACCAGGGTGTTTGTAAGCTTTCAGTTACCAGTTTGTATTTTATTTAAATTTCTCAATATAAATAACCCCCGTCAACAAAACAAAAAGCCACAACAATAAAGCAACAAACAACACAAGGGGGAAAAACAACATAGGTCCCCACAACAAACAGAGCAAATACAATTCAAAGTGTGACAGAAGTGAATGTTGACATAAATAGGACCTACCGATAGATAAGACTTTTAAGGCCTAAAATTCTGATGTTTTTATACTTTTTAAGACACTGTGGAAACCCTGTTCATGGAACCACGGTTTGTGAACATTTTACCAAAGCCAAACCTTTTGGCAGTATTTGTTAATTAATACATTAGTAAAAATAAAATTTGAATAATACATAAATATGAGTAATTATTAATATTTAAACCCACCTAATGACTAAGCAAGAAATGAAATGACTAATTGGAAATTGTTATTTTTTCTTAATGTGAATCTTTGAGATTTTGAGGTAATGACAGCACCTGTTTCAGGACTGAATGTTGGATGTCTCCATACCAATCTCTGCGCTTAAGAGTTCACCTTTCTCTCCTTAATACAAATCAAATGTTTGCCTTTTTGATAAGAAAACTAAAAAGTGATGTGAGATGTGCTTCAAGTCACAGTGAGTCATAAAAAGCAACTTTACTTTTTGACTCCGTTTTTCCATCTTCCCTGAGCCTGTCCCGACGTCACTTATGTCTAGTGTTGGCACATCTTGAAATGCAAACTTAATTTAAGACCACAATCACACTTACAGTAACAGCAACTAAAAGTGGATTTATTTGTTGAAAAACATTGATTCAGTTACAACCAGTTTCATTGTGGATTATCTATAACCCCCATGTTGTGCAACTGTACAAGAATAAAAATACAATGACAAATAAAGACACAAACTTCTCAGTGCAAAGCTGATTCCTTCTTTTTTTCCAGCCATATCTGCATTTGAAGTCATGTACAGTCTACCTCTGATAATAGCTGCCCTGTGAAATATCGTCACCTACGAGGCAGATCACTGTTGAAGTGAATAGCTGCAGTAGGTAAGTAAAAGTAAAACATCCGGAATCCACAGGACATGTTTTATTTCTCGCAGTCTGTACATGAGTATTTAAAATTATATCTTAAAATCTATGGGTAGGCTTAGAAATAAAAGACTGCAAAAACAGATGACAACAACTATACATTTATATACAGGGAAATAACATTTTACTGTGGTGGATGCTGAAGTTAAAAGTGAGAAAACAATACAACTTACACATTCCATGTTACTATGTTAGTACTTATGCTGGAGAAACCTACACAATAGACGGCTTCTTTAGGTTTTCAGAGGAAAAGGACTAGAGAAGATTCATTGGGATGGAAGAGAGTGGAGAGACGGTGGGAGTGTCTATAAAGGCTGAGTTTGAAAAGTTTGACCATGTTGCGTCACATCCGCTTGGCCACTTTTTTTATCTGTTGGGAAGTTCTGTAGAAAAGGGACTTGGATTTCTGAGGTTCGAGGAGGTTGAGATTTCCCTCAGAAACGCTCCTCACAACTCTACCTGGCTTGTTTTCTTCTGAACCTGAGGACAGACACCAAACAGCTTCAGAAAATACTCAGACCCCTTCACTTTTTGCACATTTTATGTTGTGGATGTAATTGTAAATGAATACAATTTACATCTTTACCCATCAATCTACACTCTGTAACCCACGATGACGTGAAAACATGTATTTTTTTTGGCCAATGTTATAAAAATAAAGTATTCACACCATTATTTCAGTACTTAATAGAAACAATTTTAGCTGTGATTATGGCTTTGAAACTTAAAACATTTGATTTAGTGGATCATGGTCTTTTTCTTCAAAGTCTCAAACATATGGGCTTTAGCGATTCTGTGATTAACTGACTGGAAGAACTGTGTGTTTAGAGAGAACTACAACTCTATCTATCTTTGATAGTAAAGGCAGGTGTTCCCCAAGGATCTAATTTGGGACACATTTTATTTTCTATGGACTTAATGATGTTGCTGTACGATTAGGAAAAAAGGAAACATAAACCATTATGCAGACGATACAGTGCTCTTCCATGGCTAGTAAATTCAGTTCACCACAGGTGAGCTCTGATCAACTTCCACGCACATCTCATGGAAAATTAAAGCCAAAAGGATGAGGTGCCACAGCAAAGGGTCTAAATGTGTTTATCAGAGTTATCAGTTTTTTAATTTTAACACATTTTTTGTAACATTTTTAAAAGTGCGTTTTCACGTTTTGATAGTTTGAGGGTAGATAGATGGTCAAAAATGTCTGTTTCATCCACGTACAATAAAACATAAAGGTATGACTGCATTTTTAAGATAGTTATTTGATTTTCAAATTTTAGGGTAAAAAAATACAGTTAACTTTTAATCTCACTATCTCACAAAGTGATGAATTAAAAACATTTTACATTATGGATTATGAGACATAAAAAACAATTATGGTCGCAATAAAAAATAAATAAAAAAAACATACATTTGTGCTCTTGATGATAGTCTACAGTGTTAATTATAAACACTGTGAGGATGTCTTCTTCAGCTCAGTTGCCCTGTGTTGACACTTACCAGCAAACCGATGCACTCTGAGGGGTCTCTGGGCCACCGAGGGGTCTTTCTTTATACGCTTTGGTGCAGAGAGATCCTGAGTTATCTCCTCTCTGATGCTGTTTCATTGAATAAAAGAGAGGGAAAATAGAAAAAGTTATTAGATCTCAACCAGCATCAAAAGTTCATCATCATCTAAAATATCAACTTGATGTAGCTATTAATTTTGGTAATCTTTTATATTTTGTAGTCATAAAATGTGCCTAAGCAGAGTGAGTAATCCACCGCCAGCACCTTCAATGACATTATTTTTATGAATTTAGGTGAACTTACCGATTAAATTTACGCTTTCCTTGCGCAGCAGACGTCAATGCCATGTATGTCGGCTTGACTCGTCTGATCTCTTGTAAAGATGGAATCTGCTGTCTATGGAGCAAAGGTTCATGTTACCACGACATTTCAAGTGTTTTCACAAAGGAACGTTTTCAAAACTAACAAGTTAAAAAAACAACAATAAACAGCTTTGAACTATGGCATTTTGTTTCTGTTGTATTGCAAAAGCTATGTCTATTGAACTTTTTTAAATATTAGATTCCTCATTACAGTAAACTGGCATTCAGAAATTTGGATATGAAAAATGTGTTCGTCTCTCAAATGAATTTGACACAGGTATAAAATATGTAAACCCGTGTTTTAGTGTTGCTTGCATGTGTTTGTCTTGCGTATGGATTTGACAAGTTGCATAAGGCGTCTCCCTGAATTATCAGTTTGTAGGTAAAAATCCTTTAGCAGCTTCATACTTCTTGATGTTCAAATCACTTTTACAAGAACAAAAAGTGGATAGGTTCAAGCACGAAGGCCAAACCCAAAGTGAACACATTCTATTGCAGGACACAGTCACACAACACCAGCAATTTCGAGACCAAACATGTGATGGAGTCCTTCGAGCTGAAGGTGGCATCTAAAAACACAACGTAATGGATTGTTTGGAAAAACGTGGTGAAATCTGTATAACCTGAAATTGCCATATGTAATTAACCCTCCGCAGGTCTATACATTTGTTTTACTGGAGTTTCTGCCCCTAATCTCCCTGCTCACCACCGTAAACTTGTTCTGCTTCTGCTGTCCCTGTCTGCTGCACTTTGCCTGAACTCTGCCCAGGGAACTGCCACTCACCCACCTTGCAGTTTTAAAAATTCATTTTCTACATTAGCCAGGGTAAAATGGACTCACCGAGTTTAAAAAAAGATATTGAGTCTCTTACTCTAAATTTGTCGTCTTCTTTACAGCGCCCTCTACATAGCCTGTGTATTGGTCTTAATATTTACAAAAGGTTTTGTTTTGTCTTGATAAAAGAGTTTCCCTTTGGGATTTGACTTGTCTGTTGCAGACCAGCTTATCAACCAGATGCTCTCATAAAGTCTGATTATCCCCGAGCTTTAGTCTCTGAGGAAAACATGTCCTGAATGTTTGTGGGGTAGCACAGATATTGTCCAACAAATAAAATGATCCACACTCAACATCTTAATGTGAAGCCTCCTCTGCTGGGAACGTCAATCACCAACACAAAGCCTTTCTGCTGCAGTAGCTCCAAATGTTCCCTGTTTCCCACTTCCAGCTGAAGACACCAAGGAGCTGCTCAGCTGACTTAAACCTCTTGACCCAGTGTTCCAGTCTGGAAACATGCCATTGGTGAGAATAAATACTATTTGCACTGCAGTCTGTGTCTTGTTTTGAATACCGTTTAGGGGATTTACCACTTCTGAATGGTTTAGTCACCAACAAGACTTTCACACAGGATCCTCCAGTTACATTGAAACTTTACAGGGAAAAGTTTTGATTCAAGAGAGACCTGAATGAGTTCTGAACCATTAAAATGACTCAATAGATATTTTTCTTTTACTTAAATAAATAATTTCTTCGATACATTTATTAAATACTTCTATGTACTGTACAGATGAGTACAGTGTGGTACAGGAACTGTCCAGATTCAAAAAGGCATTAACACTGAACCATTCAATCATTGTGCTTTTTTTCCAATCATTCCTTTTAGAAGGAATAGTGTTTTAATTTATTTAGTAACATATGTTAGTCTCTGACCTTTAAAAGCAAACAGCCGGTAACAAAAAATTTAAGTGTAGAGGATTTCCTGCATTTTTTATGCCATTTAAATTTTCCTACTCTAACATTTCTCTCTTATTCCTTTGTCTGTACAAGTGCAGCCCAGAGAAAATGATAAGAAGTAGATAAAAACCTAAGAAACACAAAAACATGAGTACTACATCAATTAGTAATTTACGTTTGGAAAACATCCAAGAAAAGGCTTTGTTTCAAACTGTAATCATGCTTATCTTGCTCACTGATCGTTCTGCATCGCTCTCCCTGGTTAACTCTCCAGTGCTGAAAAGTGCATGTTGAGATAAATTGTTTGGTGAACAAGAAAGTGAGACAGTTGGTTCTGATAGATTGTGGCATCTGTTACAGTTTATCTCTCTGAACTAACCATATCAAAATCTATGTCTGCAGCTAAATTGTGATGTTATATCAGTTTTGGTTTTTTGTTGTGACAGCAGTATTTTCTATGGCGTTTCCCAAAGTGTTCTCAGTTACCATGGGTGTTTCGTATGGACTTTCCTGTTTATGCAGAAAGAAGTATACAGTTCTGTAGCAGTAAATTGTGGCGTAACCACAGGAGTGCAGTAGGCAGTATGCCCATGTAGCAATGCATTCAATGTGAAAAAAAAAAAAGAGGCTGCACCATATGGACCAGCAAGAGAACCAATGAACTGTGTAGAGTCAAGAGAACTGTAATCCACATTACAGGCCAGCCTGGAAACGGACGTGTACGGTTATATAACTGACTTTAGGAGGGGATCAAATATATTCTGAGATCATGAGAAGTGTGTCGGACGGAAAGTTTTAGGTCAAAGATTTCCGTTTTGCTAAGTGTTTCGCATTGGGCTCTATTTTTGGACCAGTCAAAGTAGTATGAGTAAATAGTATTTATATTTTCTAGATTTATATGGAATCTTTACACATGTGAACAGTTGTTTTTTTTAACGTACTGGTATTGTCTGCTACGCAAAGTCCGGGCATAGGAATGGGGGTAGCAAAATGGTAGTGGAACATCTCCAGTTATGTGATTTTAAATGGTAAAGCTCAGAAACATCTAAAAGTGTTGCTTTAAAATATGAGACAAATCCCCTGAAATCATAGAGAAAAGCAAAGACATGAATATTTTCTGACCTTTTAGTCACAATCTGCTTCCCCTCATTGGCCTTAGGAGGTTGGTGTAGTCGGCTGTGACCCGAGAAGTCAAAGGACTTGGATGGTTGACCGGTACTTCCACCGCTTAATATGATGGTTTCATTATTTGCAGTCTGATCATCATTGCCCAGAACTTCGAAGGTCATGTTGGGATCCATATCCGTGGAGGAGCTCAGCGGCAGCGCCTCAACGGTTGTTCGAGCAGGTTCTGGTGTGCACTGGAGCGGAAACATGCCCTCCTCAAACACTTGGACCTTGGCAACGGACTCAGGACTTTGTGGTGGCAGTGACGCAGACAGATTTCTCCTGATGGGCATTCTGGGATGTGGTTCTTGTTTCATGTCGGCCTGATTTCCTCTACCTAAAAATCCAAACCGTCAAAAGTTAATAAACTTAAATGAATTCAACCCAACTGACAAAAAAACCCCAAAACCTTTGAAGAATGAGGGTTGTAATAAAGAGAGTTTTCACCATAAACCGGAGGACATGCAGTATGTTCTCAATTAGCTTCTTACTCTGTGGTGGGAATCCGGCATTAACATAAACTTGTCTGCCAAAGCTACAACAGTTTTGGACATTTGAGATTTCTGTATTTGTGTCTTTTCTGTGCTTTTCTCACAGCGGTGATGTACCACACACTATCTACATACAAATCTGTTAAAAGTTTGGGTCTGTTGCTTATGCCTGGCACCGTCAATCCCTGTTATACCTCCTCACTGTGCTTATACAATGCATAAGCTTTATATCAATATATATATATATAGATGAAAATTATTTTGCCATATCTATTGATATTGTTTTTGCCCTATTGACAGCTGCACTTACTTCAGACAATGAGTAAATGAATTAGCCTGAAGCAGTCCTTATGTTTGATGGTACTGTCAGCAGACCAGTGGTTAGACTTTGTCTTTGACGTCCTTTATATTTGGTCCAAATCATCAAGTCAAAATGTTACATCATCTCAAGCCTCATTTGTATCTGTAACAAGCAATCTTTAAAAAACACTTATCAATTCATTGTTTAAAACGTAGGACCACATCAATCCACTTTATAAAGGAAGCAGGCCCGCATCGCTCCCATAATCATTCCGTTTCTCATTCTCAATCAGTAATCAGTAAAAAGTGCCAGCTTCAGGCTAAACAGTGCAATTTAAAAATATGTCATGCCAGAGAAATGAGATGGATCATGCCCTTAAGTTACAGTGTGATCAGTAGGCTTGGATTTGTTTTGCACAGCACAAGGTAATTAAAAACTAAAGCCTCTCCTCACACAAGTTTACTAAGCCACAATGGAACTGAGAAAAAAAATAAAAGTACTGTATTTTATCAAGAAACCAGTACTTGAGGGTTTTATCTATCAGTCTGGATGTTTGTTTTTATAAAGGGTGTTGTTTTAAGAAGAAAATGTATTTATGTGCAGTTATACGTGCCAATATAAGCCACTAGTTCTGTGAGATTTAACTGCATTACTGGGACCCAACACAGCAAGTATCTTTCATGTTGTCTTTTGTGGCTATGTAACTTATTCTGTTGGACTTTAATTTTACTTTTCTCTTGCACTGCTTTCTAACAGTAGGTTACCATTTAATGGCTGTAACTATAGCTATGACTAGCCAGGAACTTTTTGAGGTTTGATTCATTTTTATTGGTGCACATAACAGTGGTTGTAAATTAAACCATTTGTGAGGAACATGGGACGGCAACTGGGGAAAAAAACATTTAAGCATTCTTTCAATTAAGATAGTCCTTATTTTTGCTGTGCTACTTTGAGACTCTGATAAAAAGTCAAAAACTTCCAAGAGTTTGCACTAGAATTTAATGTTGTGAAAATGACCACTATTAAACATAAAATGTTCCATCACTCCGACCACCCTAGAACCGGCTGTTGTCCATCGAGTCAAAGGCACAATCAGAAGTGTAATTGTCCTTCTATTCATTACATTATAAGTTGTATAAACATTTATTGAGAGAATTAGCCAAGCCCCAAAATGAGTCTGCAAACTGCTTTTAAAGATGGTTTGTTAGCGAGTGAAATACCACTGTACTGTTATAAGATATCTACAACGCTGGCAAGAACATTAACAACGTAATGTTGAATTTAAAGTATGTAATTTAATTGAAATGATAATGAACTACTTATTAATTTTAAACACTAAAACAGAAGTGCCAAATTATACATGGATATGTGAAATTTTATCCAGTGAGTGCTTTTGCTGTGTTCTATGTCTTCATTTAAAAGCGACAGCTGCAGAGCAGAACGGGGTTAAATCGTGGTGTCTGCATCGCATTAGGAACACGATTACACGTGTGGCATTTCCTGCAGAGGTGTGGGGTTATGAATGGGGCTAAAAGGGAAAATGCCAGCACGTAAAGGAAGTGAGAACACTTAATAGAAGAGTGAATGACTGATTTAGACATTACCCTAAATATCAAAATGCAATATTTAGAAAATGTGGGTTGGCCAGCATGTCGAGTGATAAATAGCCCTTTTCTGTGGCAGAGGAGTTGTCCCTAGCAATAAATGGCAGCAGAGTTCCTTCTATCACATATTTTTGGCTTGTAGGGGATTAATACATGCATGAGTTGCTATTTCTGGTGGAGGCTGCACTGAATTAGGGTCGCCTGGTTGCTGCTGCCAGTTTTTTATAGTGCGCCTTTTCTGGTTGGTGGAGCAGGGGAGTTTACGTCTGTTGACGTTTTTTCCTGCCCTGCTGTGGATCTGCATTTTCATGAATGAAGCTCAAGAGGGATTGGGAGGGTTAGATGCTAGACAGACAGAAAAAAGGAGGAAAAGAGGAAAAGGAAAAAGCCAGGCTAACAGACGTTTGAAGCAGAAGGGACAGAAAAAAATCTATGGGAGAAAAAATAGAAAAGAGAGAGGTGAGGGTGGGGGGTTGAATAGGAATATAAAAATAACTGTAAGGAGGGGGCCGTGGGAGAAAGCTGAATGAAAAATCCGGGAGCTATTTATAAATGCATGTGTGGACATGTGATAATCAACAATGAGTTGTGGAATGAACAAATGGTCCTTCAAATAGATCCCTTTTGTGTGGTTTGCCATTATTAAGCAGTCAACAAAGAGTTAATGCTCTTTCAAAACCCCAACCCTCTCTAAAACCGATGAAATTTGATTGGCTTGGCAAGCTGCAGGGTGGAGCCATTTCTCATAACATGCTGCAGTGACTACCATTAAGAGCTGAGGAGGCAGTAAGGGACTAACAAACAGCACCAGGATAAGATCAGAGCAGTTTGTCTGAATGCTAAGTTAAAACCTTATTTATTAAAACATCCGTGCTGTTTCTCTACATAATTCAGAATCTATCAGTAATTGAGCAATAGCTGATTATGCTGGACAAAGCTGTAGCTCCAGACTGTAGTTAAGATGGACAGGGTGGTTTTCAAGGATGCAGGTGTGAGTCAGTGAATGCATAATTGAGGAGGGATGCACAGGAGTTATGATTTATTAGAGAGATGAACCTGAAGCTAAAATAGTGATGCAAAAACAGTTATTTAAAGACTGAATAAATGACACTGATTACACATAAATGATAATTTAGTGTTAAGCTATCGTTAAGCCTCTAAAACTAAAATGTATGTCGCATGAAGATGGGATCCGTGCCTGGGCAATGAAATATTTATATAAGGCGTTGATTCTGGATGAGCTGTGACGATTTAATAATCTTTCCACTCCTTTTATTTATTTATTTTTTACATTATTGTGATGTTTACATAAATCTTTTTGTGTCAAGCACTTTGTTTAAGGAGGGTTATGGATTGCCACAAAATGTTTAAGGCATTAATCAATGTTGTTAATAAAAATGATAATACTAATTGTTATTTCTATTATTACCACAAGTACTATTCTATTGTTTGAAAAATATTAATGAGATTTTTCAAATAGCAGATCCAGTTTTATTGCGGGTGAGTCAAATTCTGCATTTAAACTCAATTTATAAACACAAAATTATCACCACACTATTACATTTAAAGTGTGTGAAGGTTTTGCCTCTGGCGATTAGCTGACCACAAACAAATTGGCGAAGAAAAGCACAATTATGGTTGAATAACAACAAATGAAGGAATGGAAAAAAGAAACTACTGAAACAACTGGCTTGACTTGTAGGGTATAAAGATGGGTAGGACTGACAGACCATACAGAAAAAGTAGGGCTTCTTATTTCAGAGAGAAATAAATCATAATTAAATACTCGATCAGAGTTGACTTATCAAAATAAGTTGTGAGGAAATTTAATAGCAGTGGTGACAAATTCCCTGGTGCTTTCATATTTAATTCCCATTCAAGGAACCCGTCATCTGGAAGAAGTATTTTCTTCAAAAGTTATATTTCCCACAATATGTTTCAGTGAAATCTAGACCACCTGCAGTAAATATCATTACAGCCAATTTGAACTGCAATATTTCACAAAGGCTTATGTATTATATTTCCCCAAAGGTTCCACATGCACAGTTTTCCCTCTATTAAACCGGTTGTGAGTATTCACATAATTTTATTATTCAAGTTTTGGCCGGGACAGAATGTCTGCAGCAGAGCTATAAATCAAATTATATTACATGTCTGATTTTTATTGTGAACTTTACTGCTCTGAAGAAGTCGTTTTAGCAAAAATGCTACAAACGTGTTC
This sequence comes from Hippoglossus stenolepis, assembly GCF_022539355.2. NCBI lineage: Eukaryota > Metazoa > Chordata > Actinopteri > Pleuronectiformes > Pleuronectidae > Hippoglossus > Hippoglossus stenolepis. The sequence continues at coordinate 11,835,676 of NC_061483.1, forward strand.
AGCAAATAAAAAGCAAAACGGCAAAGTGAAAATTTAGGCTTACACAGAACCGTTTCAAATATATATAGCACAGTAAAAACAAATTTGATCCGTGTGCTCTGCTTTAATAAGAAAAAACGCAGCATTGTCTCTTGAAGTATGTTTGTGTAAGGGTGATGGATGGAGTGAGTGAAAGGTGACAGGGAGATAGAAAATAAGTGAAGGATTGAGGGGTGGGAGGGATTAACAGGTATGCAGGCGGTATAGATTAATGACTACAGGATGTCAGCAAGACGGGGGGCAGAGGAGAGCAGATTTACCTTTTGGGGATGGAGCAGCTTTGCAAATTGATGCTCTTTTTGTCTGCCCCTCTGCACCTGAGAAAATCGTAATGAGATTCGAGGAGGAGCAACATTAGCATCTCATCAATACAACACTAAGGCTAGAAAAGCTTCTGTAGCCCTTATTAGGATTATGTAAATGTTAAATGATGACAATGTTTTACCGGTCGAGTGGAGATTTAAAGTCCACAACGTTAAATCCTTTCGTTCATCCCATTGTCATTTAATACTTTGTATAACTGACAACAAATTTAATTGAAAGTAGTAAATGTGATGTGATTTAAAACAAGCCAGCAGTGATGGAGAGGAACAGGTGTTGTTGACACCATCACAGTACTTGAGTATTGTTGGCCAGCTTTGGCTCGTGCTCCACTGTCTGTCTTGGCTTATATGAAATGAGCGAACTGGTGTTGCTGGGTCATGCAGAGATGACGGTTAAAAAAAGTTCCTGGATTTTGCCTATGAGAGAGAAGAACGGCCAAGTGACATTTTCTCTCATGCGAAATCTCTCTCTCTTTCATACATTCTGAGGAAGAGGGGTGAGACTGGAAAATAATTGATATGTAATTACTGAGGTGACCTGCCTCCTCAAAAAAATTATCCGTTCTCTTTATTTTTTCACAGGAACATAGTTCTGTTCTTGTTTGAATCCTTTAAGCACAAGTGGGCGCAGTATTGGTCAGACAAAATAGGAAACATTAAAGTGGGCACCGGGACAGTGTGATGGACATTTTTCACTTCTTCGGATATTTTATGAGCTAAACCTAATTTTGCGGCATTAAATGATTATGCAATTAATCCCCCCAAAAATCTTTTAAATGCATGCTAAATAAACAACAGAAAAATAAATTGGAGAAGGGTGATGACTTACTGCAGGGGCTACTCTGGTGGTATTTCAAATGTGAGAAAGACAGGACAGGAGCCAACTCGCCGTGGAGCCCAATGCTTCCCACCTCATTTGTCTTCTGTGATTCCACTCCAGTCCTTTCACCTTTCTGCCCCACCCCCTCCTGGTCTGCCCAGACCACGCCTCTCTCCCTCAACACAAGGTGCTCCAGTTCGTCGTTCGCCGTCTCATCTGCTGCAGTGACCAGCCCAGCCCCCTGCAACGCAGAGTAGTGCCGACTGTATGCGGGCAACAAGATTTCCATCATTCTGAAACACAACAGAAAAATTATAGTGAGATGTTTTTTAGTTTATTCACCTGCAAAATAGCATTAATTAACTTAACCCAATGGAAATTGATTCTAGGTTTTGCCAACCTACTTCTGAATCCGCTTGTTCTCCTGATCCTGCAGTGTAGTGAGCTCGACGATCTGCTTGATGTATTGTTGGAGGTCATTTACCTGCAGCTCCAATCTGTGGCAATGGAGTTCCTTCTCTAACACCTAAAGAAGCAGAAGAAGTGAGGTCAGACAGTAAATTATATCAGCATATTGAATTAGAGGAAACTAAATAATTGTCGGGGGTCAGGATAGTAGAGGTAAGATGTTAAGTTCTGTTTTCATCGCTGTTTCATCAGACAAGCTGGCTGCTCAGGGTAAGGGAGGGGAGAAAAAAAAAAACTCTGACGTAAAGAAACCATGAAACAACAGCAGAGAGAACATTTGACCGGTGGGTGCGTCATAGTTCTGGGTCAGTTCCTGGAAGAAAGGATAAAGAAGAAAAAATAACATGGACATGGTTTTAGGTAACTGGCTGCTGTGTGAGGGATGAGTAAATGGTATTGATTTATTCTCTTCAGTGATCCATGAGTGAGCTGGAGAAATAAAATGAGCACGGTTCTAATTACTGGGAGAACAGATGGGAAGAAAACAAAGACAGTCACGACTTCAGTAGAGACACAGCCTACTTCCAAAAACAAACAAACAAAAACAAAGGACAAGCAATGAGTTTAGATGTAACTGACATTGTAACGTTTTTCTCTTGATCTAATTAGGCTGATTTGTCTTCTAACATCAACTCTAACAATTTCATCCTGTCTACAAGTTATGTAATTAAGCATCTAGCTTTACTCTCTGTTCCCTTCGCTATATCTATTGTCCAAAGTCTTACAAGAATTTATGAACCCGTGTAAGTGTGGCCACAACAATGTCAGTTAGGTAAAATAATTAGAAATTTAAATAGAATTTTAAATAACTTCTGCATGCAATTGTTACGAGTTGAAAAGTTAAAATGTCAATGTACTGTCACAACAAAAACACAAGTCTTTCAGGCCGATGTGAAAGAGTCGATAGGATCTACTTACCTCTGAAGTCTGATCATTCAACTTCACCAACTTCATCTCATTCTCGACACGATGAAGCCAGCCGTCGTTTTCCTGGAAACGTGTTTCTGACTCCCTCAGACGCTTGCAAATGTGTTGCTGCTGAGTGCGTAAGCTGGCAATCTTCCGCTCATGCTTACAAGTGGCCTAGTGAAGGCAACAACAAAAAAAAAAAGGGAACTTAAGGAATATTATGAATGGACTGTATAATATTAGTATTGCATACTATTAAATCACAATAATTACAGACACAAGCAGCTATATGACAATCAGGCTTGAGTCTAGCAGCACAGATTCATTAAAAATCTTTAGTGTTCATTTGTTAAATGCAGGCAGATGCACCACTCTGAGAAAAACTCCCACACTTTGGTTTATTGTGGAAAAGAGTGGACCGTTCTGCAGAGTTTGGGACCAGGATTTTTGAGGATTCACTTTTTTTTTTGAGGATTCAAGTGGCATTGGGCCTAATGCTCAAACAGCAGAGAACAGCCAGGACCTGGGGAGCAGTGACCCTGTCCTGTAGTGGCATAAATGAGAGGCTAACAACTGTAGAGAACAGAGATGTGAAATGATGACTCAGCAGCTGCTTTTCTGCGGGGTTGATGGAATCTGTGGATAGCAGTGTAAGCATCAGCTACCTTCTCCGTCTTTTCTTTGGCACAGAAAGTTTGGACCTGCAGGTTGTCCTCCTCACTGTAGCGCTGGCGCAGCTCGTTCTCCTTCAGTCGTCTCTCCAGATCCAGCTGTTCTCTCCTGATTTGGGTCCGACTTGAGAAGATTTGCTGCAGAGCTTCTGACACCCTAGAGAGAGAGAGAGAGAGAGAGAGAGAGAGAGAGAGAAAATTACACTCTTTTTCCTTTAAAAAGGGCTGTATTAGGGAATTTACATTTTTCAGGCTATACAAATTCTCTAAAAAATTATATTTGGCTGTCAGACATAATGACAATAAAAAATGTGGACAAATAGGTCAGTATGTATTTGTAACTCCTGAGGGAAAAACAATCAGCAGGCACATATGCGTAATCCATTAAAATATCTTGCTGGTGCTGTCAAAAGCATTCAGTCATTCATTAATGATAATTTTTAGCGTTGCACTTGTGTTGTTTTGGACTAAATATACTGAGAAGTGTTTTTTGCTGTCCTCTCTGATGCGCATACATGAGGGGGGCAAAATAGCCGAAGCACCTCTCAAAGTGCAATCCAATAGAACATCACAGGGATTCAAGCTAGATGTGATAAGATGTTGCTGTGCCACATGTGAGGAGCAAATTTAATTAATTACTGTGCCAGGAGTTCTTATAAACCACTTGCTCACTATGTTATCTATTGTGACAGAGTTGAGGTAATTTCCAGATTGAATGCAAGTGGATATCTAGCTGAGATAAAACAGGAGGAGAGACAGGAGAGAAATGCAGGTAAATAAGACCAGAGAGCTGTCTCTGAAATGTGACTGCACTCTTCAATGTAACTCCAGTGACGTAGGAGACGTTGTGGCCTTGCTAGACTGCTGAATTTTTAATAGTGCGAGACACGTGCAGCCTCTATTCAGAGCCTCTCACTGTGCAAGTTGTGAATTCTGATGCCAGTGAATGAAATGTGTGGGAGTGAGACTCATTCAGCTTTTCCATGTCCCCCGCCCCAACCCAAATACCCCAACCGATGCCATAGTATGTTTTTAAGACGTCTGGATGGGATGTGGTTGATCTGATTGACGTTACAGTAGGCGAATATATATATATATATATAAAATTTCAAATTATATATATATATGATTTGAAATTAAAGTGAAGGTGCTAAACACCTGTCATTATTAAAATGAAATAGTTAAACAAATGTTGACTGATACAGAGTCTTATGACTTATATACATAAGGATATGGGATAGTGGAGATTAAATTGGCATTTCTTGTCTTTGACCGACTGTTTGGAATCTAAAGCAAAACCTGATAATTTACTGAATTGGAAATCAGTAAAAAAAAAAAAGAGCCTTGGAAATACTGCAATATCAATTACCAGCCATATCACCCAGTCCTGCACACGCACACGCACACACATATATACAGTTAAATATCAATGTTCAAATAGCTAATTAGGCTCTGAAATGATTTTACAGTTTTACTTCCAAAACAATAACACCAACACATAAAAGCATGAAATCATTAAAGAAAGAACCTCTTGCACTCTCTGACACCCCATGAAACGGTATGAAACTGAAGGAAAACACTACAGCAGCACAGTAGACCGATATAGATCATCTTTAGTGGAAACCAATGGGCCATCAGCTTTGGCAAAAATGGCCGTTTATTTTGACAGAAAGATGGGATTCCGAAAAACATTTATGATGAGTTTTTGATGGGACTTTTGTTATATGCACTAGTGCAGCATGAGGTCATTACTAAAGATTCAGTTTTCCAGCTAATAACAGTTTCCTTCTAGAAGGTCCAAGTACTGATTTCATGGGACAACAACTCAATGAAAGTAAAACAAACAGCAGTAAAACAAACAAGAAAGCAATCTGGTAAACCAGGGATTGAGTGAGCTGAACACCCGCTTGTATTAGCAATTTAGCTGCATTTTGCTGATAGTCCACTCTGGGAAGGTTGGCTGTCAAAAATTAAGTTTGGTGTTGTCAGCCTGTGTATACCCTCGACTACTGCAGAGTCATGTGACCAAGGAACAAATGCAGATTCTACCCTTTCACACTGAAGACAAAAAAACAGATGTTTGGTATCAACATCTGTCCTGGATGATCTGATCAAAAGTGGGCAGCGCTAAATTCCTTCTGTGTCCTCAATGCTTCTTGAGATCTGGTCTCTCAGACCACATTTGGAGGTGGTCAGACTTATGTGGCCATAATCTTTTTTCACTGTGTGAACGCAAATGTGCCCTGGGCCACATAGAGCTGCGTGCAGTGCATTCATTCACTCACTCACTCAGCCCCTCCTGACTTCTCCCTCCATCTCTGTCTCGCACTTGAACCGACACTTTGACATCAGACTAATTTGTAAACTCAGACTAGAAATCCGAGCAGAAATTAGGATTATGTGCAGATAAAGAGTGTAAGTGAGATCCGATCATAAGTGGTCACAGGAGACACATTCAGGGTGCATCTTAATGGCAGTTGTGAACAGACAAACTTGGAGCTGTCCACTTGTAATTGGATTTCTCAGGTAGGATGTTAATAACATGTCTGAACAGGTTTTTCATCAGTAGTTTTTGTCCGTTGAGAAAGGGGCTTTAGGGACACGGTGAGATATTCAAAGATCCAGACAGAGACTGGAGTAGAACTGCTGATCCTTCACATGAGCCACTTCACCAGGAGATAATGTTTTTCTTTTTTGCGCCTGTCACGTGTTCACACATCGACTTCTCCTGGATTTCTACGGACTATATACTAGGAGGCCAGGCGGATAAAGTCCGTAGAAACTGCAGAGCTTCTCACTCAGAATTCGCGTTCACACATGCACCTACTCCAGAGTCCAGTGCATGTCTGAAAGCAGCTATGGACAGGAGCCAGTCGAGGAGGTTGGGGTGTCTGATAAGGATGCGCCATAGATGGCTCCCTGTGGAGGTATTTCAGGCATGTTCAGCTGGTAGTAGACCCAGAGGCAGACCCGGAGAACACTGAAGGGATTATATATCCCATTTGGACTGGGAATGCCTTGGGAACCCTCCAGGAAGAGATGGAGACAGTGGGCAGGGAGCGGAGTTAATTTCATAAAGTATTTTTAGATTTCGTCTTAGACCCGAGATAAAAGTCTGGAAAGAGGCAATAACATGATCTAGCGAAGCTCTGAACAACAACTACTGACCAACAGACGTTCCAGCTACAAATAATCCTCTATATTATGTAATATGCATTTTAAAAACAAGTGGACCTCATCGGGTATCAGGTGGTCAAGTCGTGTGTGCTTTAACATTTAATGAAATGTTACTGGCATACTGTACATGTATGTGTGAATCAATAACAACATTGAGCTCTTATTACTTTATTAAGCCATATGTTTGTTATAAACACTTAATTTAAGAACTAAATGCAATTTCATAGTGATGACAGTACTGCTTATCCCATTGAGAATCAACACCCCAGACTTAAATGATTTTCCCTGCATGGTTTATTCATAAGAGCTCTCTAAAAATGTGCCATATAAAACAGTTTTGCTGCCACTGTCAGGGTGTAAGCACATGTGTGCCTCTGTATTGTAGAAAATTATGAAATAATAACGTTATTAAACGAACCAGTAGAAACAAGACAAAGCTGTTATAGGCTCAAACAAAAATGGCAAATAAAAGTTGTCTATTTGAATATAACACTTGATTCCTTCAACCAATATCACCATATCTAATTACACCTCATACAGCCTGGGCCACTTCAATATAAATTGTAAGGGATAAGGCCACCAGAACCACTAACAAAACCACAGGTCCCATGAATGTGCCACTGGACAATTAACTGACAATCACCGGCTATGTGCTGTGTCGGTCTGCAACCAGTGCCTGTATTCCAATTACACTGTTTACAATTTAACTGGTTTGAATAAAGACACAACCACTGTCTCAAGCAACACTCTGGTTCACACTCATGTGTTCGCTTACCCTTTGAGCTCAGCTGGTTTCTGAGAAGAGATTGTGTTGGAAGTCCCAGGCACCATGTTGTTCTCCTCGTATTCTTTTAGTTTTTTCTTCAACTGGAGAATCTTTCGAAATGAAAAATACAAAGAAATAAAAGTCAGAAATGAATATTAAGTATTACAACTTTCCACTGGATTTTGTGGATTTGTTTTACTATGCAATGAATATTGGTTGTTTCATATTACCTCTTGCCGTTGCTTCTCACATATCACTGCATACTGGCCAATGTGACTGTCCAGGCTTACAACATTACTCTTGAGCTGATAGGTAATGATAAAGAGAAAGATGTCGTGGTTTAAGAGAAATTCATCAATTTATAGTCCATGATTCACATCAGTATTATTATAGTTGACAACTATGAAACAATACAACAACCTAAATACTAACCGTTGACTTTATCTCCTTGGCCCTGTTGGCATATTTAAGTGTGTTGTGGGTGTCATCATATGACTTGGATGAGGGGCCAACATTGGCAATCATGACCGTTCTGCAGTTGCCTCCCAGGGAGTCCTTCAGTATCCGTGTCAGCTTGCTGTCCCTGTACGGTATGTGAGCTTTCTTGCTCTGAAACAAATGAGAACAATGCACATAAGCCACAGAAATAAGACAATTTTTAACGATTTAGGTTCAATTGAAGTGTACACAAACATGCAACTCAAAAATTATGGGAAATCACAAAAACGCATCAGATAATTTGAGAGAAATAAAGATAAAAGCACAACTGAAACTTGATTAACAATGCAAGTAGCAAAAACATTAGTTACATATATAATTGACATGTCAGCAAATTAGGGTGGGAATCATTAGGCAACTCACGATTTGATTCTGATTCAGAGGGCTTCTATTCAATGATAAAATGATAATTGATGCATTTCGATGCATCAAAGAATTGTATTTTTAGAGACGACTTTTTTTACTATCCCTGTGTGACTATTAGAGGTGTGCATCTTCACAGGCCTCGTGATTTTTCACTTTAACAAGTATTAGACTGACAAGTGGGCTGTAAGTTACAAAATAATGAAAATAATTTTCAATAAAAAAATAAATCATACTACATACAGTGGTCAGTGCTCTCCACATAGATTTGACATTCATTCAGTTTAGACTTGTGTGCTGCATCTTTAGCCTTTACTGCATCTTGGCAGCATCGAGGCGCATTACTCCGCCGGTCAACAAGAGATTCTTCTCCTCTGCTCTTTTCTAATCACTCACACTTAGAGCTGATCTTTATATAAACCTGCTGAATTCATATTTAGGCTCCTGGATAAATAGGACGTCACTTGCTCTGCAACAATGAAGTTAAAAAAAACTGATAACCACATGTATTTAGTTATTAATCGATGGCATTGGATCATGAATCTGGATCTTTCCGGTCACTTTAACCCTGTCGTTCCTGGCTGGGCTCGTATTGTGTTATGTGGAGCAGATGAACTACATGTGCACGTGTTTAAATATGTGCCTCAAACTCTGGAGGTACTTTTCAGGCCCTAATAACTTCTGATTAGTGTCTGTGATTATTGTTAAAGTGTAAAGTGAGAGCAGGTCAGCAGGAGAGTGGAGGGAGGACACTCAAACCGGAGACTCTGACACGGTAAAAGACGCCCGGACCTTAAATGTTTGTTTGTCCTGGTCCTGAGGCAATGGTGGTCATAATTATACAGCGGTGGGACGTTCCAAAAAAATGTACGCAACGGAAAACATGAATCGATTATGTTCCGTCTCTGCATTGATGCAGAGTTGTCTATGTCCGCAAGAATCGAGAATTTCCCCCACCTCTACAGCCAAAATATGTATTCTAGAGTGCTGCAATTTTCTGTCCAAACTCGTCCAAGCACGAGAGGAAACAAACCCGACAATCATTCTTATTTTTATGTCCAAACCCAACCTAAGACGGGGGTTTTCCTAAGCTACAGGCAATTGGAATGTAAAAAAATCATGTAGCTAGCCAAGCTAACGTGATCAAACCTGACCCGATAATGAATACAATTTCATCATTTTTGTTAGTCCCGATGGGCAACATTTCTACATTTACTATAACTATGTAAAATTTTACTGTGAGGTAGATACAGATTTGGTGATTAGGGGCAAAATCTAATGTGTCCACTTTATACAACATTTTCAGAAAGCCCAATTTTTGAAGGTGAGAAACAATGGCCATGTGTCGATGGAACAAGGAGAGAAGTGATGTGTCGTAAAATGTATCTGCATTGGCTTGGACATCGCCTAAGGCAAACAACTTTCAACAAAAAACCCTCTGCAGCATAGCATGAGGATGACATACTGAGCAGCGCAGACAGAAGGAGCAGACTTTCTCCTCACTCATCGAAAGGCATGTCAGCCCAGACACAAGTGGGGACATTCTTTCCTGTAAACAATGGTCACAACATGAATTCCTCGTCTGCCAACAGTGTTCACTGGACCACCAATAACCATGTGGATTGGGTGGGGGAACAGTGGGGATCAGTGGTTGGCCTTGGAGCCAGAACAGATCAAACTATTCCAAGACTGCAACACTCAAAAAGAGTGAGTAGGGTAAAACAATAACAAGTGGACAGTGTGTATTAAAGAGCACAGTTTTACCCCAAGAATGAAGTAACCTGTTGAGGAGGGATCACATTTCAACATGGCTGTGTTACATTTGCAAAGCACTTTCTAAATGCATGTGGCCCGCATGCGCCTCATCCCTGGAGAGTGGTGTGTAAAATGAGAAGACTGCTTGACAGGTTAATGTATGCAACTGGAATGAATTAATACCCAAATACTGAGTTGACTCTCAACTTCCCAGGCGCTCTGTTTTATATGGAGGTCAGTGAATCATGTCCTAAACCTATAACCATAATAATCTTAAAACCATGATGGAAATCCACCTGTTCGCTGAGGATTTGCTGAACAAATACTAGCATAGAAATGTAATATAGAAATATATAACTTTTACTCTGCTAATAGTTTGTGATCTGTGTAAAACTCTGCACATTCACTGTACTTGAGCACCGTGTTTGCAATGCAATGTAATCAGTGTCCATCTCTGGACCCAGTATAGAGTATATGTAGGTTTACACAAACTCACTTTTGGGTCAGCAAGGGCGTTGATAACATTTCCAAGGGCAAGGAGTGAGCGATTGATGTTAGCACCTTCCCGCATGCGTGCCCCTCTGGTGTTGGTGGCACTGGCTCTCTCCGAGCCTGCCAGATCAATCAGGCTCATCTTGGCAACACAGGCGTTTGGGTTGAGGCTGGCAGTTTTGTCCTGCTGTCTCAAATATATCTGGAAAAAGAACAACAGTCAATTAAAGACAATTAAAAGGCCAAAACTGTGATGCATTGTTAGACAACGTTCCCACAGCTTCTCAAGCATCAAGTTCAAGGCATTTTCAAGGGTTATTCAGGGCCATTCCCCTCAATTTAAGGATCCAATGAGGCATAGTTTGAGACAGAGATTAATTACTGGTTAATTACGGTTAATAAGATTTTTATGGGAGCTAGCAGGCTTTACAGATGCTCACAGATAACACTTAAAAAGAGAGAGGCTTGAATATGTGAACACTTCTCAATTGTGCTGTGATGGCAGACTAGGTGTCTGGCTTTTCTTACACAGCACAGCAAAATACTAATATTGTGTAAGCTTGAGGACAGAGACAAAGACATACTAATGAGCTGAAGAGTAGACAGACATGTAGACTTTTTACTTATGCTCAGGAAAAGGATATCAAAATACATTAAATTTCTATTATTGCACGAAACATGTAAATAGAACCACTTTCAATGTCCCATGTTTATCTATGTCTATTTTCAAACCCCCCCCCCCCTCAAATTCATAAACTTTAAAGGGTTTAAATTTGGGATAATTTAAATACTAATTATCTTTAAGCCAAATATATGAATAGTTTGAGGTCAAGCTTTTGAATGCAAGTTTCTTCTCTCCTGGCTTTTATTTCATGACACCATGATTTCTTTAGGACGGGATTGAAATACCTGAAACACAGCATGGGACCGAGAAGAGGTGGCATTCATATCAGTGGGGTGCTGTGTTCTGTTTCGATTGCCAGAATCCAAAGCTTCAAGAATGTGCTCTGCAGTTTTAGGCTGTAAAAAGAGAATAGATGGTGTGAGTCAGTGAAAGGAACCATCACAGAGCATCCGAAAAAGACACCACCAACAGAATGGCAAAAAAACAGTAATTGTTTGTAAAGGTAACCTACTTGTATACAACAGTAATTGGATTGTACTTTTAGAAATAACTTTATTGGCAGATTTGATCAATTTCTCTGTTACTTGAGAAAACAGCCAGCATAACATCTTACAGACTACCTGCATAATTGATGCCACCACAAAGGTCAAGTTTCAGTTCAAAAAGTTCACACAACCTTTAGTTATTAAGAGAAAGACAATCGCTAGAGAACATTTGCTTCCTGAATACCATCTCCTTTTTTGTCTGAACACATGACATGCATTTTTAGACATTGGTTCTTGTCTTTCTTGACGAGACAAATAGTTTTCTAGTTTAAAAATGACATTATATATTGCAAAGGTAACTGAGAGGGCCTGTGATAAATTGATGTTGTAGCAACAGCAGTATTTACAGTGAATAAGCCCTATGATAAAGCAGTGTGTTACTACTAACCTGATGCAATGTAAGGCCCTGAACAACCACTCCCTTAGTACCGTCGTCTCTAACTGCAAGGGGGCCTACGTTAGCCAACAGGTCTCGGATCTGTTCATTGTAAACCTGTAAACGAACAACAAATATAACAGCAAATTCATTAAAACCATCCCAAGAAATTACTCAGGACACAAATTGTTAAGTTAAGACTCTGTACAGGATTGAGTAAACACATAAAATGTTTTAAAGCTATTAAAACAACATATAACTGCTGCAGTGCCTGAAGGCAAAACCAATGTGGTTCACTTTCCAAATAGAACCACTGAAACCCTTCAGTTAGGGTCCAACACAAAAGTGAAGGTGATGCTCTAATACAGAGAAGAAAAAGAACCAAACAGACGGACAAACTATAATAAAAATAAAAAAAACACTTAAATATTCACCTCAAGATATGAGAATGCAACAGCAAACTCCTTCTCCTCCTTGGCATCATCCATGCGTTTGAACAGCTCTTTCATGGTGCGGTACATGACCCCAGGGTTATTTTGCGAGCCTAACATGGTGTGGGTCTTTCCTGCTCCAGTAGCACCATAGGCAAACACTATAATTTAAAAAAATGTCAATTAAAAGACAAATTCATACATCTGAATCCTAACCACAACATTAAACTTGCTTTGAATTGAACGCAACCACAAACTGATGTGAAAACATGAAATGTGAGCAATTAAAGCATCAAATAGCCTGGACCGATTTATCTTTTGACCAATAAAAATTGGCCGATATGAGCCTTTCACAGACATATTGGTAGCTGTGTTAATTTTGCTGTTATGAAAACTGTTATTTTACAGAATAAACAATGCCGAAAGGATTTTTATTCATGTTTACTTTAAAAATAATTTTTCTCACTTCAACAACATGACTGCGCTTTGATTATGGCTGCTTGGCTTATGTTGTTATGAGAAGCAAAGAGTAGTCACAGCTTACTACAGCTAATGAACAACATCCATAGCACCATCAATACAAATACAAGTGCAGCAATAACCATAACACAGCCAGTGCTTCACCCACTACACTCAGACAGAGCAGCTCCAGCTGTTGTGTTACAAAAGGAGTAATGTGCAATACATAACATGAAGTGTCACATCATCTCCCCTCTCGGCTGCATCTGCAGAGCATTTCCTTTAACTGTTCCTATGGATGAGGGGGTATGCAAAAATATTGTGATGGAATGCAAATCTGAATGTGAGGTAACGTAAAAGGTAAAGCAAAGGTTAATTAAGGTAACACAAAAAGTGTTGTAAGATAAAGCAAAAGTATTGCAAGGTGACAAGTATTGTGAGGAAACTGAAGTAATTAAGAAGACAAAATCCCACCATGACCCTTTTGTGCTTCATAAACTATAAAAGAGAAGCAAGAGGTGAGGTGTTTACTCTTATTATCTTAACACAGAGTCATCAGTTGCTAATTGTAATAGTGTCACATAAGCCAACATTAGACTTGGAGCTTTAATTGCAGCTGTAACATTTTACCTGCAATAACAGATTTGTTTTTGGGAGCAGAAGAAACAAGTTGTCAACACAACATTAACCTATCATCACATTTAATAAGGTTGACATGGGGAACTTGTTAGCAAACAGTGCTGCCAAACAGTTTGCCAACAAGCTTGGCAGCAAGCAGCAGCTTTGGCTGTGTTCAGACCTGGTATTAACATCTGTCCCGTGAGATCTGATCAGAAGTGGACAGCTCCAAGTACGTCAGTTCACACCTGGCATTAGAATGCATCCTGGATGAGTCTCCAGTGACCACTTGTGATCAGATCTCGCTTCCCTGCTCTATATGCAAATCAACACTTACGTCATTTGTGTTCGCAAAGACCAAATTATGTTGTTTTTAGCCGGTCTGACTATACAGATGGGTCCGTTGTCAATGTGTTTGTGTGTTGGTGTGAGAGGGAGAGATGGAGCTAGTGGAGCCAGGAGGGGCTGAGCCAATCAATGTACTGCCTTGAGGTTTACAATGAATTAACATTTAACTCATTTGGAGAAAATCTGTGTCAGTCAGAGTTAATGTAGTGGCAAAGACAAATAATTCAGTCTACGGGAAATGGTAAATATATTTCCCAATTCATTATGAAATTGTAGCAGGTCAAAAGATGTTATTTGAGTTGGCAGTCCTTCAATGTGGCCTGGGACGCATTTGTGTTTGCAATGCTCAAGAAACGTGGCCACATGCATCAGACCATGTGGTCGGATCTGAAATGTGTCTTCAAAACATCTTGGATGCATTCACACTTGTACTTAGAGCCGTCCACTTGTGATCATATCACTCAACGCAAACGTTAATATCAGGTCTGAAAGCGGTGTTCAATGCACCAACTGTATTTATCAATTTGTTACCTGTGCAATTGAATCCATTCATCACACCATCCAATATTCCTTTAGTGGTGCTCTGAAATATGTCGTCTTGAGTAGAGTTCTCGTCAAAGACGTGGTCAAAAACAAACTTCAGGTCCTTGTTGGCCCTCTTATTGATGTTTCTGTTTCGTAGTCTTTGAGCCCCAAAACATGATGTGTCCTGCTCTTTGGGGTCAAAGATGAGCATGTGGTTATCAACCACCTGGACCACATTTCGGCAGTTCTCACGCTTCTCGCTGTCATTGGTTGGCCTCACCCGAATGACCACCTTGACATGGCTACACACGTCACTTGCCATCCTGGTCACTCTGAATCAACTTCAATGTTGCTGCGAAAGAGCAAAAACAAAGGCTTAACTTACATTTCTCACATTTCAAATTGAGAACAGCAAAGTTACGTTGAACAATATTCTGGTTACATCACTGGAATACTGCAATGTTACTCATGTTACATAAATACAAAATTTCAATCCATCATATCAATTAGTAGTATAGAGAGAGAAGTATAGAGAAGAAAACCTCATCTTTCAGCTTGTATTAAATTGCCGTGTTTTTAGCCAGGTGTACCCACTAAAGTGGCAACAGGCAAAGACTGGGAGTGCGATGTTTATGTGTTGTATTTCTGCAACGATGATTCTAACGCTTTATTTCTACTCATTACAGGGAAACTGATGCACTAACGTTATAGCAGCTTGGAGGCAGTTTATCTCCTCCAAAATTTCACTTAGATTAAAGAGTAAACAGAGAATCTTTTCTCATCTCAGTTGGCTCAAAATTCAACTCAACTTAAAACTAAATAATCATAAAATCTATCTATGCCCTTCCTCACAAGCTGGTAGTCACGGTAACAGATAAACATGATACTGTAGTACGGCAATAAAACAACATGAATCATTACTGTGATTTAATTTTCATCAATAGAAACATAACAAATGTTTATACGTCAATATAACGCTTATGAATAGTGCAAGCACAGTGTGGAGGTTTAACACAGTGGATCTACCTCAGATTTGAGAAAGGTTTTGCTGTTTATCAAGTGTTTGTCATTCTCTGCACATAAAGAAGATTTTTAAAACCACAACCTTGACAGGAGCAAAAATTGTTTATGTTTAAAAGTGCCATTTAACACGGTAAATACTTGAATGATGCAATACAACGTTTTTTTTTAAAAGGCAAGCGATTGAATATGGAGGCCAGCTTCATGGTGTCATCACAAATCTTTGTTGTGCAGCTCAACAAAGTCAAAGCACATTGACTCTACATGCATTCAACAAACAAAACCTAAAGTTTGAAACATACCAACAACTCCATGCTATATTTAAGGAGGCGTACACAATACAAAGGAATGGAAACGTAGCATTATATGGATATGAATAGAAACGATGAATGTAGCTCTGTGTGAACATTACAACAATTCAGGGAAGACCAAGACAAAGCTGCTGTAGAGGATAACGTTGTCAAGTCATGTAGAAACAGCTAAATGAAGAAGAAATGGTGGACGTGTTACCGTGGCACGGTCGGCTAACGCCTGCTAGCTTAGCCCTCATACAAAGTCCAACGGTGAGTTAGCATTGTTGTGTTCATGTCGGCTACACTGTCTCTGAGTGTTACACGCACACACGACTTACCTCTTTACCAGCAGCCGTTATCTCCCGTTTCATCGCCCCGGTAACGCGTAATGGTGCAAAACAACGCGTGTGTGTTGGGATTAAAAACAATGCAGCCGCTAGCAACGCGGACAGAGCGTCATGGCGAACACGACCAAGCGCCAATAAATTCAAAAAACAAGCCCTCTTCCTCTGTCGCAGCGGATTGGCTGGCGAGCCGCTGGTCACGGGGCGGGTCGTGGTGACGCGGCCGCCATGCTGCCGCGCTGGAAGGCGGAGCTACGGCCCCCCGGTCTACTACGGTAAGCTCCAGCCGACTTCCCCGAGGTGAACACACGGTTGTCCGGCACAGTTCACCCGGGCGAACCGTCCTTAAGTGTGTACGAAGGTGCTGCTTTGCTCCACACGCATCATTGGTAGTGAGGGTAGCTAGCTAACTGTGCTAACAAACATGTCGGGTGTTAAAATGCCACTGCTCATAAATACCGTTACAGCCACCACACACTGTCATGATTCAGGGTAAGAAACCTAATGTTCGCACTTGCTAACACAATAACATGTGCATGTGCTGCTCCACACGTCCATTTGTGGACAGCTGCTCCATGCTAGCTCTGGTGTTAGATTTGTTTTTTTAGCAAGGTAGGTAGGTAGGTTAGCTAATCTGATCCACACCAACACAGGGCTTTTGTTTATCTGTAGTATTATTGAATATGTCAATAATATGTCACGCGTTTTTGGTTAAATTACATAAGCCAGCAACAACCCAGTGCTGTAAAGTCATGCTAACCTCCTACCCACACCTAGCTTCGTGGCTAGCAGAGAAGTAGCTATGGCAATGAGAGGACATGTGGGCGTTGCTACTATCACAGGCCCTTGGAAAATATACCACCTTAAAATAGATAGATATTATTATTATGACTGTTTTTATTATCCACTTCATCCATTCACTCAACGTATTGCTCTGGTAAAGAAAACAGATTAAATAAACTTAATTATCATGAGAAAACAATTAGGTTCTACTCGTATGACAATTAAAGTAAATAACCTGCATCACTAATCACAAAAAGATTAGTAAGTGATAAAAGTGATGATAACAATAAAGCTATGGCTTGGTGATGTGGCCAAAAATTTCAATTATAACCCTAACCCTGTTCATATCAGTTGATATTGATAATGATCACGATAAATGTCATTATTATTTCTTTAGTGCTCTTCTGGTTAGGGATAATCCCGCCCCACCTTCAAGATGTCATGTTTCATTTACGTGTATGAATGTAAAAAGTTGATTTTGATTCCTGTACTGTCGCTATCTGACAGCAGTAACACATCTGCACTCAGTATAATATTGCCACCTATTCAAATACTGTGTAACTCTGCTGCCATTAAACATTTCCACTGTGTTAACCAATGTCGTGAGCAAACGTGTTTGTGCCTTCAGCTTGTGAACATAATTCTATTTTGTTGGAATCATGCATCTCAACTGAGCCCTTATTTTCAATACATACGGTTGCCAGGAAACACCTGAATACCTTTTCAACCATGTGGCTGACTTTGGTGCATGGTGCGGGTGTATTGTTCACATACTATGTTAAACGAATCGGCCAAATAATGACTTTCTCTTATTGTAGTTGTGGTGGTGAAGCAGTATATGATCCAGAGATAGGTATTTTGTAATGGGTGCAACCCTTAAGAGGGTTTTGAACTGGCTTAAAGCTGTGATGTCCTCTTGTTTTGATTGAGCATCCCCAGGTGGAAACCATCTGCTTTGTACAATTAAAATGTATTTGCACATTACACACAGCCTTAGTTCATGTAACCAGTAAACCAGATAACATCATTAAAACTTAATAGTATCTGTAATCACCTGCTACTTGACTCCATCACCATCTTACTTCGAGCTTCAAAATACTACCCATATTCTGCAGTATTACTATTCCCCATGCCTTGTAATCAGTATTAACACTCAATGACATTGCTTTTATTTTTTTCATAGATCATTGTAAGGACCATGATTTACCACATGTTTCTGCGCTCCAACCCAGTGCTACGGAAAACCCGTCTGGCTGTGTGGAGATCGTGGAGGTCATGGAAATTAAGCCTGCACTCTTCTACAGTTGTTGCATCATCTGGTCCTGGCCACAGTGACAGATCTGAAGAACTGTCTTCTCCTTCCTCTGAAAAGCCCCCTCACACGCCTGTTATGCTCAAAGAGGTGCTTCACAACTTAGACATCCAACCTGGTCAGGTACGTTTGCAACTTTGCTATTTTTGCTGGCTTTAAGAAAGTTTAAGTCTGTTTGTTCAAATGACATTTATTCAGACCCAATCGGGGTCATGTGAAAGTATTCAAACAAAATCAATGTTCTAATTTTACCACCTCCTTATTAGCATTATCGACAATAGAATGTATTCAACGGTAAAACGTTCTTAGAATATGTTTAGACTGGCAAATCTGATGTGTGCCTAAAATTAATCCCCCACACTGTCCACACTGATATTTGCAAGTGATTAGTTTGTATTTGTATTTCAGGCATTGTGATCTGGTCTGCCTTGGTTGCCGTGGTAATGGCATAGACATGCAAACTCATACTGAGAGATGTTTCGTATGTTCTGTCCATCTAATGTGTGTCGGAACTTATTGAACACCTACCAGTGTCATGCATGTCGATGCAGCTCGATACTTACATGATTCTTGCTGTTTTGAGTTTGTTCCCTCATGGTTGAATGCACTCATTGTGAGTCGCTTTGGATAAAAGCGTTAGCTTAATGATATGTGTAATTTAAAAAAGAAATGCCAATGGTAAGAAGTAAATTTCAAAATGCTTGTAGTATTATTCCTCTAATTGCAATTTGAAGATAATGTAGTGGAAGTGGAAATAACTACTTTACTGATACTTGTCTTTATTGAGATGTTAGTTTCTAAGGTAAAAAAAAATCACTTCACACACTATATAATGGCTCGTTATAAAGGCACAGAGGAAATTGTACAGGGTGCCAGCATCTTGGCTTTCCCTTAATGTATGTACTATGAGGACAGATGGGCATGAGTCAAAAGCCTTCTGGTGTGGCAGGCAGCATAGGAGGGGAAGTGATGCCCCCTCCAATATAATGCATAGTCAAGGCAGGTGGGGGCCATGGGTCAACAACTTAGTCAGGAATTGCGCCACTGTAAGTCTGTTGGCAGTACACAGGGTGCTGCGTCGCTCCTGCCTGAACTTTAGCACCTCTAAACTCCTCCGCTGCCCGCCCATTTGCCAACTGTCCCAAGACAGCTTGCCAATCAGATGCTATTAAAAAAACAGTTTGATAGATTTTGCTTTTTTGTACAGTTCATGCTGTTGCACACAATCAGTTGACGTTCTGTGGAAATGTTATCTGATTACATTCAGATGTTTTAAGTCTTATCTGTTGATTTAATTATTTATGTGATACATATTATTGCAGTCTCACTGATTATTTTATAGCCACAGCAACATTACAAAGATATTAGGGTTCTTGAACGTTGTCATGTTACACATTCATATGACTAATTTATAATTCTGTAGGGACAGCCTCATGCTCTGTAAGCTGTAGGGACAGCTAAATGCTCTGTCAGTCTTAGTCAGGCAATTAGAAATCTGCAGTCTGACATAACTCTCTGACACAGGCAAGTATGTGGTGGTGAAGTGTTTGTGTCACTGCTGTGAAGAGGAAACCCTTCGCTAATATCAGACAAATGTCCACTATAATCACTGAGGGCAGTGATATTAGTAGTATGAATGGCCAAAATAATCATCAATATGTAATTGCTCTTGTCAGCTGAAGCAGAGTACATATGAATGGAGTACTTAAGCGATGATGGGTGTCAGAGCAAATACTGCAGTTAAACTAAAGTGTGTAAATGGAGCCTTTCAGTGTCCTGCTGCCTCCCACACAGGACAGCTGGCTGTAAATGTGTTTGCAGGTAGGCAATTTGCACTGGTAGCCCATAATATATTTTGATACTTTTACAACCAACATGCTTTTGTACAATGCTTAAAGGTCCAATGTATATAAATATATATATATGTGGATACATTATTTATAATAATTAATTTTTCTCATTAGTTTATAATCATCTGACACAAAGAATCATTTTAGAATGGGCCCTTTACATCTACATGGGGGGGTGCTTCTTCTTCTCCAGAGTCCACCGTGTTTCTACAGTAGCCCAGAACAGACAAACCAAACACTGTCTCAAGAGAACCTGAAGGCCACCATAGTTTCTTCTATAGCAGTGGTCGCCAACCCGTCGATCACGATCTACCGGTCGATCTCGCAGTGACTTCACTGTCCATCCCCGAACTCTCTGGACTCACTGGCGGTCATTGCGCTGCAGATCAGCTGTGTGTCTGTTGTCTGTTTTTCACACGCGCTGTGTGTGCGCTACTTTTGGGTGTACCATGCAATTAACCAATCGAGTGCCCTCCCCCACTCCCTTTAAAAGCCGGGTGCACCTGTTTATATAATGCTGTTATAATGCTTTTATGAAACCTCCTCTTAAACTCAGTAATAGTCACTCTCAGGAAGAAGCATGAGGAATCCTTCACTGGCGCAGACTGCTTGAGCAGGGGACCTCCTCTAGAATAGATTAATGAGCCATCAGCTGATAGTCCAGGGGAGAAACCCTGTGCTGCTGTAGAAGTAGAAACAAGCTGCCTACACTTACATTTCAGTCTCAACACACTCCCCCTTGTGGAATTAATGAGGCCATAAATGTTAAACCTACTTTTGTATCAATCTCAGCCTTTCAACAGTCAAGTTATTTTTGAGCAGGCAAAAGTGGATAGTTACATATGACACCATGTACTTTTTATGTCAGGCAATGTAGAGAGGGATCGCTGACATTTGCTGGCACAAAAGCAGATTTATTATTCCTTACAAACGATTACAAATAAACTGGAAGATAGAGTATGTTATGTTGACATTGTTTCATAATTAAGAATTAAGAAAGTGTAGTTTCGGAAATGTGAGCATCAGCCATGGCATTGGGCCAGTCTCATAAATGTCCACATACGTAATTCACAGTCGGTATTGTTTTCTGTCTGTTCTGTTTCTACGTGTGAATATATATTTATATGTAACATGAATATTAAAAGCTGATACGCTTTACCAATTCAAAGACAACGGCAGAGTAAAGAACCTAAAGTGTAAATTAAAGTAATGAAAAGTTACAGAACTATTAATGCCAGCTTATGAGAGAGATAGAGCAGGTGGCCACAAGTGTTGAGCTTGCACATCATAAATAGCATGAACCAGGTTTGACTCATGATGACAATAGAAATGTAGCACAAAAAATACAGCAGAACAGACGAACCACAAATCACAGGTGTTGTAGCTTGTTAAAGCCCTGAACCGCAGCAGTGGACGAGTGCTGCATTTTTCACTTTCCCTGTTATTTGGGTTATTTGGCCGCCTGCAATCCGGACACTTGAAGAGGCACTCTGTGCTATGGATAGATGACCACAGAACCCTCCACCAGCTGCTACTGCTCAATGTCTTATTTCTCTTTTTGCATTTTTAGATGCAAGATGGAACATAGAGTAGGAAAGGTGGTCTGCAGCAGTCGGACATGAAGGACTTAAGCAGTTACCATCTGGTTTATCTCTCATTTTTACATTGAATGTGGGTTTGTTGAATATAGAGTATGGAGGTTTTCTGGATGGGCTGCACAATATGACCAAATATATCAAAACTAAAAAATGTATATCAGTTTTTATTGATAATTATCACAATAAGTGTCGCATTATTATTTATTTTAGGTTTAAAGACTGATGTTTGCTCAGAGTGAAGGTTGTGGTTCTTCTTTGTGAGCAGATAATGACTTTATCAAACAGTTTTTAAACAGTAAGATATTTTACAAATCTGAGGTAAATAGGTTACGAGTTGTATCTCTTCACTGTGGTAATATTGAGATCTATATCACACCTTTGTTATATCGCTATTGATTATAGTTATATTGCAATAATTACAATTGTTTTACTGCCCAGGTCTAGTACATTTTGGACAAGTGTACAGTGAGTGTAAAGTATTTTTGTCTGAGACAATATAGAAGCATAATATAAAATTGGTTACACATCTATTGTTAAAGCAGACAGCAATTTTCTTCGTCAGCAAGTGGGCTGCTGCATTTTAAATGTACTCAATTTCAGATAAAAGATCCTTATTGTGTGACTTTGTCTGAGTTTCCTTACATTCCCAGCATCAGCCAGGTGAAGCGCTGCTGTGAGTACAAGCAAAGGTGTAATATGATCTTGTCTCTTCAAATTAGTTAAAAGCCTTGCAGTTGCTGTATGGCCCATGCAGCTGAAGTCTAGAAATGGCTGTAAGAGTAAATGGGAATTACAGGGAGTCACAAAAGTTGCATCCTTAAGATGTTTTGCATCCTTTTGTGAAGAATCAGCATTGTTAAGACAGATGATTTATAAATTAAGTATGGCTGTGTTATATATTTAAAGTTTTGTAAGTGAACATTCTCATTATGAATATGTCAGGAATTATTTTACTTATTTTTATTAACTATGTCTAGTAATATATTTTGTTACTAAAATAAGATTTTTTAATTTTAGAAAGTTATATAAGCTTTAAAACAACGTTTTGTGTATGTTGATCTGACAATACATGTAGAAGTTGTTGTATAGCTCAGATACAGAATATAAACACTGTGTGTATTATCCTGAACAAGCATTATAGTGTTTTCTCTGTGCTAAATTTGCCCCAACAACTTCTCCTGGGTCATGCCAAAGTTTTTCTTTTTTTTTTCTTTACACTCCTTTTTTGGGAGCACTGAGTAGTGAAAGAGGAGGCCGGTAAATAATTGATCCTTGTAATTAAACACTCCAGCCAGGGATGCTGGAGCTGATTGACGGCCAGATATTAGGCCCTTGTCTCGTAAGGTTGCAAGTTTAGTCTGAGGTTATCAGTGGCCAGAAGAGTCTTTCTCCCTCCCTGCCTCATTACTTTCATGAGTAGAACATTTCATAGTGGAGCGGTGGGTGGGGGTGTGGTGTGAAGACAGTCTGGGACTTCATTAGCCAAATGGGGTGCCTCGGTCTACAGAGCGCCAAATCGTTCAGCCTTGCTGAGCAGACAACCCCTCTGTGGGTGCCTCACCACACTGTCCCGTAGAGTTGTTTTAGCCCTTTCATCTTACACATTCTCCAGCCTCAGGTTCACTTAAGCAACAACTTAAACAAACATAGCAAGCTTTCCTGTGCCTACCTGAGCAGGTGCCAACCCTCCAAACTACATCGACTCACCATTCAGTTTAACTGCATTGCCAACAAAGCTGTATCTCACACCTCACAGCACAGTATATGGTTCAATAAAGTTTCTGTGCCCCTCTAAAAGTAAATAATTTCTCAAATGTTGCACTTTATTAATGTTTGATTGAATTTGCCACCACACCATTGACTGTGAGTGTGAGAGAGCGAGACAGAGGAAGAGAGAGAGTGAGACAACAAAGGAGATAGAGAGAGCTCCCTTTACAACTGATGCATCCACATATCATCAAGTAACAGTTCATGTTATTGTAAAGGGGGGAAGAATGTGCTGGTATTAACAGCTATTACTGAAAGTTGGAGTTTCATTTAGATTGAAAGCAACATTATGCAACTATTTTACCTTAAAATAGCAGCCTCATAATCATTTTGATGATACACTTACCTGAAATATTGAGAATGGACCTTAATTTCTCACTTCGTGCCACAAACACCTGTTCTTGCTCTTCATACCTTTGGTGAGAAGGTACGATCTTGCATTAGAAGTCCCTAACTGAATAATAGTCTGTCCCTTAAACTGCCAGAATGAGGTCCAGCAAGTTTAAGAGTAATGCCAAACCGATGATTTGTCAAAAATACTTAGAAGTGTGGCACCTGCTTGCTCACCTTGTACCACAGGAGCCCGGCATATGGCTTGAGTCCTCAAGCAGTGTTTACAGGCTTGGTTCCGACCGGGCCTTTGCTGCAAAAAAGACTTTCTTAAAATCAGTGTTCATCTCCAATATTCAGTGAGGGAACTTTTAAAATACCACGGTTTGCAAAAGCAGTTTGGCGTATTTGTTATGGCAACAGCTCTTCAGGTTCCTGTAGCCTGGGATCAAGAGGAAAATGTACTGTTCGTAAGCCAGTCAGTCTGTTTGGTGAAGCGATTGATAGTCTGTTTTCTTTGTGACCTGAAAACCGCTTAATTGCTCAGACTCGGAGCCCAATAAATTACCACATGTGGCTGCAGAGACGGCTGTTGCGCAGCAGAAGTTACATAACGTTGCTTAAATAACAATCATTGAAGTCATATATCACTATGCTCACAGGCGTCCAATGTTGCCAAACTTGGTAAAAATAAAGTGGAACGGCTCCTTGATCCTCAATTGATACTATTACAGGAGACCTCATTGCAATATTTACATCTGATCCTGGTGTGAGTGTGGGTATGCTAATCAGATACATGCCCTGTGGACAGCTGGATTGAGATGACTCATTCCTGCAACACATTATCTGGGTGGTCTTTCTTTTGAATATGTTCAGAATAATTATATAACAAAACATCTCTCACTTAATCCAATTTTTACTCATTACTGTTAAGGAATAATTTTAATATTGTATACATATACATATATATATGTATATGTATATGTATATACATATACATATATATATATGTATATGTATATGTATATATTTTTTCCATCATTTGACTATGACAATGAGCTTAAAGCAGAAAAGGTGATTTATCATGCTTAGATATTTTGGTGTCCTTAGCATTAACTGGGGCATTTGTGTACTTTGAAGTGATAAAGGATTTGTCATAGACAGGCTTCCTCTCTTGCATGAAATTTAGTTTTAACAGTGATCTCATTTTGCTTTATCACTATTTATTGTAAGACCTAGCCACACGTATCTGTGTTACAACAGACTGTCTTATTGTAAACACAGCTAGCACACAGTTGGCTTCTGTGCAGTGTCATATAAGTCGTGGCACATATCAACAAATCAGTATCAAAGAGCACTGGGTTCACACCGGTAACAAATAGAATTAGTCTACTTTTTACCTGATTGACGAGAAGCAGTAGATAATGATTGTTTTTCTGTAATCATAGGCCAATTGAAACTGAAGGTATAGTTCTTAACAGGTGCAATGGATCCTCTGACTGATCTTCCTCAGCTGATGTACCTGCACCTAATTTATTTTTGCTGTTGTAACTGCTGTTGCACCTTTGCTAATAAAAGTAAGTTGCACTGACCTTATGTGTATAGCCAACATTATTTATATTCTCAGCAGCAACCAGAAGAAGTTCTGTTGCTCTCAGCTGGGGTGCCCCCACTCCTCTCCTACTCTGTTTCCAGATTAATTTGGCAGGGAAGAGCATGTCTGCTCGACACTCCATGGCACTGCTGACCTTAACAAATAACAGAAGTTTTCTTGCTTCCCTCTCATTGTTCCTACACCGTCTTTACCTCCAGGTTGACCGATTATATTAGACCCCCAATTTAAAATTAAATTGCCAAAATATGGGCACTTTAATGCTTCAGTGGCCAGATGTGCTTGAATAACATTCATAATTGAGGAAGTGGGGAGAGGACTGCTTTGTGTGTTTACTGATTAATGGCTGCTTTCTGCTACCTTGCTGGTTTGGAACAGTTGCACATGATTATGTATTTCTGCCCACATTGGTTTTGGTTGGGATTTACAGCACAATTTTATTTACACTTACAGATCTGTGCTCAATTTTGTGCCAAATGGATCACAGTCCATGGTCAGCTCTACATCTAACCTGTACTTATTTCCACCTTTACAAATTATAGTCTGTTCTAGCACTTTAAGCTTAGGGCTGGACAAGGTGACCAAAGAAATATTTGAAAACCATTGAATGTTGATACTGTGATAGCCTGGTTGCAGATCTCTGATTTCCCACATTTCTAATTTTGTATCTTCCTGTTGAAGAGTCATTAACAGTCCAATGGTTATTTGTTACCCACAAAAATAACAAGAGGAGCAGACGAGACGCACCTATGCAGGTTTTAATCAATATATTTCCTAAGTCCACAAGACATTTGTGATCGTTCCACCAACCACAGCTTCCACTTTGACTGTAAGTGAAATCAGTTGCTATAAATTGGTTACGGTAATAATTCTCCCTCACAAATCGGAAACTGCTAACGTGATCATGATGTCAGAATGGATAATGAAGTGAAACTAAAGGGCAGTTCTGACTGATAGTTTATGGTCATCTGTTGACACCGAGGCAGTCAATAAGCAAATTATAAAACAATTCTAGATGTTGTGGTTTACAGAAAACAGTTGTACTCTCTTTCTGTAGCTATAACTGTTCAACACTCTTTGGCCTTTACAGTACCTCTGCGTCCTTTTTAGCAGGTACTGTAAATCCAAAACATTGGTGGACTGATGATGGTGCCCGTCATGTTAAGGCTTAGGGCAACTCTATCAAAAATCCGCACATAACGCTGCGCTACAAAGCCTCCCTCTGAGCCTCCCCCCTCCCCCAAGACCTCTCCAATGCCCCCACCCCATTCCCCAGTTCCTTTCATTGCATATTGTGTTGTCAACCCAGTCTTCAAACTACTGGAAGCATCTTCATAAATGCCTTGAGATGTCTTTTCCCTATTACCATGCCTTCCACCACAAGGCCTTCATTTAGCTTGACTCCTTTTTGCACTCCTTAATGGACTTGGCCCTGTTCTTCTTTTGTCTTCCTTTAGTACCATGAAATTCACCTTCAGGAGAGAAAACCGTCCTTTCTGTTGCTTCTTTACATTTTGTGAATATAGTTAGATGATTCCACCCCCTCTTTTCAGTTTCGCGTCCGTTTCCTCTTTGGCTTTATATAGTTTGTATTGTTTCCTTGGTGCACTGTATTGACAGTAATGTCACACTTAAGAGAAATCTTTCAGAGCAGGCACCAATGAAGCACGTAATCATTTTGAGTAGATCCACTGCATCATATTTGACCTTATTTCGTGTTTCCTGTTAAAACAAAGAAATAGCCTTTTGACATTTCTCTGTTTCCTTTCCACTATATTTTAGCAACCACAATATATGCCAAAATAACAGCACATTATATATTCTTGAACTACATAATATTGTTGTACGTCATTTCAAGTCTAAGCATTGCATCTCAACATTGATGCTTGCAGTGCACACCGTTTACATTTGAAATAAGTCAAGGTACAAATCAGTAAATGCTTATTCAGGGAGCAAATGTGAAAGTCTTAGCTTTTTGCAACAACTGACAGTCTTTGATGCTAGGAAATGGGACAGTATCCCAATTTGTATTTATCTATAATAGCGTACGTCAAGACTCCACCATTGTCAGGATTACACAAAAATTAAAGCCCTTTTCAGACATGAACTCCTGGTCTGGACATTTTCTGATGTTTGCCTTTTACATATGAAGAACGCAGCAGGATGTTGTCAAGATGAGACAGAAACAGAAACAGGAAAATGTGCGGAGCATTCAGGTGAGGAATGATGTCTGATCATGCAGGAAGAATAACATAATGTATAAGTTCAGCTGCGGAAATCACGTGACTCCAGCGTCAGTCCTTTCTCGAATCTTCTTGTCTTTCCAAGTTGACATCTACGTCTGCATCTTCTACGTGTATGGCACCTCCTATTGATCCTGAGATATTTGTATTATTTTAGTATTTTTCACTTTTGCGTCTGTCAGGTTTAAGGAATTATCACATCCACTTGCTTGCTATGACTTTTCCTGCTGTCTTCTCACATGGGCTCACTCTGACATTTGCGAGACATTTTATTAAAATGCTTGGGGGAAAAGTTAGGTAAATTGTCCGGTGCAAAATTGCTGGAAACTTTCTGGACTTCAGCGCATGTCTGAGACTAGTGTTTTGGTACATATCATGTGCTGGCCATTTATGTTGTCCTAAAGACAAGACCGCTTTCCTGCACCTTCGTTTGTATTCGTCCAGGTTACTGGCTGGCATCAAGGGAAATTTATTTGTGATGCGCGTAGCGTAAGGGTCGTCTTGAAGATCCCCTCCAGACATAAAATACTCTGCTTGGAGTAATGATTTGTATCTGATTAATCCACAGAAAGTACAATTACTTTAGTAAAATTCCTGAACTGTGATTGGCTTCCTCACCAGTAGTAATGACATAAAATTGTATGCGTGTCTGCATGTGCTGAACTCAGATTTAAGGTGAGCACAGAGAAACGTTTTGCCTTCAGCAGATGAATGTGAAAACAACCTTCTAGTGCACATGCATCATTCTGCATAGTGAAGGTCGCAAACCCAAACAAAAGCAAAACACAATGTTTAGTGGATGACGACAATATTGCAGCAATAATTTTGTCAATGCTCTAGAGCCATATAACTCTCAAAGTGAACGAATAATAATATTGGAGTTTGTTAATAGTCTTGTGGAAATTGAGTTGAATGGACCAATCCAAAAATAATGAGGATTTCACTCACAGCAACCCTCCTCCCATTGTTTTCAACCCCAAACTAACCTGTTTGACTGTGGGAAACATAAATTCAATTATCATGAATGGCTGCCTCCCACAGCTACATAGCACTGAGGTGAGGCTGAAGTCTTTGCTGATATTAAGAATCAGTATCCTGGAGCCACTTTGCTGAGTTTTCAGAAACATCTCCTTTACAGATAAGGTAGTTAGGATTTTTCATGAATTTCAAGGCATTAAATCCTGTTCCAGTAACATTTTGAAAATGTATCCTAGTCTAACTGTGTTTAAGCAGACTGATGAATGAAAAGGTAATACATGTGTAATCTGTTTCTGTTCAGGATATCTTAGTACTAACTGTAAATAGATTTTTAGCAGCTACTGGACCTTTGTTGTTAAACCTCCTGCAGATTTGACTCATGATATCACTCACTATAATTTGCTTGTTATGGTCTGCGTTCAGTTTTATGTGAAATTGAATGTTTCCTGCAAAGAAAATGTAGCTCAGTAAATCTCCAACCTGCAAGACAAAAACAGGCAGTTTGGGGGGGTGGGGGTGGAGAGTGATGACTCATGCTCACAGTAGAGGTCCCTCCCTTTCCATTTCTTTCAGTGTCCAATCAGTTTTTCCCCAGCTGTCACTCATTGCCTCCAAATCAGATCCCCACAATGCTTTCCTCTGCCCTATAAATCAGTTTATTTGCAAAGATTTAGAACATGCAAGGTAAATAAAAATGCCGCTCTTGTCATTTTGACACACAGATTGTGATTGTGTTTCATAATGTGATTACCTTGCAGTGCAGATGATAATCCTCCATGATGTTTCAGTCATATACTGGCCCCGAATTCAACCAAAACACACATGATCGATGAATACATGTTTCAGAATCAACTTTAAAGTTGCTGCTTGAACCAAATTGTGCTATGTTTTAATTTGACAGAAAGAAGTCAAATACTAACAGTCAAATAACAGTTCTCTGAGCAGCTAAATTAACTCATCATTTTTAAATGAAATTACTTTTAGATTACTTTTTCAGAACGCAAGCAGCAGAAGGAATGTGGTAGAAAGACTAATCGTTGCCTTGGATTGCCCACGTACAGTAAATATTGAGTTATTGGCTCATAGTTTCAGAGAAGATGCAAGTGCCGGCTATCCCTGCTTCTCCAGGGATCTCCTCGGCACCACTGTGGTGTAAGATCCAGTCTCAGGACTCCTTGAAGTGGGCGGATGCTTGACATGGGCTTTATGAGCTTTATGAAGAGGAGGAGAGGGACCAGGGTTTTCCTCTTTGCAGTCAGATTTTTATTGAAAAATGTAAAAAATGTAACTGTAGAATAAAGGCATGGCTGGTATGAATTATATGAAAGTGGTGATGAGAAAAAAAGAGTGTACATAAAGGAGAGGAAGGGAGGAAGGAAGGGATCATACCGAGGAAGATGTTCGAGAGGCACTGAGGTTTTTATGGCCCTGGTAAGATCTAGGCAGAACTTTAGGGTAGCAGTATATCTTGGAGCAGTATATCTCCATGCTCCAGGATGAGTAAACTAGTGAGTCATTCCTTCTCCTAACGTGGCATCCTACTTCAATGACTGGGACCTTAAATGGTGATACAGTTTTTACGTCTTGAGATTTGTAACTGATTGTGCTTATTTAATAACTTCAAGACATGGTTTTAAATGTATAAATTCAAAACAGCTTGATGCATCCAAGTTCCTTTGATGACTCTTTGACAGCATTCTCTGTAGATGAGGCATTCAGAATTTTGTAAGAAACTGGCCCCCCGATTGATTAGTTTCACTTTCACTTAAAAAATATTTTTTAAGTGAAAATGTATGAGGAAGAAAGAACTATAGGCCGAACCACTTTTGAAAATGTATACATTATTTTTGTACAGCGCCACCTTGAGGCCAATTAGTGTAATTTTAGTACCTGAGTTGTTAGCGGAATCTGCCACCAACCTGCTGATTTCCCTGTTTCAATTTTTGCCGCATGAACAGTTTTTGCTGAGAAGACAGACAGACAGACTGAAGCTGCTGGATCCGAAAACAAGTCAATAAAACAAAATAAAATTAACTCATGGTATAAAAATAAACAGACTAAGGTTGTGACATGACTTCAAATTAAAAGCCACTTTAAAAGGGCTACGTCTTCTGGTTCCTTTTAAAAATACCAATCAAACCACTGTAATATCCAGAGGCAGCGTGTTACATAGTTTAAAGGCATAAAAATAGGTACACCTTCTTCTGTACTTGTATGGGACGCATACGGAAAACAACAAAGTGTGTGGAAGACCATAATTATCCAAGCTCCATTCCTCAACTTTGTCCAACATTCGTGGACAATTGTGATAAAACTGAAATCTTAGAAGACGGTCATATTTTTTGCAACTGCAATGTTTCTTGGGTCATTTACAACTTTCCTTAGGGCTGGCTCAGGCTGTGGTTTGATTGCAAACCAGATTGGAGCTTTTTGAAAATGATGTTATTGTAAATCAGCAAAAAGTTTATATAAAACCATTATCTCTCTATGTACCAAGGAATGGTAAGACATGGGTCTGTAAATAATGAGTCCTGAGTGATCATAGATTGTATATCTGGAGGAGAGGTTTTACCATTGATGTCTTGAAAACTGTGGGAAAGAGGCCAACATTTTGAAAGAAGTTTCTTGTAAACTGGGATTACACTTTGAAACAGTTTGTTAGGAATGAGCTCTTCTTGGATATTTATCAAATTTACCGACCTCTTCATCAGACCCCCAGTTCTCTTTTCTCCAACACAGCCTTTATCCTGTCTGTGTGTTAGAGGTGTCTTAAGGTAGAAAATATCAGACGTAGTGGAGGTGTCTCCTCACCTTATTTTATTATTGTATATTTTCATATTATTTATTTTATTGTATATTTTATTGTATTTTATTTACATAGTGTGACGTCTGTTTGACCTCGACATACAGATGTTTGCTGTTGCATTGTGTATGTGCAGTACTTTACCTTATAACCAAGTATTTTATGCCACAGAGATGTAGATGAAACAATATTTTACTGAGGAAATTACCATATAGAGACTCATCCATGCATGTGTTTCATAACAGCCCGGATTGTGTCTGAAATTGGCTATATATGGTGTGGGGACACACCGTGACAAACAGACTAGACAGCTTCCTGAAATTGTTTAGATAGTTGTCCAGTATGTCTTCTGCCTTGTGCTACACTGAGAACTACACACATCTTTGGACCAGTAGGCAAAAGTTCTCCTGCAGCCAATCCAAAAAAGGGATGTCTCTAGAAAAATGACCAAAGAATGCTAGTCACTCAGTGTTCGTGACTATGTCAACAATTTTGCCAACAAAGGAAGGAAGTAAAGAAACAACAACATTTAGCAGCTGAATATATTATAATCAAAGTTATGTGCATAAAAAACTTAAATATTGGCCAATACTCAAGGATACCTTTAAGTTCCAGTGACTGACATTAAAAGTTGCAGTTTCCCATTCCTACAGCATATACATTGTGTTCAAGGTTTCTTCATTAGTAGCCAAAGTTACTGGGAAACAAAAGAAAACAACATTAGTTAAAAAGAGGACATCAAACCTTGTCAATTCATCAGTTTTAACTATAGCATCTCTTCTAGGCTAAAAACTTTTCTTGATTGGCAGAAGGAAATAAATAATGTTCAGACTTCCCTTGTGGTTTGGTATCTTCTCGGGAGCCTGCATCATCAAACCAAATTTAGTGGGAACTCAGAAACGTGTGATTTATATAGTAGCCATGTAGCATCACATCCTCAGACTTGGACTTTGTTTGATCCTCAGTAATGTAAACTCTTGTCAGCTTTTGTTACACACTTATATAATTGGTGTGGTAACAGTTCCAGAAAAACAACCTCTGTTAACCACTTGTTTAGAATATATAAATATTGCAGGTAACAGAGGTGAGTCATAGTGATAAACAACATACGTGGTAATAATAGGCTCAAATGTTGTGTGTTGCACAGGCAAATGGGCACAGATAACTAACTTTTGTGATTTAGGTGCTGGAAGGAACAGCTCTAATGGGATCAAATTTAAATTTTTACATCATTAGATAATACCTGTAGGTGGACTTAAGTGAGGCTTCAATAACATTTAGTGAGTTAGTTAGTTCCCCTCGACCTCTTTTAGAAGAAGCAGATCATTTATTAAGGACCTTGAGGAGAATCCATGTTTAGAGTCCTGGGTGCAACAAGTGTGACCAATCCTTTATGTATTATAGACTTATGTAACTATGGTTCATGACTAGATTCAAAAAGATGATTAAACAATTAATGCTTTCTTCAATTCCACTACAAAAGAAATGACACGTGACATCTCTCTTTTACCTGTTCCTTTCATCTTTTAACTACCTGTCTTATTTGCTTCACAACACTTGTATCGTATTGCAATCAGTATGATAACAATTCACCAAAGTAGAACTTATTCCAACCACATTTTATTGCAGTAATACATGATATTAACAATGAGCTTAATTGTTGGACCAACTGACTAGATTAGAAAGGTCACTGCATATATTTAGCCACGTGCTTCTAATCGCTTTGAATAGAACCAACCTGTCCTGTTCCCATAACTAAGCCCCCCCTTCCCTTCACAGGAGAGAAGTTTTGAACTAATGACACTCAGGTGGAGACTCTCCAAGTAAATAACATCACTGGAAAATGTAGGTTTGGAAATGGCCTAGATCAGACATACTTCAGATGGGTGTTGTTGGAAGCGAATGAGCAAATGCTCCTGTTACGCGTGTAGACGTGTCTTGTCCTACCTAACTCAAATACCTCCTCAGGTGCCTTTATTTAAACTCATGCCAACAGACTGCAAATAGCAGTGAATAGATGAGGAAAGAAAGTATTTGTTGTAACTCTGCAGCATTCCTTTGACAAAAGAGAGATTAGCTTAACATACAGAGAGGCATTTGGAAGGAGCCCTCTGGCAAAGAGTTTTGTCAACATTTTAGTGCTCCTGTATCACTTGTTCACGCGCTCACTTGTTCACTGACTTCCCTTTCGCTCTCAGACACAGGCTGTATGTTTAGTACACGTTACGTTTGGGCCACACGCACCTCAGACATCACTGGTCACCATCAACATAATCTCTTGACAGAGTAATTGCAGGAAGCTTTCATGCCTTTTGAGTTTGTCTGCGCTCACTGACCATCTGTTTGTTGCACCCCCACCTTCAGCCCCTATTTGCACGAACAATGAACACACCTATTACATTTGTTTAAATGACGGAAAAGGTTATTTACATCCTTTTTAATGTAAGTTAAAAAAAAAATAAATAAATGAGGAGGTAAGCTGTGGAGACTGACTCTATAATAAGGGGGTTCAGACATGAGGTATGAGCAAATTTATTACATGTTAATCTTCGAATAATTCGTACATTGGTGCTATTTCAAGTGCAAGATTTATATCCACAGTCCACAAAGGCTCAACGGCCAGGTTAGTCAACACATAACTTCTCTCTGCAGTCGACACAACCACCATCGAGCACAACCTGCTCCTTCATCTATTCATACCAGACTCTCATGCTGCAAACCTGACAAATTCTTGCACATTTGTGTCTCGCCATGAACTTTGTGTGACAGAGAAAGAAATGCAAACCGGTTACCTCCACTCTTGCCATGGCAACGGACGCGACAAGAAAAGCGATCCTGTACCTGTGTATCTGTCTCCCTAATGGTCTGTGTGTTAGTGTAACAAGATCTGTAAAAACTCCCCTCAATGACATTTTAGATCCCCCACTGTAACTGACCTGGGCTGGGGAGTCACAAGTAGGATTTAGGTGAGTACTCAGGCTTCTCTCAGGTTCCTCTTCCCCTTTTCCTAATGAATTCAACCATAAGAAGACTTGAGTTGAGGCCCCTTTTTTCCATATGGCCAGGATATTATTTACGGTTGTATGAGCCGTATGTTTGCAAAATCTCAATGCCAAAATGAGACTTTTCCCATCAAACATGTTTTTAAAACTCTCAGTCGATGCTCTTCCTCATTTTTTGATGCAACTTATCAATTGAGATACAGTGTTTTTACCTTTTCCTTTTGGGTAGAGAAGTTCTCATTAACAATGCTGTTGGGTGACTGCTGAAGTGTCCTGCATTATAGCACCTTGCAGCTTCAGTGTTGGACTGCACCACTTGGACCACTCCTAACTCTCCTATTCCCTCTGCTGGGAAAGGCAGATATTACACACCCTAAACAGAGTAACAAAACACGGGACTACAGTAATTACTTTTATTTTAAGCACCGACTCTGCATTTAGAGACTGCGAGGACCCACGTTGAGTGCTGGCTTCATTCCAGTCTGGTGCTTTCTCTGGGCAGGCCCAGTCTAGGTGAGAGCCTCGCTGACACCCCGCTGTATGAAATATCAATGTGAATGACTCACTCCCAAGTTCGGTGTCAATCATCATCGCAAATGCCAAGCCCATTATCACAAAATCTTTTCAAGAAGTTGTTTTGCCCATCTGGTGGTAGAAGTAGCTGGCTCGCTGAAAAAAAGAGGGGAGATTTTCACAGCAGCATTCAGGGCTTTTGAAGAAGCTTGTTTTCCCTCAGAGCGAGGAACTAGATTTTCAATTTACCTTATAAATGACCTTGTAGACATGCAGTTCTCAATTTTGTGTTGCATGCACTTAATTTTTTTTTTGTTGCTTAGTTTACTTTGTGTGTGTGTGTTTGATACTATTAAACCTCCCAAAGATGGATAGTGTCAATGCTCATTGAAGCAAATGTGAATAAATATAGTATTTAGGTTTCCAACCAACTGCCTCTAACACTGGTGGGAATCTGCTGGCAGTCTGAAATAAATAGGCTTTACCTTTGTTCTTTTGGCCACAGCTTCCTCAGGATGTGACAAAAGATTGTTGTGACAAGTGCAACACTCTCCAGTAGAGGACCAGTTTGTCTCCTGGTTGCTTGTGTCGACTGTTTCGATAAAAGCCAGCCTACTTTGCTGTTTGTGTTTCTGTTTTCCTTTTCCTTTTTTGTATTGAATAGCACAACAGGCAAGTTCATTATGCGTGTGACTCATCCCACTAGCCCACACCCCCTCCCCATCTGCTGCTGTGCGCTGGAAAGGAGAGGGAACCGCCATTGATCACTTCTTCCCTCACACATGCACGCACACACCCCACCTTCAACGTCACTATCGATCGACAGGTTTAATGTTTTTGTGGGGAATAGCTTGCATTTCCTTTTGTGTCATTTTACATCTGTTCCCCACCATTTGCTGACATTATAATAAATCACAGAACAGAAACATAAAAAAGTAAAAAGTAAAGCATAATCCAGTCAATTATTCATGCAATCTCAGACTGTTCACTCAGAACAGGGCTGGGATTTTTATTTTGTTGTGTAGCAGTGGTAGTCAACAAATGTAGAAGGTATGAGGATATGTGGGGACAGGAGATGTTTTCTGCTTTGCAAGTCTTACGCCGTGGATACAGCTGAGCGAACAGCTACCTGACTAAGATGCAGCAGAATGGTTGGGAGGTTTTTCGACATTTCCCTGGTAAAACATTTTCCCATTTCTTGCCCCTCATGATATGATCGATAACTTCTGTTTCTCGGTTAAACGTTTAGATTGAAAGACTGGTATTTACAATTGATAACATCCTGAAGTAGATATTTACACATTTTTAAGCATGTTTGATTTAAACACAGTTTTTAACCTAATCACTTTTATGTCAGTGTTCTCTATTGATTGGATCCTCATACGTCTCTTTTAGGGCAAATGAAAAGCTACTTCAGGAGATATCCAATGGCATTTGGATAAATTAAAATTAAAATTTGGACAAATAAAAGTTTGTAATATTCACACTTCTCAATAAGAATTTCTCCACACAACAGATTATTTTCATTACACAGTAGAGAACTGTCATTGTCCAATTTGAGAATTATTTTTAAAGTTATAAATAATTTCTGTTTTTAAAATTTCAACATTCACACCCAAAAATCTATGTGTCTAGCAGCAAAATCCTATTATAGTGTAGGAATTAATTATTTTCTTGTTTTCAAAATTTTCAGTTAGTGGAGGTGTCTAGCTGGCATATTACAGCATAGTGATTAGCATAATTTCTATGGTGTCATGTGGTGGTAGAGTAAACCATTTAGCTGTTTTGTGGCTGATCGGTCTTCATAAATACATTTATACACCGAAACTAGCAGTTGTTTTTTATCTTTGTTTTTATTGATGACTTTCGGTCTACGTGATATTTTTGGGTTAGCGTAAGAACAAGGGACAAAGCCTAAAAGCCAATGTGTCCCACTATAAGCATAAGGTAGGTAGCATACTATCGTATCACATTATACATTCACCCTCACATAATTAATCAGAGCAGCATGTGGCAGTATGAGGACAAAAGGAAGGGAAAATTTAAGCTAACATCTCAGTCCATCACAGGAGGGGATGTGAAAGAAAAAACATCACTACCGCAGTGTTTCAAATCAGCAAGTGTTCCCATTAACTGGTGAACATATATAGGCTGAATTTGTTAACGGTTTCAAATAAGGACATGGCTGGCAGAGCTTATGCCACCTTTATGTTGAGTTGGATGTAATATAACATTCATTTAATCAGGTATTCTCATTGATTAAACTGATAAAGGTTTATATATAGGCGAGTAGCAGAGATGGGGAAGATTCCCATGGTAACGACTTGAAAGTTTTCATTCCATCTTATTAAACAATGATCTCTGGCAGATGTGAGGCATCGTGTTTGTTGATGAAAAAAATCCATTGGCCATATGAAAGCTAGAATACAACTCAAGAAGTCTCGACTTCAAAATTCTACTGAACATTTTTTCTACGAAGTGAACTTCAGAGAGGAGGCGCCGACTGAGTCTGAGACGCAGACATGCCGGATACATGCTGTGTTCATGATCATAAATGTTCTCCGGTTCAATGTTTTATTTCTGGCGACAAATTAGCAACATGAAAAACAACACATCACTACAGCCTTTGCATCACATTGGAGCCAGTTATCTGTTGCAGGGGGTTCAACTCCCTCCTCCTCTGTGACTGTTATGCTTGAGTATCATAGACTGTATAGAAAGATGAACACTACCAATTTGGACGAATATGGGGATGGAGCCGCTGTCGTGAGGTTCTGTTGATGCACATGCTCGACCAATTGCATTTAAGTCTCATCTGTCAGTCATGATCTTTCCCTTAATTTGTATAATAGCTAATTAAAGCCAAACTTACTGGAAAAGTTTGCACTTAAATTAACATCAGTGTGACAAGAGCTACCAAAAAATGACAGAAAACATCTTTGAGAAAAGTTTATTTGACGTGACGTCCAAGTCCCGCACACTAACATGGAGGATGCAGGAATTATGAACCTCGCTTTTGTGGAGCTGTCTTTCATCCATATTTATATACAGTGGATGTGCTATTTACAACTTGGAAAATCGTAATTACGAAAACGTGACCATAACAAGGCAACACCCACCATGCCTAAAATGTCCTTGGTTGAAACCATGAATAGAAACAGCTGCCTTTACTGCTGTAAGTCAAAGTGATGAGAAGTGTTGAAGGCTCGCTAAAGTTGTTGACATTAAAACCAAAACAATGAGCTGCAGAATTTTTAAAATGCTCCACAGAGCTGAGGGGGACATGAAGAGTCGCGGCACCATTCACATTACACCCAGTCATTTCCGTCACTGTTAATATTAGGTTAGATCTGATTAGACCCAATTCAACTGCGATATTGATTCTTGAATAATAAAAATGTTTTGTGAAGGTTGAAGCTGTCAAACATCAGTCTTGTTTTAGGGTGTTTTTGGTTACTGAAGGGGAGAATAAATAACGGTTTAGTTGGTCGTACAGAAACACTGCTGTGGGACTTCAAAATAAATCAAGAAAAATAATTGACGTTTGCCAGAACTTGCAAGACATCATAGCTAATTTAAAGAATGATTAAACAAGTACTGGCCCAGACATATTTATTTTGTATCATTGTTTGTTTTTTTTTCAGATCAACTGTTCCCACAATAAATTTTGAATCTACCATGGCCTTTTAAAATGCAAAAGGCAGAACCAAATAACAGGATTTTGAACCTCACTGTTTGCACCTTATACAGGATGTGAAATATGTTGATTGAAAATTTTACATTACATTGTGAGCTGAAAATCGATTTTAACATCAGTTCAGTCCCGATACGAGATACATAGATTTTGCTCAGAAACTTAGCTAGTAAAAATTTGATGAAATAAAAAAAAAAAAATGTTTTGGGACAAAGACATCAGTCTTATTCAGTTTAATCTATTCTGTATATATGTGTGTGTGTGTTTATGTGTATGTATACTACACACACACACACACACAGACACACACACACAGACACAGACACACATTCTTTATCTATACCACTTATCCTTTAAGGGTTGCAGTGGGGCTGGAGCCAATCCCAGCTGACATTGGGTAAGGGGCACATCCTGGACAGGTCGCCAGTGTATCACTGGGCCAACATACAGAGACAAACAACCATTCACACTCACATTCACACTTGTGTTCAATTTATAGTCTCCAAATAACCTAACAGAGGGAGACATTGAAGTCACGTTTAGTACACCAAGATGAGACAAATTCAGAAAAATCAGATTCAAGTTGCACTTGTCTGTCCTCCACTGTGAACACTGAAGAACTAACATTGTGATGATAAGATGATGAATCATGTTTACGGAGTCCTGTTGTGAGAAGAACGTGTTGTTTTTTTTCTTGCTTTCTCGCATGTAGGTGGTCCTGGACATGACATTTGGAGGTGGTGGTCATGCCAAAGCGATTCTGAACACGGTTCCTGATGTCACAGTCCTGGCCTTAGACCGAGATCCTACAGCAAATTCTCTGGCCCAGCAGTTGGCCACGGAACACTCGTAAGTGATTTAATGAAAAATATCAGCCAGACCAAAACACAAGTTTAAACTACAAGCTGCCAAGACAAATGTTTATCCTATATCATGGCTCATGTTTAACTGTAAGTCTTCACTGTCACAGTTGACAGCTTGACTATTTTGAGCAGTGTTTATAATTCAGTCATTATTTCTCAAAACATACTGTCGGTGTGATATAGTATTGCAGCTCTCGCTGTGTTTCTCCCACTTCTTACCTGGTCCCAATCAAATGCTGCTCACTAAGATACAGCCCCTGAGTTTCACCATCCAATCAAATCCATTCCTCCTTCTTAACTTAAAGCTTTTCTCCCCCCACGCAAAGCTGGTGGGCTCGGCATGTCATTTGTCAGAGTAAGGGCCCACGCCTGCAGTGTGAGGGAGATGCTGCCTCCCACGGAGGATCTATAAGATATGGGGGGGCAGAGAGAAGCCTAGAGAAGTTAGAAAATTGAGAGATAGAGATAGAGAGAGAGAACAGGGAGACATGAGGACACAATGCCAGGGTGTGAGGGAGTGTGTGTGTATGTGCATGTGTGTACGAGCAAGGCGCGGGAGGATGAAAATGAGATGTTCCTAAGACCATGGCGTGGGAAGGAATCCTTTTACGTAGATTCTGGGGAAACCTCTCTCAAGGGAATCTGCCAGAGAAATGTGCCTGTGAGCAGGGAATGACAATTAAAAGAGAGAGAATGAGAACACTGTATTCTGTCAGCAGCAATATACCCCTGCTGTAAACTCTTCCACGCCTACTCGTGATGCAAGTTGAGAGAAGCCCGAGAAATCCAGCAATTAACCAATATTATTGGAAGCCTGAGTAAAAGACCCTGTCAGCCCACGCAGTGCATCCACACAACAGGGTTAGAGGATTTTCTCTCTCTTCTCTACTCCCATGTCTTGAGGAAAGTATAACCTTCTCTCTGCAAACTGTGGAGTGTGAGTGTGAATCTGAACCCAGTTTTAATGTGCATTATACTTAAAAGCAATCACTTATGAAAGTGACCCTCTGTTCCTTAATGATATTCACCAATGTCTTCAAGGGAATCTTTCTCCTGCGTGTTTAGCCTCGCTATTCTCTGCTTTTCACCACTCTTGTTGTTGCTATGACTTCCCTGCTCTTGACGCACCGCAGCAGTTGTGCCCACAATAACTGTTATAAATATGAAAAGGCACCAAGAATAATTGGAAAGTCAAGTCAGGCAGACATTGGATTTACATGTGTGCATGTGCGGGTCACACAGACAGATATAG
This sequence comes from Hippoglossus stenolepis, assembly GCF_022539355.2. Taxonomy (NCBI): domain Eukaryota; kingdom Metazoa; phylum Chordata; class Actinopteri; order Pleuronectiformes; family Pleuronectidae; genus Hippoglossus; species Hippoglossus stenolepis. Next base: position 11,876,141 of record NC_061483.1, read on the forward strand.
CATAAGAAATGATACGAACTGTTTTGCATGCACTGTGCACTTTGTTGGTTTTAGTAGAAAACTTTGGCACATAAAGCTGAGTTATAATTTACCTCTACATATTGTGTGTCTTCATTTTCCCTTCGGCTTATTTAATAATGGCAGTTTGTCTATCTTAAGGCTGTAACTATATTTGAATTAAAATGTTTATTTTTTAATTATTATACTTGAACAATGCAAGAAGTGTGCGAGTGTAGTTTATAAAATAATACTTTCATTTAATGATCCATTTTTAAGCAATAAAAACAAAGTGCTCTCCAGTGGTGGGAAAAATTGAAAGCAGAATTAAAACAAATCTTGATAAATCAGGTTGGTCCAAAAATGCTGCTTTCGTTCATGCAATGAACTCTGCACTTTGTCCTGAAATCTTCTGGAGGGGCTGCATGTGATAAGGTACTTGAAGTGCTCCCCCAATTTGTAGGGGAGGATTTCAACCACTACCCCTTGTAACTTCGTTTTAATGGGGCAAGATAAGCCTCGGAAACAAGGGGTAGGGAGAAGGGGTGAAATGGGATTGAGCCTTAGAGTAGCAGACTAATGGTTAAATAATTATAAGATGCCGAAACACACTCAGACCGGATTTAGTTACGCAACAGTTGCAGCTCACATTACAATACACAGTACACCAGCATAATGCATTTGTGTGTGTGTGATAGATATTATTACAACTACCCACTTGTACAACACACAAGACAGCCATTCTCTCTCATAACCAGCTGATTAATAACCTCAATCAATCGAACAGACTTCATAGACAACATGTCGATTTCCATTTTGGGAAATGTTCCTCACCTGCGGCACAACATTTCCTAAGTGTTCCGAAACAAGCTTTCGAATCAGCCCTTTGAATGAAGATGATAACAGTAAACTGGGGAACCAGTGGGAAAGCATTTAACAGATATTGATGGCTTTTCTTGGAGACGTTGGTAAAGCCACCAACGAGAGAGCAGCCATTTAGTCACAAATTCACACATTTCCTTTAGCTTTATTACCAAATGAATAAGTCACAAGGAGTGTTTTTTAATAGACTTTCTGAGGTCAACTGAGGTAGAACAAATTGAACTCCTGAACAAAATGCATTATAAAGACCAACCTGTGTGTTTGTACTGTGTGTGTGTTTTTTTTTCTCTTTTTCTTTTTTTCTTCACGGGACTGTAGATATTTTCATCACCGCTCCCCTGCTGAAAGCAATCAATCAGCATCTTGTCTTAGGCTTCAGTGACGCAGGTAAAGGAACTGAGCAGGTCAACACAAGGGAATATTCCAGGCTTGATATGTGAAGAGGCAGCATCATGTTGAATGAGCATGCACTCAAACTGAGGCTGTGGAGGTTCTTGATGTCCCCACTGAGTGTGCTCTTATTCCAGACGAACAAGTTCATGCCAGGGCACATTCAGTGTGAGGAATATATAAAGGCGTAGCAGAATGTAATGTTATGGGCAAATGTGAATTTTATTTTATGTTTTATGCTAAAATTTATTAAAATACCGTCAAAATAATCTTTGAACAAGGTGACCTGGAATTTTTTTTTGTTAAAAGACTGCTCACTTTTTGTCGACATGTCTTAAATTATTTCATGAGGACACTCAAAGTGTAAATTTGGCGAGTTAATAACAACTTGTGGTTTTGGGGCTTTTAAAACGTATTGTATTTGTTAAGTGCTTTGGCAGGTTTAAAGGAGGCTGTAGTCTCAGGGGGACTGGGGTGGGAAAAATCTTTATGCACCATCAAATTGCCGGATATCCTTCCTTTTTCCGGGTATCTAACAATTGATAACATGCTAATATGTTTCCAGTCAACACGTTCACAACAACAGGAAAATATAAATCGGAACATAATGTATAGATTCTGCTGTGAAATGCACAGTTTTTTAGTTTAGTTTTGTTTTTACTGGACAACACCACTGGCATCGGCCTGTATCATCAAAAGATCTCAAATCATCCAAAAGAACACCTTTGTCTTCAATCTGTTGGCACCTCTTTTTCATCCTGAGAGATTTGTATTCTTCCAGTTTCGCGTCCATCATTTTAGAAATGTCATCAACACGTCCACTCGATCGTTGTGAATTTTTTCGGACATTTTCCTTCTGTAAGCTCACATGGGCTCGTTTGGATATCTTATAGACATTTTGCGCGGGTGCTTGCAGAAAAAGTACTGAAAAATGTCCAGAGCAACTCACTCGGACATCTGTGTTCTTACGTACAGCCCCTCTGGAAAATTTCAGGAAAATGTCTGAACTTCAGCGCATGTCTGAAAGCAGCCTCTGTGTACTGTGGAACAACAGACACCTTCCCCTTTAGTCGTAGATACAGATACAAAACAAGAGCAAGAGAGATAGATTTCAGACCATATGACAGAAGTGAAATGCACTAATCCGTAGAACAAAACATGATAATATCTGGAACGTGATTTAAACAAGACTCACTGTTTGTTCAGACAGGATGCAACAGGAGTTCAGAGGCGGCTCGGCTGCATACAAAGCAGAGTGGAAAGACACAGTTAGACACAAATTTGCATGAGGCAGTGCCACCTGACACAAAGACATGTCCCTGCAAGTCGAAAATGTTTCAACGCGGAAAAAACACTTGTGCTTTCAATGGATCAACGTTCAGACGAGAAGAAAGTTTCGGAAATGACAGAACTCAAGTGTAGTGGTGAGTTTGAAGATCTTTAAGAACCTGGGCTTGAACACAAAAACACATTCCCTCCCCCTCTGCGTGTGTGTTTTTAGCTAGTTTACAACTGTCGTCGGTATAGCCGTTTTCAGACATGACCTCTGGAGGATGACTGAAAAATTGGGTTGGGATTTGGTGAATCCTGCGGAGAATGTCCTGCGTTTTTCTCACATCAGCTCCTTCAGACATTCTGTGGACTTTTTCATTGGGGCCTGGATGGATAGGGTCTGCAGAAAGTCTGCAGGCTCTGATTGGGTCATTTGCACTCCCACATACACGTTCCCCTATGGAGAATGTCCGAGGGATCTCTGGAGTTCACTGCATGTCTGAAAGCAGCTTAAGGTATATTGGCTATAAAAATGTCAAAGTCTTTATGTCTAAAAACACTGTGAGAGTAATTTCACAGCTGAGTGCAGCTGAGGACGTGTGGAATACCATTGTTGTCGTATTGGGTTAAAAACATATGCATTGAAAGTTCTTTATTTATTTGTGACCTGTTAATGGCACTTTACAGGAAATTCAGGAATCACCAAACTTCTTACAGTCCATAGAGGGGAGTATAAATGTCCCAGTATCAAATCTCATGGTAATTCAAAGTGAATAGCAAAGACATTTGACATCAAACCACCCTTGTCCTGGACTTGTGTTGGTGACACCTGCTTGTAACATTATCACAGATATTTCACATATTCTGTAATTTAATATAAAGGCCTCTGTGTGAGATGCCAGAATAACAGAAATTTGCATCATGTCAATGTTGTGGGGTGCTACAACTATAAATAGTGCAGATCTCTTAAGCAATTATGAGCCCACACTTGGACCTCAGCACATACACCACTGAAACTTGTCCTCTTTAATAATATAAGACCTTACATAAGGCATTTATATCTCCAACTCTGTGTCTAAGCCACATAAAGAAGTTAATAATTTAGAAATGTTATGTAACTGTTTTGCATATTTTTAAATACTTCTGTGGCTTACAAAAACACATTGTAAGACGTTGCAGTGTGTAGTGGAAGGTACGTCCATCACCTGCGTGTGGGTGGTCACAGACTTGAGAATTTTATTTCTAAGTAATTAAAAAGTAGAAGTCACTTGTGAAAAAACATTCCAATATAATAGGAATGCAGCCGTGATAGCACTTTCATTAATGATAAAAACTTGTGTGACTGTAAAGGAAAAAACAAACCGCCTTTGAATTGTTATTGCAGCATGGTTGTGCGGTGGTGAGCACTGTTCCCTCAGAAGATAACTGGTTCCAATCTGATTTGTCTTGGGTCTTTCTCTGTGGAGTTTGCACGTTTTCCTGTGTTTGGGTGGGTTTTCTCCAAGTACTCCTGCTTCCTCCAATAGTCCAGTCTGTCTTTTGGCCCAGGGATATGCTGGCGACCTGTCCAGGGTGCCCAATGTCAGCTGGGATTGGCTCCAGCTCCCCCCACAACCCTAAGGTTAAGCAGTATAGATAATGGATGGATGATTAAATAAAAGACACAAAATGATTCATACTATTATAATAATAAGGCAGAAGGTTGTGTTAGACTGAGTCGTTTTCACCTTTTCCCATTCATGCATATCATTTGTGCAGGGTTGATGATATAGAGTAGAAATGCTTAACATAAACTCTGTCCATATCAGTCTGAAGCTAAAGTCTTTTCTAACTCCCAGCACTCAACCCTCTTATACCAGTTAGTATGCTGGCTGGCCCTGACAGCACCACAAGGACGTGGCCTGTCTGCAGTTGCACAGAGAAGGAACAGCCCTTCATAGACCAGCTCACATTCTTTCTGTTCCTCAAGACAAATAGCATTAGGGAGTCAGCTTTAGTTTTATGTAATGTTTATACCCGAGCATTGAAAAGCTCCTGGTTAAGTTGGCTGCCAACGTCCACCAGTCAGCAGAGCTCTGCCCCTTCTCTCCTCTCCCTGTCTTCAGTCTCTGCCTCTGCTGACATCTTCAGTCACCACCAGATGAGGCACTCATTCAGTGTAGGTGGATTATTATAAGCTGCTGGTTACAATGCTATCTGTTTTAAGAGTCATTAGACTACAATTAGAATCCAGAGTGGCTAAAATTTCAAAAATTATATAATAAAAAGATATTAACTCTCACCAAAAAGTTTATATTACAACTTTGAACAATAAAGAGAAAAATAGAAATTTGGGAGGATGGCCAGAGTGCTGTTGAAGACGCAGTAAGGGGTTGTGCATGAGATGGGAGAGAAAAACAAAGCCTTTACTATAGATTTTTCAACAAATTAATCACTGCACATGATGGTGGAAAAGAACAGCAAAGCAGTGAAAGGCCCTGGCTGTGTGGGCGAGATGCTCCCTTGCCATTTTGTCTTCTGTGGGCTTTGAAATGGAGGACCTGACAATTTGTGTACTTCCCTGAATACCCCCAGTGACGCTTGAGGAAGGTGGAGTCATGAAACATAAAACAGACAAGCTTTAAATTTAGTTAACTTTCAGAGAAGTGCCGGAGCCAATCCCAGTTGATATTGACATTGGGCGAGAAGCAGGATACACCCTGGAAAGGTTGCAAGCGTATCATTGGGCCAACATACATAGACAAACAACCATCTATTCTCACATTCATACCTATGATCGATTTAGAGTCTCCAATTGACCTAACCTCAGACTGCATGTCTTTGGACAGTGGGAGGACGCTTTAGTCCCCCGAGAAAACCCAAGCAAACAGGGAAAGACCCTCGAGATCACAGTCGTGTCAGCATATCCCTCAGAGGTCATGACGACCAGAGCAAGACTTCCCTTTTTGGGCATATATTGAATAGGACTCGGCAATAAACAATAGCAATAATTTTCATCAATAGCATTATACTGTATTTTGGAAGCACAGTGAAGTATTATAAAGTATAACATTATATTATCGACTTAAAGAAGAGTTTAAGACCACAACCTTCACACAGGAACAGAAATTAAGATTTATGCTTTACAGAAATAATAATGTGACATTTATAGTGATAATTATTGATATTGACTGACAATTTCTATTTCTATAACATTTATGGCCATATTGCCCAGCCCAAACATTGAGTCCTTAAAACATATATCCTTAACTTTAAAAAAAAAATGGAGGTTATAGACAACGTGTGCTGCCTAGCTTTTGCAGTGGGTTATCATTTAGAGACGTCAATCCGATATGTTTGGCCTCATAACTTGACTGGAGAGGTTTTTCCATATCTTGGAACCACATGGGCGGAGAAGGCTGCAGAGGACCCTCTGCGCCTAATCTATAGATTGTAACTCCTCTTGCTGTCTTCTGCCATCATCTTTGTTCACACAATGTTAAAAGGTCACATGAAATATTCATGAATGTGGCTGGAGGATCTCACTACTCTCGCATGAGGAAGTGACTGAGTACATAGCTCTGTCATAGGCAAGCAAGGATCACAATAGGCTAGCGTAGACATCTTGTTGGCTTCCATCGAAATACATGATTTCTTTAAAAAAGGACGACTGGGAAGCTTCTCATCCTACTAAGAGGTTTCCTTTGGATTGAATATCTTGTCCATGAACATTAGGATAAAAATTACCTTGATTGTCAGATTTTTTGTGTTTTTTCCCGACAGTGTTTGATGCTGTAAACATAAAATATAGAAAGGATTCAACCTTTCCTATGCACAGACGACTTACCATTCCCATTCAGTAGTATCTGTGACCTAAAGATTAGAGAACGTGAAAGAGCAGAGCTTCCCCCGCTCTCATTACTGAAGTCTCGTGGCACAGACTAAGGTGCCCTTGACCACGGCACCCAACCCCCAAACCGTTCCAGTGGAGATTAGACTCTGATTGTACAAAGCCGCCTACAGGATGTTCACTGGCTCCTATTAATTTACTAGGAAATAAAGCAATTCTTTTTTTCTCTCAAACTTAATTTAAAACATGTCAGAAGATGACAAAATCAAACCGATCAAACCAATCATGCATATAATTGTTAGTAAACAAGAATAGCACATAGTAACATAATATGGATTAGATTAATAACGATGATAGTTATCTTTTTACAATATATACTAATATATTTGTCTTTCAGTTCAATTGACTGGTTAAAGAAATCCATCGGTTTTCTCTTACATATTGTTCTATATCAGAATTTATAAAATATTATGAATGTTTTATTCTACATCTTTACAAAAAAGATGTAGGTGTTACTCAGGGAACCATACTTGGTCCACTACTCTTCCTACTGCACAAGAATGATTAACTATTCATAAGGGCATCATGTAACTGTTCATGTTAACTCTTAAATCTGATAAAACAACAATATCTTGTATGTTTAGGGTTGAACTGTAAATATTAAGACTCAATTACATGTCTTTGTTATCCAGGTTTCGTAGTAACATCATAGGAATCACACATATATAACAGTTAGAGTCGGGTCAGGACACATCTTGATCAATTCTTAAGATTCATACATTAATGAAAACAATCCTGCCGTCTGCCAGCGGTTTTAATCTCTTTCCGTCACAGAACGCATTGAACAGTAAAACTTAGTAGAACAATTAACTGTAAAATGTTCTGAAACTCTCCCCCTGGACTGACGGACGTGTAGCTTTATCACAGTGTAAAGAAAAGGGAGCTGCTTTGAATTATAGACTACACAACTCCCTTCTGTATTATTTCTATCAGGGAATAATCCAGCAAAACTTGTGTTGTAACCAGAGCAGCACAAAGTAACTCAACTCATCATCACTGAATATAATAAGGCCTTAAGATGTTTTTTGTGAATATGGAACAAAATTCACTGCAATATTAGAAATAAAAATAATCCTCCTCTTCGCAATATATATAACTTCAGAGTAAAAAATTATCACTATTATAATCAATTATCACAGCTGTTTTGTATTTTTAAGAAATATAATTGTCATTAATTGTCTGTTCATTTTCATTTTGTTCTTATGTCTCATCCAAACTGTTGTTTCTATTTTTCTGAACCTCTATTGTGCAATTTTGGTCATATCTTTTATTCCCGTCCCTGTATTGTTATTTTCCTCTATTTATTTTATTCCCAAAAAATGAAGGTGACCAAAGTTAGATATCTTTCTTTCTTTTATATTCTCTTTTTATTTCTAGTTTCCAACCTTATTCACCTCGCTTTCTGAAAGTATTTTTGACAATGAGCTGAATAACAATACATTTTTACAGTTTTTTTCTCAGCAAAATAATAAAGACTTCCATTGACTAATTCCATTCATATGAGGCCAGTATTTCCACAGCCATTGTGCCATACTCATTGATAAACAAATGTTTATTTGTGCTGTGTTTCTTTCTCTAATCCTTTCTCCAGTGGTCGTGTGAAACCATTGCTTGGACGATTCAGTGAGCTTGAGGTCCTGCTGTCAAATATGAACATTCAGCCAGGCAGCATTGATGCTGTCCTGTTGGATGCTGGCTGCTCCTCCATGCAAATGGACCAGGCAGAGAGAGGCTTCTCCCTCAGCAAAGATGGGCCCTTGGATATGAGGATGGATGGAGAGAGGTAGGTCTGGAGGGGCTGGGTATCCAGAGTCAAATTCCACCAGCACCCATTGGAGCAGTAATGTCAAAGTGCAGTTAATAAAAAGGGGGAGTTATCACACTGGGCTACCAACTACATAGGGTAGAATACTTGAATGATCTCTGCTCTTATTTTGTTGTGACGAGGGTAAATATACAACTAAACCAGTTGTAGTGCCATTTGTAATTTTCTTTTCTAATAATAATTTAACATATATATATATATATATACATAACATGGCAAACTCCTTATTTTATGACTTATTGAAATACAGTAATACACTGCTCTCTCTCAGAATTATATACTTTATATATAGGCTATATTGTACATATAATGTATAACTTGATTGTAGTAGCCATAAAAAGACATTAAAATTAATGAATAAAATCATTTTAATTATCTCATGAATAATTGCAGGATTGTAACTGGTGTGTGATTCTAACACCCGATTGTGGACATGTTATGTACCTTCATTTCTGCCTCTGATGTTTATTAAGCCTATGTGTATATCTGTGTGTGTGTGTCTGTGTGTGTCTGTGCGTGTAATTTAATGATTCCTATTTTCAGAAATATAGACAGATAATTTTACTTTGTCAGCATTTTGTGCAAAGAAACCATTTAAGATAACTCACTTATGAGCATTTGCACAAGCTGCATTTCTCTTTTCATTCCCTCATATTGGATCTATTCATAACTGTCAAACATAAAGCTTTTCGGCTGTATCTCAGAGTTGTCAGGATTCACCACTGTCACCAAGGACGTGACGTCAAGCAGCTTAATTGGGCTTCTCTTTGTGCGTAGGTACCTCGACATGCCCTGCGCTGCTGACGTTGTGAATACCTTAGATCAACAGGCTCTTGCATCCATCCTCACTGCATATGGGGAAGAAAAACGCGCCTGGAAAATAGCTTCAGCCATGGTGAAGGCACGCCGTGTCAACCCCATCACCCGGACACAGCAGCTGGCCAGCGTGGTGGCAGGTAGCTACACACTATCCTGATTAATTCCCTGCAGCATTGTGGAGGCTGTAAGGGAAAATAAAACACGAGTGGAGTCATTAAGGCTGTCTCCCGGTGGGGACGTATTTGTCTCAGAAAATTACGTAGACTGTGATCTCAAACATCATTCTGTTTCCTGCCTCTGTTTTGGGTGCCTGTCTTGCACACCTTCCCTTTGAGAGATAAGGATGAGACAAAGATGGAGCTGGATGTGACTGGAACAGAATGTGGCTAATGCCTTGAAAACAAACAGCATCTCACATGCAGCTCATCTCCCTCCTTCTCCACATTGCATTTTTGCTTTCCTTTCCCCCCCCGCTTTTCAGTTCCTTTTCCAAGCTCACAAATATGCAGACACACCTGACACAAATGCAAACACCCACATATGCTCACACACGACACATTTGTGCATAAAGCCAGGATTACATTGTTTGTCTTCACTGATTGTTTTTTTTAGTTTTTTTTTTTGGGCTGTATGCCTCAAGATTTGAGCTGCTGAACGAGTGAGATGTCATTTCAGTAGTTATTGCACAGAGCAGTGTGCGCGTCAGTGTCACCCTGGGAGAACAGGTGTGAGTAAGAGCAGGGGTTTGATCTTTTTTGAAGAGCAAAACGAGTCACCACCGATGTTTATTTGGAACAATCCAAGAGTTCTTGATTTAGGAAAGTTCCAGGTGTTGCGCTGTTACATGTCATAGTGATACTGACAAGAAAAATGTCCAGTCACAGGAGGAGTGATGTGGACTTATGTGTCAGAGGGATGGAGCGACTGCTCTTGGTGGTATTAAGACACAGGAGAGTTTCAAGGGACTTCGGCGGCCCAGGGCAAAAACCTGGGGGTTCCTAAATCGAACCAAACCGAACACATTTAAGACATTCTACTCTTTAAACAAACCTCTAAAGCTCATTCCCCACTGGTCAAAAAACCCACTAACACCCACTAACATCTGCCTATTTTAACATGTTTACTCACGTTTAGAAAACCTGCATATAGCTGCTAATTTTAGTGTTAAAAAGGTATTAAATTATGAAGCTTTTGCCTGAAAATTACTGGCACGGGGCCTCATAAGAGGGTTTCTATCCATTGTCCTATACAAAGTCGATCGCTGTGGACTAACCTAATCAGCCGTTCTTGGGGGCCCCCTCTCCGCTCAGAGCCCCGGGGTAATTGCCTGTTTTATACCCCGTTGCAACGCCTCTGTTAAGATTAAAAAGTTACTTTAGTCACGCTTCGCTCTCCACTCATTTCATTATTTTTTACACTTGAGGTTTTAATGTTAGACATTTCACAACCTGAAATATTTTTGTCGAAGTCCTTTTCACTGGGTAACCTTGGTATGTGATTCATTATTTGAATTAAATTGAAAAGTTATATAAAACGTGGTAAATGACGTAAATGTAAAAAAAAAAAGAAAAAAGGCCATGGATTCGCCATTTCCCACACATGAACTGGTCAGATCTAATTGTGCTACGACAATGTATGCAGCTCACACATCCTCTCACCAAGCACACCGGGGGTTTTCTCTGGGCCAGGTGATGTGAATATGAAGGTGATAACAATGTGGAGATGTAAAGGTGAAGTGAGGGAGGATTTAAAAATAAAACGCCATTAATTTAAGTTGTTAAGCAATTTTTCTGATTGTGTTTTGAAACACTTTGTTAAAGTCGCGTGCAGCAGGGGAGGATCGGTGCAGTTTTAAAGTCAAAGGTGCGTCACATTCACTGGACTTTGCAGGAAGATAACTGATGAGTAAAAACTATTTATAGCATCATCTTCTTCAAACCAACCTTCACTGTGTTTTATAACCTGAAACTTTTGCAGCATACTGAATGAGTTGTAAAACATTTTTTTCTCCTGATCTGTCTTTGAGCAGCAAAATGTCCAAGTATGAGTCATTGTGTTTTGTAAATAAATTTCAAACCATCCTGTATCTGTATAATTTCAACAATTCCTATAGTCCCATATCTGTCTCCAGCTGGGATTTATGTATATTTGGCAGAATTGCTCTTCAGCTGTTTATCCAGTATGTTGCAACCAGCCTAGTCTCCCGAGGAGGTTCGCTGATATTGGCCGATTCTGCAGGACAAAATGTGCGTCCGCTGCCAACGTTTATTGTCAACATGAAAGGCTTGTGATGTTCATGTTGTAATGGGAGGGAAGATTAGGGTGGTTGTGTATTACATTTATTAACCTAACCATAGTTAATTACCTTTGTGAGTTCCCTGTGCGTGTGTTCTTTTCAGGTTTGTTTCAGTATGAGCTTAGTAAGTCACCGAAAGCTTTTGTGACGTTTAATGATAATGAGCAAGATTTTCCTGCCTGATGCTTGATAGATAGATGTGAATATAAATTAATGTGTTTTTGCAGCACATCAACTCAGGCGTCGGTTCTCATCACTGAAAGGTCTTGAATCTCATTGTCTTTCCAAGTTGACGTCTTTGTTGGCGTCTTCTACGTGTGTGGCACTTCTTTTTCCTGGTTATAATATTATTTTAGTTTTTTTCCGTTTCGCGTCTGGCGACATGCTGACAGTGATTCCTGCGGACATTATCCCACTGTATTCTCACATGGGCCCTCTCAGACATTTACTTGGAGGCTGGCGGGAAAAACCCCAGAGAATATTGGAAGCAACTGACACGGGCATTTGCATTCCCACATACAGCCCTTCCAGATAATTTCAGGAAGATGTCCAGACTTCATTGTATGTCTGAAAGCAGCAGCAGATGTCTCTGCCACTGAAAAATCCATTTTAGAAAACTCAAGTAGTTGCAAAGTTCTGCAAAATGGCAATAAAATGAGCCTGTTTGTAAAGATTTACGGTTCTTTGATCACTGGCTGAAATATTTATATATTTATGAATATAAATGTTATAAAAAGCAGCAACTAGCTCCACAATCAGTTTCTAGATCATCAAACTTCCAGCGCAACTTCTTTTGTGAGGACTTGCAAATTAATTACTGTGCAAGTTTGTCATTCATCCCTGATGTGAGATTTTTTATTCTCAACAGTGTTTCAGTTCATTTGTGGCTCAGCTCAACTTCACATACAAAATTCTCTCGTCTATTGTGCTACAGCAAACAAAAGTTGTGTCCATGTTTCCCTGCTCCGTTTACTTATTTGTTGTTGTGAACAAACTCTGTCAGTCCGTTTGCTCAGCCACTAAAACACAGGAGCATGAAACACTGTTGTTGTCCTAATAGCCTCTCGTGACACAAGGGTAGAGCACAAGAGCTTTGTGATGTTAATTCTATACGTTAATACCATCGCAAAGTCGCGTCTCCTTCTTAACTACTTGATTTCCTCTTTATGTACACATCGTAATCTCTTCTTTTCTCCACGGATCTGTCTGCAGGACCTTTGAAAGATGAATTAGAGAGAGAGCGCACGGCTTGGCGAGACCAGAACAGTGGTGGTCCGTGCTGTGCAGGCATCGTATTGATTGCAGTGTGACTCACACCTTAGGCTGTTTAGTGCAGGAGGAGAGAAATGCCACATCACTCACTTCTCTATTTATTGCAGTTTCTCTTTAGGTCTATACAAGTGTCTAATTGTTCCTTGGTCTTCTGTGCGGTGGTTATGACTTGGTCAAGCCGGACCTTGGACTTATTCATATAAATGGAATGTTTTCCTAACTTCACGGCATATTTGAATCAATTCTCAGTCAGTGTTTTGGCCCTTAACGCTGATATCCACATCTCATTCATTCTGTACCCTGCATGTCGTTTTCTTTCAAACTGCTTCACACTCTTGTAAGTTCAGTTTTCCTGTCTTCTGAAGCATTCTCTACATTTTTCTTGTACATACATTCGGAGGGGGAATCTCTCAAATAACAAGCGGAGAAATTAAAGGTTTTGCATGAAAAATATTCTCCATGCACAATTGGTCAGGAGTATTAAAGAGAGAGGTTGTGGTGAGGGGGGGGGGAACATAAATCACCCTTCATTTTACAGAGCGCGGGTCATGACCGAGTGCACCAGCCAGAGAGCAATAACTAAAAATAACTCAATATTTTAGTTTTCCTTTCTTTTTTTAACAGTAACCAGGGTGTGGAGAGAAGTTGTTTTCAGCTGAGACAGATTTAAACATTAACTCTGAATCCTGTGAACTGACAGATCACAAGAGATATTCGGCTGCTTTTACCTCAGTATTTTATTGAGACACCATCTCCACCCAGAATCTGCTCCCCAGTCTCTGATGGGCCTGCCGCTCCGTCCTGCTGCAGCTCGCTCTGCACTGCTTCTGTTGTGCTTCATCTTGCTTTGTCAATCCATCTCTTCAATTAATGATATAAACCACAGGCACACCAGGTTGTTTTTTATACAGAAGCATAACTACAAGTCAAAGGCGACTAAATAATTGTTTTCATTCAGGATGTTTCATTACTGTCCTGACTAGTGAAGTTTACAGTTATTTGAATCTGTTTGTGTGAACCACACACACCACACAGTGAACAAGTGCTTAAATCACATAAAAGTCTTTGCATGTCTTCGGGCAAACGACGCATTATGAAGTTAAAATCACGTTGCTAGCCGATTAGTCAGTCGGACGTTTTTTTCCTTCCACTGTTTATCTGTCACTCATAGTGGATCATGATTATTCATTGCTGTTTACTGCATAACTTGAATACAACTTTTAAACACGACCTAATCTGTGAACATTTTGCACCTGAGTCGTGTCAGGTAGATTTTCATCTGCAATGATGGTGAAGACAACAACTCCCATGATCCCAAGCAGATTCACAATGTCATGAAACTGGGTCTTTTTTTATTTGTTTTAACTGAGACCCGCTAACAGCTGAAGTTGCTTATTATAGTTTATACATTTTTTCACTCTTACAACAGCCAAACTTTTGTTATGTTCTTTCTACAATGTAAATAAAATGTTCAGTAAGATTTTCTTAGGATGCTAATGCTAACATGCTAGTGATGCACAAATCAGTTTTTTTTTAATACTCATTAATCCACAAATGACACAGAATGAAATATATATGTATAGTAATAGAAAATGTTGAGCATCAGATTGCATCCACGTTTTACAAGATTAACTCAGTCTTTGACCATTTTTCTGTCTCTAGGATCGTTTCCTCCCGCTGTTATCTATGCTCGTAAAGACCGACTCCACCGACCTGCACATGTGGCCACTAAAACCTTCCAAGCTTTGCGAATCTTTGTGAACGACGAGCTGAACGAACTCCACGCAGGCCTTCGTGCTGCCCAGGCAATCCTGAGACCTGGAGGACGTTTCTGCATAATCACCTTTCACTCACTAGAAGACAGACTGGTCAAACGTTTCCTCCAGGGAGATGATTTGTCTAATCTAGATCAGTATCACTTCAGCCCGAGGAAACAAGCTACCAGGACGGCAAAACTGGGGGAGGAAAAAAGAGATGGTGGAAGTGTTCACTGGCTTCCTCTGCGGAGAAAAGTGATCACCCCAGAAAAGGATGATGTGAATGAAAATCCTCGAGGACGCTCGGCTAAACTCAGGGCAGCGCTCAGACGGTGATTACGTGACGTCTCTCTCATTTCAGCTAAATGTTTGAGGAGAGTAACTCTTTACTGTTAATAATTAAAGCAAGTTCACCAAAGAGTGTCATGCAGTAACGTAGTAATTCTGCACTGCATTTGTCTGCTGTTTCTTATAATCTTCTCTGTAAATGCAATTTTTTTTCTGCAAAAAATCTTATTTTTACAGTTTCTAGCTTAAGCCTCATACAGAAGAGCGATTTAATCCTGGGAGAGGCATGAGTAGCTTGGTTGTTCGTTCCAATGAACACACCTGGTGGGTTTTGTTTGTGGGAAGCCAGTGAATGTTGTCGTCCTTGATGCTGCATTAGTGACTTCTTCTGGTTGGTTGAGGCACTGATGGGGTCGGGGGGACTCTGGATAAAGGAAAGAATGAACCTCCCACACAATATGGCCACCAGTAGCAGCTCAGAGTTTTTATTTTTCAGTTCCATGTTATAACAGAAATAACTGGCGACATCATGTGTCTTTCTCTTACTCCTGCTCAGGTTAACAGTAAATGTAGAGCAGTGACAATTACTGTTGGATATGGAAAACTGGGCTTTCCACTTTTGTGTAGTCCAGGCAAAATCAAAATAATAAACAAAATATAGATCTAAACTCAATACATGATATCATGTTCAAGAGGCTAAAAATGTGCTTTCTGGGGCCACCATGACCTCTGACCACCAAAATATAATTAATTAGTTAATCAGTAAGTCTAATTGAACATTTGGGCCAAATTTGAAAGGGCTCTCAAGTTGTTCTTCAGATTAAGTGTTGAAGAGGCCAACACATATTTGTGAGGTCCAAGTGACCTTTTACCATCAAATGCTCATCAGGTCATCCTTGAGTCTAAGAAAATGTTGAAGGAAATTTATCGGTGTCCTGATTTATCACAGCGCCTTTGACAAAAAAAATCTAATCAGTTCAACTTTGAGTCCAATTGAGTATTTGTACCAAATTTGAAGAAATTCCCTCAAGGCGTTTTGTCAAGTATCGTGTTCACAAGATTGGGACGGATGGACAGACACCCCAAATGCATAATGCCTGTGGCTGCTGGTTGTCGCCAGTGCGGAGGCATTTAAAGTTTGTAGAGTTTAAATGATCAATCCCATTAAGACATAGTCATAAATAAGCAAGAAGCAGATTGTGTTAACAGTTAAATATACGTTAGTGTTGGGGTTAGGGCAACCGCAGGGTAGCAGTCTGTCCTATCACTGAAAAAGTGGTAGCCCCAACTGTGAACACAAAAGTATATGAAAGTTGGTTTAAGTTTGAGACGTTTATATGAAAATATAAATCTATATAATAAAAAAAAAACTTTTAATACCCAAATTAAAGTATGTGACTGTTTTTGTATTGGCTGCCTTTTGTTATTTACCTTTTATATGAATAAATATGCATAAAATAACATGTTTCTTACAATTCTGTTCATGTATCAAAGCTGTTTTCCGCTATCACATCGAGAACTGTAATGATCCCGCACAATACCCGGCAACAAATAATATTTACTGCATAATTACTTTATTTTGCTGTAACTATTATTATTATTACCATTATTATTATTATTATTATTGTTGTTTGTTACTTTAATATATTTTAAATGTTTTTTTCATTCATAGGCTTAGTCTGCTTGATTTCTGTGTGTTCTTTTGTTTTGTTTGTTTTCTGTTTTTATGTATAATTTGTATTGCTACACATCCAATCTGCTTAGGTTACCTGATTTATTTAAAATTTTAAGTTTGTCTGCTCTTTCTACATTGTATGTCTGTATTGTGTTTTTACGTTCAGGACCCTATAGACTAGATGCACAACCATGTGCTTCTTACGGGGATCCTTTTAATAAACACAACCAAACTGTGTTTGAAGTGACAAATTTGAGTTTACACCGTCAAGAGTTCAATGAAAAAAGGGACATTTGTACGTCTGTGTGCTGCTCTGACACATTTCTTGCACAGCTCATGTTTGACATCACATCAGACGTGGATAAATAGCTGAGCAAATAAGACCAAAACCACTTTATTCATTGACGTCTCTATTTCTCCTGAACGTAGGTTGATGAGTAGCTCAAGTGAAGCCTCTACTGTACCATGTGAATCAGCAAGTGTCAGAAGTGGTGCTGATGAATGAGCTGGATGCTTGTTCCTGAGCATTCTCTCACCTTCAACTGTAAGCAGATGAGGTGTTTAGATCTTTACTATTTGACTTTGACTAATTGTAATTGCTTCATCAAGATTATTAACACTTTTTTCTTGCGTCTCAGTTTAGTACTCTAAATATACCCTCCTTGTTACCTTGGAAACTAAATGGCGCAAGTAACATTTAACTGTGTCTAAAATTATATGCTGTTTTAATTTAATATGAAGTGAAGCCATATCGTGAGTTTAAACGCCCCCCTCCCTTCTGACATGAGTGGATGTTGGTTGATGCAAATCGCCGGCCCTGTTGACGAAAGAAATCGTGACTCTGATCTTTTGAAAACCTTGATTATATTTTACTGCTGAGATCTTTACTGAATTGCACCGTTTACCAAGCAAGACGTGAACCTGGTAAGAAAATAAAGTAAATGTCACACATGCATCCATCCATTATCTATTCATCTTATCCTTTCAAGGGTTGTAAGGGGGCTGGAGCCAATCACAGCTGACTTTGGGCGATAGGTGGGATATATATTTTTTAAAGGTTCAACCTTCACATTTTTAATTAGTCTTTTGCGCTGCCACCACTTTACCCATTATGAAGGATTTGATGTGTGTTTGTGTGTGTGTGTTTCTGTGTGTGAGAGATGGAGAGTTATTGTCTCTGTTAAATGTTTATTATAGTGTTAATTTTAATGAGTCATTAAGAAGGTCAAGTGCTGTCAGTGCATTAAATGGGGTACTGTCACACGTTCGTGGAATACGTACTCTGGTTGGTGCAGCATCGATTCCACACATCACGGCCTGTTTCATGTCTTGGGGAGAACAACTACATGTGTGAAAAGTTGTATGAAGCTATCTGTCCGATAAAGACAAAGGAAAGTAATCACTTGAGGCAAAGATCAGACTTTTAATGTTATCGCCTGTTTCCATATAATTTTATGGAAGGGATGGACATGGCCCGAGGAAGAACCCACAAAATTTCGGAGCGGATCCAAATAAATGGGCAGATAACTCACTTTGGATTGTTTCCAACAGAATTGAACCAATGGCAGTAGCAGGGGTGCATGTGCACGCTCACGCCAACAGATTCCGAGTGGCAGGTAGGCAGCTAAAGAGTGAAAGAGAAGCTACACATGTGAGAGAGGGAACCGAATAGCATTCTACTTACTGAAACTGAGGTCTGACTGCACGTGTGGACAGTAAAAACTTTATGGGCGATACTGTGAGTGCACGATGGCACGATAGCTACTTTCTGACACAATCCAGTTTGAAGCAGAAATCCCAGACGATAGAGGTGGATTCAAACCTGGTCGTATTAATATATAATATAAAGTATATGCAACATACATACGCATTTTTGGTTTCTTTTTTTCTTTTTGATGCTACTACTACGATGATATTTATTTTGAAAATAGTTTCAGAGACAACTCAACATTTTCTCAGCCACACTGCTGTTTGTTGCTCAGCGTAGGAGAAGATCATTTGATATTAAAATGAATGAATTAATGAATTGTTATACGACTGCAAATTTTCCAGCACCATGGAAACGGTGACCTCAGATAACAGCCAATATACAGTAAGACAATGATGCTGTTATTGTAGACTTGGATCGATCCACAAATTGTTGACCAGATACTTAACTAATACCCACTCTTGTTAAATCACTGTGGACAGACGCACTGAGCTTCATCTACCTGCTGAGAACAAACCTGTTAACACAGGATGAGTCTTCATTCAATACAGGAACAAACAAACAAAACCAAATCTTTATTTCACTGTCGGCTTTCTTTCTTTAATTTAAACAAAAGACTATACAACTATAAGACCATTTCTTTATTTTAGAGATCTCTATTGCACGTGAGTGTGGAGAAAAGCTTCATGTAAAAAGGCTTTTACTGCAATATTTTTTACTATTTTAATAATTAAATTTAAATCAGTATTTTTCCATCATTTATGCTAATCGTAGCCTCAACGTACAAAAACTATTATTACAGACGTTTCTAAGTCGAGAGGCTCACCTCAGGACCAGATGCCTTGTAATTACATTATGTTTGCAGCTACGACTTCCTACAATAATTGACTGAATCTCAGCAGGGCTCAGTAAGTGTAAAGCTTTACACGAATATAAGAGCGAGGAAATAGCACATTTTGTGTGGAGGGAGTTTTATATTGGTGTTGGATTGTAATGTTAATCTATTTGTTTCTCATATGACAAATATCACCATCTCATTTCAAAACTTATTTGGTGACTGGAAACTTATACAAATGAAATGTGTACTTACAAAACACATGATGCACCATGAATGACTTGAAATGAGCTCCACTTTAAAAACAGGACAGTGTGTCTTCTGTCTCACTGCATTGCCATTAATGATCTCCTAATATAATGTGTAGCAGTCACAGGGGCCATTATTTATTAATTATTATATATACTATGTAAAGTGCCTTGAGATAATGTTTGTTATGATTTTGCGCTATACAAATAAAATTGAATTGAAGTATTCAGCATTGAGTACTTTAAATTGAGTGACATCTTCAGTGCAGGAATTTAACTTAAAAATTGCTTCATTTTACAGTGTGATATTATATTGTTGTGTTTTAGTTAAGTTAATGATCTGAGTACTCTCTTTTCTATGGAATTAGTCAAATGTTAAGAAAACACGAAGCTAATGTTAATGATATTAGCTGACATACAACAGCACGTAGATTTAAAGCCTATGAAATATCACACAAAAAAAATATCTCTACTCAGTAAACTCCACCGTCAGGGCATATGGTTGAATGAAGAATATCATACAACAAGGACGCAGTTGAAACACAGTTTTCAAGCCCTGGTGTGTCCTCACATGGCCGAGCGGAGACGTTCTGGGCAACACAAGTGCAGCTGCAGCAGAATAACACCACAGGTCAAACACGGTCAAAAGCTGCTAAATGTAAGGTACCAAGAAATACCAGTGTTGGTGTCTATCTGCTTTCAGATAGAAGAGTGTTGATAGAACAGTTTTTGCTTCAATATCTGACGTATAAACAATTCATTGATTCATCGGTGAATTGATCAACAGAATACTCGATCAACTATTCTGATCATTGTCATTATCTCCGTCAAGGAGGTTATGTTTTCACCCCTGTGTTTGTTTGTTTGATTGTTTGTTTGTTTGTTTGTTTGTTTGTTTGTCAGCAGGATTCCGAAAAAATACTGATTGGATTTTCACAATATTTGGAGGAAAGATGAGACGTGGGCCAAGAAAGAAAATATTAAATGAAAAAAATGGATTTAAAAAAATCTTTATAGCGAGATGTTTAAAAAAAAAATAGTGGGTGAAATTTGGTGCATCTTTATTAAATTTAAAGGGACTTGGTGGAGGTATGTGTTCTACAGAGGGCTTTTCTTGTTTGTGTAATTTTTAGTTTTTAAACATGTTCAATTTCTCCAGCTCTCAAATGTTTCATTGTTTTTTTTCTTCGTCTTATGCGATAGAAAATATATTATTTATTGTTTGTTGATCAGACAACATGGATTTTTGAAGGTAAGATGTGTGTGGACTTGTTGTTACTGTCAGTTTTCACTGATTTATGAGATTTTGAAGTAAATAATCTAGTCAATAAATATGAAGAGAGAGAGTTGACTTTTTAATACATGTGAAACAAAACACTTGTGTAACTAGTGTAACTGCTAACAGATAAAACAACATCAGTCGTCAACAACTGAACCTCACTTTTAAATGTTTGTTCAACTTGTAGTGGACACGATTCTGCAGAAAAGACAAAGAGAAACAAATAAGAGAAGAGGAGGAGAACGGGAAAGGGAGAGAGGGGAAATTAAGGGATCACAGATAAAATGAATTTGTGGTAGTGCTGAAAAATTAAACAGCAGCAACAACAGAGAATAAATCAATAAACAATTTTGATAATTGATGAGTAAGCCAAGTAATTAATCTAACAAGAATACCAAACAGTTGCTGCTCACAGCTTCTCAAATATACATAGGCCTACTTAGCGACTGAATACATACGGATACAGATATCGATAACACCTTTTCCGATGGGAAGCAGAAATGCTTTAGGGCGATATAGAGCCATGTTGATTCAGAATCTTTCAGTATATCACATTGTGTGTACCTGAAAATCCTTTCTTTGAAATTGTGTATATATTATATAGATATATTCCTTCAGCATCCGTGCAAGTCAAGGCCTTGCTTTTCAAAAGCCCACACAGTCAACACGCAGCTAACAAATGCACATTATAGAAACTGTTCAACAGTGGCCGATGTGCCTCGTGTAAGACTTTTATTTTTCCTTTAGATACCTGAGGGCGGAACATTTAGATCTCCAGAACATTTTTATAAATGTGACAAAAAACGCAGAAGATTCCAGACTGTAAGGTACTTTCTGCTTTTTTACAAGACTCTTCTACTCGCAGTAAGTTGGTATTGAGACATTTATCATCCTGCTCAGGGACAGACAGAGAAACAGTGGAGATTTACAAACATTGTCTAAAGACGACCCTTTTTCAAATTCCAGCTATTTAGAGCATCAGTCTGCCCCAGTGCACATTTCCTGAAGTATTAAATTCAACTAATTATCATTTTAGCAAGATAAAAGAAAATCTCTCCGCTTTTTGCAGCAGACGATTTGATGATTTTCTATAATACAATAATAATAATCAATAAATTGCTGTAAACTGTGTTATGGACATTTGTTCAATCAAAGCAAGATGTTTGAAGACATCCCCTTGGACTCTTGTGAAGGACGTTTTTATACAATTCTCTTATGTTTTACATTAAACAAACAATTAATACAAAAGAAATGTCTGCAGACCAGGATCATAAAAACATTCTATTTGAAATTTGTACTTCAAAATATTCAAATGTCCCTTGTAATGGAACTTTACTCGAACTATTATTATTATTATTAGTAGGAGCATTAGTAGTACAGGTGGTATTGGAGGGCATCCATATGTGAAAGTAAATTCTGTATTCTGCAGAGCAGCATGTGAAAACAACATTTACAAAAGATACAAGGACAAAAACAAGTGATAGAAGAAGAAAAATCTGCTTTCAAGCATGAAGCAATACGTCAATCTTTCTTCCCCCCTAAAATGAATGACTGTGCACTACCTCTGGATATTCATCTGCCCCGATCTGTCTGTTCTTCCTCCATGTCTGGTGGAGAGAAGTGAGCCAGGTGCTGTGACCATTAACTCTGTGTGAGGAGAGAGACATGCGTCAGCCTGTGGCTCCCCCTCTGACAGACTGAAGAATGTATGAGTTTCACAGCATTAGAAAACAGATTGAAACAGCCACAGAAAAAAACTCATTCTATCCACATCTTTTCTCCCTCCCTCCTACTCTTGCTCCCCGCCCATCTCTGCCGCTCCGCCTGCTATAAAAAGATTTCTCAGTGAAAAACACTGAGGTCAAAGCTGTTTTGAATAATTTTTGTGATTGACGCAGGCCCTGCAGGTCTCATGGGAAGCAGATCCAAATGTAAAAGAAGACTGCCATGTTGGATAACAGCGCAAGTGAGCAGCCAGGGGCTGCCGCTGCATTTTTCTTACTAACCATCTGAAACTTAGTTCAAGGGATTAAAAATCTGACATTAAAAACATTAATTGCAGGTGCTTGTGTCAAATTCATCACCTCTGAGCAGCCACAAATTAATCTGAGGTGTTTGGTGGATCCCGGAGCTTAAGCTGATCACAGCCTCTTCGTTATGTGTCACCCATCATCGGAGCAGCACTCGCTGTGTCAGGTGGTGTACAGGGTGACCTGATGTCAGCTCACTTACCCGACAGTCTCAAGCTGAAGGACACAACACCAACTTTCTTTCCTTCTATAATGGCCAATTGCATTTTTGCTCCTTCTTATTTCTGCCTGGCTGTATAACAAACTCTACCACAGCAGAGGGGGGAGTCCCAGAATGTAGAAATGTGTGTTGAACTTCCAAATGATGATCAATGTCACTTCAAATCTACTGGACGGTAAAAAATAATCAGGCAGCTCAACCTTTCTGAGGAGTTCCAGACAGTTTAAGTAAAAGTTCAGACACTGAATTGTCAGTTTGATTGAGATGTATGATGACAGTCAGTTAGAGCGTCTTAAGAGTCTTTAACGTGACGTACTGTATTTATGAGACAAAATAACGTGCGAGCAGGGAATCATTTCAGATTTAATCAAACTGTTCTCAGATTTGATTTGATCACTTCGGAGTGGATGTGACTCAGCGAGGATGGAGCTGTAGAGGACCGTTCACCTCCACCTCCACCTTCCACAACCACGTTGTTGCTTCAGGAAGCTGAGGACGAGGGAGATGTGAATAAATTTACTCTCCTCTGAAAATGTACAAGTTGTTTCTACGAACAGTCGTGCCCAACCAATGACGTCACACCGCTAGCTACTGCCACCCACACGCCATCGCAGCCATGTGTGGTTTTATCATAGACTGTATATAAAGATGGACTGGTGCCTAAAAGTGAGGCCCAAGCCTCTCGATCACCACCTGGTGGCTGGCTGCTGTACAGGTCATAAATCCTGCCTCCTCCATGTTAGTGGATGGTGATGAACCAAGTCAAAGTATATTTTAATATAAATTATTAATATATAAACTATTTCAGGTCGTTTTTATATAAAAATGTTGATGTTAAACAGGAAAAATAGAAGGATTTGATTGCCTATATGAATTCACAAAATGCCTCCAACATATTTTTAACATACACAAAGACATAACAGAAAAATTAGCCAGTAAACAAAATATTTTTTTCTTCCCTTTCTTCCCATATTATTGCTCACAAAGGATCATTCTTGATTTCTTTCATTACGTTTTATGATGACAGAAGCTTAATCGATGTGTAAATATGTGCTTGTCACAAAAAGCGATGAAACCTAAGACCAGACTGGAGCCTATAAAATTAAGATATTCTTTATGAAGCTGCTTGAGAATGGAAGCTGATGATCTGTGGTCCGCTTTGTGCTCTCCTAAATTTAGTCTAAGCCGTGTCACCAAAACATGTTTCATTTCATAGCTGTTCTGAGAAAGCCTTACTGGGAAAACAACTGGCATTTCTCCTGTATAGGTGGTAAAATAACAAAATAATAGAGAGATTAAATAACACCGGAAAAAAACAACTACCTTCCAATGAGGTTGTAGGAGGGGAGATGGCAAAACCTAGAAACCAGGAGGCTTCTTTAATCAACACCAATGAGGCGATATATTGGATGGTGGCAGCGGAATAAAATCACCACCCTCCAAGTAGGTGTATAGTATATGACTAAATCTCAGCACCCCCCACTTACTGCCATTATCCCACCGTGGGGAAAATTGCCTGTCTGGGTACAAGCCTGCAATATTCCCAGCAGTCGTCCATTTGGCTCTTACAGAAGCAGCGCTCCGTAGAATGACAGGGAAAGTGAGGTCACACACTCCACAGTCACCCTGGGGTTAAAATGATAGAGTTTGTACGAGTGTAAATTACTTTATAACACAGGACACCTTCACTCCAGCCTGTAATGGCTACCTTCCTGGTTATGTTTGGTGGTTATCTTATCAGTGGGAGCTCGTGGAAATCGTTCCTACAATACAAACACACCACCTTGTTATGCGTCGCGCATCGGAGACTGTGATCCACTCGGACATCTTGGTTATTTTCTCCCCTGGCAATTCACAATATTTGTAAATATGTTCTGTGGTAATGCTGCTTTTATGGTTTCCCCATTTTCAGGCCACGTGAGCATCTGCAGCTGCTCGCAAGGAAAATTGTCGAATTTTAAAGTGTCGTTCTTCAACGTTCATTTTAAATCACTGCTGTCGACCCCGTGAATGAAAAATAGAGACAAATATTTAGCTAAATATCAAGTTAATGGATAAATTACTTTATAATAAATTTGATTGGAGCTTTCAACCACTTCTCCTGGTTTAAAGATCTGGAAAATTATATGAATTAGAAAATGATTTGGGTTAAAGCAATATGTTTGGGTCGGAAACAAAAAATTAAAAAATTAAAAAATAATTTCCTTGACTTTGTAAATTTGTATTAAATATACTCTATCTTGTTTTTTAGCCCTTGTTCAGTCAAAAAATTATCAATTCATTTTTTTCATCCAAAAATCCCCTTATTAAACAAGTGATTGTCTAATTTAAAACAAAACGGATGATGTGACAAAACTATGACGAAATGATTTTGGTTTGGTTAATCTTAACTCGGTCAGATCCAGGGAAACATCACAGTTTGTGTTCAAATGAAAGTGGAGAGCTTTATCGTCATGGTTACAGTGATGTGACTACGAGGTTAAGGTTCAGGAAAAACAAGTTCACTGTCAGCTGGATATGAGAAGCTAATGTTGAGCTGACTCTGTGGTGACGTCCTCTCGTCACAGACTGTTGCTCGCTGCTTGTTCCTCCTTTGCTTCCTTCATGTTTACTACGACCACTCCAGGGGTTTTATCACTTGGGATTTACATTTGGGGCATTTGCCAAAAAGACTGATGCTGATGCTTTTTCTTGGAGGACGATTTTGAGGAAATTAGTTGATTTGCCGGCGTGTATGAATTACTCGACTTTTATGCAGGGTGAAACTTTAAATATTGTCCAACCTTAGTGGCTAAAAGTTAAACTGTTTTTTTTCTTCCTTGAAATACTTGGCCATGATTAGACTTACTTTAGCATTTAATCCTTATGAGTTCTGCTTTTGGGTTTTAACACTGACACCACTGCAATGCATGAATTATTTGATTTAGCCTGAGGTGTGAACTGAATGAGTGTGTGGTCTGTTTGGAACCAGGTCGTTTCAGGTGAGTGTTTCACTCTGAGAAACAACATTTGGCTTCTGGCTTGTGTCTGTGCACACAGTAAGAAGATGCATGTGTCTACGTTGCACTAGGAATAGACCTATGTACTCGAGTGTGTTATGTTATGTTATGTTGGTTCGCCCTCCAACCCACCGCTCCCCAGACCCGCCCCTATCTCCACTTTCTGCTCTGCAGCGAGGCTGAAGGAGAAGAGGTGCGTCCTCCTCGTGGTCAGTGCTGCTCACGGCTAAACTCCACAGCAACAGATGAGAACAGCTCACTCTTCTATTCATGTCATTCCCATGCCAGACACATAATGTGGCCAGATCCTGTCTGCCTTGTTACTGGGTTCAGTTCCCAAATGTACATGAACTAAATGTATTTTTTATGCACTATGATTAACAAGTCATCGATTGGATTAATATATTATACCTGGTTAAAAGAAATGACATGAACTTTGCTCATCCAGTCATTAAACAGTTTAGTAAGTCATGTTTTTGCTTCAGGAGGAAGAATATATTAATGTACATGTTCTATTTGTTAAAATGAAAAATATTACATTTTCCATGTATTGTTTTTTTAATCAGGTCTTCAGGTCTTAAACAATATCAGTGATTGTCACTGTGGTAACTGCAGCAATATAAAACTGCATCTCTGAGTATTGACAAAAGTCTGAAACGATTCTATGCAGATGACTTTGCTCTTATTATAATCAACTCATAATGTACGTCTGGTAAATCCTGTCAGTGTGCAGAGCAGACTGCTTTGCTTTTTGGTTGTGATTTATGTAAAGAAACACATGATACAGGCCGGTATAATAAACAGGAAAATCTGTTATAAGAGCAGCAATGAGTTTCTTTCCTCTATCTTTCTTGTCAACTCTGAGGAACAAAATTAAAACAAACAAACGTAAGACATGACTTATAATTACTGTGCTACAGCACATTACCATTGGAAATAGTTTAGACTTCTTTGTAACTTTTGCATCTACAAAAGTTTCTCTGTTCAACTGCAGGATTTGTTCTTTCTCTCGCCTTCTGAAATAAAGTTAAGAGCACTTTAATAACTGGCTGGAGCGAGGCGGGTCACCTCAGTGATCTAACTGCCAACAGGACTTCATGTACATTGGAAAGGTGAGACAGAACAGAGCAGAGGTGTACGTACTGCAGTCCCCACTTATGTAGAAACCATGGCTTTTCATTTGTTCCCCATTTTCACATGGAACAGAAGCATAAAGAACATTTCTGTGACTGAATAAGTTATTTTTGACCAATATGGTTCCAAGCAACAACTGCTCCATTATTCACACCATGATGGATATGAATGTACTCCTTAGTACGTGGCATTATTTACACCAGTATTTTCATTTCATTTTCATGTATTGACAATATGTATTTTTATTTATTAATCTCATTGTATGTCCGTCATACCTCGCTTTTTACTCCACCAAGGCTAACTGCAATCAGACACACAGACTGACAGACATACACAAGCAGACAGAGAGACAGACAGACACAGACACACAAAAAGACAGACACACACACACACACACACACACACACACACACACACACACACACACACACACAGATAGACAGACACACAGACATGGAGACAGACAGACAGACATGGAGACAGAGAGACGGACATACACACACACACACACAAATACATAAATAGACAGACACACACGCACACACATAAAAAGACACAGATAGACAGACAGACAGACATGGAGACAGACAGACAGATGGTAATGAAAACATGACCTCTCCCTCCTCGGAGGTAATGAATTTTCCTGGTGGTTATATTTTCATCTGCCCCACCCACCCCTCTGTGTGTTCATTGTCTAAGATTCGTCATTAGGTGTTGAAATAAATATAACTCAGATGCGTCAACATTGTGAGAATTCTCGGTTAGTATTGAAAATGTACAGAGTGATAATCTGTTTTCTTTTCAAGTGCAGCGAGCCACACCTTTGCTCGACAATGGTAGATAGACAAAGAACTGCACAACAAAGCTGTGGTAGAGACTTCAGACAGAGAGATAGATAGATAGATAGATAGATAGATAGATAGATAGATAGATAGATAGATAGATAGATAGATAGATGGATAGTACACTTGGACAAATGCACACTTTCATAGTCTCTCAGATGTGAGAAAGGCTCAAGTGTGGCTGCTGCTCACAAAGAAGTTGAAGCAGAGAAATGCCACAGTGCACGCTGAGTGACGTCAACCAGGAGGCCCCGTGGGGATGAGGTGAGTCAGAGCCAGGGCCGCGGCCTCGCCAGCTCTCCGCAGCCATGAGCGCGTCATCACCAGTCTCACTGACACCCTCTCACATTTCTCTGCATCTGCTTCAATGTGCCTCTGCCTCCCTCCATCCCTCCGCCTCCTCAAGAGGATCTTTTCACATCCATGGCATACGCCAGTCCTAGCTGTGCTTGTCTGTCTTTGTCTCTCTTTTGGGTGGGTACCCATCAAGCATGAAATGTTTTATATGTAATGGAGATGAAAAGCTTTCTTTCTCGTGGTACGTAGTCAAAGAAAGATCCTAAAAAAAACAAAACAGGATTAACATACAAGAGACGCTCCGTGGTTTGACATTAGGTGTTAGGTGAGAATGTATTTTTATAGACACACTGTCATGGTGAAAATTACAGCTCTGTATTGACAATGTACAATAGCAGAGTTTGGTGGTTGGAGTTCAGTGAGTCACACCTTTGATCGACACATCTTCCACACTGAACCACGTACAGGTTAAGAGAGCAAACGCCTCTGGATCGCAGCAGTGTAGGTTTATTCTGATAAGGAACTCATTAAAGCAGGATATACTGTTAGTGATGGATCGGAGCTGGCAGATCGGAGCTGTGATGATTCATCCATCACTAGCAGAGCAGCACTTTGAATATTTTTGAGGACACGCTCAGACACAAAGTGCCCTGTAAACGTTCATCACCTTACCCACCGCAGGGCTTCTCCTAACAGTCGTAGTCTAGCCAGCAGGGATCAGTAATAAAATATAAAAAGGATAAATAGAACCTCAACATAAGAAATACTGACGTTCATGATCACATTTCGTAATCTTTCCAAGGTTAACTGATCAACACCGGTTATTCACTCCCTTGTTTTTCAAAGAAAGTGTTTACAATAAAAAGTTTCACGATAAAGGTTATGTTTTGTTGCATGTGTCTTTCGGTTTTGGACTGTTGCCAAAACAGTACAAGACGTTTTTGGTTGTTAATTCATTAATGATTAAATGAGACAATAATTAGATTGACTGAATTCCAAAGAAATTGTGAATTGGAGTTCTAATCCTGTTAATGTATTTTATTGTAGAAGATGCAAATGACCAATTAAATAAATCCAGGTGTTAGGTTGCAACATTTGATTATTTTAAATATATTTGACAGAAGTTATTCCGTGTTTTCTTGCCCTTACTATTTTCTGTACATTTAACGATATAGAGCAGAACAAAAAGACTATTAATAGAACTACAACTCTTTTTTCTACTATGGATAAAAACCAGACTTGTTAATGCATTGTTGCTGAAACAATGATAAATAACGGCAAACGCTAACTTTCACTGCATCTTTTTCAAAACTGAGCTTGTAAACAACCCAGGACTTCTACACACCCCAGCTTTTTGTGAGATGAAATCTACCAGAGACCAGTTGCTCCACATAGTGGCAGTGCTCCGGTGCCATGGCACAGACAAGCCTCTAGTGGGGAGGATTGCAGTGGATGCAAGGGAGGGGTGGCGGATGCAGAGACACAGGCTTACATTTTTGTATTAACCTGCCTCCAATTGGTTGACACCTGTCTGCAAGCTGCCTGCAACGTGTTTAGGCTCCATTCATGCCAGCTGGAGGCATCAGCTGGGGGGAGCGTGAGGGCGTCTGCTGGGGGAGGGGTGGTGGCGGTGGCGGTGGTGGTGGTGATGGCGGTGGCAGCGGCGGCGGCGGCGGCGGCAGTGGGGTTGCTGTTGGGTTGAGAGCAGGGTGGGGGAAGTAGCTCGCCCGGAGAAAGAGGTCTGCACCACATACAACATTCAAGCGGACATCTGACGTCAGAGCATCAATAATTAAAGCGTTTTATTCATAGCCTGAGAGAAAAAGAATCAATTGACAAATCACATATTCACTTTGAGTTACTTCAAACGGTAAGACAATTGAAATGCACAACATGTCTTTGTTGTATGTGTGTTTCTGTGTGATGGCATTTATACCTTTATCTATTTATAGCTTCCATGTTATTTAGGATGCATCCTGTTATATATATGGACAAAGCAGGTGTGGACACCATGACTCACTTCTTTTCACCCACTGGTCTGTGTTTGCCTTTCAGATATTTTTCAAGGAGCATGCACCCATTGTGTTTATCATGCTTTCCTATTTGTGTTCCAGTTATTGCTCTTCCTTTCTAAAAATACTCACATTATATGTTTAGTTTTTGAGGATACATTGACAAAAGTTTTAAGGTTATAACCATATTTGCGGATAAAGAATATATAATTAAAATATAAAATAAAATATATACATACAGAGCTCAGAGTTGTCAACATTAACTCTTCACGTGGAAACTTTCTTCTTATGGAGCCCAATAAATGTGTCTATGTCCTGCTGCTGGCAGTTTTAATTTTTTATATATATATTTTAATTTTATTTAAATGTTTATTTGATAGGGACAGATACAATACAGAGAATTGAACAGCAACAATGCAATGCAATGCATCACGCAATTTGTAGCAACTGTGCCCAACCAAAGGGCCTTAAAACAACAAACATAAAACATCAGTAGCATCAGACAGTATCTACCATACAGACAGTGGTTAGGATCTCTAACTCTTTTCCAAAACTATTTCTTTAGTACTACTACTACTACTACTACTACTACTAATAATAATAATAATAATATTAATAAAAAGAATAATAACAACAGCAGCAGCAATAATAATACCTTTGTTTACATAGCACCTTTCAAAACACTAACTAAAATAATAACATCATTTAAAATTGAAATAGCAAATGATATAATACAAAATCTAGATCAAATACAACAAATAAAATACTACAATATAATTTACAAGTAACATAACTAAACGAATAGCTAAAAAAAATTCAGTGTCTCTAATTATTTTATTTTTTTTATATTTAAATCCCACCAAACAGAAATCAAAGGGGGGAAAAAAACAGCTTACATATCAATACATGTCACATGTCAACAACAAACCATAGTAACCTTTTTCAGTGATTTTTTATGAGACTTTTTTACCAAGTGGAATAAAACCTGACCCATCAACCCAATATGAATGTTGACTTCATTAACTTGCCAAGCATGTCCTCTGTTTTCCCTCTCTGACTGTCTGTGCCCTGCGCGCTGGCCCGCCCCTGACCTAACCTGACCTCCACTCTGTCTTCGCCAGTCGCTGCATCCCGGCCTTCGACCTTTGAACCTCCCAGGACACTGCTTCTGGGGACTTAGAGCATGTTATTATTATGGTCGAAGTCTGGTCGTAGGCTTTATCTTAAAAGAGAACATCAGTGGAACCACAACACGAATCAAACAGACGTCCTCACAGTTAAAGACAACAGTAAACACCGGTGAAGTATCTCTCTGATAAACCCAACTGTACTCTGAGCTACAAAGAGCTGAGCGAAAGCTACTAAATAAACTCATCGACTCCATATTTTATCTTTATCATTTTCTCTCCCTCTGTTTACCTGCCTTTGGTGTTTCCTCATTTCAAATTTATGAGATTTACGACAGCGTTTCATCAGTTCCTGTTAATATTGTTTTGCTTTGTGCAAGAATGAGAGTGGGGGGTATTGTTTTATTGCCTTTTTCTGTGAAACACTTTGTGATACATTGTTTGTGTGGAAGGTGATGTAAAGTCAGATTGATTGATCGATTGACTGATTGATAATCATGACTTTTGGCAACTTTGTAAACTATTTCTAGTGTATTTAGATTTTTGCATCCATCTTGTCAAACCCTTTGGTCCAAACAATCGACTTCAGATTCTTTGTTTCTTAACATTCCAGGAATTCAAAAGAATATGCATGATTTTACACTTGTATATCTTCTCTTCTAGAAATTATATTTCAATGCAACTTAACTTTATCTATTTTGCCAAACATGATATGACAAGTGGCAACTTGAAGGAAATGTTTTTTTTCTGCATAAAAGTCATACAGGAAAGTGGTGTGGCGGATGGTGAGTGTAATTAAGTTCATTCAACAATAGCACTCAATGTTAAAGTCACTTTTCACTTTCTGGATAGTTAGATGTTAAAAAAGTTTCAGTTATTTCAGATGATAGCGTAGTGACTCAGACACAGATGTTGTGTTTTGTCGTGATTCACCGGCGTGTATCACTTTCTGTTTCGATTGACATTCGGCACATGTGCTGTGATTGAATTAAACTTAGTGCTCTGCTCTTTCATTCAGCGTCACGTTTTATTAATAACCAGAAGGTTATCTGACACGGTGAGCCCACTCCTGAAAGGAAATATTCACACACTATTACAACTCCAATCTTACTCCGTGATCTATATAATGTGACAACTTCTTTATTCACATGTGAGGCTCAGTGACACTAAGACTCGGGCGTTTTCACACTTGATTCTGAACAAAGTTCATGTCTGTTACATTGTTTACATTTAATCAGGTGAGATTTGGTTTCACACTTTAATTTGTGTCGTCATCACCTACGTGGGCTGTGGCTAGTTATACAAAGACAATGATTGGTTTAGAGACGTGCGTGCGTCTTACATTGGTGTGTTGTTCCGCTGTTGTATTTGCTAACTTATTATAGAAAGTGCATAGAACAAAACAAGTATTGCCGTTTGAATGGATAAAATAGATGAACCAGTTCTCTTTGTTGATTTCGTTGCCACAGTAACATCATTATGGTTTTACTATCAGCAAAATGAACGTCAGTGTCGTTCAAACATTACATTGTCAGAGAAGAAGTCTACAAGCCATCCTGAAAGCTGCCTCTGAGCGTTTTCTTCTTCTTTTAATCAATGCTGTCTCAACTTCCTGCAACTTTTCCCCCAAAAAATGGTTAATGTGATCTGGACCAGCTCTTTTGGTCTGCTCCATCCAGACGTGGCCCATTTCACAACTGTTATTTTGGTTCAAACCAAACAAGGTGGTCTGTGAAAGTGCCCTCAGACACTGGGATTGCAGACTGAAGGAATTATGTGGAAGCTCTGTGACCGGCAGGTTGCTGGTTTGATTCTCGGCATTGGCTAAAAGAATCATTTCAACTCTTGACCAGCGTCCAAAGCATCTGATTTTAAACCGTGGCAGCTTCCACGTTGTGTTTCAAAACAATAAATCTGTTTTTGAGTAATGACGGTTTCCGAAAGTTTGTTCAGTCTACGACTTAAACTTGTCCAGAAATTCATATATTCACAAAATCTGGATTGTGAAAAAAAGTCCAGGCTGTATCTTTGACTCTGTGTGAGTCTGGCCATGCCACTGGTGTCAATGTGCCACTCTCTGATTCATAGTGCTGCCCACAGTGGGGGAGGGAGAGAGAGAGAGAGAGAGAGAGAGAGAGAGAGAGAGAGAGGATACCAAGAGTGGGATGAAGGCTTTTCTCCCCCTACTGACTGAAAAGCTCTGTGGTGTTTTTCATTGGATTTTTCACACAGATGCATTCAAAGACCCATATTCATTCATTCATATTTACTATTTACCCCTCTTTGAATTAAAGATCTTAAACCATCAAAGGTCAGTGGAAGATTTATTTTGAAAACATTTTAGTGAAGAGTAAATAAAAATACCTTTCATGTTTTTAAAAGTATAATAACTTGACCAGACCTATTACATATATGTTGTTGAGTTGTGTATATATCGGAAATGTTTCCATATATGTTTTTTTAACCTGAGCTGCTTTCAGCCTTGCACTGATGTACGGACATTTTCCTGTAATTTTCCTTCCATCCCACTTGAAAAATGTCAACAAAAGGTGACAATTAAATGTTCTTGTTGTTGTGAACGCGTCTTCCTGTGAACATCTGAACCTGACAATCTCCTGATGCATTCTTCATTTGTGAAAGATAAAATATTCAGGCACAATTTTTGATCGCCTGTCATATTCCATATTAATGACTTAATCAAACCTTAAAGATCTGAAATCTGCAGTCACTCATTTGTTGGGTCGAGATGACATCAACGGAAAAGCTATAGTTTTCAGTGGAAACCTAATCACAGATTGCAGGAACAGACTAAAACTGAAGTGACATTATAATGTGAAATGATGAATGAATATCTGACCTATAAGGAAAGCAGGTGTAGCCTTCTTACCTTAGCAGACATTATTTTTTATGAGCTACTTGCTCCAAGCACAAAAAGTCATAATTCATATTAATGCTGCTCTGTCACAGCTGAATGTGTAGATGTGAACATTAGTAACTGTTGGTTATTGGATGTCAGTGATTTCCTCACGTATTGTTTCTGCTGCACATATTTTGGTGTTTTCTCAAATACCATACAGCATTTACGTTAATTCGCTATAGCAGAAAAAAATCACTATTTTCTATACCCTCTTTTGCTCATATAATAAAAGAGTGAGGACAGATAAAAGATTGATGGGAGATTTGTTAACAAATCTGAGAATCTTATCGATCTACAACCAAATCCAAATTTAAACCGCAGCTAAACTGTGACAGATCTCAACTGAATTATTCAATTGTTATACTTGAAAATGTTGAAAGCCGCAGGAACCCACAGGACCTTATTACACTTGTTTTTAAAACTGACAGAGTTTTAAAGGTCAAATTTCAACTTCACATCAGTCGAGACACAAAATGCAAATTAAAAGTCTTGGGCTTCCACACCAACACAACCACATGTAACACATCACCAGCTCTCTGCTTCAGCCTGGATTCAATATAACCCCCTGTAAAAGTAGTAGTGAAATTTCACTACATTTTAAAGTTTAAATTATTAATTCAAATGCGTGCTCACAGTATGAGAGGTAACTGAGAGTGAAAACATATATCATACAATTTTTGTCAGATGAAATTTTCCCACAGTCCTATTTTTCTTCCATTTATGGTGTATATATTAAAAAAATATCAAATATGATATAGGGAAAAAATGCAATATTTGTATCTTCTGTTCACAGAACATTTTTTACTTTGTTCATTTTTCATTCAATTTAAGAAGTTTTAAAAAAACAATTAAAACTAGGAGTTCTATAAAGAAGAAAGCTTGAAATACTAAACTTTATAATTAATATAATCCCTCTCATTAAATGAACAACAAATAGACAGAAAGACATTTCCTAAGGGTCCCATGGTTTTCATTTTGAATTTCATGTTAGCTGACGAACAACATTGATAAAAATGATCACGCTGCCGTCAAGGGACTGTGGGAAATTAGCTTTTAGCTCAAATATTTTCCTGATAAAACACAGCAAGTACAAAATATGAATAAGAAACTATCATCATTCATTCATCTACAGTGTCAACAAACAATGAGAGTTTATTTTTTTCATTTTAATGTTTCTAACTTCCCATCCCACTATTAGCTGCATTTATAAAGGATTCATGATTTTAGCTGCATATTGTTTAGAATGTTCTATATTATTCCAATGAGAAACCTTCCACAACAATATCTGTTTCATACCTTGATTTGAGAAACATTTATATTTTTCTGTAAAACCCAGTTTACCAATCAACAACCTTATCAAACATGAAATATTTTCTCAACTCAAAAACAGCCACAAAAAAAACATTGTCAAAATAAAATCCAGAAAAAAGATTGTATAAATATGTTTGTATAACAACAAAGCCACAAATCGGAGCTGATATTGAATACTATCAGTAAATGACCGGTTATGATACACACACAACCTCTTGATATTCAGACCTATCCACAAGACTGTTAGGTATTTTGTCCACTGGCTATGCGTTGCCATAATTTTGTATTCATTTTCACTGTATGGAGCATGTTGTAACTGTTGTTTTGAAAAGTTCTGTACAAATCGAGTTGTGTAAAATTAGACTGTATTGAGACAAGAGAATATGAAATCTGTCTTACATGTTTCCCTCCAACCACATATCTACATATATGTTCATATGAACAGTTTGTAAGAGCATCTTGCCACACACGCACATATCAACTCAGATTCCCCATTTACCTCCAGAGATAGTCAGAGATCTACTGTGACCATATACAATACAAGTGTAAATGCAAATGAGTTGTCAACACCCAACAACTACATGGGCGGATATGACATGTGACTGTTCTAAACCAGCAAGGTAGCAGGAGCTGGGGAGCAGGCAGCCATTAGCCATTCAGCACACAAAGCAAACCATATAGACCAATCAGAAGCAAGCAAACCCCATGACACAACTTCCCGTTTGGCTACCATCTGTTTTATCATCTTTCTTTTGTTCTTTGTTGTTTTCGTGGACCTGCGTGAATGAGAGGAGGAGGAAGTGATGTTCGCTGGACAGAGCCACCAGATCTCAATCGCATCTCACTCGAGACATATGTTAATACCAGGTGTGAATGTAGTCATGTTAAAATCATATCTATGTACAATCTGGATACAAAACACGTTTTTATTGCCACGGGGTAAATGGGGTCAGAGATCTAGATGACAGTGATGAAGCAGGAGTCAACAGGACAATCAGAACACCACAGTGAGGAGGTTACAGGTGAGAGGCAAAAACAAACTTGAGATCCATCCCTGTCCACTGCAGTTCAAAACGTGTCCATGTTTAAAGTCTTGTGATGTTTCTGTAGAGCTGAACATAAACATATGAAGCTTTTGAGTCTGTGCCTCATCAGCAGGTGTGAATGTGTATTATTAGAAAAGATCTCATATGATAATCTGTAGATACAGAGTTTGTGTTCGCAAGATTGTCTTTAAACACACACACACACTCTGACACACACACACACGTGATTGTCTGACAGTGTGCGCATGGCTGCACCAGTGTGTGTGTGCTATGTGTTTGTATTTTGATTCTAACATGAAAAGGCACTTCCACACCCATATATTACCTTCTAAAAATAAAGCCATGACGTCAAACGACAGTTATTTCAGTTGATCAGCTAGCGTCCCCCCCTCCTCTCTCAAAACCCACTCAATAACAGAACAACTTTCAGGCTTCCAGAATAGAAGTATAAAACTATTTATCAGCAAACAGTTAACACAGAGGGTAAAAGCATGACATTTTATCTAATATTAATTAACTAAAGTGCAATGAATGATAATGAATATAACATTTCATTACACTTCTCTCTGTACACCATTAAAAACGGGATGTAAATGGATATTCAGAGAACAATCTGTTGTTCAGGTGTGATGCTGCTTCATGCTCAGCTGTTAATATACATATTAAAAGCAAACATTACGCGCTCCTGCCCCAATGATTGGCTCATAAAAGATTGAAATGTTTCTGCGAGGCTAAAGTGTAGAAACAACTTTAGGACTGTTGCCTTGATAAGTATTCACATCACATATAACTCTCTGCAGTGAGGCTTAGATATGAGTCATAGTCTAGAATGGTAGGAGGGCACATTAACAGACTGCCTTTTTATTACCACTCAGTCGAAAACAAATATATTCAACAACCAGCTCCATGACTGTGGACCAATAATTAGGGAGTGACTAATTAAAGAAAATATTAGGGTGCTCATATACATATAGTATGACTATGAAATGTGGGCTTCGGCTGTAGGTGGTGCTGTGACCGAACAAGTCGGTGAAGGTTTTATAGAGACAAGCACATTCAAAAAATAACTTTAAAATTATGTAATCAGGTAAATCAGCACTTTTTCTATTTCAAGTAAACATGGTAAAAGAAAATTTGATATCGATGTCACCATGAAACTTTCCGAGCTGATTACTTATGGCTTATGTTTAAACATGCAAATGGGGCATTGTCAAATTTTTACTGAATGGATTTCCACAAAACTTGGTGGAAGGATGAGAGCCGGACTAAGAAAGAACATCCAGTACTTTTTTCACATTGTGAGAAGGGGCATATTTTATAATGCATTTAAAAAATCTGACATATTGAGGGGACTGATCTGATCTGTGAGTGTGTAATTTGGTGGATTTTGATTAACTAAGCATTGGTGGAGTTATGAGCAGTACTCCGTGCTAGTTTAATATTAGCACTAATATGTTTACATTTACACAATGGAAATCTGAACCTGCGATAAAGCCACGATGAAAAACTTAGGAGTGTCTGGATATCTCTCGCCTTAAAAATACATTTCCATTTAGTTTTGAGGAATAAAATGTTAAAAATCATTATTTGTTATAAACCAGGCTATGAATGATACATGAACTGTTGAAGTAGATAATAGATCAAAGTAAGACTGAAGTGATTTTCAAGTGTTTGTTACAACCAATTTGGTTGTAAATAGTTTTTCGAAAATTTGGCCTTTAAAGATGCGGTAGCCATGTGTTGTAGAATTCAATACCTTTTTGTTTGGAAACCGGTTTGTAAAGACATCAGATACAAAGGAAATGATGACCATGTTTGGATCTGTTCACATTCGAGGACAAGGTCACAGTTATTGTGTTAGAATGAAAACATTCTATGAATTTAGGAGAAATTAAGAAAGACAAATTCATGAATTTCAGTAGAATAAACATAGAAATATATATTTTAGATATTTATTATATATATATATATATAATAATATTTATTCACAAGTCTGAATGAAGATGTATTATGGAAACAAAATACCTGATAATTGATTTTTTTATTCAGTTGATGAATCAATAATGACAAAAATCCAGATTTCCCACCCTACAGTAATATTTACAACAAAAAACAATAAAAAAGAAACCGGGAAAGGCAGAGTAGGTATTTGAAAACTGTAGCACGAAGCCGACTCTCAACACTTACAATCACTGACATTTACAAGACAGAGCCTGTAAATGCCTCAGATTCCATGGAGAGAGTCCAAGTGACGGCACCTCAGATATTCGGAGGATGAGGAGCTGTTTCCGTTTGGAGAACAAAGCAACAGCTCTGCTCCATATTTACCCTTGTTTTTGTTAAACCCGCTTCATTTTGATGCCACAGAAAAATGTAAATATTGAAACTTGTCATGAACGGCGCTACGAGCTGGACTCCAAGTCGGTCGGCAAATGGCAGTTTACATACTCGAGTTGTGAGAAGCGTATTTCTGAATGAGTCTCACATAAATAACTCACATCAGGAGGGACTCGTCAACAGCCGAGCATCTTCAGTTCAGTGTTTAACGGTCTTCAATAAAACAGGGAGCCAGGCTGGTTTCAGTAAGTCTGGAATTCTTTCCAGTAACTTCTGAATGAATGACAGGTATGTTCACAAACTCCTCCTGGTACGTCTACGACTTTAACCCGCAGCAGTCAACAACATGTGACCCGCGACACCTGGAATATTTCCCCCTCAGATTCATCACTACAAGTCCATTGTGAATCCTTGTTCTGATTTACACTGTAAAAATAAAACGGTTATAAAACCTCAGAATTTCAGGGCAACTCACCAAAAGAGATTTTTTGAATTTTGATATATTTAGTTAAAGCAAATACTGTGCTGTATTTATGTAGCCATGAAATACTTTTTTGTTCATTTTATTCAAATAACCTATAGAAAAATTAAGTTTCCATTTTTACAGTGTACTTAATTTTTCATTTTTTTCCCTGTATTTTCCTGTATTTTTCATTAAACTACATCAATCTAACCGTTTTGTGAAAATCGAAACTGTGCCCATGGTGAATAAATAAATCTGACAGCAAAGATACACAAACAAGGAGTCACTGGTAAAACCTGAGTAAGAGATGATGTATTTGAACCGGTGTGGAGTTCTGTGCCTGGAGCTGGTGATGCTGGTGGTAATATGCCAGCATCAGACGCACAGCTCAAACCAACCAAGTGTTGGTAGACGCAGCCCACGTAGGAGATGATAAGGAGATTATAGTGCGATGACAAAGCAACAGTGAGCGATGCTTTAATGCAATTAAAGAATCACATTATCGCAAAGGAAGCTCTCTTTACAAACAGGGGATCCTCTAAAAGATACAAGTAGTGTCAGAGTCACGATGTATGTAGCTTCACCACTGAACGAACTGATTTCATTAATTGATGAGATCCCTCAGTTTAGTTTAGTCTAGTAAAGTAGCTAGAGGGAATTCAGCCATGATGACGTCATGGATTTATATATAGAGAGAGATAAAGAGGGTTGTTAGGGTTCAGATCTGTTTGTTTAAGTTAGAGGTTTTATTACACAAAGATTTTACCTTGTGAAAAATCTATAGAATTCAAGATGTGCGTTTGTGAGATATGTGAGCAGGCTTCCCTTTAAGCTGGATGCGGGGAAGGCTTTGTTTCATAAACCTGAGAGGTAAGCAGTGACGTTACAAATGATAAACCTGCTCCCAAAAGTACAAAACGCAGCTTTAGTAGCTTGTGCGTACATGCGCGTCTTTATGTATGCAATGAGAGCCATTGTACCGAGGCTGTGAATGAAACAAGGTGCTTGTAGCTACAGCAGGAGAGGAAGTAATAATTCTTAATGTTGGGCACTTGGGAGATGCACGAGGCCTCATTATCTCCCTAAACGCCTCAGGCTTCCCGATGTTCTCACCTTACACCCACTGTTGACCTATGACTCACCAGCCCCTTTATCCTCAGAGTAAACCTTTATTACATTACCTTAATCATGAAGCATCATTTTGGAGGGTTGGAGGGCAAACCCCCCGATCCTCGTCATTTATCATCTTACTCACTTTTCCTACAAGTGACGTTTACATGACTTGGACCGCGTCCATCCAGGAAAATACTGTGCATACATTCTTTTGTACTGATGTACACAAAGTACCAGTTTACTTTTATTTGGATTGAGCAGAGAGCTTTTGGCCGACGTCCCTGCATGACACAACACAGAGCTGTTTGGAGCCTGACGTCACTTCATTGAGACAGTCAGTGGAGGGACTTTTGTCACCGCACTGGTACAGGATGTCTCAGCACATAATGTATCATCAACTGTTTGAGTTGATGTGAATTTGTTTTCTTTTAATCAGTGCAACATTTTGATCCAAATGCGGCAGTAGACCCACAAATCAGCCATGACAGAAACTTTCAAATCAACTTTCAGTTTCATACTTTACATTCTGGAAGCTCCGTGAAGAAAAAGATGAGTTCGCTTTCTTTTGGTTTCAGCTACCAGTTTTAATTTTTTGGGGTAGTTTTTCCTCAAGGGTTTTGGGCAGAGGATGTCGCACTTTGTTAATCCCTATACGATGAGGCACATTTTAATTTGTGAATATGGGCTTTGATAATTAAATTTGATTGATTGATTGATTGAAGATTAAAGCCGTCAACTATCCTTTTAGGTTAAATCTTTGAAAATGTCATAAAATGCCCTCTCTCGCACAGATAAAGAGAGTCATAAAAAGATTCTGGAATCCACCCCTTTTTCTGGACCTACGATAAAATTAAATGGCTTCTTTCTTGGCCCATGTTCCATCCTGAAACCACGTTTTTTTGAAACCTATTCAAACAGTCGTTGGTGAAAACATAAGTTTCTGAAACACTGGTTCGTGACGTTGAAAAAGACAAACTCCTTTACCGCCAATTGGAAAGGAGGCTTTCTGCCTTTTGGCGAGTTTCCACGTGTTTATACAAGCTGCTTATTCCTGCTAAAATTGGAGTGAAAAGATATAAGATAAGGGTGCATGCACTCACTTTTCTCCAAAGGGCAGGTTATTGAATCCTCCAGGTTCATTTTAACAGGGATGCTCATTGACAGGATTGTTATAACACATTTTCTACAGTTTGGTAAAACGTTAGTTTCATTTGTGAATGTAACTTTAAAGAGTGTCTTAAGAGTATTTCCCCAATTTATATTTCATGTGATAATCACTAAGAAACCCCATTACTGCTTTAAAAATATATATTTTACAATTTCCAGAAAGGTAAAAATTACCAGAAAAATGAAAAAGAAGGAGACCTGAGTTACCAATTTCCAGAGGAAATGGGATTTCACCAATTCACTGACTGAAGCTGCTTTATCTGACTGCCTAATCTGATGAAGTGAGATTAAGTGAATAATTAATTTAAATATTACATGAACAGAGAAGTAAAATAACACTCTGATGTTAGATTGAAGTTGCCGTGTTCAGAATAACACCATTTAAATGCAAAGCTAAGTCCTCCAAACGTTCTTGTTTATAATCCTTCATCAGAACTTTCATCCTCTGACTGTGTTAAGTAATAGAGAGCACGACTCCACACCATCGTGAGAATTTATAGCAAGCACTGGTATGATGTCTGTAATTCTTGTTACATAAATCCGGCAATTACTTCTGTAGTGTGTTCCCCTGCATGCACTTCTTTCATCTATTTTTTTTAAGCACACAGAACATATATGTATATCTCCCTCCATATATAGATATACATATGTCAAATACAGTCAATAAACATTGAGTCACATGGCCAATTACAAAACTGGATCAATTCCACAATGTTCCTTCATGTTGCTGTAACCATCATGCAATTGTACAGCAAGCGCACTCTCCTGACGAAGTAAAGCGTCAGGCAGATACTAGGAAACAATAGATCCCTAACATAAAACAACTTTACAGAAAGTGATACAAATACAGATACAATATGATGAACAAAACCTGCCAGCTAACAAATCAATTTGTTTCATTTGAGTTGAGTCACTAAGTGAATTGTCTGTAATTTATGAGACCTTGACAACCTACGTCAGTCTTTTGTCTAGAATCCTCGACATGTAGTCAGGCTGTAAGTCGTAAATATTGTCTTTTAATCAAAGGATGTCAAATATCATTTAGCCTCTCTTTAGTAGACCTGCCACTGGACTGCAGTACCCCCTTATCACCACACATGCCCGACACCCTGTAAAAAACATTTGCTTGGTATAAAAGATGGGCAAAATGACAGCTCCCATGAAGTGAAGCCAAATCATCTAGATTGACAGCCCACACTGACTCCTGATTGGTTGAACATTTGTATGTACTGGCAGGACATCAATACCACAGCTCGACTATACCATCACTACCATGGCTCCAAATGATTTCAATAGCGCAAAAGAGGGGGGCGTTCG
This sequence comes from Hippoglossus stenolepis, assembly GCF_022539355.2. Taxonomy (NCBI): domain Eukaryota; kingdom Metazoa; phylum Chordata; class Actinopteri; order Pleuronectiformes; family Pleuronectidae; genus Hippoglossus; species Hippoglossus stenolepis. Next base: position 11,918,905 of record NC_061483.1, read on the forward strand.
TATTTCGGCTTCATTTTCGTACAATGCGATGAAGTGGAGATACATCGTCCAACTTTATATCCAGTTTATTGTCCAACCTCATAAAGGGAGAGTCTTTTCAGGGCCATTACACACATGTCTTGTTGACTTGAAATGATGTCATCATTGATGGAGAACTGTGGCTATGGTCACCTTGAGCTCAATCAAAATCACATTGTGTGTCGTGACTGAATGTTCCACTTTTTTACTTGTTTTAAATGATTGTTTAGAGAAACATACACAACATAACCAGATTAACATTTTACAGACTCAGTTTTTCAAATAATTTATACCAGTATATATAGCTGGTAAACGAGTGGAGGTTCACTGATACAACAAGAGATACAGCGATTGTTGTGCACGAGTGTGTCTGTGTTTTAGAACCAGAGGTTTTCATCTCAGCCAGAGGCCACAGTCTCCACATTCCTTATTTCCAAGCCTCACTTCTGCTGATGACTCATCTCCCCTGCCTTATTACAGGGAGCAGCACTCACTCTCCATCGTCGGACTACAGGATTACTTTACTGCTCACACCTTATAATGAAATGGAGAGGTCGATGCAAAAGGTAGTGAGGGGCGACAAATTGATTGTAAACTGTTTCTGACTATCTGTTTATAGGGAGGGATTCAGGTGTCACAAGGAGGTGCATTTTCTGAATTATAAGGAAAAAGACATTTACCCTGGGACAAGGAGAATATGCTAAGTACATCACACAGATGACATGAGAAACAGTGATTTTAAATCTCACTAAAGCAGATCCTTGAATCAGTGTTCCAAAAACATGGTAATGTATGGGAGCTGCTATTTTGGGGAGGTTATATGTTATATAAAACAAAATGAAGACACAACAATGTGAAAAGCCTGAGGTGTCCATGAATCAATGTGTGTGTGTGTGTGAGACAGCCAGACTAAAGAGGCTGTTGGCAATTCATACCATTAGTTTTCATTTGGAGTTGAATTGTGTTTAAGGTCAATTAAGATTTATCTTAGTGGATGAAGACGAGCTCAGACAAGGTGTCAAGTGGCTCCTGCATCATCTCCATCTCCTCCCGGTTCAGCTTCAGACTCTCTCTTACTAGTCCCTTTATTGTGAAACCAGATAATGGAATAATAATGGAAATTCCCAGCTCCTGTTATGCTGCACTATTCAATGACTCGACCGTCTCACAAGCTGCCCGTAAACAACAGATAGAGAGAACAGACACCTCATCGCTGAATAGTCCAACATCTACCAAACTAAAGAACTAGAAATTTTTTCTCAGGAGTTGATGGAGACCAAATCAGAATTAAAAAAACAGATTCAGTTAATCAAGCGGCAAGAAACAAGACTAACATCCTTCAAAAAGCAATGATGGCATCATTCATGTCAGTAAGTTGCAAACTGTAAACAGTAGACTGAAGCTCATGGAAACAAGCAGAAACAAGTTGTGAATGTAACAATGACCATCGTCTTTTAAGTTTATACAGTGAACTTGTTAGGGAACATTTTCCTTTTTACAGATTACAAAGCAAAATTATCATTCATTTCTGTTTCTGTCCACTGATGAAGGTAAATCCAAATTCTCTTTTAGCTCCATATTTGGTCTCCACCTGCTTTTGAGTGAAATATCAGGCACTTAAGCTGCCGTTAAGCCACTATGTTTCCGAACTAGTCAGGGAAGCTGAGAGTAAGTCAGAAGTAGATTTGAGATAAAGGTTTACATCATGATGTCATATTAATTGCAGCAGTGCAATATTTGGGATTTTAGCATTACTTTTATCAGCCGACAAAATTTTACACCAGAATTTTTACAGTTTATATAAGAACAAAAATCAAACTTGAACACCAACCCACTGTCAGACGTTGTGACTAATGTTCATTGTGTTCTACATTTATCCATCAGACAGGCTACTTAGAAAATACACAGAATAAATAAAAAAATGTCATCAAATATTGTAAAAGAAAAAGCCTCTATGCTACTCCTAAATTTTTACTTTCATAAACAAAGTAAAAAAAAATTTCAAAGCAAATCTTTTGCCTTGCAGTTACACCCCTTGCAAGTAGGGGTCAGCATCTGAAAAAGACGCCATGAGAGCAGTGATCGGAGTGATCAGAAGCAGTAAAGTTGCAAACCACACAGCTAAACAATGAAATGAATCTCCCTAGTAGTTCTGTAAAGCCGCGGGGAGTCATTTGACACACTGTTACTATAAAAATGTTTATTATAGCTTCATTCACTGTAGCGTTGTCGTGTCTGACTGCAGATTTATTCTCCAGCAGTGGTTTGTAACGAGTGTGGAAGTCTCCGACAAACGATGTGGTCCTGCCGATTGGGACGTCATATTAGAAACTGTGTATTGTTGTTTCATTTGGAAGACTTACTGCCAGATATACGACTCCACCGGGATGATAATATTGCTCAGTGTCGGCTGGATGTGTAATTAGGCATCACACGTCTGCCATGTTCATCAGCTTCATTAGGTGTGATAACAATTTTAAAACACAAAAGCACCTAGCTGATTGTTTTGGTGCTCTTCTGCCCTCTACTGGCCAAAAATTGATTATTGCATCTTTAAGTGTAGAGCTCATCATCTCCATTGTCACTGGGTAAATAACACTGCTGAGACTCCACAATCTGAGAATTTGTACTCTGCGGTGTGTACATCTATTATTCATGTTGTATACTAAGAAGACGTGGGAGAATTTAAATTCTCAAAAATGCTTTAAATATACTGTTGATTGCTGCCTGTGCTGGCTTCATCACCCTGTTTACGATATCCTCTTTATTTATCACTGGCACATGCATCGGGCTCAGTATGTTCAATAACCCTCATTTTCTCTTCCTTTATGATTTAATCAGTGAATGTTGGCAGGAGCCTAATGGCAAGGCCAGTGATGAGTCAGCCAGGCTGCAGTTTTGGGAGCTGGAGGTGAGAATAACACTGAGGGGAGGAGGAAGGCAGGGACACGGAGAAAACACAAACAGAAAGCAGGGCAGGGAATGAGGGATACTGTTGTGAATTGAACAACATTGAATTTGTAGACAGGATATATTTTTTTCCCTCTGGTAGTCACGCAGCTAAAGAATTGTTGGAATGCAAAAGGTCTGCTCCGGCTGAAACACCCCATTAATTGTGCTCTTTGAAATGTTTAACATCGTGATGACCACAAATCTTTGAAATGAGCAGATTTGTTCCGTGCATGGATCTCATTCCAGCCCGAGGATGCCTTTCCTTAATCAGGAGTCTAGGTCTGACCTGCCCTCGTATTCGCTGGCTGTCATTGAAGCAGCTGCACTTGGTTAGGATAACACAAACATCAATGTTGTTGAAAATGTTTCCTCCATGTTAGGCTCACTTATATACCTCCTATCAAGCTGAATGATGAGCCAGACTTGTAGTACAGGCTTCAGCATTCCTTCCATATCCAACCAAATACCACTGTGACAGGAGAGTTCCATGCCTGTGTTTAGTCCATGGCCCAACGTCTTTATTTTCAAACATTACAGTAAATGGGATGTTAGTTATGGACCCATTTAATAGTTGACTGTATTTTCACTGCCAGAGGAATCTAGTGACATTTTTTGGGCATGATACAACGCAGTTCCGACAGTGTGGTATTTTCATTAATAACACTCAAGCTGTTCCTGTTCCTGTTATTGAACCATAGACATTAAATATGTTAGAAAGTAACCTTCAGCTGTTGAAGTTTATGAGAGCTCATTTTATTTTATTTCACTCTCAACCCAACGTTATTGTATATTCATATGTATATATTTGTATGTATATATTGACGTTGTTTTTTAAATTTGTACACTACAACAAATTGGCAAAGTAGTGTCTTTAAATAAGAACATGGATTTTTGAGAACTTTGTTTCCTCACTGATTCAAACATTTTTACAGTGTAAATAAATTTGTGAATAGGATACAAAGGTGCGAGGGCTACATATAACAACCAACTGAATGTCCCTCCCCCTCCCCTGTTTGTGTGTGTGTGTGTGTGTGTGTGTGTGTGTGTGTGTGTGTGTGTGTGTGTGTGTGTGTGTAGGAGTATCTATGGTGGCCTAAAGGTGACATAAAAACACAAAAGGCTCACTCAGGAGCCATTGTTTGGTTTTTCCCTCCTGGGCTCCTGTAGAAACATGGTGGTGCAACATGGTTGACGTGGAAGAGTAGGACCAGCTCCTGACATAGATTTAAAGGGGTCATTCTGAGGTAACAAAAACTATAACGATTCTTAGTTTCAGGTGAATGTACACAAATAACAACATCATTATGAATATTATCTCCCAGTTTTGCCAGTAGATCCCACTAAATTCCCCCAAAAAATATTTTTTTTACAGTGTAAGGTTTTCGAACTTAATATTTCATAGCCTGATGAGAATCCAGACTTAAAGGAACAGTTTAAGTTAGAGTTATATGAGAAGATTCATACTCCTGTCTGAGTATGTGGCTGAAATCAGGCAATAATTAGCTTAGCTTAGCATTAAGAATGGAAACAGAAGCTAGTCTTGGACTTGAAAGTCCACCTACTAACATCTTTAAAGCTCTGTAATTATTAGATTTAATCTCAATTGTGCTAACTCTAAACAAATAGAAACATGTAAACAACATGTTGTTGTTTGAACCAAAAGAAACAGTTTCTTGGCTGGCTATAGAGACTTTCTGAGGTGAAGTTTCCCGTCATCTTCGAGGTGATGACAAGACTCTTTTAAGATTTAAACAAACACGATATTACATGTTGACTATTTAAATTTTGTTACAAGCCATGTCCCTTATTTTCTTGGCTTTTCGCTAAGGTTAGCCAATTAGCTGCTTGCTCTGACTTCATGTTTAGCATATGGACATCGTGTCGAGCTTCTAATCTAATGCTCTGCAAGCAAATGAATAAAACGACAATAATTTCCCTGCATGTATGTTCTCTACAAAGGCTCTGTTTTAATGATCTAAGGTTTAAAGTATAGGGTGCTAGCGCATTTTGGGTGTGCCCACTTTTGCTCGTTCAATTCAGTGGGGTTGTACTTAGTCTCTTAAATAATCATGGATGTGTACCAGCGCAGCTGTCCGGGGCAACTTGAGGCTCGGTATCTTGCCCATGGATAATTCAACGTGCTTACTGGAAGAGCCAGGGATCAAACCACCAACCCTCTTAATGGTGGATGACCCATTAAGAGGGTGGTTTAGGGGTTTTGTGTTATTCTGACTAGAGAAAAGAGCTGAGACACAGTGGGTAAAATAAGCGAAGTATCGTTAGTGGTCTTGTTTTGTTTATGCAGCTCAGAACCTGTTTCTTACTCAGCCTTCACATTTCAGCATAAAACTCAAGCAATGTTCTTGGTTTTTTTCCCCTCCTTCTCAGTGGCCACCTTGTAACAAGCCCTGTCGATAATGGTAAAGATTTTTTGCACTCATAATGAGCAGAGCTCAAAGGTGGTTCACACTCATTTTATCATTGCCAAAAAATGATTTATTCTATATTTCTGTCCATGCAGCCACAGTGTCCACAGGCACCTGAGTGAAGCACATGTTTGTAAACTGATACGACTCATATGGAATCGAGCTGGTTTCTGGTATAAATGTCCTCATAGAAAATGCCACTGTCACATAAAGGTGTTAAATTAGTGTGAAAATATGTGAATTTGAATTAATTATGTATTCAAGATCTGGGCATGAAATGTCATTGTGACATTGACAGTCTGTGAGCTGACTTTCAAAGAAAAGGAGGATGATGCGTGAGATTAGGTGTTGAATGATGGATAGAAGTACCAAGAAATGATGAGGTTCAGGAGAGAGTGTTCTGTTAATTATGCTGTAACATTGATAGCACTGGGTTTCTCTTATTTACTTTTACCACTGCAAAAAAACATTCATCTTGGGATGTGACCTGGTTTGAAGTTCAGCTTTAAAAACTGTTTTAAAACAATAACATATTCTCGCCCTTGCACCTCACTCTTGGAACCCTTGGCAGATGTTTTCCCAGTAATGTTAATAAAATAGGATTTATAGACTCCTAAATAGAAACTGACTTGTTAAAATTGACTTTTCGAAGTGTACGAACTCAGGTGCCACCTTTTTCAGAAGCTGGATATTTTGATGGAGGCGACTGACAAAGACGTGTCCTTCAGAGGATCCAGAGGCGAGGTGGAACAGGTGTGTTCGTGCAGCTCTTCTCGTCTCTGGAATTCAAAGATTTCTATCACCAGGATTCTGCCGTAAAACAGAAATATACCAGCAGTCAGCTGAGGGCAACTCGTGCAGCATTTTAAGCAAGCTGGAGGTGATAAGCAACATGCAAATATAGAGCACAGTGTATGTGTGCACACCAATCAGCCACGACATTAAAACAGCTAAGTGGTCTACAACAGTGTTTTTTGTTGTTGATTAGGAAAATGGTTGTAGTGAAGATTGTGGTAATGTTGCTTTTTATGAATATGTTGATGTCACGTTAAGGCTTTCCTCTAATCGTATACTGCCTTGAATCAGGTAGGATTGTATCATATTGTAGCGTATAGTCGCGTATCGTATATTGTATCACATAAAATTTGTACTGTATTGTAACATACCGTATAATTTTTTATCGTACAGTATCATATCATATTGAATTGTATTGTATCATATAAAAATGTTTTATATCATATATTATATCATATTGCATCGTAGGAACTATCGAATCACATAGTATTTTATCACATAGAAACATATCATAGCAGATCCTCATATCATATTATATCATATTGCATCATAATGTATTGTATCATAGACACAGGGATAACATGTGAACTCCACACAGGAGCCATGGCCTTCTTTCTACGACCAGCCAACGACTGTGCTGCCCCCACAACAAATACGACACAAAGAATCTCTGACTGAACTCTCAATCCCACGACACTTGTGAAATAAACAGCCTGCCCACACAGGTGTCATGACCTGATTGGCCCTTTTCTCGGGGCTGCGTGGGTTAAGTGCACCGCTGACGTCTTTCTAACTCACCTGCTATTCTGTTGTACCTCTTAGGGCAATTCACACATCTTCGTGTGATCTCCCAAAATGTTCATCATAGCTCCACCTAATGCAGCTTGAGCAAAGGTCTTAATCAGCTCGAGCAACTGAAAAAAAACCCTGTGTGGGTGTGCAGGGCCTCAAAAATTCAAACGAGAGCCAAGACCAGTTTATGTGAAAAAAACCACACATTCTGTCACTTAACTAAAAGTATCTGCATTCCGACCGGTTGCTCATACAGTGGTGTGAATGAATTTACCAAGCTGTCATAGACTTTTGTCATGTTTTATGTGGGTTCACTTGGCATCAGCTTGGTTTTTAATCATCCTCTGCACTTCTCGTCATTAGAGGGCAGAGAGAGTTGTGGGTCCAGAGAGGACATGGATTAAAAAAGTTTGTACTTTATGGGAGTTTTCTGGAACAGCTTGCTCACTCGTGATGATTCCTACTCCACTTATCTATCTTTGGTTTGCAGTTCTTGTGCACGATCCCCCAACAAATCATATCTATCTGTTGCCATCATGCTGGCTTTCCTTTTTAAAGTTTGTCAAAGTTGGAGCTACTTCACAGCCTTTAGGTGAACAAATCACAGCATTAACCTCAGCATTTGATGCATGTCTCCGTACAGATATGGGATTACAAATGCGTCTATCAGGCTGTCAGGTTATGTCAGGCTACAGCTGTTTTCAGACATGAACTCCGGAAAAGGTCTGGACTTGATTTGTTGGCCTTTCACATATAAAGAATGCAGCAGATGTCAGATGCGTTCACAACATCAGGATAGTGTCCGGAACATTCAGGCGACGTTAGGCGAGATATTTATATTCTTTTGGGTTTTTTTCCCACTTTTTTCACTTACGTGGACTTTTTTGGGGCTCAGACAGAATGAAGTCTCTTGTCTGTGTAGTTAATGCAAAACACTGTTTGTAATTCCTCTAAGTATTTTAAACTTATCTCAGCTGCCTACATACCTTTCCTGTGAGTCTTGAGGAAAAAAAACAAAGGACCAGGGTCCTGGTCCTTTGTTTTATTATCTTTGCCACTTATCTTGCATGAAAACATATTCTACCATTAAAAACTGCTAAAATGTTTTAATGAAGTCCAGACTGTAGCAACAAATCATTTACCTCAGTTAATAAAGATACTGCATTTCGGTCCAAGCGCTGCAAATACAGTCCATACTAACAATGTAAGTGCATTTCATAAAGTTTTATGATCAAATGAAATTGCCATCATAACATCCGAGAAATAGTGTGATGCTGAAACAAATATGATAATGTGGTTTGTGGCAAGAGTTGGATGAGAAAATGGACTCAAATCTCAGTTCTCAGGTGTGAAGAATGAAGCTATACAGCACAAAAACTGGGACCATGACAGCTTTCTCGTCAACGGGTTATATCTTAGTTTGTTAAATCAAAACGAAAACTAAAGTGTAAAAACTACAAGGTCTTCGAGTTCTGAAAGAGTCAGTGGAGACACCGAGCCAAAGACCGATGAAACAAATATATCCCATGAAATCGCAAATTTCCAGTGGCCTTGGAATGTCAACTTGACCAGAGATGATATAGCAAGCAGGAATGATTTGATGGACCTCTCAGATCCACTTATCTGGCCTCCTGACATAATTATGTCTCTCTTGGACGCACAGAGCTGCCAAAGATATTACAGCTTAAAATCTTTGTAGCCGCCATGTACCCTCTTCTGATAACATTAAACATTAATCAAGTCACCCTTAAGCAGCAGACAGGTACCAGGAGGCCAGTAGGGCTGCAGCTTCTGCAGTCATGGAGTCGTGGAGTTCAGGGAGGCGATGGAGAAGGACATTCAGTTAGCTTCAAGTTCGATCTGGCAGTTGAACCAAAAACTCAGGAATAGAAAGCCGGGCTTGTCTGAGGCTGCGTTCAGGTGCGGAAGAGAATTGCCAATTCTTCCAAGAACGACCAATTTGGAGACCGGGGTAGACCCAGAACCAGCTGGAGGATTATGTATCCAATCTGGCCTGGGATCACCTCGGGATCCCCCTAGAGGAGCCAGGAAGGGTTCACCCTTATGATCCAACTAACTAAATTGCTCTACATTTTCACAGGTTTGTTTTTTTTGCTCTTTCTGAAAAATTCAATATGTGTATTCAAATCCTCTCTAGATGTTAATGTCATATTTAGTAGAGAAAGCTCTTGCATTATCCACATGAAGCATTTAAATGTACCATGTTATTTAGGTCCTGTGGACTGTCTGAAATTTATATAAGGAGACAAATTAAAATACTTACAGAATTGTTGTGGTTTAATAAAATGAAATAACTCTCACACAGCAGTATCTTGTATATACCAGCTAAGTGATATTTGTGATTTTATTTGCTCAAACATTTTACTGAAGCTTCTGTTCTCAGTGACTTTCCACTTCACCTACAGTAAACAAATCCTGTAAGCTTGGGTGAGAGAGCAGGCCAGATCTGGCTCACCAGCTGCCTGTTCTCGGCAGGAACTTGTTACATCTGTTGTCTGGGTGCTGTGACTTTTACTTTTCACTTTCCTCCACTTGTTCTTTGTCATATCAGCCATGTGGGCATTGAGCTCTTTATACTTCTATAGACTCATTCCAAGGTAATTTGAACAAATTCCTAAATAAAGTCAAGCAAAAATATTAGTGGCTTTAAAAGCCTGAATTGCTATAGCTTCAACAGAAATGAGGAAATCGAAATGGACATAATCACTTTGAACTGTTCTTCAATGGCTCACATTGAGATCATCCTTTGCTACAGAAATCTGCTGTAAGTGTCACTGATTAATTTTATTGCAAAAAAAGAGTTTTATTTTCTCTTTGATCCACATAAATAGAGCTCATGCATTTACACTTGCCAGCTGGCTTGATTATTTACTGTTGCATAAAGTCGTCGTGGAAATAATCATTATATACAAATATATATAATACATGACTATGTTAATGAGAAAGGAATTGCTTGTTCTTCACAGCTTTAGTTCTGTTCTCAAAGTGTTGTTTTTAAGAGACATCTGTTTTCAGTGAAAAAGCTCTACCACCTGACCAAAGACTGTAAATAAAGACTGATGACATGACAGCTCCCTCAAAGTAAAGCCAAAACATCCTGATAGCCCCCTGGTGGCTGGCTGACTCAAATCCATTTTCTTTAAACATCAAACATTTGCGAAGACATTTTTTTTTGTTCCCATTTTCTGCTGGTGCATGTAAAGTTCATTGGTGCGTTACTGTCTATCAGAGGAATAGTTTCAAACCATTGACTGTAAATAAAGATGGATGACGTGACAGCTCCCCAAAAGTGAAGCCAAAACATCTTGATAGCCCCCTGGTGGCTGGCTGCAGTATAGGTCATAAACCTGGCCTCCTCTGTGTAAGTGGATGGGACATGGACGGTGAAAACATTTCTAAATACAAACAATTGATCCACATATATATATTCGTATATATATATATATACACACTGCAGTGTTTTCAGTTTTCTTACTCTTATTGTCTTTAAGAGATTTTTACAATGTGAGATTATACGATCCAAAACTGATGCAGAGAAACACCAAACAAATGTAGAAACCAGCTCCATATAAGCTTGTGTACAGTGGGTGTGTGTAAGTGTGTTAGCATTCATTGTGGGCGTATGCATTTGTGTTGCATGACGCAGACCATCAATTGTCGGGGCAACTTCCAGCAATCTTGAAGAGAAAGAAACCAGAGGAGCAATCCTCCTTGTGGTTCACAGCGGTTACGCAGTAAGAGCAGTTAAAGCATGTTAAGTTCTCATTGATTGTAAATGTGCAGATGATTGAGCTGCTCTGCTCAGCATATGGAAGTGCTGAAAAAAAACAACAAAATGTTTGCCTCATCACTCCTCATTTTCCATTGCTCACACAAACAGTCATTCCCTTTCAGTCTCTCTGCATTTCTTTGCTTCATGATTCCTTTATTAACAGCATCTCATCAAACACACGCCTAGAGGTCTTTGGGAAAGCCTTGCTTAACTGTGCTGGCAGAAATATGTGCGCAAGAGAGATCCAGGGACGTGATTCAGCCCTCTGATGTTTCTCATAGAGGACATCGGCTGAGAAATTATTAATTAGTTTTGCATAAGAGTGGTAGGGTGGAAATACTATCAGCTATACTTAGGGCTATACACTTTGGCTCCTATAGAGTGGCATGGTTTCTCTCAGTGGACAGGTGGGCTTGTTTACAGTGTTTATATTTAAACTGGGTATTCCTATCCATTGTATTAGTGTAATGGCTTACAGTAATGACACACACTGATCAGCCACAACATTAAAACCATTAAAACCGGTAACTGGTTTTAATGTTCTTGTATATATACAGTATGTATACAGTATATATATATCTGATTCTCATAAAAGGCCCATCTCCAGTAATACACACCTACACAGGCGGGTGCAAAACACACGCACACTCTGCTTGTCACACACACACACACACAGCTGCTCGTAAACAAAGCGAAACCGATTCCTCTACAGAGAAGTGTTGTCTCTTAACTACCTGGAAAATCCAGCCTATTAATAGAATTCTACCAAGGTGTGAGTGCACTCGGATTTTTAAAGGGAATGGGATTGGTTCATTTCATGTTATGCTCAAAACACCCCCCCCCCCCTGATTAATTAAGAGACTAAATACAACCCTTTCGAACCACGAGTCTGGCACAGCAAAAAAAATTCAGCTTTTAAACGGAAAGTGGAATTAGAGACCTTCTAGTGCCATTTGCTTTAGAACATTGAATCATGAATAGAAATTCACAGCAATTCATCCCTCAAAATAAGTGAAAAAGCTCCAAAATTTTGCGACCTGTAAGTGAACAGTTTACAGCATTTAGCAGCTAAAGACCCTCACGTTTCCCCGAACAGTTGGATGAGACAAAAAAAAAGAGCTAAAAGAGAGTAAATATTGGACATATGTTCAGAAAAATTACCTCAGATGAATGATGGTGCTGCTCCATAATTCTTGTCAGTGATGTGTTTACAACTTGTTTTCCATGAAAGATGAGAAGTCCACAACAATAGAGCCAATCTTGTCTGTGGAGATATTTGAACCCAGAGCCTCTGTTCTGTGAATCGACTATAGCCTAACTGCTGAGCCACACATAGTTATCAAAAATGTTAAATGTCATTATGCAACCAAGCCAAGCTAACGGAAGATGTAGTGTTAATGAACTAAAATTAGACTTCAGTGGCTACAGTAATGAATCATTAGCAGATGAATAATATCAAATTAGCCTCTTCAAAGAAATGTTAATGATCCAGACTGGACTAATTTTATTTACTATGGACTCTTTGACCTCTTGTTTGCCAGTTAACATCGATGAATGGATGGATGGATGGAAAGGTAGCTGGTAGATAAACAGATAGATGGATGGATGGATGAATGATGGATATTCAGACAGAGACAGACCAATATATATATATATATAGATAGATAGATAGATAGATAGATAGATAAGACAAATTGTATTTATAATGGACTGTTTGACCTCTTGTTTGCCCGTCAACATGGATGGATGGATGGATGGATGGATGGATGGATGATGGATTGATGGATGGACGGATGGGTGGATAGATAGATAGGTCCATTCATTTGAGTGGGAAATGTTGACCCCACTTTAAACATCGCATCACACACACACACACACACACACACACACACACACACACACACACACACACACACACACACACACACACACACACACACACACACACACACACACACACGCACACACACAGTGAGTTAGGAGCAGAGAGAGAGTGTGTGATCCCATATTTTGTTTGCTGAAAGTGCTTTAACAGCAGCATGTAAAAATAGGCTCAGAGGAGACAGAATCTTTAAACAGCTCCTTTACAAGAAAATGCCGACACTGTGATGCTGTGCTCAAGTGTTCATGTACTTCTGTTCATCCTCACATCTTTGGGCCAGTTGTTTAATTGAATCTGTTGATTGCTATATTAATAGTAACATGTTTCAGTGAATGACTCCATGTTTTGGGAGGGTTTGATGACTCATAGCTTGTTGACATGGAGACCAAAATAGCAGCCAAATGGAAGAGGACATTCAGTCTACCCTTGAGACTTTACACGATGGTGGAGGAAATAGAGAGAGAAAGATAGAAGGAGAGAGAGGAGTGACAGAAGGAGAGAGGAGAGGAGCTTAGAGAACTATGAAGGTTTGTGTTGTATAAGCCAACGGTGAGTCACACTCATCGTTTGAATCTTGAGAACTAATAGAAAATCGTTTGTTTTCTCTCACCAGGGAGTGGGTTAACTCTGAAAGGACAAAAAAGGAAATAGGGTGATTTGAGAAACAAGAAGGAGTTCTCTTATGCAATGTATGTCAGGGTCAGTGCAAAGTGGCTTGAGGTTTTGGTGCACCGGGTGCATTACCTACTCACAGTGGGTCAGGTGAGGTTCGAGGACGTAGTTGACTGCTCAAATGTGTCATAACACACACATGATTTTTACATTCTCAGAGGCAAACATCTGTTTTTCAGCCTGCCTGGCTCTGTGGATGGTTGATAAAACTTTATACAGACCTGTCATGATCCTCAGAGGATGCATCTACCGACATTTCGTCGATCTGCACCATGAGGCACATAGTTGTGGCTTTGGGAACTATTGATCGATTGCCATGAAATTTGGTGTAGCTATTCAGGCCCTCCTTTAAGATGAAATTTTATAACTTTGGTCATTTGCTTTTCTTCTAGTGCCACCACAAGGTAAAAATACTTTGGTTCATGACTATTTACCAGACACTAATGGTATTTGTGCTGCCTGCTCATTGTCGGGTGTCCTCTGTGTTAGGTGTTGATTCGCAAATGAGAATGTTAGCATGCTGATGTTAACATTTAGCGCAAAGCAGCACTGTGGCTCACACAATAATTAGCAAGGCTGTAGATTCTTGAGCTGCTTTCAGACATGCACTTGAGTCCGGATATTTTACTGAAACGCTTCCTACCAGTCCCCAAGTTCAATGTCTGGAAAAAGTCTGAGTGACCCCATGTGGGAATAAAGTGGGTGTGTCAATGATGTTTCTAACACTCGACAGATGCAAAACAGAAATGAAAAGAATACAAATTCATCAGGATAAAAAAGAGGCGTTAACTTGGGAAGAGAATGAGATTTGAGAACTTTCTGCGATAAAGGCGCTGGTGTCGATCTGCTGTAAACAAAACGGAGCAGAATTTGTTCATCTTGTGCATTTGGTGCACAGTAGCAATCACGGGATGAAGGCGTGGTAGCGAGGTCTCACCGATACACATGCTCGGCCAATCGCAAGCCAGTCTCAGCTTTTCACCCTGTTTTTATGGCATCAAACCAAACAAACCCCAAAAATAAACACTTGAAGAAGCATCAATGTGATACTACTACTTAACTACTTGAAATGACAGAAACCATCTTTGAGAAAAATGTATTTGACGTGTACTTTTTTGGTGTGTTCCATGTGCCATCCACTAACATGTAGGAGTTGGGGTTTATGAAGTATACTTGAGCCAGCCACTAGGTGGAGATCGAGACGCTTTGGCTTCACTTTTGGGGAGCAATCATTTCATCCAACTTTATATGCAGTGATTTGAAATGTTTAAAGGCAACGCACCAATAAACATAACATGCACCAACCAAGGAGCAAAAAAAGAGATTTTAGTAAACTGGGATGCAAGCAAAGATTTTCTGTAAATGTTTTAAAACAAAGAAAAGTCATTTGAATCATTTTTTAAGGCTTCAGGACATACATTTGTTTACAAGAAAACTCCATATGGTGCCTTTAGGTTTTAGTTACAAAATCTTAAACATTAGTATTCATAAGAAAACGAGAATGAAAATGTGATTTCCGTTTGTTCTTTCTGCTTCGCTCCTTCTCAGGGATTTCAGATGAACCTCGCCAATCCCTGTTTATCCTGCAGGATCATATAACAATTAGACATAGAGCAAATTTAACAGTCCCACAGAATATTTTACGCAGAACCTCACACTCATACTTTATCTACACAATGTCATTATAGATCATCCAAAAGTCATATGAATCACATTTTAATTTCCACAATATGAATCCTAACGTGAGCTTGCTTCATTAGATGTCCTCTCCTGAGGAACAAGGAGACCCTCCGCAATTACAGCATCACAAAATTTAACAGTGGACCAGTTTATTAGACTTTAGATTTTTCTGCAGTTAATTCCACACAACAGCCGTAAACAATAGATTGAGATTACACTTTGTCAATACTTTAAACCCAAACATGTTACAAACTTGCAGCCTTTTAACTGATTTCCCCCTACACACTGTTCAAATTACACCACTGTTTATTTTCATTGTCTACACCCAGTAGACTTGAGGGCACACAAAAGGAAAGCAGCATGGTTTTCTGGTGCTCCATCAATTGCAAATGTAGTTCCACAATGAAGGCGGGATAAGCCAAACCTCGCCATCAGCGGGACCTTCAGATTGAGAGGTTGAAAATTAATCTGACAGCATGCTTTCAAAAGACAGCCTGGAGCTACAGGACACACACGGGCTAATATTTGTTTCTGTGTTTCTCGTGCCTCTGTGCTTTTCAATTATTATGTTTTGGGACTGTCGTGGCAGAGTTTCACACTGGTTGGTTCTCTGTGACTAAAAAGGTCCACATTTAATTTATCATCAACTGGGAGCTTTTCTTTTCCTCAGCGGTGACAGTTTGTGAACGTTTAGCTGATTTATTTATAAGCTGAAACAACAAAAACCCAAACAACAGGAAGGTGCATTATACTGTAATATAAACAGCTGAAACAATAAGTCAATGAATCAAGGAGCATAATACCTTGTTATAAAAGTATTTTTGGTAGTTGATTAATTGTTTATAAGTTGTTGTTTTTTTAAGTGTCAAAAACGTCCTTGTTCCAATTGCTGAAATTTGATTATTTTACTTATCTATAAGTTTAAGTTGAATAGATCAAAGAAATGAATGATTCTAATTAATTAATGAAGAATGAAATTAATCCTGAGTTGCTGCCCTGGTATGAATTAATTGTCCCAATAGACACTAATTATCTAAAGTGTTATCTCTTGATTGTTTGTCGTTGCATATTTTCATCTCATATCTGTGCATTGAAGTTTTGTGGGTAAAAGTTTGAAATAACTTACTTCAGAAATATTATATTACTTAATACATTTGCACCCCTCTGACAGAAGGGAAATTATAATACAATTACATGATACATGCGGTAAACCCCCTCATTACACTGTCACTTCTGAGCGTTTACAGTGGTCGGACTGATGAAGGCGCATCTTGTTAATCTGAGAGGATTTTCTGTATCGGACAAGTGATGAGAAACAACAGCGAGCTCTGTACTGATGCTAACATTCTCAGCTCGGAGAACATAGCTTGGGGGGACAGTGTCACAATGAGCATTTATACAGACGGAGCGGATGAATGACAGGACCACATGGGCTGATCGTGAAAGAATGCCATGACTGGACATGCATTCTGGGAGATTTTAAATGGCAAAACATCTTCACCTACACAATTTGTGCCACAATGTTCCTCCACTGAGAGACTTTTAACACAATATGAAACATAAGCTCAAATACACGCGAGGCTCTTCAACAACCTAAACCAACCATTCTTTGATTAAAAAAACCTTGAACAATTTGCCCTCTTTTGCTGGTAAGGCATTATATCCATGAGTAACTTTTAATGAGAGTGGTAGCTTAAGGCCTTAAGACTTTGACGCTTCTTTAGAGCAATTTGTCCCCCATTGCTGCTGAGGAATTATATCCATGAGTAACCTTTAATATGAGAATGTTAGCTGTAGGCCTTAATAGTTAACATTTCTAGGTCACCATATCCGCAAGCCTCATCTATCTGAGTCAGTACAACCTGATCCACTTTCTTTATAGGTTTATAGTAAATGTAGTGGCTCTCGGTTGGGGGATTTGAATTGATGCAAATTATAGTCAAGAGCAACAACAGCACATTCAACGAGACGTGAATGGGCAGAACGATGTATGTCCTTTGTACGATATGTACCAAGGTTATTCATATAATACTGTCTGAACCAAATGAACAGTGCTTCATTACCTTGGAACATCAATGGAGACTTTTTTCAAGTTCACTTCACAGCCCGTTCTGTTTCTATGATCCTTTTGCCGGAGATGCTTCTAATTTGTGTCAGCGATGGTCATCTCACAAAAGAAGCTTTATTATCGTCTGGGGAATGACGAACATCAGACCTCCAGTGCAGTTTCTAGAAGAAGGTGATCATTGTGACCACTGACACTCCTCCGAGGACAGACAGATAGCGTCATCTGGCGTTTCGGTCACACTATCCCTTACTCGCTAATAACTCTCCGAGCCTGAGCGTCAAATTGTCCCTCAGGGCTTGCCTTTCTTATTGGGCATCAGAGCTAAAAGGAACAGCCTGGCAGAGAGAGACAAAAAGTGACAATCACTGACATTTTTCAGAGGATACAGTGGAACTGGGTCTCTTATATGACAACAGGGCGGAGAAAGGATTCCAAACAAACCTCAGTAGAAGCAGAATGGCCTGAAAGAAGCTGTGTTGGTCATATCGAAGGAAGAACAAGGAATTAGATGTGTATGCTGCATAATTCAGGGTGACACAGTGGGGCTGTGGTTAGCGTCACAGCAAGAGGTTTCACGGTTTGAATCCCGGTTCAGCTGGGGTCTTTCTGAGTGCAGTATACATGTATACCCAAAGTCCAAAGACATTCAGATTGGTTAATTGGAGAAACTAAATTGACTTTAGGAATTTGAACAGTTGTTTGTCTCTGTATGGTGGACCTCTGGCGACTTGTGCAGGATGTACCCCACCTCTCGCCTGCAGGGATCGGCTCCAGCCCTCAATCTACCCTTATAGGATAAGCAGTACAGGTTATGGATGAAACAATTCTATTCAAATGTTTATAACTGTGTTTTTTAAGTTTATAACTTAGCTTTATTGTTGTAATACTGGAAAATAGTGACAGCTGTGCTTTCATACTTTTTGCCTCGTCTTTTTTGTCGGATGAGGGGATAAGTGTGAAGTTGGGGTTGAAGGTGGAACAAGTGCAAAGGCCATACTGGTACCTAAAGGGTTGTAACACCTGCATTTACCTGCAGTTTGTTGCCTCGTCTTTTTTGTCGGATGAGGGGATAAGTGTGAAGTTGGGGTTGAAGGTGAAACAAGTGCAAAGGCCATACTGGTACCTAAAGGGTTGTAACACCTGCATTTACCTGCAGTTTGTTGCCTCGTCTTTTTTGTCGGATGAGGGGATAAGTGTGAAGTTGGGGTTGAAGGTGGAACAAGTGCAAAGGCCATACTGGTACCTAAAGGGTTGTAACACCTGCATTTACCTGCAGTTTGTTTGGGTTTAAATTGTCAGTCTATAAAACAATCACCACCAGCTAACATGTTTTTTTTCTCTTCATTTTCACAAATGAAACAATCCACACCGACTCCAGATGAGAATGTCCGCTGGTAAAAACGAGCCCATAGGTCAAACAGTTTATTATGACCCGTTACGTATTATGAGGAAATCTTTAGCAGCCACAGATGTTATAGAGATACAAAGTCCGAGTTAGCAGGAGGAATTTGACACAGTAGATCTAAGATTAGATTCCATGTTTATGACTTTAACCATGACAATGACGGTTCTCTAACCTTATTGAGGTACTTATTTCAAGTCTGCTGCATCTGAAAATGACCTCAAATAATGAGTCCAATGTTGCTATCGAGCTTCATATGTGACAAATTTGAGTTGGGGCTTATTATCTGTGGGTTTGTCACTATATGAGCAACCATTTTCACAGTCCCCTGACTTATTATTGATATAAGAATATTGATTAGAGCAGCTTTAATGTCAAAATGTTGCAGCTTGGTCAAGGTGGAGCTAATTCACTGCTAAGTAATATAAATTAAGTCACATTCATAAAATAATAATGAATGATTTCTTCATTGGTAAAATCTCAATCTGACTAAATACATCAAAAAAATGTAGCGCAGTAAAAAGGGACAAGAAGAGAAGCAAGTTAATACAGTCAAATTATGTTCAAGTAACTCAAAATAGTACAAAAGTCCAGTACTTGAGTAAATGTACTTAATTACTTTCCACCACTGCAATTACTTTATTACTTTACTGTAGTTCATGATTTCCTTTAATATTTCAGTTTATTTTGGGTGTTTGGTGTTTGATAATCTGGGTTTTAATTGTTTTCCCGCTTTATAAAACCTGAGAAGACATTGGTTACACATGTTAAAATGATGAATGTATATATCTATTACATTTGAATGCATCCATACTGTTCCTTCAGCTTCCCTCACATGAACTGCATTAATGCTCCTTCCACTGAATACCACATGTACACAGTGTCTCTGTCTGAGCAGCCTGCAGTGTAATACTCCCGGGGAGAAAAATACATGACCGTTGAGTGTGAAAGGAGTTTGGAGCACTGAGAAAATCTAACCACTGTGGGGTAGTGTTTCTCTTCATAAGAACTCAGCTACATCCATGAAAGAAAATAATATAAAAAGAATCTCCACGTCTGTTTGCTTTGTCTGAAATAGCACAACACCAACATGAATTTCTGATGTTTGCACTTATCAAATAATTGTGGACCTTGATTAGTGCTTGTTGCCAAATGGGCTTTAAACATCAAGACAAAGCTTGAAATCAACTTCTCCAACTCTTAATATGAAATAAATGAATCCTAGGGTTGAATATTGGTTTTCAATTAGATCATTTAAGAAAATACTGCCCCTCAGTGCATGTTTTCATTCGTGCCAATACACATATTTTATCAAGGTAATGATCTAATAATAATGCCAGAACTCACTGCTAATCTCTTTGGATGTTTTGGTGGAATCATTCAATGAGGCAAAGTGAAAAGTTCATCGTATTAGTTACAGCACACGACTCCATGTACTCTAAGCAGCACTATACCTGGAATGAAGTTTCTCCACAAATTCAGTCGAGTGGATGATTCATTGTGCTTTGACCTTTCGACTCATGTCTCACTCAGTTAGATCACAAGAGTGATAAGTCATCCCACAACTGCTATGTTTACACACTGAGTAACTGCTGGACTTTATGCATAAAGAGATGCTCTGAGGCTATGTGCCTTACGGCAATGGAACTTCTCGAATAAAAGATAGGTTGGGCATGGAACAAATAAATGTCTTGGTGTAGAAACCTGACCTAAGGCCAAAAGTCATCACTGTCACTCAAAGTTTTTATCTCCATCACAATTCACTGCTTATGTCTTTAACAGGCTTGTTTGTAATGTTACCAACAGTAAAATAAGACAAATGAAATGATCATCTGTGTAGGTCAAGTTCAAGAGTAAAACTGTGAACCATAGCTGATAGATTATTACATTTTATTTATTACTTATGACTGTAACAGTGTTATTTCACTAATGTTGATATGTGGTGAAAAGGCAATATTTGATTTATTAATTTATCTTAGTATATTTTCAGAAATGTTCATATAACTTGACACTTCCTGGACAATCATACTGATATTAATACTAATAAACTTTATTTACGTAAAAAAACAAAATCATAAGACAAAATGTAGCTTAAAGGGTGTTGGACAAGAGAAAATAATTAAAACGACAAGAATAAGACTTATGAGAGCAATGAAAGGTAATAAAACAATAAAATATTGGAAAGATAAAAAGAAGTAAAATCACAGAGAGATTGAAGAGGTATGAGTAGAGGATATAGGTGATAACAAGACAATAGCCCATTCTTAGGTGGAGCCACGCCACTGATGACGTATTGCTTGTAATCCAACCCCAGTGTCGATAATGTTTGTGCTGCAGTTGCTCCGAACGCCTCTGGCTATAAGAATACCAAACATAGTCACCACACCCTGTGCACCTTGTCCCTCATTTGGTTGATTGGTCTTTCCCCATGCACCAGTGATTATCCCATAATGTGAAAGGTGGGGATGCTCTGAGTGCTATGGGTGCTGTCAGGTATTGTAAGAGCTCATGTGTTAGTGGTGTGAGAAGAGGAGCGGGTAACTCATGAGGTAACTTATTATGATGATCATGGCATATACACAATGTAGAGGTCTCGGTAGAGGGTGGACATTTTCAATGGGGTCCAAAAGTCATGTTAGCATTTACGTAGTTTTAGAATTTTGGACCAAACTGCAAGCGTTCACGTCCATTGTGATTTCTTGTCCCATCTAATCAGTCTTTTCAAATATCCAGTACATACAAGGATGCATCGAATGTAACGTGCTCACAATATAAACAAAAAAAAACGGTTGTAAACTCAGAGGTTTGACTGGTACAAAAAGTTTAGACATTATGTCAAGACTATGCCTTAACAGTATTATTTTTCTATGTCTGATATGTTGGGAAAAGTGGTTGAATTTTTCTCATATATGAATGTAATTCAGATTTGGCCTAAATCCCACATCTGGTCCACATTCTGTGTGGAATGATAGCGATTGGACGGTCGGCTCTTGTTTGCCTGATCTGGGCCACAAGTAAGCCAGAGCAATACCACATGTCAATTAAAGGTGTCAAATTAGTTTTGTGCTATAGGGCCATATTCCCCATTTTCCCCATTGGCCACTTTAGGTTCACAAACAGATTACACCTCGCAGAGAACCACATGTTTGCCAAAAGTGACCGAAATATGGGGCATTTTACAAGTGGGCAACTTTAGGCTCACATCCATTTTGTTCCGGCCACAAGAAGGCCAGCAGTGCCTCATCATTGCCTGAGGTGACCCACATCAGTGTGCTATCTGGGACTGGATCCCTGAATTTCTACATTTGGAGACTTCACTTGTTCACTAACGCTGGCTTTGAAAAAAAAGATCATGATCATCGAGTATTTGAAAGAAAGATCTCCTCATTATTATATGCATTGCAGTGGATTTATGTCAAAGTGGTGGTTTATTATTAACTACTGGTGTTTTTAAATGTTCGAGCACTGGATATTTGGAAGCATTCAGAAGTTATAGAAATTGTAGATCACAAACTGAAATTGTTCGATGCATGCTTGATCAAAATGGGTAAGATAGAAGCTCAGTGTGTCGAAATTGTACAAAACATTTGATAGATCAGTTCTAGCTTGTTAGCTCGTAAAATGAATTTATGCTTAATTGACACCTAGTTAAATGGACATGCCAGAGGTTTAGTGTCTTCCTGTAAAAAGCTGTTTGACGGAAGGTGTTTATTCATGCAGCTCCTTGTGCTTTCCTGTGCGTTGTGGGTTAAACAAACAGGAAGTAATAGTTAACCCTTGAAACAGCAATGTACAATCCGTGATGTGCTGTGAGTGTTACTCTGCATTCTTTAACTGGTTTAACTTTTAACGTCATCACATTTCTAAGCTTCACAAAAGGAATGTGCAAACTTCTCATATGATTATGACATAAATACATTTTTAGTTAGTATATATTAAACTCTAAGTATTACTAGTGGTTGGTATTATAAACTGTGTTATTAAATATAGTTGTGTTGTAGATTTATTTTAAATGGATACAATTGCCATTTTTGTCATCAATCTACCTTCAATAACTCATAATGAGAAAGTGTTTATAGAAATCATTTAAAATTTAAAAATCCAAAACTGAAAACTATTTGTTAAAAACGTTTTTAACCCTTTGCTGTGATCTTTGAGATCAGTGTAGAAATTGATTGGAGCTCAACTAAATTGATTAACTCGAGAGTCGTTTCGAAAGTCGCAATTCACACTGAATGGGAAGACAAAACCCAAGTCAAGAGGCTCAAAACCATTTATAAAGCTCTAAGTGATTGAGAATGGAATAGGTTTAGAATCACAAGGAATCTTATGAGAGTTTTCAGTCTGATCAAAATGAGTATACCAGGCAATAAGTGTGTCAGTATGATCAAGAACCCATTAGTCACCAGCCATTTTCCGACCTCTGGAGAATGTCCGCAGTATCGCATTAAGACTTTCTCCGGAGGTTGCTTTTCCCCATGAACAACGCAGTGGGAGATTCTTAAAAACACAGAAATCTCCAGAGCGTTCAGGTGAGGGCTGGTGCGGCAGGAGGAGGGAGAACAGAGCTCCAGAAGTTGGAAGGACAACCATCTCACCAGTACGCCATCAGTCAGGCCTTTATAGTAGAGAGGCAAGACAGAAACTATTTCAAATTAAAAGGCATATTACAACTTTCCTGGAGTTTGCCAAACAAACAAATCTGCCCAATAGTGTATGTGACCTGAAACAATGGCGATGGTTCACCTTTCAGCACAGTGATCGGAAGCATACAAGCCAAGGCGACACCGGCTTCAAGAAAAGTCTCAGAATTTCCTTTAGCGGCCAAGCACAAGCTCAGAATTACACCCAGTAGAAGATCTGTGAAGAGACATGAAGACGACAATCTACAGATGCTTCCCATCCAATCTTACTGAGAGAGAGAATCTACCCGGAAGAACGGGACACATTTTCAAAATCCATGTGTGCAAACCTTGACGAGATTTACCCAAGAAAGCATATTCGGGCAAAGGGAATTCGAATGATTTAAGGGGCTGAATACATTTGGAAATTAAAGATTTTAGCTTTTTTATTTTTAATAGATTACACCTAAATAATCTCAAATATCAATTTTTTACTGTAACTAAAACACTCTGTCCAGACGAATGTTGTAGCTCTGTATCTGGAATAATGTTGGTCCATGTAAACTCACCTGAAAACACACATCACATGACTATTTACATTCACTTGGCATTCAGGTGTAACCAGCACGCAGACTGTCTACTGTATAGTTGTATTTCTTGTTACCGCTGTAATATAATTTTGGGATTAACTAAAAGGGGTTTTCACACACAACAAATCCAACCATGATTCAATTGATCTGGTCAATCAAAAATGTTGGTCCGTTGGTCTTTCACACCTGTTATTCTGGTTCAGACTTAACTGAAAGTTCTGAAGTCCAGGCTAAACAAGGCAGATGTGAAAGCCTCCTCAAATGCAGCCCCGGTGTTTTCCAAACTTAAACAAGGCCAGCAGCGTTTTCAACCTTCTCTGTTTTAGGCGCTTGAAAACTCCAGAGTAGTGTGGACACCAGGTGTAAACACACAGTGATGCATTTTTAAACTAAAAAGTAATGTGGACACAGCCTGTGTCTCTTTTTACTCTTGGTCTCTTGTGCCTCTTTGTCTTTTCTACGTTTTCCTTTTGCTGTAATTTTACATCTCTTTGTTGATGCTTTGTGTCTATTTTAAGTGGGTTTGAATCACTTTGTATGTTTTTTAATATATTGTGTTCATTTCACATCTACCTGATGTGCGTTGAGTCTATTTTTAGTCATTTTGAATCTCTTTTGTGTTCATTTTACATCTCTTTGTTGTTCTCTTTGTTGTTGTTTTGTGTCTATTTTTAGTCATTTTGAGTCACTTTGTATGTTTTTTCATCTCTTTGGGGTCATTTTACATTTACTTGTTGTGCTTTGTGTCTATTTTTAGTCATTTTGAATCACTTCTTATATTTTTTCATCTCTTTGTGGTCATTTTACATCTCTTTGTTGTTGTTTTGTGTCTATTTTAGTCATTTTGAATCACTTTGCATGTTACTTTTCAGTGACATTCTGCAGGTGAAGCCCAGGGCCTCCCCTGGCCGTCTGGGCCCCTGGACCCGCCCATGCTCGCAGTGCAGCATGTTTGCAGAGCGGTGTGAGGAGCTGAACACACTCATCCACCTCAGGAAAAGTTTGACCTGGTGTTTTTCCTCCTTCCCAGCAGTGAGTGCTGGTTGTTGGCTGTGCAGACTGACGCTGTGGTGCAGGTTCTCGGTGCAGCACAGGCCGGGCCCAGTGCTGCAGGTTGTCCGGTAGGGTGCCCGCCTGCCTGCAGAGCTGTTGATGTCAGGAGCAGAGGAGGGGGACGTGAGGAATGGCTGAAAACAGACGGTGATCTCCTGCGAGGAAACAGCAAGTGATCGTCCGGTTACCGAGAGTTTCACCGGATCCACTTCACAGCGACGCGACACCAGGCGCCGCTCGGTGTTTTCTCCGGGAGAGGGAGGGGGGTATTTAATGGGACAACGAAAACGCAAAAAAAACGCAAGGTAGGCTCCCGCTCCTGTCGCCAGCTCCGCCGACTGAATGTTCACTCACAGGGGGTCGAGGAGACATGTCCAGCCCCTCGTCCTCGAAGGCAGCTTCTGGGGTTTAACGCTTAACTTTACGTGAACGTGGGTGTTTTTCGCTGGGGGCTCGTTAAACGTGTGATATGTTTTGAGAGGAAAAAAGCGTCATCTCTTCATGCCTCAACCGAGAGAACCGCGCGAGAGGAAGCCCGGAGCAGACTAACACGCCGCGGACAAAGCCTCCCCTTCCCGCCCGCCTTTTCCCTCCCGTCGCCTCCACCTGAACCGACGGGCAGAAACAATGCGTGCGGATCTGCTGTGGATGTGTTTGTGGGCTTTGCTTCGTCCTGCCGCCGCCGGTCAAGGGCAGTCGGCGGCCGTGTGCTCGCCCTCATGCGGCTGCGATGAAGATGGAGGTGCGGACTGCTCCGGCAGAGGACTGACCAGCGTCCCGGCCGGACTCAGTGCTTTCACCTACTATCTGTAAGTGCCACCACCACCACCACCAACATCCAGCAACTCTAAACATGGCTGTGCACTCAACACATGTCCCACAGCGAAGGGCCGCATGTGATGGGATGTTGTTGTGCCAGTGATGGGACACTCCACATCACTAAACTTTCCACTGAAGGAGAAATACCGTGAGGGAAGATATAGTCAGACAGTGTTAGGTAGTGAGGGCTCCAGTCGTGATGTAATGTGTCACAACTCTGTGTCACTTTTACAAACTTTACAACAACTTGTCACCAACTTTCCAGGCACATCTAGAAAAGTTCAATTCCCACCAGAAGCAACGTTAAGCCAGCTTTCAGTGTGGACACGTGTAGGTCTGCAGCTGGAACTTATAAGTTTTCATGATGAGGATGTTAAAGATAATGTTTGATTATTTAGCACCTTTTTCACGAACAAAAGTCACAAAGTGCTCTACAAAGAAACACACTAAGAGAAGAGTAGGTAGAGGCGACACACAAACATTTAAAGCAGACAACTTAAGACGATCAGTCTTAGAAAACAGTCAAAATACCCTTTTCATTTTTCCTGAAAAAGTGACATCTTTAAATATCCTCTTTTCTCAGATCGTCAGTCAAAAACCCAAAGAGCTTCCAATTTGACAGAGAGAAGCATCCAATTCTCACATTTTAACAAGCGTCAACCCGTAAAAGTTTTAAAATTTGGTTAATCGATGAACAAAATCATTATTCAATTATCCAAGTAATTGGCAACTCATTTTCCGGCAAATCAACGTATCTATTAATCGACTAATAGCTGCGTGTTGTCATTCTGGAATAGTTTAGTCAATTTATCTACAGAGACAAATCAGCTAACTGTATTGTTTATCTATATTATTTAGATATCTGTTCATAGGTATTCTGTTTAAAGAATTCTCCATGGTTCCAATTCCTCAAATGTGCAGATATTATTCTTTCATTTGTCATGGTTGTGGACTTAATATTTCTGTTGTATAGTTTTGGTTGACGAGGCGAATTCAATAGATTTCATCTTGGATTTCATTTTGGTATTTTTGGGGATTTCATTTTGGTATTTTGCTTGTTTTTCCCCGATTATCAGTTTACATTTAAAACAATATTTACAGTTTTATAAAACTTAAGTGAGCAGGAAAGTTTTAGAGTCTGGAACCAGTGAATGTTAACCAAAGACTAAACAATGAGTCAGATATTAGAATTACTGCAGATTACCTGTCTCTCAAATAATAGATCATTTAGCCTATGGACATACTGACAAAGTTTTCTCCACTTTATCATCAGCATGATTTGTATTTTGTGACCTTAGCATTTTAATACGCTGTCTAGCAGAAAGTTGTTTTAAAAGAAATATATTCAGGTCTCAGAATTTTTGCCAGGAATGATACAAAGCTTGGAGCCAAACCAGCTAAGATTGGACTTACAACCAGGATATATTGGATTTAGACATTAGTTTGGCCCCTGACAAACATTTTATTTTTCAGGCACAAAGAACACATTTTATTTTCTGAGACCACAAAAACAACCTTTCTTTTAAAGACGTCCTGCTGCTGCACAACAATCCCCCAAGGTTTGGATAGGAAACACTATGACTTGATTGTAGAGTAATGTTTGGAGTGCTGTGCTCACAAATGGGGCTACATTTGGGTGAGTTATGCTGCATGGATTGAAGCCAGCAGAGCCTTGTACATTGCTGTACATACATTAAATAATTAGTTGTCAAACTTGTGCCAGACTTAAACTACTGGATCAAGTAAGGGGTGCTTATATGAGAACATTTTTGGTTTTTTAAAGTAGAAGAAATGGGCACCAGGTATGTTCGGTCTGTGGAGTGGTGTAGATACAGTTGATGATTGCCCCATCTAGAAACTCCTTTGTTTCACAGCCACTGGGTTAATCATAAACTTAAGTACCCACCTCTGCAGCAGCATTGAAAACAACAATTTATTGCGTCGTGTTGTAATTTTTCAACTCCCTTGAATAATAAATAGGAGAAGTTATGACTTTTTAAGTTTACAAAGACACATGTTATTTAGAGTGTATTACGTGTTTGAGATAAAATAAACTTGTGTTAGACTATCACCTTGTCTTTAAGTGTAAAGGTTTGCTCTAGTTTGTGGAAACCTCCGTGCTGTTTTGCCACCTTTCTAAGAATGGTGGGTTAAGTCTCGCTTCACCAGAACCAACACTGTACCACTTGAAATCACAATTGTGAAGAGAGTGTTAGGTAAAGTAAACAGAGGGAGTGGATTCATATGCCAGGCTGTCAAGACATGTCACACGAGGCCTGCTGCCTACAGCTGAAACTGTTAAAGCATACTTTTTTCCTCTGGGAAAAACAATGCTCCAATGTATTATGGGCAGTCTGACATCTTCAACATGAAACAATGTTTTCACAAAATGATATCATACCCCTTACCGCCACTCTGCTGGACTATTTTATGCCGAAGTGGAAAACAATACTTTGTTTTCACGATTGTGTTGTCTTCACTGTCTGCTCTGCACATGGTTATCTAAATGCTCTGTGACAGGTTTTAAACAGTGAAGTGCCTGGTACATTCACCTCAAACTCTTCTAAAAGTATGTGAAAGGTTGTTTGTCCCTCTCTCTGTCCTACTCTCATTTGTTCTCCTGGTCTCTTGAACTCTAGTTGTCCTCTCCCACTCCCTCCGTCTTTTGTATGTGAAGCACTGGGGTTAGGGATCATGATGGATTAGTGAGACATATTGCAGCTGCAAGGGCTCCTTCTTTCGTGGCTAATGCAGCTACAATGGTCTGCTGATGTGTAAAGGAAAAGTCTTATACACGAGTGTTTTGCCATTGCAATATCTCAACAGAACCTGCACAAATGTTTTTGCAGACATCATGCATGTTGAATCAGTGTCGTGGCACAGAGACACCGAGAATAAAATCTGGTCTTGTCAGTGTGAAAAACACTTAAAGGTGTTTTGTAAGCATAACCGTGCCCAAAGGTCAGGAAAATTACATGGATAAATATTAAATGCTATTTATTTTATTGTTCTATTGACTTGTACCTTTTTTATTTTAGAAAAAACATGCGTTGTACAATAAATCATATGACAGTGTTGGACTGGACTCACCTACAGCTCACAGGGGCTCGAGTTTTGGCATTTGTAATGGAAACAGCCCTGTCACAGAAAAGCAGATGAGAGAAAAGAGGAGGCCCCTGAGCCTGTTACAAAGCAAACACTCCTTTTGAAGGTATGTAGTTTACCTGCCACCGAGTCTCTGCACAGGTTTAATTCTTGGCACGGTGTCTGCATGAACTCTTGCACATCTAAAGGGAGCAAGAGCGAGTTAGCGGCTTACATCTCACTTGAGTTAGGCCCTTTCATACTATGAACAAGGTTAAGACTTACAGAAAATGGAGGGGTGGAGTCAGGGGTCTTGCACTCTGCTTGTGAGGCTTGGCTGCTTCACCACTGGTGCCCTCAATCCATTTTTAACTGAATGATACTTTTGTTCTTGGTCAGCAGAGGTGAAAGGAGCCAGTCAGTGGTTCCCGCTCCCAAACTGGATGACTTGTGGATGGGAGAATATTAATGCCCTCTCCCCTTCTCTGAGTCCCCGACCCTGTCCTCCACTTTGACACCTATCCCCTCCCCCGTCACATAGTTCAACCATGTTGTTTTTTCTGAATCTTGTGCCAAGTATTCATAAACCAAATATTACCACGAGCGGAGTTTGATAGAAATTCAAGTTTTGAAGTTTTTGGCTTCATGTCTTACACCTGGCACAAAGTGTTTCTAAGTGTGACCCAAGCGTCTTTGCTAGTTTAAGACCCACGTAGGTCATTTTATCGTCTACAGCCCATTTTGTTTAGATTGAAAATATGCTTGTGCCCATGGGCATGTTGGTTTTGAGATGAGATGTGGTCAGTTGCATTGTTATCTTGAGACAGCAGACCGTGATTGGGCTTTTGACCAATAAAAACATGGTCTGAAGTCAATAGGACGGTATTTCACTGTTATCCTAAGGACCAGTTATCAAGATAGTTGGCTAATATGGGCTTACAAAGGTGGGTTGGACCACAAGCTCTGTGTTACACAAACAGATGGTGTGCTCACATGCATTCACTTTGCACACAAGCAGATCTGTTTCTTCTGCAGAGAAGAATTCCCTCTTACTTCCTGGCAAATCTGTCATTATAAGCGCACCTGCCCTTTCGGGAACGGGTGATGGCACGCTAACTGGTTAATTGCTTGTTTCACTCAGACCACACTCTTGATTAATTTAGAGGAGTACAACCATCTTATACACTTGGCTAACAAAACTTGTATTTGGACACGCTGTAGAAGCAGTTGCTACATGCGCATTAGACCGTGGGCTTAGATTGTTAAAACAGAGCCTTAGGTCTTAGGACAGAAGTGATGATGTGAGAGTTTAAGATAATGGGAAGATGTTCAGAGGTTAGTTTGACACAAATATTTATTATGTGCTATGTTTATCATATGGAGAGCAAATCACGGACTTGTGACCATAAATCTCTGTAATTGTTGGTAGTTGACATGAGTTTGAAGAAAGCAAAGTGTAGTATAGCTCAAGCCATGAGCAGAGGGAAGCTTCAAATTCTGTATGATCTTTCATTCATAAAACAACTGTGCTGAAAGTCCTATTTGTTTGTTTTTTAAATGGGATGTAATGTAGATGGACAAAAACAAGTTATCTTTTAAATATATATTAAAAATCATTTGCTTATTTACCATGTATAATATGAACTGCCAATGCATTACATACTTTATTTGACAATGCTGATTCGTCATTCCTGTTTGTGTATCTAACTCTGTATTTGGCTCTCCAGTGTTGTTGTAATTGAAACAACTGCTTTTAATCAAGACTCTTTCCTCATCTTACGTTTACCACTGAATGATGATGTGAGGAATCATTGTTTCTCTATAAAGCTTCTTAGATGCATTTTAGAATACAAATAATTAGAGGTATTATTTTTCTTGAAAGACGATGCCTTTATTATGTTAAATTGTTATCATCAGCTTTGTTTTCAGTTTAAGAACTGTTCTTTGTCACCACTTACCATAAAGATAAAGCAGATCAGTTGGGTATACTCTTCAACTGTTATATTCTGCTGTTAGTGTGTTGGATCCATTCACCTGCAGTAGTGTTGTACACTCAGGAGCAACTGAGAGACCTCATAGTTTAACACAGTGTGTCCCCCTGTGTCCACAAAGTTATGTTTAATGTTCTTTCTGCATTGGCAATCTTTCCCTAACCTAAACCAAGTCATGTGATTAGGTAAACGTGAGCGTGAAAAAGTTCAGCTGTTGATTATTTTAGTGTATTTTAATGATACATTCAAGAGTACTATCAAGGGAAAAAAACTGTATCAAGGAAATTTGTAGTTGGCTACGTTTTTGATCAGAAATATTGGTTAGAAAATCATCATGTGTGGCATCATTTTGAGTGTACAATGGACAACCCCATGAAGGTGCACGCCAACTTGAGTCTTTAGTACATATAGGCGGTAGGTATTAATGTTTGCCTGTTGAGACCTCCGTGCCTTGTCGCAGGAACACGAACAAGCAAACTAGCAATGTCCTGCCTGCAAGCTGTGGATGGTAAAACTAAATGGATATTTTGACAATTCACAGTAAGATTTCTTCTGGTGTTGCTGATGTCCAAAGACAAATTAATCAATAAACTGGAGATTGGATAGACGGCCAGATTAATACAAAAATAATGTCACCTTACTTTATTTTGTTTCTTATGCTTTAGGGTATTAACTTGGTACTTGGAAGTCCATGCAGTGCCCTCTTGTTGGTCACTCTTCGTTTTGTCTAACCAGTGCAACATATTTTTGTCTGCTTCCGAACACATTTTCCATCGTCCAGGGGATGCTGAGATGCAGTTAGTCTCCAGCCGTGGTGAAAGAAATTTACTGATACCTGGTTGTAGAAGCGTTTAGCCTTGTCCCCATTTATCACAGCTGCATTTTTAATGTCCTCTTCAATCCATCTTAGCTGGGACAGGCCCTTGATGAGTAAAGCAGCCAGACACAGAGGGAGGGAGGAAGTGTGACAGAGGCCTCCCATGCTCCCCGACCCTGCATGTGGTTCAGACCAGTCAACAGTCTGAGGAAGATTGAGTCAAACTGTTTGAAATGTGGTTAGGGATGCATCCATCTGACAGCCCGTGGTGGCAGATCTGCTGTGGTGGTTGCAGAACCACCACTGTGTTGTCAGGGTGGGATAAAAAAACCCCATAAAGAGTAGGTGTACGTTGATAGAAGTGTTGTTGTAGCTGCACACTCTATAAGGTAATTGGATAACCAGGTAAGTGGAGATGGGACATAGGTTGCCGGTATGATGAGGGTTCTGTCAGGGCCCGCCTTTTAAGGCTTCTTTACGTGTGTGTGTGTGTGTGTGTGTGTGTGTGTGTGTGTGTGTGTGTGTGTGTGTGTGTGTGTGTGTGTGTGTGTGTGTGTGTGTGTGTGTGTGTGTGTGTGTGTGTGTGTGTGTGTGTGTGTGTGTGTGTGTGTGTGTGTGTGTGTGGGGTTGGGACTGCAGAGGAAGGGCAATATGATCCTCGTAGGATTCAGAGGCCCACACACAAGGTCCTAGAGAGATCTGGCAGTGAAATTCAAGATGACCAGTTGGAGAGTGAAAGAGAGGGAAGGCTCATTCGCTCACTCACGGGGTTGCTACATTTGTGAATCCCGGATGTTTTTTCAGTCTTGATATGAGACGTCTCCTCTGGGGGTTCTTTGGGGCAGGTTAGTGGATTTCTTTTCAAGATTAGGGAACAAGAGCTGAGTCTTCTTTCACTAGATTTCGATTGTAGACACAATATAACATTTTGTCCCTTTTTTAAAATTTCATTGCCAGTAGAAAACTCTGCAGTGCTTTCCTATAGATAAAACATTTTCAGCGCTGTGTATATATAAGTATCTAAACTCATATTAGCTTTGGTGGGGAAGCAAATCAAGTCCTGCTTGCATATTTTTCATGCTGCCACATGCCTATCTCTACTTGAAGTTGGTTTGAAAAATGAAGATCCCTGCGGCTAAAGAGAAGGGCCTTTTCAAGGCTTTCTGTCATTCATGTTGCACATATGCAGGCACAGTAAAAAACTCGTAAAACTCATGAAGGATGTGTGACATAGCTAGTTGTTTGTATATGTAGTGACCCCCCCACACACACACACACCTCATTACTATCTTAATTGCATGTTTTCTATAGTTTAAGGGATTAAACACAGACAATTTTATCATACACAGACAATTTTATTTTGAGGGCTTTGCAGTTACAATAGGTAAGGAAATAAAAAGGGATTAAATGGATCAATACAAGGAAAATGATCAATTAATAAGGTGCAATACTGCCACAAAGAAGCAAGTTTAACCAACTGTGATTTAAAGTTTTGAATGAGCTACTTGGGTTTCTAACAGATTTTGTTTTTGTTCCCACAGTGACCTGAGCATGAACAACATCACTGAGCTCCCGGCATACGTATTCAAGAACTTCCCCTATCTGGAAGAACTGTGAGTACATGCCCCCTTCTTCTCTCGCTAATGATGTATTTACTGTGTACAATGTTGACATGAGGGCTGGGTTTTTATGATATGCACCTGGGTATCTCAGTATGCACTGCAAAACACACAGTGCAGGCACACAACATGCTCTTCCTCTCATCAGAAGCAGATAAGCACGACATGACGTGAGGCAACGAATCACTCACCATTCAGGAGTTGTATAAGGGCAGTTTTGAAAAAGGTGCAGTAAACCTCAATTAAAAAGATGAGGTCAGATGACACGTATTGAGGCTATGATCATGTGACATCCTGTTTGGATTCTTTTGCTTTTAAGGGATTATCAGCGTGGCAACAGCACATCTACGCTGTGGGGCTTTGTTGAGTGGCGTACATCTAATCTTAGCGGGTGTTTGTTATTTCTTCGCTCTTTAAATACTCCGCTGTCTGGCCCGCTGCTGCAGGGAGCCCGAGATAAAATCTGTCTACCTGATATCAGGTAACACGCGGCCCTGAGAATTCAAACTGACCAGCGAGCAGCGGCTTTAGCTCCACTTGGTCTTAGCAATTTTTTTCCTTTTTTAGCTCTCGTGCACCTTTTCAGCCGATTAAGTCTTCACCCTCTTCTTTTCCATACAACACTCCAATCTGCTTTGTTGAAAGGCAATTTACTTTTCATCACATTGTGCGGAGGAATGCAAGACAGGAAGGAAGAGGGCAAAACAATTGTTTCCATAGCAACAAGGCCAAAAAAGCAACCCTGTCTCGCTGCTACTTCTGTCTTGCTTTAAATCATCGTAACGAATGGACTCTCGTTGGGGTTGTCAGTTTCTGAAGAATGATATTTTGATTGACATATACCGGTAGTTCACCTGAGTTTGTTTAACCGTTTTTTTTCCTGGTTCGTCTCAGTGAACTTTGGTGGATGAGTTTTTCGCTCAGGGCTGCAGCAGTGTCAGTGAACCAGAGCATGGGCCCTGAGGGCAAAGACAGGGAGAGAAAGAGTTGACAGAGGAGGAGAGCAGGCCATCCTCATTCACGACAGGAGTGAAGACAAGGGAGGAATATTCCCTCCTTCGCAGTCACGCAATCTCCTGTGCTTTCTTTCTTCTTTGCCAAAGGCACAACAAAGCTCAGCAGATGTGATGACAGGTATTCTCCGTCTCCATCGCAGTTTGTTTGTATTCTTGAAAATAACCCGTGACCAACAGACTATATCTACAGACACCTTTTATTTTCCTGTCTATTTATTATGGTTTGTAAAGCACCAAGGATATTACATTAAATAATATCCTATACATTTGTTTTGACTGGTTTGAATCCGGTTGAACGATATCCCTTAAAATCCAATGAGGTCTAATTGATCTTTTACCTAGAACTTTTATGTGAGCTCAACTTTAAAAATGCTTTTGTCAGAATTCTCAACTGACAATTTACTCTACAGACACAAACTCACTGGAGAGCCTCTTCTAGTAGAGCCGCTGCCCCATCTACAACACAGGTAGCCACACAGTGAGTCATTCAAAGAACATGAATGTTCTTCCAGTGATTGCAAATGCTCTACTGGGACTCCCTGTCTCTCCAGCACAGAGAGTTAAAGTACTTACTCACCATACTCCGAGTGTACCGTGACCCTCTGCATCACACACGTTTGTTGTGAGGGAGGGTTCCTGTTCAGAATTTAAGGGGGGGAAGATACTTGTTAAAGATTTTGGAGTTATGCTCTGGAATGTTGGCTCATTCGTTGATTTCCTTGAACATGTAATAATGAGGCTCTACTAGTTTTTCAATTTTGAAATTTTCTTTAAAAGATTAGGTTCATCACTTTTACAAGAAATCATGTTTTTGCGAAGTGAACAAATTCATTAACTACAAAACCTAAGAGCCTTAACCTCTTCTGTCATAAAAAAGCTCAACAGTGCCATAAATCACAGCAGTAGCTAATATACACTTCATGGTTGCATGAAATAAAACACCACAGCTGCTGATTTGTTCAAAAATAGTTGAATGTTTCCTTCTCAGATGTATCTTTTGGATTGTAGTTAACTTCTACTTTGATTTGTTTTTAATAAAAAAACGAGATATTCATGATTCAGCCATGCGACATTGTCTTTGGCGAAAAATGTGACTTAAAGAGCTATGGCACTTCCCAACTCTGTTATAATGACAAGGTTGTTGAAAATGGTCATATGAACATTGACATTAACAGAGGAAATGAAGTCATCAACCTCTAATTACTACCTTCACCAACCGTGATCTAAAAGGTGTGTGTTGCACATGTGGGAGCATGTTGTGGGGAGCGGGTGCTTGTTTGGGCTTTGCCACAGTGGTTTCCCATATAGACGTTAAATAGTGCTGTCACAGGAAAGTGGAGGCCCAAATGCTTTTATTTTGTAATTTTAGCAACTGATGTTCGTGCCTTTACAGCTGTCAGACCACACTTCTGGCCTCTTTGTCAATGTACTATTGACAAAGGTAAACCTGTGGGAGTGGTGTTGCACAAGGAGAGGATTTAGCCTTTCCTCAGTGAGATTTAGCACATTCTTTAGCCCCTATCGAAGCCTGGGGGGACAAGTATTGAATTTGCTGAGAGATGCAGAAGGAGAAGAAACCTGAACACTTTGTCAAACCATGTTTGCATGTGATGATTAGCTTATTGGGCATTTCGTTGGAAATCCAAAAGAACGTGCCATTTTTTGATTTCTTGGCTTCCATATCCTTGTGAAGACGTCATGATCATAACAGCAGATACAGATTAAAAAAGCTGTTGAAATGAATGCTCTCCACAAATTGTGTATTTAAAAATTTCAGGTATCCCTCAAAGCCAAATCAACCTGAATTGACAGCTTATGATTAAGCTGTTGAGCTTTCATATCCAAATATGACAGCATTGTTCAACCAAAACAAATCAAACTGAACTGGAAAAACACGGCATTTGGATCTTAGCGAGCAGTGGAAGATTTCTTGGCGGAGGCCCGTGATGATGAGACATTTGGTATTTTACAACATTGTAAATAAATATCCAGGTTAGCTGCAGGTTTCCAGCTGTAATGACACTCAAGATTGACCTTTTTCATAACTGCAACTGTGTCCCTGCAAACTAGGCACACTGGCTTGTCTTTTTTCTTCAGAAGAATATGTATATTTCACCTTGTTTTTGCTAAATCACTGTTATGAGAATTGTTATATAGCTGTTGTGTTGGAATTGATTGAATTATCTTGACGTCTGGACCAATTTGTCTTATTGGTCGCCTGGAGACCGGAAATTCCCCACCCTTGAATTAAAGATGATTTATTTACTGAGTCTATATTCATTGCATTTTGTTGGACTTTGGTTTTATTAACAATAAACCTTTTCTCCCTCAGCCATTTTCCTTTATTTAGTATTTCTTCCTTTGGTGTTTGCATTTAGGTTTGTGGAAACTGTATCAAAACTGGTGGATGGAAACTTGTTGAACCAGTCAAATGTATTGCAAACAAACAAAAGTCTACATGAGGGGTACGTGGTCTAACACAGTCAGCCACGGTTCTCAGGCTCACACCCAGCAGCTCCTGTTGCAGGGAATTCGGCCTGGCCTGACTCACATTGCAGAGTGATAAATCTGTTGCTAATCTCTCAGGCCAGATAATATACTT
Source organism: Hippoglossus stenolepis (assembly GCF_022539355.2). Lineage (NCBI taxonomy): Eukaryota > Metazoa > Chordata > Actinopteri > Pleuronectiformes > Pleuronectidae > Hippoglossus > Hippoglossus stenolepis. The sequence continues at coordinate 11,955,598 of NC_061483.1, forward strand.
GGGCTCTGTGTGCCAGTCTGCCTGTCCCATGCTTATTTACACCCCTGTTTCCGATACACTTCCTGTTCTAAGCAGGAAAGGGAGGTGTTCCCTGCCCCCTCAAGTAATTTGTGCAGAGGCTCAAGCAGCTGTCTTATGATAAATCATTGACGAACATAACATTTTTCCTCCACTGGCCCAGTTGGCCAGTAGATCAGAGTTTTACTGGCCTCTTGTATATTTTCGCTGGCCTGGCAGTAAAATATATGAAAACTACTGTATTTTTCCGTATAACCTAAAAATTAAATAATAATGACAATATATCGCAACACTTATTACGACAATTTCACAATGCAACAAATTTCAAATATTTTCAGTAATTATTTACATATTACATAATCGGTGAGTACCGTGCAGTAAATGAGATGCCGATATTGTACGCTATGTATTGTTTAGACTGCTGTCGGTGTCGTGTGAATAAAACTTAACTATGAAACATCATGGCAACTGCCTGCTAAAATCCACAGCACTCGGCATTAGTTAGGCGAGTGCTAGCGCTATTAACTCTATACAGTCACTGAGCAATGACCGGGTGAAACAGAAGCACCCGGCTGCTCCACCTCTCACCTGAATAATGATGAGGACTTGTTGCTGTTGTGAACGCGTCCATGCAGAGAACCTCTAGATATGCATCGTGGTTCCATTGCGTCGCCTTGCTTGAGCTTTGTACACAGAACATAGCAGAGATTCACTTTTCATGCAGCATTGGAGTCACCAGCCAATCAACTTGTTTCAACAAACACTCAAGTGCAGACACTAGCCAATCAAATCCTGTTCCTGCGAAAAGAGGCGACTGAGGCAGCTGGTGAGCCTGATGTCAGGTTATCTGGTTCTGGATTTTATTTTCTGAGTACTTCTCTTAAGCATTGCATTAATAGCTAGCATGCCTAGTTAGCATGCCTAGTTAGCACGGAAGATGACTGCGTTGTTTTTTTTCCCCAAGCGTGGAACTGTGAATTGTTTTCCACTCTCTTTTAAAGAAAGCATTGACCATTGATGGTTGGGAGGCACAAGGAGGGATGTAAGGAGGGGACACCCATGAAAAAGTTCTTATCTCTTGAAGGCGTCAGACGAAGTGACAACAGGCCATGGCACAGACACATGTCTTCGACACCGCAGACCCCATGTTCAGCTTGAGAACGGAAACTTGATCTGCTGAGGCGCTGGATGTGTTCCTAACACTATGCATTGCCTTATTCAGAAACACAATAAACTCTGTTGTTACGGAATGTTCTTTTTGCAGAAAAAAAAAATGGTTTCCTGTAGCCTATGAGAAATGTCTTTTTAATATGATCTCAACTTTTTTTCTCTCACGCAGACGACTTGCGGGGAATGACCTGTCATTCATCCACCCTGAAGCCCTGTCTGGCCTGCATCAGCTCAAAGTCCTGTAAGCACACAACCTCCCTGTCTCCACCACCACCACCAGTGTTTGTACACTAACAAACACACACATTCATGGCTGTGACAGCGTGAAGTTTTCCACACACTGGGGGAGAAAGTAAATACTGCAGTTTGTGGCAACATTATGGTGCTGTCAGTCATTGACACCCTAATCATAGTCGTACAACATCCACGCAGAACTGGAAAAATTTCTCGAAGAAAATTGCATAAGTTAAATCTGGCGGCACACACAGTTGACTTGTATAGACTTGGACACTGAACTCTGTTGATTCTGCTCTGAGCCAAAAGTTTAAAGTCCTGTTGAGCTACAGGTGAGGTCTTGGATACCAGACTGAAACACAAACACATGGGAGCAATTTCTATACTCTAATATCAAGTGATTTATACTTGTCACAAATGAAAACAAATTGAAGTATTTTAATGGCACACAGATCAAACAACCCCATTCACATTGGGTGTGGGTCAGTTTTTACAAATATAAGTAGAGGGCGCACAGTTGTTTCTACATCAGCTGACAGTTTATGAGAGACCTCATCCACAGTTTGGAGTTGTGTGTATTTGTTTTAATTTTCAAACACTGATATAGGGAGAGTGTCAATTAATTGTGTTGTTGAATTTAAACAACAACACACACACGCACTGTTTTAGATTGATGATGTGAGAAAAAATGTGAGTTGAGTTAAAAATCACCATTTTGTCATTATACCTTCAGGATGCTCCAGAATAATCAGCTAAAGACTGTTCCCAGTGCAGCCCTGAAGAACCTTCAATCGCTCCAGTCTCTGTAAGTCATATACCCCCCCACACACACACGCATGCATATATGGGGAATTGTCTTTTATAATCCTAAGTGGACCTTTCCATATTAGGGAAAAACACAATGTTATTGCAGCAGAGACATTGATAACAATTTTGTCAGATGAATGTAACTTTGGTTGGTGGTACAGTCAAACATTGCCTAACAGCAGCCTCAGCTGTGGACTGAAACATGTCTTTTGAATTGTTGGTGGAACATTTAATTAACTAGAAGGGTGATGGTTTTGGTGGTGATTCATTCATTCATTTATTTTAATGCAAGAAATCACTCTCTGATAATTTCAAGCCATAATGTCACCCCAGCCCAGTTAGTAAGTTTTATGTAGCTGCAGTTGATGAGTTATTTTGACGTAAGCTCTTGGATGGAAAGTTACACTGCAGTCATCAGGGCTGCTGTCAGATACAGCTCTGCGGTGTATTTACACAGCCGACTATCCAAACTGAAATTCGTGGTGTTTGTGCCAAAGTAACGACCGCATTCTAGACAGTTACTCACAGAGATGAGAAAATAGTCACAGCAGTAGTGGTGCTGCAAAGCAATACAAATCATTTCTACTGATGCATGTAAAGATCATTTTGCTCAGAAAATTTGCAAAACAAATTTATGCAGAAGTTGGTTTTGAGTGGAGTTTAGTTTGAGGCTACTGCTTCATCAGTGTGACTCACGGATGAAATGCACTGAAAGAATGTTTCCAATTCAGATTGGGCTTTCATACTTTTTGCCTCATCAGGGGCATGACTCAATGTATGACAATGTTGGTGAGTTGGTCCTCCATCTTATCACCTATAGGATACATCCCCTGAAGGTTGTGCCATCATCAAGCAGCTGACATTTGAAATTGAGAGTGAAATGTCATAAACGGATTCATATCCCCCTCAGGGTGAACCAGTGACCTTTGCTGACTTTTAGTTTAGGGCCATCATCGGGTCAATTCTTTCATTTGTCTAGTACTTCAACTGTACTTTGTGTTTAGTGCTAATTAGGAAATGGCACGATAACACATGTTAAGATGGTGATGATGGTACAGATCAGCATGCTAACATTGTTAGCATTAGAGATGTTCTTATTCCGATACCAGCTTCGAAAAATGCCCCCGATACTTCAGGAAAGGCCAGATTGGGTATCGGCAAATATGCAAATCTATGTAGCGATCAAATTCTGTCTTAATTAATTTTCTTATTATCACCCGGATAAAAATGCAACTTTCTTCTTCAACAGTTGCGCTGTACTTTCACTGACAAATACTGTTTTTAAAGTGGTGAAGAAAGAATTGATGTCCGGTAATGTAGTTAAGCAACATTTGACACTAGAAAGTCCTAATGGTAAAAAGGCAACAAGTACCGAATGCAAGACTTCAGTCTCGTCGTACAACAATGATAGCAATCCTCACTTCCATACAGGGTTAGTAGCATATAGCTGTTAAAATACATTATATTACTAGTTATTTTTTAATGGCACTGGTATTGGATCGGAACTCGGAATCGGCCAACGCGCAAAGTTCAAATATTGGGATCTGTATCAGGAAGTGAAAAATCTTATTGTGCTCATTGTAATGCTATGGTGCAAAGCTCTGCTGTGCTTAAGTGAAACCTCTATTGGCTGCCAGCTTGGCCGTAGACTCCTCATCGCTGTAGACAAACACAGTGAACTTTATAAATCATGAAAGGTTTTGCTCCAAACATTTAAAATAAATGTGAACTCTGGAAACACCAAACTGCACTGTGTGACATTTTCAGATGCATGTTGTGCATCAGATTAATTCAACTGTACATAACTAATTCAGACAAATTGTTGTTTTTCACTAAGACAGTTAAAATGTTCTTGTTTACTATGAGGCTGCAGCCATCACTGTTTGTTCAATGTTATTTCACTGGTAGGAAAACAGTATGATGAGGGTTAAAACTTCATTCGTCCTCCAAGTTACACAGTTCAAATGTCATTATTTACTCATGGACATTACTGATGTCATGTCGGGGCGGCTCCATTCGTATCACATACTTTACTCCTGCTGCAGTGTTTGTTGTTCACTAAGCCCGGCAACAGCCCAGTGCTAATGTAGGTCAGTCTTATTGAGCAGATCTAACTTCTCTGTCCTCATGTTGCATTGTTGAGTTTTTAGGAGCTTATGTGTTTCTACGTGTTGACTCATAAACATTAGCCCTCTCTCAATTTCCTCCTCCACTCACCCTCACTCTTCTCATTGTGTTTCTGTGCACACTGACTGTCAGCTGCACTGAGACCATAACATTTACATGTCTTTATTTGTGCCACCTCCCTCCACCACTGAGCTTTTTGAGTTTGACAGGGACTAAAGGAGGAAGGGATCCAGCTGGAGAAACGTCCTGAAAATTCAGCTCTCGGCTATTATCACTCCTCTATATCCCTCCTCGCGTCCTTTACTTCCCCTCTTCTTTTTTTTTTGTGCTTCTCTTCTTTTCTTTTTAACAGATGTCTCTTCTCTGTGAGGGTTTTAAGGTCTGTAGCTGAAGTAATACGCTTTGGCAGAGCCAGGACTTGGTTTGTATAAAGCCTTAGAGAGCTAAATGTCAATCAAGACTGTTTTTCTTCCAGCCCAGACACTTGAGGAATTTTGAGGGAGGGCGAGACACTCGGTGAAGGAGGATAGCAGGAGAAAACGGTGCAGTGATGGTGGAAGGAACACTTGAGCAGCCGTGATGCCCTTTTAAATAAAGGATTTTCCCTTTCTTACAACCAAGGTGTTGGTTTCTGATCGGGGGTTAGAGCTCTCTAGTACATTATAGTCCATAGTGAATGCTAAAACATTAGATTCAAGAAATACAGCATCAAACTTGACATTTTACTTTTTTTTCTTTAATTGAACGGTAAAAATTGACAGATTAATTTATCACATGGTCGCCCAATAAATTCAATCATAACATCCTCTTAGTGCGAATAAGAATTATGATTTGTATAATTCATTTGAAGGATCAAGAATTTCTATTGGTGAGGGCTTATAGATTTTTCTGAATTGTCAGAGGTAGAGATGAATAAGACCGTGTGGTTACAAACAGGCAGCGTAGCTACAGAAGGAAGCTCAAACCTCGGTCTGCAGTAATAAGACGTAGGTCCTGAGTAGTTTGCAGGGAGGATGTTGACGTTGAGCTGCTGACCCTCTGCTTCAAGATGAATGATTTGATGTTGCAAATGCCACTTGGGCGTCTCCTTTCATTCTGGTGGTATTCATGATGGGGCTAATGGAACACACCTAAGAATTAGATGCTGCCCTTTGCTCTGGTGTTTTAAAGAAATGGGCGTGGGTGTGGTTGAAACAAATGGAATCATTGAAGCTTAGTTAAGTCTTGCTGATGGATTGTGGGAGAACATTGGGTCCTGTAGCAGTGCTGTATGAACTTTGTGATATGTGACTTTGACAGATTCCGAGTGACAGGTACACACAGACTAAAGACTGAAAGATAAGTTCTCACGTGAGAGAAACAACTGCATTGATGCCACAAGTGGAGCAGAAACTATGAGGTCTGACTGTCTGCGTGGACAGTAACAACATTATGAGAAGTGTGAAAAATCTATTGGTTCATTATGAAACTGGGGTGAGGGCAAATTAGAACAGTGGATAATTAATGAGAAATATTGTATAGTATCTTTAAACTATCAATTCTTAAATCGCGAATACACCGCTCCTCCAAGAATGCATTGAACCAAAATCCGGGGAAGTTAGATTGAGTTGTTGGGAGTAATTCTGCTGCTTTCAAGACATTTATAACAGCAATCAGATGTATTTGTCAATTTAAGCATTATGTTAACTAAATGAATCTGTGTTTTGCAGTCGCCTGGACGCGAACCACATTACCACGGTTCCAGACGACAGTTTCGAAGACCTTCAGCAGCTGCGTCACCTCTGGTTGGATGACAACAACCTGACGTCGGTCCCCGTCAGTTCTCTGGGTCACCAGGCAAACCTTCAGGCTCTTACGTTGGCACTCAACCGCATCTCGTACATACCAGACAACGCCTTCGCAAACCTCACCAGTCTAGTTGTGCTGTAAGTTTTCATAAGCTACAGGATATTTATTTAACAAATTTTTCTAGCTACCCAGTTCAACTGTATAAACTGACCTCGTCCGGTGACCTAAAAATACTTTATTTATTGTTTATTTATTTATCAACTTGAACAAATTTTTTTTTACATCCGTACTATATTTAAAAAACACCCAGAAGAACAACATATGTAATGTAATATGTATGTAGATGAGGTTTAGTGTTCATGGTTTCCTTCATTCATTAATTCAGAAATTACAGTTAAACATTATGACATTTCATCAATCAAGGCTTTCAGTGAGAAGCTTTTCAAACGGTTTTCAGAGTCATTAAAGTGAGAGCGTTCCCTTGACAGACGAGCAGAAGCGTGCACTCAGGTGTTCAGAGACCTATACATTACATAACTCAGCAGGAACAACCTGCTCGTGTACCTTTTTTAAAACCTTAATTAACCAGGCACACTGACTGAGAACATTCTATTTACTAAAATGACCTGAGGCAGAGCTGACAAGGTGAAAGACATTGGGCGTCAAGTGGATTAGGATATTTCTCAAGTTGAGAACAAGCACATGCAAACCCTCTGCAGTTCAATGAGGTCGCTTTCGTTTCTGAGCCATGTAAAGAAATGAAAGAAGCGGTAATTCCTTCTTACTCTTCTATACAGTATCCACATCATTTTATCACCACAAATTAATGTGAATGAGTTTTGCTTATGTTCTGCTTCAGCTCTGAATGAATCTTTCTACACCTTTCACTACAAATGGAATATTATGGATAGAGATAAGCACTTATCAAAGTGCACTGGCACAGGATGTTTGAACCAGGGTGAATACTGTATTTGTGCATTAAGTATGTACTGCTGTTTGATTTGGAATGTTGGTGAAAAAGTTGCCCAACTCTTATACTAATGTAAAATCCAGATTACCTTGTTATATTATGCCTGGTGGGCAACTCTAAAACCTTCCATGAGAGGAACTTGTACAAATACTGTATGTGTGTCTCAGCAACAAATCTGATGTTGTTTTACATCCACACAACCGCACACAGACAAACACACAGACTGAGTGGTATTGCTGCAGGGTTAGTATAAACATGTCAGGATAAACAGGAAGAAGAGACCTTGAATCTATTAGTGCAGGAAACTCCTCTGCATATACACATACAGTATATCCACCTGATTTCACAAATCACAAGAATGTGGAAGGAATGTGAAAGATAATTTTGTATCTGTCACAACATGAAAATCTGAAGATGTGTGTAAAACCGCTCCTGCTTTTTCAGACATCTCCATAACAACAGAATTAACGAGATAGGAGACAACTGCTTTGCCGGACTGTTGAACCTGGAGACGCTGTAAGTGGACCTTCCTCGTACAGTGTGCATCGGTTTCAGTGTGTTTGTGCTTGTGTGTGCTGGCGGCTCCCCCCACCCACCTCTGCTCCAGTCCTCCAGACATCATTGTGTCCACTTCCTCCTGTAATTGCTCTAGAATAAATAGAGCAAAGTACATGATGCTTATCAAATCTGCCCTCCCACTGTTCCCTTCCTCCTGCCACACAGCCGCACCAAATGGCAACGAGTTACTCTAGAACACACAGACCTTTACAGATGTCCTGACGTGCTCCATGGTTTTTTTTAATCCAAACTTCCAATGTGATACATTTGAAATGAATGCCCTGTCCCAATTCCTCTCCCTTGGCCCTCTCCCTGTATATAAAGTGCCCCTCGCTGGGAGTGTCCCCTCTTAACCCAGCCTCTCACTCAGACTGTTTACAGGCTTGTTTTGAGTCATTTTCCTGAAACACTTATCACAGCGATTCAATGACATTTTCATTTGCTACTGGATTAGATATTCTGTCAACATGTTGAATTTCCGTCTACCCCTTGGTTTTTAGTGGGGTCCTAGATACACTACGGTTGAAGGGGTGTTTGAAGGGCTAGATGGCCACTACCCCTACATCACATGGAGAATCAAGAGAGAGAGGGAGGCGCAAAGCCAGGCGCAAAACGAAGGGGTAGAGCCAAGTGGTAGAGCTATTGGGAGATGGCGGTTCTTCAGTCCTGCTTTAAGAGTTTTAATGTGTTTTTGGAGCTTAAGCTGCTCTCAGGCATTCACCGAAACAGCTCTATTGTGATCTGTTTATATTTAATATTTTGAGGAGATTGATCTGAGAAAGGAAGGTTTGGTAAGAATCAAAGAAAGTGATGCTGTGATTGTAATTACATATCTAGAAATGTGAGGAGGGGTTTTCTTTTCTTTGGCATTTTATAGACAAAATTATTGATTAATACAATAAATTAATTAAACGATGAAGATAGTAAAGATGAACTACAGCACAAACTTGGAGGTTTGGCTTGTAACACAATGTGTCAGGAATAAGATTCAGTGTTTTATCAGTGTGAGTCTGATACTAATACAACAGCAGGGACTCAGGATCATGTGGTGTAGTTTAATGTGTATTGCTGCTTAAAGAATTTAATTATTCAGAACAGATAAGTCTAGTAGATCTTGTTAAAAGGATTATAACGTTTGTAATCCTTGTCCCTTTTAATAAGTGTGTGATATTGACCTGACCACAGAAAGAACCAAATAACTAAAATCATAAACAGTTCTTTTTATGGGGTCAGAGGGATGGATTTGTTTTGACATAAGGAAACTGCACTGACTGATTCCCCCTGTGTCTCTCTGTGTTTCACCCCAGAGATCTGAACTTCAACAACCTGATGGTTTTTCCCAAAGCTATTGAGGCTCTGCCCAAACTGAAGGAACTGTGAGTGCATCGTCCTGTTTCTGCTGCGGGGAGGAAATGTTTCCTACTTTTGTTTTGACATTTATGTCAGAGAATGACTCTTTTCAGCATCTTAAAAGTTTTCATGGGGTTGAAAAAGACAAATATCTGACAAAGTAGCTATGAACTAAACAACTGTTGTAAGCTGTACCTATTATTAATGAGAATCAGTAAAAAACAAAATTCCACATATAAAGTACAAATTATTGAGTTTTTCTTTACAGAGAAATATATTTGTTGAAATTCTTTCCTACATGATTCACCATTTGTGCTTTTATGTTGAAGGCTAAACGCTTCAAGTATTACTTCCTGTTCTTCCCGATCAGCACATTATTGTGTTGGAGACTTTCATAGTTGTTTGACACCTTTTGTTTCGTTACTTTTGTTTTTCTTCAGTCATCTCTTTCTTGCTCTGCACATTTAAACCTGTATGTTGGATTTCATTTTTGAGCAGAGTGTCTTTACATCGTCTCTCTGACCTTCTTCCTGCAGCGGTTTTCACAGCAACGATATTGCCTCCATACCTGAAGGGGCCTTTCACAGCAACCCCCTGCTGCGAACCATGTAAGGTCACTCACTGACACACACACAGCTCAGTAATAACACTGACATGCACGTTGTACAGTATGTTTACACACGCACACACAGTGGGTGAGATGATATGGGACACACGTGTCAGGCTTCAGTGGTTAAATGTCCAGAAGATGGTGCCATTCTTGCACAGTGAATGATTTTTGGTTTGAACTCTTCCCCTCTGCTCTCGATGCCCTCAGACATCTCTATGACAACCCTCTGTCCTTCGTGGGCGCCACGGCTTTCCAGAATCTGTCCGACCTGCACTCGCTGTAAGTCCCGCTGTCAGCACAGCTCCTGACAAATCACAATCAATATCCTTTCATGTTAGTTTTAAAAGGTCAATTTTTTGCTGTTTGACTTATTTTAATATTGGTCACCGTGTGTTTCAGGATGTTGCGTGGGGCCAGTATGATGCAGGACTTCCCCGTCCTGACGGGGACTAATAACCTTGAGAGTCTGTAAGTGACTAAGCTGCAGCATCTGGAGTTCTTAATTGTTTTGCTTGTCTCAGGAGTGACTCATGAGGTTTTTTATTTCCAGGACCCTGTCAGGAACCAAGATATCGTCCACCCCCGCTGATCTGTGTGACGATCTCAAGTTGCTCAGAACGCTGTAAGAGACTTTAACTTTCTCCTCAGCTGAAACTAGGATCTTAGGAACTAAAGCTTGTTGGGTAAACAATTGTTTCAACACTGCTGCCCACAGAATTTAGAATCCCTATCATACTAAAATGTGTATCTACTGATAGTGAAATTGTCAACAGAATAATAAATCTCACAAAGTGTAAAGTGAGTAAAAATCCAACCTTTCGTCTTTATTCTTCCATTTGAATGTGTCCCAGTTGTCTTATAGTTGATCATTTTTATTTTCCTCCATCAGAGACTTGTCCTACAATGAGATCGAGGGGCTGCCGTCGCTGCAGGGCTGCGTCCGACTGCAGGAGATGTGAGTGTAGCACATGTTCATTTCACAAATGATTTCAGAAAAACTCATATTTTAGGCTTAAAATTACAAACAAGCTTATAAATGTGGTTTACTGCTGTTTTATAACCTGTTATGGTTCTTGTTTAAATCTACAGAAGCTTTCAGCACAACCATATTCAACAAATTGAGAGAAACACTTTCCAGGGTCTCTCTGCTCTACGTCTACTGTAAGTCCACTCAGTCACACACACACACTTAGGGACTCACACACTCAGTGACACACACTGCATGCTTTAAAAACAACGGTTTTATGTCTGGACTGTGGAGTTGATTATATTTTGATTTTACGCAGGGACCTGAGTAGGAATGAAATCCGAGTCATTCACCCAGATGCTTTCCTCACCCTCAATGCACTCACCAACCTGTGAGTACGACCTGTGTTGTTCATCATAATGAGAACAGGACTCGAGTTACATGTCATTGTTCAGTTTTAAATGTCTGCGTTGTACAACATTAAATGGCTCGTGTGTGTGTGTCCATGTGTTTTTTGTGCAGCGATCTGAGTATGAACTCTCTGACTGTGATTCCAACAACTGGACTCAGCTCCCTCAGTCAGCTCAAACTCTCAGGGAACCCACAGATGAAAAATGTGCTGACTGCAAAAAACCTTCCCAAACTCAGGTGAGGACGAAATTCTGTGGCCTCAATGTCTCTTGTGATCTTGTGGGTTTGGGCTTTAAAGCATTGACTACAGCCGTTCTCTGACATTAACTCCAGAAAACTTCAGGGAAATATCAGGACTTAAGTGCGTCTCTGAAAGCAGCTAAAGTAATAGCAATTTTCCAGGTTCTACTAAAGCCAGTGACCTTTGGTGGGTGATAAACAATCTGTCTCCTCCATTAATTCTCTGCTGTCACTGTCTGACACAAAATACCTTTAAAAGTACTTATTTAAAAGGTACTTTAAGAAAAAGTTTAAAATTATGCAGCTGATACAAAGGAATTGTTTTTGAACTATCAAATATTTCTTATGAATTGGTTTAAAACAACGAAAAGTCACATCGTTAATTTATAATTTGAATGAATTCAGTCCTCTGAACAAAGTCCTCTCTGGTTTCTCTCTGGTTCCTCTCTGGTGTACAAGGGATATTCTCCATCTTGTCCTACGTTCTAAAATATAATAGTATTTGATTTAATATAATTGTTAATTTTATTATTTTACTTTTTTTAACACACTAACATTTTAGCATTCTATGAATAAGCTGGTATTTAATGTATTTCTTTATCATTTCACCCCTAAGTTGCTTTAAATGTCTTATAAATGTAACTTATATTATATTTTTCACAGGAGAGAAAACATTACCGGGAATTTCCTGGTGATTAAAATTAAATACATCACTTTCCTTGTTATTCTGTGTGATTACACATCTGTTACTGAAAACTGCGCCTCATCACTTATCTTTAATGAGAAAACCAGCCGAGTCTGTTTTCTCCACAACTGTAGACACACTATGGAAACATCCAATTGAAAAAAAAATCCGAAGGGCCAGGTATTTGCAGACAAACATTATTTATTCTTTTTCCAGTATGGTTTGAAGATCCCGGAGCATCTGTGTTATCAACACTGGAACCTCTGCAGGATTTTACAGCCTCTATAAATGATGATCGTTTGTTTGCAGGTCCATCTCTGTCCCGTACGCCTACCAGTGCTGTGCATTTGTCGGATGTGACTCAGTGACGAGCTCCTCTGAGGAAAATGACATAAAGAAATCGACAGGTGGGAACGCTGCAGTCAGAGCTTAAGATGTGTTGGCTTAACATTTCTAACATGTTTAAAAGCAACTAAAATATCAATAGTCCATTTTTTTTTTACAGAATCCTTTTAGAATATTCCTTATAAGATGAGCAAATATCAGATTTAGATGTTGGGCTTACAGTAGATTTCCTTTTTTTAATTTAACCTGTAAACTTTTTTTTGTGCATCAGTTGTTGTTTTTTTCATTGTACACCTTAACATTTTAAATACTCACCTATATTTCTTACTTGTCTTGGAAAATGCACAGTTTAAGGAAACTTAAGGAGAAAGTGTGTACCTTGATTTTCTGTGCACATGACTTGATTTATGTGATCTCTGGTCTGTTAAAGTTCAAGATCATTCAACTTGACTTTATCTCTGGTACAGATGTTAATCTTCAGATGAAACTTTTTGACAAGACTACTCTTTAGGATTAGGTTTGTCTTTTTAACCTTTGCAGTCCTCATATATCTCTATTTTCTATGGTTTCAGCGGGGGAGGATGTGGAAAGAATCTCGATGATTATGCACTGCTCTCCTTCACCAGGTAAGCATTGAACAGTTTTTTTTACATCTTTCAGTGTATTTTACGAATCACATTTTCAGAACTTTGAAATAATTTTAAAATAATTGTATTTTTTCATCTCCACATTGTTTCAGGAGCTTTTAAGCCGTGTGAGCACCTCCTTGGTAACTGGATGATTCGTCTGACGGTCTGGTTCATCTGCCTGGTGTCGCTGGTCTTTAACGGGCTGGTGCTGGTGGTCACCTTCTCCTCCGCACACCGAGCTCCAGGCCATTCCCACTCCCTGTCTCTCTCTCCAGCCAGGCTGCTCATGGGGCTGTTGGCGTTAGCCAATCTGCTCACAGGTGTGTATGTCGGCGTGCTGACTGTGCTCGACGTCGCTACCTGGGGCTCCTTCGCAGAGTTCGGAGTGTGGTGGGAGATGGGGCCTGGCTGTCAGATCTCAGGAGCTCTGGCCGTCTTCTCGTCAGAGTGGGCGGTCTTGTTACTGTCCCTCGCAGCCGTGGAGCGCAGCGTGGCTGTGCGGACTATTCTCGGGAAAGTAATGATGTCACCCAGGAGGAATGGTGGCAGCCCTCAAGGATGTTGGAGAGGAGGTCGACGCTTCAGCCTGGCTGCAGGACTACTGGGGCTGCTGGCTGCTGCTGCGGCCGGCCTGTCTCTCCTGACCACCAGCGACCAGACGGCGTCTCCCCTCTGCCTGCCATTCGCTGGTGGCGAGAGTCCAGCTCTGAGTGTCACAGTGATTCTGGTGCTGCTCAACGCGCTGGCCTACCTGTTCACTGCAGCCGTGTACACACAGATGTACTGCCACCTGGGCAGGGTGGAGCTGGCTGATCCAGAGCAGACGGGTGCCCTGCGACATGTTGCCTGGCTCATTTTCACCAATTGCATCTTCTTCTGCCCTGTGGCAGCTTTCTCCTTCGCCCCCCTCTTGACTGGCTCTACAGCTGGCGGCCCAGAGATCGCCAAGTCTGTCACCCTCATTTTCTTCCCGCTGCCCGCGTGCCTGAACCCAGTGCTGTACGTGTTCTTCAGCCCGGCCTTCAGGGAGGACTGGCTGAGACTACGTGGACGCAGAGGTTTGACCAGGGAGGTGAAGGCTGGTGCTGAGAATCATGGAGATGATGGTGGAGGAGGGTCGGAGCTCACGGACGGAGGCTCCTCCACCCACCTGGGCTTTGACTGTGGGGTGTACTCACAGCTCTGTGGAGAGACAGTTGTGTGCGAGCAGTGCGAGGCAGCGCTGCATGCCAGGACCTGCTCTTCCCCCTCGTCCTCCACAGTCTGTAGACACTTGGTGAAGTCTCACAGTTGTCCCACCCTCATGGCGGGAGCAGCCGTGTGCCAGCGTGCCGAGGGGTTCTGGGCCGACAGCGGCACGCCCTCCGCTCAGTCTGAGTATGCAGATGAGGGGGACTCGTTTGTGTCGGACAGCTCGGACCAGGTTCAGGCCTGTGGCAGAGCGTGCTTCTGTCAGTCCAGAGGCCTTCCGCTCGTTCACTACTCATACAACATACCTCGAGTCAAGGACTAAGGAGACTTCCGAACTCCACTGTGTGCACAGATCTCTCTGTCATGTGAATTTAGGTCCGACAAGAATATATAAGCATTTGTTTTACCGGACAACAAAATGTGCCAACTACCCTGTTGAAAGACTATTCAGCAAGCACTTATGTAAACACAGTTGCAACCAGTCGTTTAAAGGGAACTTGGAACTTGTCTGAGTGAACTGAAATGAGCACATCGTGTCACAAACTGGTCAACAAAGGACCTTGCAAAGGAAACTGTTGCCACCAGTGCCTTCCTCTTGCTTTCGAGTGGATATCATGATGTTGCGATTTTACGTGTCAAAGATTTTGTGATTTATCTTTTCCCTGTAATTCTAAGCTTTTAAAATTTAATTTTTTAATTTTATACTTTGATTTTTTAAAAATATAAATGTAGCAGAATGTAGTAATTATCCTAGACTTTTCCGTTTGAATGTAACTTCCAGGCGGTTTTCACCCACCAGAATAATGTAACGTCAGTAATAACTTCTGGCCTTACTGCCTGCGATCAGTGAGGATGGTAAACGTCAGTCTATTATTAAAAACAACTTCTTTGCTTTAAGTTACTAAGACTAAGAATGTGATGAAAGTAGCAGATATCACTGTTTAAGCAACAACCATGCTCGGTGGTTTTGAAAGATGTTATTTATTGTGTGAGCAGCAGGGGCTTCTGGGTGGAGACGATTTCAGGTGTTTAAAAGGCTGCCTTTGAATGATGAATATACAATAGAAACATAGCATTTGCCAAAAGAGAAGCACCTCTTTTTTTAAATTGTTCACAAAATGAAAAAATATGCAAACAGGGTTAGGTCATTAATTATTTTTTTTTGTCTCAAAGATTATTCCTGATATTTTAAATCTCAGCCTAATTCCTGAGTGTTTTCTATCAACCTCTTTGAATTGGATCAAAACTTTTCTTTTTATCTTAAACTGCACAAAAGCCCATAAATAATTCTAAGTATAGTAGCACTTAAGTGCGTTCTGCTGTTATCTAATGTTCAGATTCATATTGGCTGACACAATAATTGTTGGCTTGATGCTGCGCTGAATAGCTTAAAAAAAACAAAGGATTAAACAAACAAGATATAGCATGATAAATAATGAGCTGTAGATATGGTGGTAAGTGGATGACGTTTCCTTCAGAGGGACAAATGCTAGCTGCTTCCAAGCTCTATGCTAAGCTAAGTGTCCAAGTATTGCTTTTCATGTCTAACTCTGTCAATGAAAAGAGAATATTTGCCAAATATCCCAAAAGACATTAACCGTAGTTTACTTTTACCCCATAAATTGAAAAATCTTCTTGGCAAACAAGCATGAAATTCAAAAACATTCTCATGAGATGAGTGATTGGTTGATTTAAAACCCATTTAAAGTACCATAATGGTAAAACCTCCACCAAAGCCCAACAGTCCCTTTTTTAAATTCAATCAAACTGCACCAAATTTCACCCAATTCGCTGAACATTCCCCATCACGATCTACGAATTAGTCCCTGGGAAAAATGTCAAAAAACTTCAGATTTCGCAATGTAAAAGAAATTGACAAAAGAATTCCTGGATCCACAAAAGGATTAAACAGATTCTTCTAAATCGCATCCCTCCACCGAGTTTCCTAGAAATCCATTCTTTTGTGTCATCCTGCTTACAAACCAACAAACAGTGTGATCCGAATGTATTCCCACTCCTCAGCCTAGAGCAACATGCGAGCCTGCCAGCCAGCTGAGTCAACAAGTGTAGAAACAGTGCTCAAAAGTTAGAAATGGGCTGTTATCAAAATGCTTATTCAACCACAGACCTTTTTAAAGACAAGTATCTACAGTGATTTTGCCGATTGATAATTTCTCTGTGTTTGTATATAGCTACATTTTGACCAGAACAAATGGGCATGATGGAAAAAGTTAGGAAAACAAGGCCTTTATAGAAAACTGTCTCCATTTTGTTTGAAATCCAGCTACATTACCGGTGAATGACTCTGAAACTTGCTGCATCACTATTTAATTCTTTATCGTCCAGTTTGATCGAACAGGTCATCAGAAGCTGTAAAGCATAGAAACCTAGATCCCTTTCGCCCTGGGCGATACTGTGAGTGACGAGGGATCGACTGATGTGTGGTGTGCCGGAGCGTGACTGTTCACATTAAGGTGGATACGCCCTCGGAGCGTGTATCCACAAGCGCACGTCATGTGAGCGCTCAGGAATTTGGGCAATGTAGGGAAACGTTATCCTCCACTGACATGTCATTCAAGCCCTGATGATGCACCGGTTGATCGTCATCTCTCTGGTTTTTATTTTCTGTTTTCACGTGGTCTCGACTGGGTGTAAATTCTTGCACCAACCAAAATGTCCGTTGATTGTTTGTACATTTTCAGCAGATGGGACATCAGACATGTCAAATATTTTATTAGTTTGGTTATTGGTTTCTCTTTTTTGTTTTTTTTGTATTTGTATGTAAATTATTTGAAAAGATAACTAGTAATCAAGAATGGGATGCTAACTAAGGAAGCTACCTCCTCGACTGTAGTGGCTACCAGCAGTGCTTTGTAAGAGAATAGTCTATTTTCATTTGTTGTTGCTCTTTGTTTGCATTCTCAGTTTTATGTTGACACGTGGTTGTACATCATCATTTTAGTTTAAGAGCAAATTGTGGGAGGAATCTATGTACTATAAGCTGTGATTTTATTTTTTAAATCAAAATATAGACTATGAATTGTTTTTCTGTTTTTATCTTTTATAGACACAAACCTGCAGAGTAATACAGCTTATGAAAAAAAATCTCTTAATTTCAATTCAAATTAAATTTTATTTTATTTGTCTCCCCAAGTTGTTATTTTCTGTTCAAGTAGCCAAATAATTCTACAATGTGTATGAATAAAATTGGACAAATACAATCATATTTTTTCTCCTTTTTGTTCAGATTGCAACAAAGACCTGACCTTCGTCTTCATCAGATACATTGTAAAATTAAAATTATTATTAAAAATAAAGCTAAAATATATTTCTTTTGGTTTTGATGTCATTTGGAGTCTAGCGATGGTGAAGTGGAGCCACAGTATCGATGTCCTGCTGATATACGAACTCGACCAATTACAAGTCAGTCCCAGCTGTCAGTTATGATTTCACCACGTTTTTATACCATCAAATAACCAATTTACTTAGTTATCCGGAATATTCGTGGAAATTGTGACCAACAACTAAATCGTGCTTATTTGAAGCAATTTTAACATTTGCATTTATTAATTATGTGAATTATGTGACTAATTCTAATGAATATTATTCTGAAACGGGTCATTCTGCAGAGGGAGTACTTTAAATAACATTTGGCGGCATGGCTTGAAGTATTAGTCTAAGTATATTGTACCATAGACTGTGTATAAACATCGTCAACACATCTCCACCTCCTCCCACTTGAAAAAAATGAAGCCAATATATCTGGGATACAAACACTGCCATCTTGTGCATTTGGAGCCAGTACTGCTGCCACGTAGTGACCAGGACATGAAGCCACAGCATCGAGGTCCCACTGATACACGCGCCTGACCGACTAGAGCCAGTCTCAGCTGTCAATTAGGTTTCACCCCGTTATTATAGCAATAATCAACTAAATAAAACAAGACGTTTTACAGAAATGAACACAGGGATAAAGATGAACAAAGATCAGTGTGATAAGAACCACCTAAAATTACAGAAACTAGTCTTTGAGGAAAATGTTATTGTACTTTAACCTTTTTGTTTTAGGCCACATCACATACATTAACATGGAGGCAAACTGGGTGTGTCGGCTTTGGCTTCACTTTTGGGGAGCTGTCGTGTCATCCATCTTCAGTCTGATTTGTCCACTGTGCTGTTGTTACGTTTACTTAAGTAAAAGATTTGACTTCTTCCTCCGCCAATGCTAATGTTAGCATTTAGCCTGAAGCAGCTCTGTTTTTAGACTCACAATGCTGCTAGCGTCGCTGCTCTTACGCTTGTTGAACTGTTCTCAACTGAACGTGGCCTTGCAACATTATTTTAGGCCATGAAATTCAGAGCCTGTTGACATATGTGAGACCATTCAGCGTCACTCAGTGGAGTTGCTTCCCCTGCTGCTGCCTTCACTCACGTACATGAGCTGTGACTCGGTGATGAGTGAGAGAACCAACCTCTGGGATTATAGAAGGAATCGGACATGAAATTCGATGAGTCCTGTTTAGCTTTGAACCATGTAGACGTTTCATTTTTAATTTGTGGATTCCGGTGACGTCTCATGTCAAAACATCTGGCACGGGCGGGCGGCGCTGCGAGACGTGGGTCATGTGTGTTAACAGAGACGCAGTGACGGGTACAAGGCTCGCTGGATGTGTTGCAGCTGTACGCCGAGGGGGAGGGCACAGGAAATATTTACATCCAAGGCATCAAAGGAGAAAGTGTTGAGTGATGTTCCTGCAGCCCCCGCTCGACAAGCGCCGCCATGTGTTCTACTTCACTAAGACATCCCACCTATTCCAACCATTCACCCACATCCCTGCGCGGCGTGCACATTAGTCGCATGCCTCGCACCGCTAACTTTACTGAGGCTTTGTTACAATAAAACTAAGCCCTCTACAACTCTCGTCCACACCACTGGACCTCTGACTATTGGCGGCATGCTCTCTAAATCTTCCTTTTGACCGTTTGCTGCTGCTGTGATTGTGACGGCAGTTTCAGGAGCTGCAGCGTGCACAAGTACTGAAACACTGGGACATAACACCACTACTGTACACGTGACTGAATGAAATCTCTGTATTTTGTTTTTGAAACTTTTTATATGCACACCAATCAATCACACACACATTATCCAAGGGTTGACAAATCATTAACATTGCCGTTGTCTATTATCCATATTTCTACACAGTATTTATTCAATCTAGTTTTTGAAATAACAGAGAAATAGTGACAAACCATTAATTATTTTTTTAAATAATACATAAGTACTTTCACCATGAGCCCAGTCAGTGGTTCATATGATGTGAACATAACAGTGAGGATGACTTGATGAAGGCTGGTTGGAGATTGGGGATGTGGTGCAAACACAAACGGATGAAGATGCAGGTGAAAAGTTTCTCATGACACAAAACAGACGACGTTCAGGAGTCAGCTCGCTGGAAACAGATCGACCTTCTCCTCAGTCGGCAGCTGGGGCCTCTTTACTGTTCAGCTTTCTTTTCTTCTCTAGCAATTTGAGCTGCAAGGCAGGAACATATACGGAGGCAGTGATGAATGAATTGCTCAAAGTTAAACTGTAATGTTCTTTTTAACCCATAAACTATTTAGATTTGTTTTGTTCACGGAAGCAGTGGAAACAAGGTGTGAACTCATCATCAATGTACTATATCATCAGTTTTGAGTTGATGTGGTTTTGTCAGACAGATGCGTGGCTCCTATTTCTCCGAAAATTAGAAACACACATTGATCTTTACAGGAATAGCAGTAAGGAGAACAAGCGCTCGGAGTTCCACTTCTGGATCCAAAATCCTGAACCAATCTCATTATTTCTTGAGTTTGTACAAAACCAACAATAGCCTTAGAGTCATCCATCTTTTCCTGATACTTGTGAAAATATGATGCCTTTGTGTGCTGCTGATGAGCCAAAAGATGAAGTATTTCTTTCTTTTATAGTTATGCTAAAGTGTAACTAAGATGCTCCACATTCCTCAATTTAACACAGGCAACAGAATTTCCCTCTGATATTCCCCCTCTAAAATAACACATAGCCGAAAATTATGACTAATTCTTGTAATAGTATGACTTTATTAAATGTTAGTTTTACTTAATATTCTTACATTTACACCAAAGCTTTGACGTTTTATTATTTTTAACGGATGAAGACGAGAGAAAGGCTGCGGGGTCTAAGTGGGTCACAAAAAAAAGGACCAATGTTACACTCAGACTGATACTTACGGCGAACCTCCAGTTTACACTCCACTGTGTCCTCGCCGCTGTCGTTCACTGCTTTGCACGTATACACCCCCCCGTCGAAGGTACAGGGCTTACGTATCTCCAGTGTCAGGATGCCTTGCTTACTGAGCATTCGGTACTTGGCTTCATTTGTGATGTCCATCTTGTTTTTGTACCAGGTCACTTTGGGCTAATAAGGTAGATAAAGAAAATATAACAGATGATGCCACGCCACAGATTATTTATCAGAGGTTCATTAGTGACAACCCTAATCTCTAAATTGATCTAGATACTATGTCACTGATCTAAAAGACGTGTGTGTGTAGAGATGTCAGTTGTAATGACCCCTGACCTTTGGTATGCCTCTGACTGAGCAGCTGAGCGTCGCGTTGTATCCCGAAATGACAGAACGGTTCACTAAAGGATGCGTGAACTTGGGAGCCTCTGTGAAGTCGGGGTCCTTGTAGCTGGGCGGCTTGTACTCGATACCTGAGGAGGCAGAGAGCATTTATGACGACCACTCCAATTTCACATAGAATATAAAGACTAATTCTGCATGACGTAAAATGAGAACTGCTAATATATTATTATGCGTGCAGTCAGATCCCACCTGTTTTCTGGATGTAAGCGCTGTCTTTGGTGTTGCAGGCCTCGGGGCTGAGGCCCACCAGGTTGATGGCAGAGACGCGGAAGACGTACTCATTCCCCATGATGAGGTCAGACGCGATGCAGTTGGTTCGCCGGTACTGATCGTAGACCGTAAACCACTCCTTCATAGGAATAAGGAAAAAAATGATCTGATTCAGTTTATATACTGTATTTGTTTTATGTTGCACAGGATCTGCTTTACATTTACATCAGGTCCTTTTCACACCGTCAGCACTTTCCCCACGATTTCCCGCTTCCTCCCACAGTTCAAACACATGCAGCTATTGGTTAATTGCACATAGATGTAAAAGTAAGCGTGAGTAGTTGTTTGTCTGTTTTTCGGCCCTGTAACGCAGTCTGTCCAGGATGTACCCCACCCCTCGCCCAATGTCAGCTGGGATTGGCTCCAGCTCCCCCGAATATATATAAGTGGTATGTAGCTAATGGATGGATATAATGACTGTAATAATATGATGGTTAATTCTATTAGATTTCCTTTGTTTGCACGTGTTAAATCAACTCATACAACAATTTATACCCAAATGAAATGACACAATCTAAATTGAATGAATTATATTAACTGCACCCTACACTAATCACCTGTTGATTTAATTTACAAATAGCTTAATAATCTACCTGGAACTACAGGACTTTTTACTTATTTATTAATTTAGGATGAAACAATGAAACAGGATATTGGTGGCTTTAAAGTACATGTGCCCTCAGCACTTTAATCTCTGAAACAGGTACACGGTGCACGTTGTTATTGGTAACATGATGATCAACATCCCCAGGGTCGCTATAAAGAGATGCAGATGAAATTAATTTGATCTAATAATGAGTACAGTGAAACATGAACCGTGCGCCGAGCCGGGCGGGAGAACAATGGTCCCTGCGTCACTGCACAGACGATCCAGACCGGGTCAAGGCTGCGAGGATAAGATTAGGACATTCCTGCTCGCCGTTGTTCCTGGCAGCTCGCGGTAGAGGTTGGTGACAGCTGGAGCTCTTGCCAACAAGCCCATAAAGTATCACTCCTGCTCCACAAAGGAGACTGTGTGCTCAGCAATGGCTGATTACAGTGGATGAGCCACAAGAGAGGCTAAAATATCCCTCGGTGTCTATGCAGCATTCATCCTCCCACATGTTCACCTTCACTCGTGTGTTAACAGAACAGGTTCGCTCAGTTGGTGTCTGTCAGAAGTAAAACTGAAGGAGCTATAACAACATGGTGGCCACTGCCTTCCTCTGAGGAGACATCTCAAGTCAAGTCTGTAACCCAGACTTGACTTGAGATCAGTGTAGGTGAATTCATAGTTTTCACATCTGTCTGCTATGGCCCTCGTAACGTAAATGTTGTTTTCACCCATGTCAGCCAGGGTA
Source organism: Hippoglossus stenolepis (assembly GCF_022539355.2). Lineage (NCBI taxonomy): Eukaryota > Metazoa > Chordata > Actinopteri > Pleuronectiformes > Pleuronectidae > Hippoglossus > Hippoglossus stenolepis. Next base: position 11,977,975 of record NC_061483.1, read on the forward strand.
GGCCCGGACCCCTATTTGACGTCCACGTGCAGACCCAGCTGAATGTCAACTGGCACAATATATCCACTGACTAGAATGAAATCGAAAGTGGGATCAGGTACGCATGCGTTAAATGCCAGAAGAACACGGCCCCCCATTTTAGTATAAATGGAACCGTAGGCATGTATGACTGAGATGAGTAGATCAGAGGACACGGAACATGGAGAGTATGGTGAAATAAAAACAGATGTGAGTGTTGTCGAGCCTCACCATGGTTTTCTTCTCAGCTTTCTGAACATGGTAGCCAATGATTTCACAGTTACCGTCGTCTTTTGGCGGTTTCCACTCGAGAGCCACATTGAAGCCCCAGATATCCATGATCTTCAGAGCCTCAGGAGGCCCGGGCAGATCTGCAGAGGAGAGAGGCTGAATGAATTCTGCTCCACCGTACGTGAGCAGGTCACAAGTGCTGCTACAGTTACCACAGGGGCTGTATTTACTCCTGTTAACACCCACAGTCAGCTCTCCACACGTTCACTCCTGCTTACCGACAATCTGCAGATTGATACTTGCTGTGTCTTCCACGTTTTCAATCTGCACGTGGAGCTCATACTTCCCCGAGTGTTTTCTCTCCGTCTTGCGGATGAAGAGGATCGTGTCTAGGTCGCTGTTCCTCACACTAGCGAATGTGGCGTCTAGAGGCTCCCCGTCTTTGCTCCATGTCACCTTAGGCCTGGGCTTCCCCTGCACGACCACACAAATCACAAAACAACAGTTTGCCTTCAAAATGCATGTGTCAACTTTACAAATGACAGATGGAGAAAGTCAATCTTTAAACAAAATACACGTGACTGTATGTTGTTACTACTGTTGTCAATAATGATCTATTACAAACTTAAGGTGTCTATATACTTTTCATAGTTCCAACTTGGGCTGGGTGCATTGAAGGAATATAAGACACACTTGGACGGTGATCACTAACAGTTAAAAGGCCCCATACCCCTTGTATTATTTACCTGTTTGTAGATGTAACATGTCCCCCTTGTGTCTTTTATATGACCAAATAGATATTTTGAACAAGGTAACCAGTCAGTGTCATGGCTGAGTATTTCTACCGTAACACTGCAGTACAATGCCAGTTTGAATTTTTATTTTATTTTATTATTTGTAATGTTTACTCCACCTGGAATGGAATCATAATGTTGACTGTGTCTCCAACTATCTTGATGAGAGTCTGGCGGAGATTTCTGGGAAGCCAAATTTTTGGGCGCTCTGTGGAAGTAGAAAACAGAAAACACAAAGTCTTGAACTGGAAAAGAGTCAAACAAACGAAGATGGATGAAGTGAGAGAAGTTCAGGATTCCTTTAAATACAGGTTTGACTATGTGATGCTTGTGTGTCATATGTGTTAAATTCTGTCTATTGTTTTATCATTACTCCAACATACAAATGAACATGAGAGATACATAGAATATCTAACAGCTGTAATGTTGAATTCAACCCTAAAACAACAGTTGTCAAGCAGCATGAATCCACATCTACTCACGCATTATCTCCCTGATGGTGATGGGTTGAGCCAGGGTGGAGGCACCGCTGGGTCCCGCCATGTTGAAGGCTCGAACACGGAACTGCAGCCTGTCCCCGGTGGTGAGACCCCTGACGACCAGTGATGTCCGGTCAGTCAGACCCTCCATGGCTGGTATCCACTCATCAGCTGTGAGCACAACACACATGGTTCACTCGAAGGCAAATGTTACTATGGACCAAACATTAGAGGTACAAATAGAAGTTCAATTGAGCCTCTATGTTGTAATTAGATGTTTATCGCTATGGTAAAGGTTGGTAACTGAAACAAATGATGTCTAATGATCTAAACTAACATGTTAAAAGAATCATGAAAAACTACATTTCTTCAAAGATTGCACTGTTGTTGTTAGGCTTTTGCTTTCGTACACTTTTTGTTCGCTTTGTTCGTTCTTTCCTTCTATTCACGTTAAGTGACAATAAAACATCACAAATCATTATCAATTCAAACAATAATGGATTTTTCTGGCTGTTTGGAAGAGAGATCCATTGCTGCACATCAGTGTGTAACTGTTTGCTAAACCGGAACTTAGGTGATATAACCTGTAGATAAAATACTTTCTTATCAATAGCAGGGGTTGGCTCTAGCACTTACTGCCCTCCTTGCAGTACTCAATCCCATAACCCTCGAGTTCAGCCGAGCCGATCCTCTCAGGCGGGCGCCACTTCAGCGAGATGGAAGTGTCACTGATGTCGTCGACACACAGTCCGATGGGCTCACTCGTGGGGGCTGAGAAGGCAGAAAGATTAGCTTTTAGTGCATTAGTGCAATCATCTCAGGATTGATTACTGATAAAATAGATGAACCTGATCAGGAATTCACAAATTAAAGGAACAAGAACCTTCACTAAGCTTTGTAATGGAAAACAAGGCGTATTTTCTATCAACATCACCAATTACAACTTAACATTTGTCGTTCGCTTGATGGTTTCATTTCAAACATACAATGAATTCATGAACCAATCTCAAAAGAAGAGGGTGGAGTGTATGGAAAGACAACACACGGTCTTTAAATAAAGTTGCTTGCAGATTTACTGACATGTAATTTGAGTCTGTGATGCTTTCAGTGGCATCAGCAACGCAGTTACTGTACCTGAAGAACAGGTTTCAAACACCATATGCAAATAATTCTTATGGTTTAGGAGATTGTAACTTATCAGTGACTTATCTGTTATTAATGCCTTTCAGTTTTTGCTCAGCTTTAAGTGCATTCAAGATTCAAGATAAACTTTATTGTCCCACAAATAAAAATATTTGTCTTGGGCTCTTGTCCTACGCTGCAACCATAAAAATACACACACATGCGTCATAAGACAAACATCCATCCGCCCTTGTACAAGCAGCATTTCAAGCTCCATATGTAGCAGAAATAATGTTTTGAGATCATGAAAACCCTCAAAGTACATCCCTCCATTATCTATACCACTTTGTGGGTCAGGCAGGACGCTGCAGACAATCCCAGCTGACATTGGACGATAGTCGTATCACAGGACCAACATACAGAGACAAGCAACCGCATACTCCACACAGAAGGACCCTGGTTGAGGGATTCAAACGGGGAACCTTCTTGCTGAGAGGCAACAGTGCTAACCAAAGTACCACCGTTCCGCCCCTAAATGTACAATGTCCCTTTAATCAGACAACAAAAGTAAGCAAGTCAAACACAAACACTAAATGAATGAGAGCCTACTTAAAAATGTCTCCATTGTATAATATGTTTATGCTATTTATTTACTATGTTAATGCTAGTCCTCAATTTAAAAAACAGACTTGATTATGATGGTCCCACATGAATTTCGTTATTAGATATTTGTGTCATCAGTAATGAAAGCCACACAGGCTTACAGTTGATTAGCCTCTAAGCCTGTATGTGGTATCTTTTATCACCCAGGGAAAGATGAGCCGTCTGACCGACCTGCTGAGCCGACGTCCCCCAGGGATAAAATGACACGATTAAAGTTCACTTTAAAAGACTTTGGTTCATCAGCCACGTCCCACGCATTGCTTATAGAACACAAGCTCTATGCAGCTAAATAAAAAAGAAGTGAAAGATTCAATATTATAATAACAGACTTTCAGCCTTGGGATTTTTGGACCTGTGGTCTCATTTACAAGCTGTAGAGGTCAGGTTGAATTATATAAGAGCAGAGTAAATGTAAAATAGAATACTGATAGATTATGGAACGGTTAAAGCACGTGTGGAGCAGCAACCTCAACCAGCAAGCAGCTTGATACATTTATGTTTTAACAGCTGAGAACCCAGTGGTCCCTGTATAATACACACTACTACTCACTGTGAATATACAAGTGAAGAATCCTCCCAAGACAACAAAGATATATTACCGAGGTAATATTTAGTCCACCTTGTTTCAACAACATTTTGACAAGATGACTGAGTGAAAGGTGCTGAATATTAGTTGTGGCGTTGTTGTAAATAAGGCCAGGATGTCATAGCACAGGACAAGGGCACTGCAACGACACAGTGCAAGCATATGATGGGAGCACCTGTCAGAGGTCAAGGGTTTCCATGTGTGAGGACAGTCGCCACAGCAGGGAGTGTTTAAAAATGGTCGCCTGGACTACAAGTGTAAAGTGCAGAGGTGAATCACTTTGCAAAAACAAGAAAACAAGAAACTTGCGACATCAGCCACGGGATTACCAAATCACGCTGAAAGGGGAATTCTGGTATTTTGCAACTTGGGCCCTGTGTTTATAAATGTGGGTGTTTAAATGAATGGTATTCACAAAAACTCATTCTCAAGTCCAGGGGTGGCTACAATGTAATCTTATGGGGCAACTGCGACAGTCTACGAAACGTTTTATCAATTAAGGGCTCAAATTGTTCTTCTGGGTCTTTTCTAAGAGTCTGGCAACATGACACGTCTCGCTTGATGAGAAGTCTCAAATGAAACTAGCGCAAGTCCTGGGTTGATGCCGGCCGGCAGCAGCTGGTCCGATTTCAAAAGCTTTGTACCATATTTACAAACCCACAATTAAACACAATCAATTCTCATTTCTATTTCTGAAATCTACACAATAAACCAACATCTCAAAGTGAGTCTTGCCTACTGTGGACAGGTTGCAGCTCTAGCTCTGGTTCAGGCTCCACAGGGGTCTCCTCTGACAGAGGTGGAGCTCCCTCTCCCAATCGTTGTGCTGCCTCTGCAGGGGCTTCTGGTTCCTGATCAACCTCAGGAGGTGTATGGGCCTCTGTCTCAGACTTCCTGACTTCTGCCTCCACTGGTTTCTTCTCAGCTGTCTTTGGAAGCTTAGGCTTTGTCATTCTCTCCTCATGTAAAGCAGTCCTGCTGCTGATTCAAGCTGGTGGTTGTATGTGTCCTCCTCTTCTGACAAATGCCTTCCTCTAACCTATGCTATCATTCACTCTCCCTCTCTTTTGTTCTCTTCTGTAGCCAATACAATTTTTCTACAGCAGCCCCCACAGAAGCATGAACCCCACTGTGTTAAGCAGCTGATCCCAGCAGAGACAAGCGCTTCCAAGCCATTATTTATGGAGAGGGATGCCACGGATAGTTTCCTAATCAGCTGTCTTGTCTTACAAGCAATTGGCCATCTGGATACAATGATGTTCTCTCTTAAATCAACAAGTGGAGGATGATATGGTTGTTAGAAATCAGTGATAGACAAAGGGATAATCCGAAGCTGAGCCCCTGCCTTGTAGGATACTGTTACACAGAGTATATTGGTACGAGCCTGGTTCCAGACCTCTGGATCATGGCACATATCTCCAAGAAGTTTGCTATTCAATTCAAATGAAGAGACAGGGCAATCCAATTCAACTCTGTTCTCATTTGTATGTTCGGTCTTATTATAACGGCCAAATGTCAGCTTATCGAGGTATTATTGTATATTTACTGGGGCCTGATGTGTGGCACATTTTCCAGGTATTCTTAAGTTAAAATGTTCATGTGGTGAAAAAAAGGATTTGTTAGGTCACAGCAACCTTGACCTTTGACCAAACCTTATCACTTCCTCTTTGTGGCCAAAAGAATGTTTGTACCAAATTTGAAGTCTGTCCCCATCGATGATGTAACACAGACACACAACCCTCATGACCGATATTACTCAGGAATGACCTGTGGATCATGCAACGTATGTGCAACCTATATTTTTGTGACACAGACACACATCTTGTATTACAACAAATATACAGCAAACATAACTCATGTCATGACCACAAGTTAACCAGGCCCCATGACCCCAGAGAAACCTTAGACTGACCAAACCAGAGACGGAACAACCCCAGAGCGGTGAAACGTCACACACATACACTTTGTCACCAGGTCTACCATCGCTCATGCAGACGATCCAACAATCAAGTGTACAATACAGATTTTTTCTTTTTTCAATTTAGGAAAGTAATTAATGTATGATCTCATAATTTCAACAATACACTAATGTTTAATAATCTCTTATCACTGAATGTGCACTGAAAATCGAGCAAATGTGTGAAATCATTGACAACATGTGGAACAAAACTCACCGACTGGCACAAAGGGCTGTGAGGCCTGACTGTGACGAGACATGCCGATGCTGTTGACGGCATACACTCGCATCTCATACGGCACTCCTTCAATCATCCTCTTGGCTTCATAGGTGGTTTCAGAGAACGGGTCAAAGTTCAGCCTCATCCACCTGTAGCCCTTCGTCTTCTTTCTCTCCAGCACGTAGCCTGAGAGATGAAATGGAATCGTCATGAACTTGTTTGGAATAACAAACCTGAGGAATAACAGAATGATTTCACTATGTTTTCTTTACCAATGATTGGCTGTCCGCCGTCAAAAGAAGGGGGATCCCACTGGACGACACACGAGTCCTCCCCCACGCTGAGGATTCTGGGAGCCTGGGGAGGATCTGGAACATCTGGAGGGAAAACATTCCTCATATGATGATTGGACAGAACGAGTTACAGAGCTTTTTTAAGAAATGAAAACCATTTGACATTCAATATTTTTTAGCTTCATGATTATATGTCATGAGTTTATGAACTAGATTCCTTCTTTGTGTGTGTGTAAACTATAGACTGTAAATAAAGATGGAAGACATGATGGTCCCTCAAAAGTGAAGCCAAATCATCTTGATGGCCTCCTAGTGGCCGGCTGTAGTATAGGTTATAAACCTGCTTCCTCCATGTTAGTGGATGGCACATGGACAAACTAAAAAGTCCACATCGAATACATTTATCTGAAAAATGGTTTAATAATAAAAATAATAACAATAACTTGAATTTATATAGCGCCTTTTAAGACACCCAAGGACAATTTACATGTGTCAGTATTCCATCTTTATATACAGTCTATGTTGGTAACAGTGACAGTGTTAGGGCTTATGTCTAGTTCAATTAAAACCAACCCTTCTCATTAATTACAGGTGGAGTTGTTTCTTACCAACAACTTTCACGTTGATATCTGCAGTGTCCTCCCCTGCAGGGTTTCGGACCACAACAGAGTAGATGCCCTCGTCCTGCCTCTCAGCCCCCTCGATGGTGAAGACACAGTGGCCCTTGGTGGTATCAACATGGACCCTGCTGTCTCCCTCTGTGAGGATCTACACAACGGGAACCAGAGCAGAGTTACTGGATTGTGCCTGAGCAGAGAATCTACTGGCGACTCTCCATCCGGATCCTGTGATGGTGGTACAGTAGATGTGGTTGAGGCAAGTTAACGACATGCCACGTTTGGAGACATGATAAACATAACACTTTGCAATAGGTAAGTTTCTCAAAGCATTTGGGTAAATCATGCTTTTCAAAGCCAACAACACATGTTGATTTGAACAACCGACTCCAGATGTCCCCAAAACTTACCTACAGTAGTTTGTCCAAAGAGAAACCTTAACTCAAGGTCCACTCAATCTGTTACTGACTCTGACAGTAAAAAAACACTTTCACACTGTGGAAAATAACAGACCTTTTCTCTACTGTCCAAATGACAGCCAAGTGACATTCTAACAGTAAAGTTAGTCTGTTTGACTTCTGGATATGGTTCTGTACTCAAAAAGTTAGGGTTAGTTTATTATTTCTTTTTATAAAATTACCATAGAAAATACTTACTGCCCAGTTTCCTTTGCTTTATGTCTGAAGGAAGATTTGAGACATGCTCTTACCTCACTGACATGCTGGGTAACACGCATGCAGGATTTTTTTGCACCAGAGAAACTACTTTTCATCTCTTTGTCTTTGCTGTTGCTGCTGCAGCCCGTGTTTCTCCAGGGTTGTAAATCAAATGGTAGTAACAACAATTATTTCGTATTTTGATGGCGGCTGCATGCATTATCTTTCAATTTCAAAACTCAAGTGGTGAAACAATAACAAGTTTACACAAGGTTGGCTAGACTCTAGGTGAGCCTATTTCATTATTTGTGTCTGTAAGGGCACACGTGGTAAAAAGCTGACACACCCGACTGCAATGCAAGCAAGACAAGATCCATACACACAGGCATGTACACATGCACACTTACTTCACCATCCTTCACGGTCCAAGAGGTTGCCGACCGTCCTTTCTCTCCTCCATCAGGTTTTACAGAACTAGCCTACGTTTGAGCAGAGCAAAGCGGTAAAAGCCAAAGAGAAGCGAGAGGCCCTGAAACCTCTCGTTCTCCTCATCTGTAAGATCAGTAAGCAAGTAGGCATCATTGAATTGAGCTGTTAGGAGCATTATCTACAAAACTAAGCATAGATGGTCCATAAAGCAGCTTTGTATTTGGTCTCTTTTGCATTTGTTTACATTTTTGCCAGCATTTGTCTGAATTATTTCAGCATTAGTAAAGCTGTATTTTTGAATGAGGCGTTGCTCATTCAGAAATTTCCCACCTTACCTACCGAATTCTGGACAGACGGCACATGTCGGATCAACAACACGAGACTATCTGCCTGTTTTACCTTCTCTCCTTTGGTCCAGATCACTGTGGGTGCCGGGTCTCCAGTGATGGGGACGTCCAGACGCAGCTTGTTTCCAGCCACCACCACAATGGTTGAATCAGTGGTACGACCCATACAGTCCAGGTGGATCTTGGGAGGATCTTAGAAAGGGGCAGACATGGTGAATAAGAACAAGCTCTTGCGTTTCAACTGGTTTAATCTGAACGCTTATAGAGGTTAAAGTTGTGGTACCTTGGCGCGGCACGAAATCGATCTTCACCTCTAGGAGCACAAGAAAAAGAAAAAAGTGAGAACTTTTTAGTAAAATTTGGATTGTGAGGCTTTACTATTGATACTGACTTTGTACCGTTAAGTATGAAAAGTACAAATATTACCCAAGAAATTGAGTTTGGCAGAAAGGTTGAACGCGTAGCCGTCTGGCACAAAAGTGTAGTCCCCCTCATCCTCTGGTTTGACCTCGTCAATGGTCAGTTTGTGGATCCTAAAAAGTTTTTCAGACGTTTATTTAATGGCGTCTTGGGATGTACGCAGCACATTTGACGTGTACAAAATTGTCCTCACCTGCCAATATGTGTGATATTTATTCTGGCGTCAGGCTTGACCTCTATACCGTTCTTAAACCAGGTTCCCTTCACGTTCTCATCCGACACTTCACACTTGAAAACCGCCTCATCCTTGGCCTTCACCGTGAGGTCGGCGATGCTCTGGTAGACCTCCAGCTCTTTCTCTGCACAGTCAGAAAAACAACAGGCTCAGGAAGTGGAAACGTCTGAGGCCGTCAGACTTCAGGAGGGGGTGTCGCTTTATGAGATGACGGAATGAGATTCAATCATATGAAGATGCGTGAGGATAATGTGATGAAAGAAAATAGATGCAGAAGTTGTACACAAGGATATTATGGTAATGATGTATTCAAGTGTGAGGTGTTCATTATCTTTTGAAGCCTTTGTGTGTTGTATCATAGCAACAGACACGAGGGGGTTGGCTGATTGGATTTACGATAGAAAATAAAGTGGGTGGATATGAAGACCAGATGCACAAGCCTGAGGGTTATTACTGTACATCACGAGAAATATTGTACATGGGAGTTATTAAAGTTATCTCCAAGAAATTGTTTTCTGGCTGAGACAGCTCACACTGAGCTCCTTGTAAAGGTCACACGAGTTTCACGTAGGCTTGCTGCCATGGAGGCTGAATAAGGTGGGAATGGCATCATAATGGGAGTTCTGCTGCGGACTGAGGTGTTGATCCCTGCTGCACGTTGGCAGCTAGTAGTTCTTGGCAGGCTCTGCCTTCAATTAACAGGCCAGACAAGCTTAACAGGACTGAGAGCAAAGTTTTGGTTTGAATCTGAACACAACAACCTCTGTGGGGACACACACCTGTACATCACACAAACAAGTGAATATATACTGTATATATACAAACACAGCAGTATATATATCCAATATACAACCAGGACTAAATTAGAGCTTCTAACCACAAAAAATGTCCAATTATAATCAAACACTGATGGCTGCCATGTCATGGAAGTGGTTTTGGTACATAATGAGTTCTTCTGCTCTGTGAGCTGATGGTACTGAGATGAAATGGTTACTGGGGGGGTAGAAAAAAAGAGGATAAAACTATCTAGTTTATATTTTGCCTACGTCCTTGTACTGATGAATTTGAACCGTCACCATCCTTCATTTTTAGATCACCTGTGGATTAAAATCAAGACATATAAACATGTGCATCCACCTTAAATCTCCACCTGCAAAATATCCCATTTTTTAGACACATTGAAGATCATCAAAATATAAAAATCTAATAAATATCTAAAAATCTGACTTTTCTGAGGGGCCCAGTGCACATCTGTCATCAGCAGATCGTTGTGACGTGTTACAAGAGGAAAATCTACCGTATACTAATAAAACAAACCTTTAAAACCACAACTTGCTTTTTCACATACGTCAAATATTTGAAAGATTTTTGAGGCAAATAAAAGATGAGTTTGCATCATGAAAGTGTAGAATTTATAAGAATGTCTGGTATTTTTTGTTTTGTTATAAAGAAATTCCAGGTTTTATTTTGCTTTAAATTGCACATGGTGATAAAGCAGTGATTTAATTGTGACAAAGAAACAAAAATCAACAAAACAACAAAACAACAGGGAAAACAAAAACAAGGAAGTAAAGGCCCTAAGTTGATCGGAGACTTCCACCAAGGCCCAACAGTCTCCTTAAAAACGTCCCTGACATATACCACATCCTTCCACCAAGTTTCGTAGAAATCTGTTTGGTTGTTTTTTACGTAATCCTTGTTTAATTTTGCTTTACAAACAAACAAACAAAGTAAAAACCAGTTAACAAACAAAGGGACGGGGGCGAAAACACAACCTCTTTGGTAACAAAGACCAAAGAGAGAATCCAGGTCGCTCCAGCAGACCTGTGCCCTTCAGGTGAAATATGGTCCAAGTCTTCTAACTTTAGCTGGCATGCACACATCACTGCAGTAACCTTGGCAGAGTGACGCGGGCAACGACAAGAGCCACTACATCCTAAGAATAGACGGCATGCCAAGAGTGTCGAGGCCACGTGACCGTCGGTGTGGTATGAGAATGTGCGCTGGGAGCATTCATCACTGACAAAAGAGGCTCGCGCTGTACTCAGCACACAGCATGACTGAGACTCACCCTGCACCAGGAGTTCAGCCATCGACTCATCGCCGTTTGTTTTAACCTTGTAGTGGCCGCAGTCTTCCTTGGTGGCCTCGTTAATGATCAGAATGTGTTTGCAGCCGTCTTTCTTGAAGCGATACTTGAAGGACTCGTCTCTTGTCAGTTCCACGCCGTCTTTCTCCCTAAAATCAATAGTGTTTAAAAGCATCATAGTCAAACTCAAGAGCTGGTTAAAAACATCACATGGTAAAGTGACTCCAAATTTAAAAAGGCTTATTTTTGGAGCTTTCAAGCACATCTCACATTATGATCTTCTTCCCACATATGACCACTTCACCACATGTTCTCATTAAGTTCATGTGACGACAATTTTCCTGCATGAAGATAGTGTGAAGTTGTTAAAAGCCGTGAAAACAAGCGTGACCTTTGACCTATTATTTTGACCTTGGACTGCTGCCAATTGTCACCTTTGCTGCACAGGCTAGTGACTTAATTTGAACCCTGAAAAGTCCAATAGTAGAAAAAGTTTGCAAAGGTGAGAACACAAATTTGTGCACAGATCTTTGTCGACTTTGTATTCTGACAGTTCCTCGTTCCTCATAAATCTTTAAGTCTGAGTGAATTTCTTAGCTTCGTCAATGTGATTTTTTTTTATGCTTCTGTTCATTGATCTTTGGCCTCAATTCCATAAAAATGATTTTAGACTCAAATAGAAGCCATCGCACAACTTTCTCCTCCAGATAAAGGTCACATGGAACATACTAAAATCCTGACGTGACCTTTTCATTGAGGTGATAATTTACAGCTTGCAGGACGACTGCAGTCTATCACAGAGGCAGCGCTTTAAACACATGTCAAACTCAAATGCCATCTGCTGGGTGTCTGAGCAATAAACACTGGGAGTGAGAGTGAAAGAAAATCTGCTTTAAACTGAAAGAGAAACTCAAACAACTGTGATTACATTTGATTTAATGACACCTGATAAAAGCTTTTATCCAACAATTGCCAATGATTTCTTTTGTCAAAATTTGATTAGTAGCTAATCAAATCACAGGTTCCTGTTTCTATACAGTATCCTGTTGTGTTCCCCTCTGTGTAAACTCAACAGTATATCAATGGATTTTCACCAAACTCAGTGTGTAGAGGGTATCTCCAGTTGATGGGTTAGGGTTATCCCATGGGGCATCGGAAAGGAATGATACTCCTGCAGTAGAGACCTGTATGATTACTGCATGAACGCGCGCAGAAAAAGCACAATCTTCTGAGTTTATGCTGAATATTACCATTCAGCATATTATTCAGCTACTAACAGACGGTGGATTTATGAGCGTGAAGAAGAAGAACTAACCATTTAACATTGGCTCCTTCCTCTGAGACTTCACACTCCAACTCCACCCGCTCACCATTCATGACCATCTGATCCTCCAGAGTCTTCACGATCAGGATTGGAGGCTCTGCAGAGAACAGATAAGAATGAAAAAAAAGAAAAAACTTCCGTGAAACTCTTAATCCTGCAAATTCATATTCTTCTGGATTTCTCTAAACCTTTGATCACCTTTAACAAAGAGCTCGGTGGTGCACTTCTCCTCCCCCACCACACAGCAATACGCAGCATCATCCGCCAACGAGCAGTGGTTGACGGTGAGGTAGCGCATGTTGCCAACGCTCTCAAATATGTACCTGAACAGAGCAAGAGGATTTTCAAACACTTATCATACAACATATTGTTTTTCAGGAAACTTTTGTTCTTGTTTCATTGACACTTACTTGCTGGAGAAGTCACGGAACAACACGGTCGGGAATTTTATGAAATATGAATGAAAAAGACACAAGACAGAGAAAGTGAGAAACTTTAACAATTCAACTTGAGAATTTCTGGTCTTTGTTGAATTCACAACAATGTACAGGCGCAGCACGTTTATTGGAGATGAGGTGGATTCAAACCTTCCAGTCGGATGGATTTCCTGCCCGTTCTTCAGCCATTTCACCTCAACATCCGAATTGGCGACCTCCACTGCAAGTTTTATTTTGTGCCCCTTTTTCACTTGGTAGGCAGGATCCAACTTTTTCAGGAAAGCTGAGTTCATACGTACGATATGATAATCAGTCAGTGTTTTTGTCCCCTACATATTGTTAGATCAAGAGCGGCTCATTAAAAAGTCCTACCTTCACTTTTCTTCTCTTCCTTCTTCATCTTCTTCAGTCGCTTCAGCATGCCCCTCAGGTCGGTGATGCCGTACTGAAAAGCAATCTTCTCAAATTCTGAGGCAGGAGCGTGGCTGAGAATATCCCACACGTCCAAGTCGGGCTCCGTGTGCACCTGCACGGCTCTGATCCACGGGAAAAACAGTCAAGACGAAACCATAGTGTGTTACATCATGAATATAGACTTATAGACATATGCTAACAGTAACATTTTGGTAATAACAAAGATAAATACTGATTAATTTGATTATTTACAGATAATTTACTATCAAAGTAACAAGCAAAAGAAGAATTAGTGAATTTCCTAGATTGTTTATTGATTTATATCAAACATATGGTCAGTAAGTTGATAATATATGACTACACTTATGCATAAGTACAAGTAATAAAGTGTTTTTATACAAAATCATAATTTCCTGCAGTAAGTGTGATCATGAACAAGATACTGTCTATATGTTTATATATTATGAATGATCTCTAACCTTAACCATCTTCACTGGTTTAAGAACATATTATATGTTCATTGTTTTAAGGCCTTACTCAAACTTCTTACCTCCCTTGTTCATATATATGTAAATGAATAATCAATTTAAAACCTAAAATATATACTTTTCTTAAGATTCAGTGCTTCCAAATTCCATTGGAGGTGTTTCAGTAGAATCAAAAATCGATTCACATTTTTTTCAACCGTGAGCTAAAGATTGTTTATCACACCCACACATTGACCGTTTACTGTGCATATAGTCTGGTTTGACTCACTTTCTTTTGTTTAACTTTTCCACATATTGAGCATCTGCCGTGAGTCAGGCTGGATTCTCGACACAGCAGCCGTCTGTTGTCTCTGTGTGTTTTTACCACACCTGTCCACTAAGTGTCCTCAGCAACTTTTCTTCCTCATTCATTCACAGACTGCTGACTCTGCTCCTGCAGCCTCCTCTTATCAACTCATCGATGTATGTGGACAACACTGTGTTTTTACAAGTTTCAGCTGTTTATCTCTGTTGCCTGAGCTGCTTATACTGTTTCAGCCCTTTTTGTTCTTTGTCTGTCTATTTTCTTGTTGCTTACTTATTGTTGCATCTGACTGATCAGAGAGAATTGTTTTCATGTTTTGGGTTTCTGTGGTTTCTGTGCTATTATTTAACTGTTTAAGACTGTGAACGCCTTGTTGCACCTAAATAATACGATATTTAAAGTATTTTGTCGTACATTAGGTCAAAATTATTCTGACGTATTCTATTAACAATCAGGGGACAACACACTGTAAAATAATGTGTGCACATATGATAAATCCTTAGTAGAGTATACTTAACACTATAGATTTGCAAACAACATAATATGATATTATCACTTATTGATCAGAGGATAATTGGAACGCCTAAGAGCTCTTCCAGCATTGTCATAAATTAATACAGTAATGTGTTATGTTTTTTTCAAATAAATAAATTGTTAAAATAACAGAATCTTCTTTTCCACACAGCTCGTCAACAGTTTCTTACCGATGTGAGGATTTTAAGAAACTGCTGCTCATTCAGAGGAAGAACCCAAGAGGCAAATATGGCAAAACAAACCAGACAAGTTAAAACACAGCAGAAGCAACACAACCAGCATATTAGAAATATTCTTTTATCGCACAGTAGGGACAATGCGATAAAGCACGGCTGTTATTAAATAACAATGTCAGTTCAATCACATGTTAACAACATCATGCTTTGGTTTAGGGTGCGACATATTGTCCAGTTTCTCCCGTGCACAGAGGACAGGAAGTGTGTGTGATATTGGTGTCTGATGTGTTGGAAAAGTGACTTGGGCTTTTGAGAAAAAAAACACGATAAGTGAATCTCAGTGGCTGGAGACAAAATGTCTGGAAAAAATAATAATAAAGGGGTGAAAAGAAACAGCAAATCTTTGTCTGTTAGAGATTAGAGAGGTGTTGCTGTTTTAATAAGATAAAAAAGTGCAATAAGTTTGGGCAAGTAGGTTCCCAGGACCCTTTATGGTGTGAATAATTGGATGCATGTGTATATACGTATGATGTAATTTCACTGGCAAAGAAACTAAAATACTTTGGAGAAACCTTTGCAAACTCAAAATGATGCCAAACCTCATTTGTTATTTCAAATCCGGAGAACAAAGGTCACATCACGTTACTCTTACGTGTTAATGTTGTTTTACACGCAGGTTAAGTTTGTGATTATTCCAACTTTAAGTTTGCAGATGCAGATGTTGCTTACTCTCTGAAGACGCGGGGCGATCCAGAAAGAATGAGATTGAGACAGAGTTAGATTCAAAAAAAAAAGTGAAAGGCTTTACATTAAAATCAGTATTTTATCCTTGCTCACCTCTTCTTTAACAAGGTGCTGAAGTCCAGCTCTCCTGAGTCTTCATTTCCATCGGTGCTACTGCGGAAACATCGGCCACCAGCAACAAAACATAAACAGCACGAAACGCTTCTTTATCTCTCCACAGAAAAGATAAATGTTAATACTTTACAGGCATGGTTTGTTTTACAGTAAATAAAACAGATCCATATACCCAGGTTTTTACACCACATAAAAACAAGAGGAATTGTGTTGGACTGTTGAAGACTGACAGGAAACGAGTGGGTTGATAGATACAGTGGAAGTGAAGACAGGCAGATGTTTTGCTGGAGAGACAGGTGCTGCCATGTTTGAAGGAACGGGGCAACATTTCGGGAAATACACTCGTGGATTTATGCCACTCCATTAGCGTAGCTTAGCGTAAAGACAGGCTTCCAGGTTTGCATCCATGTTGTGCAGCCCACTTTACATTTGTGTTTCTCCCACCTGACACATAGACTTTTCATAAGGGTGATGTCTTTCACTCCTTTTAATGCTTTTTGAAGCATCTTACTGTGGAACTTTTACTGAATTAGAGAGTTTGACTGATAGTAAAGTGGCAAGACAAGAAACTTAGGGAGAGACAGAGGATGACATGGAAAAAAGCATATTACGTTTAAGCGGTCTAAACGTTAAAGGCTGTTTATTCCTGCTTCTACTCCTGCATCACCGTCAAACTTTAACCCAAAGATATGATTGCGGTCTCAAACCTTTCAATTAGCTCTTGGCAAAAATGCTACGAAGCACATGTATTTCCCAAAATGTTAAACTGTTCCTTTAAGCCATCGACAGCAGCAGCAGCAACAGTCGTCCGAGCAAGAACAATAGAAAACACTCAAGGTTAAAGAAACGAACAGTGGCTAAATAGGACGTGTTCATGTGGATCAGGAGATAAAGACGAGGTCACAGATTGGACTGTCTGCTTTTTTCCTGCCTCTGATCCGACAGAAGGATTAGAAGGTGAGTCCCTGGTTTATGTGGTGAAGTTACAACACACCATGGCTGCACTTCCTCTATGTGGCAACCGAGTGGAAGAGCTCGGCGCGCTCTCTCGATCAAACCCCCCGTCAAAGCCCACTCTGTGGTGGCTGTTTGTGCAGCTGGCTCTGCTGTTTTGATTGAGACCCAGGAGGGGATCAGAGAGAGCTCCCGGCTGCAACAAGTGCATGTTACTTAACAGTTTAATAAACCAAATACCTTCATATCGAGAGTCAAAGGTTAACAAGATGACAGTTTGTGTAAACAGCTATAGCTCCGTCCGGGGGTTCAGCTCTCTCGTGTTCTCCCTGCTGTGTGAATCAAATTCAGCAGATCGGAGGCGGCAGCATCCAAAACACTGTTTCTGTTCTTCGACAATCAGAGTTTGAATTTGAGCCTCCACTGTTGCAACAAACCACTTTACTACCTTGCTGATGGTCCTGTCCTCTTCTTACCGGCTTCACTCCTGATAGGTCAGCATTTACATGGTTATTCTTTCACATATAACATGGTGATAATAATTACGGGACCTATTAAATCTGACAACAAACTGGTAATGTTTCATCTCTTATCAACCATATTCACAAACTTATATAAGAAAAACTGTAAGAGGGGTTTAATTTGTGCTTTTTCCTTCCTTTGACCTCTAAATGATCTAATTTGTCCAGTTTCAATGTGGGCTCACATTTGGTCTCTAATGAATTGAATATAAACCAAAATGCAAAGAGCGCTAAATAAGTGTTGCATATTCATACTGTAGTGTAGTTAATGTTCCCCGTAGATAGCAGGAAATAGCTCAATTCATTCTTGATTTAATTTGGTGACGCATTACAAGTTATGACATTAATTTGAGATTATGAGATTTAATAGATGGTTGAAGTTCCAAAAAAACAACAACTGGTAAGATATTGGAGCAAAAGAAGATCCTCTTCACGTCAAGTTTATTCAGTTCATAATCATTACTTATCAACATGGCATCCGATTTAAATGTTTCCTTTAAACACATTTTTGAAGAATGGCTTTAATAGATGTTTTATTGTATTTTGACAAGTACATGTCAAAGAACGATATGACGATATTCAGATTGTATTAATGTTTGTTAACTTCTATGAAATGACAGATTGTTGAATAAAATCTTGTGATTTTTTATGTAAAATGTAAGTGAAACCCAAAAGGGTCTGATCCTAGGTAACATGGTTTTATAAGTTCTGTACAGAGCAAGAGGCTGACTTTTATAACAGTGTGATACCACTGTTGAGATGTGCCAGGGATCCAACACTAAAGCACTCGCTCAGCAATTACCATGAGCTCTCCTGTGTGCATCAGATTACAATATTTACCACAAATAGCAAACAGGGATAATCAGCATTTATTCAATTTGAATGTTAACTGCGACTAAAAGCATTATATATTTTCTACAAGGTAATAAAGTGTCATAATATAACTCACGTGCGCCTGAATGCTGCTCTTATGTCGAAGCCCTCAGGAGCACTCGCCTCTGAAATGCAGAGCACAATCCACAGTCATTGTCATACAACGCAATCGTGTTAGTGACCAAATCATTAATCACGATTGTAGGTTACATTAACAAAATCAAAAATACACAAAGTACTCACCATGCACAGTCAATTCAAAATTGCAGCTGTCAAACTTGTCCCTGGATGAAACCTCACATCTGTAAGCTCCGGCAAAGTTCGCCTTGGCTGCGATGACGAGCATCTCAAAGGTGTAGACCTGCAGCGACACGTGTGAGGAGAGATGTGAGGGAGGGTCCATGACAAATATCCTTCATTTTACACCATAACCTATGAGCTACAGAATATGCTTCATACAGAGAACATTATAAGTCAGCTTCAGGTTTCCCCTGCTTCATTCCCATTTAAATATTTCTCATTCCGTTTTATTCTGAAAGGAAATTCGTAGAGGTGATATCTCTGCCACAACTTCACCTTTAAGGTTGCAGCTCGTCGTGTTATCATGTTTAGAGGGGCGAGTTTGAACCCAATTAAAATATAAATATGTCCCATGGGCAGTTCAAGAAAATACAAATATCAAATTCTTCAAAAAACAATACATTTTCTCTTGCTGATATCTATGTTCCTGTTCTCGTGTCTTTTCGGTACCTTAGTGTTGCGGTCGACCGTCTCCTTCAGCTGAAGGTGTTTTCCAGACTTGCTGGCGAGGTCCATCCACTTCCCTTTGAACCATTTAACGGTTGGTTTCTTCAGTAATGACCCAGCGTTCACTTTAGCCACAAACGTGATGTTTCCACCTGCACAAACGTGTCAGTTGTCATGTGGTTTAACACATTGTCTTTTAGATTCTGATATACAATGCACTGGAGTACCTATAATTTAGCAGCAGAGACTCTATATTTTATACATTTTCTGTCATGTTATATATGTTTGTGAATTTAAACAGCAGTGAATTTTATAGGTTGGAATTTTACATGTACATATCTGTTTGGTATTATAATTCCTTTCATCATCTTTCTTTTCATTTTTTAAACTCTAAACCTTGTTATGACTTGGAACAGGTTTCTGTCTAACAAAACTTGACAAACCTTCAACTTTCTGTTGCATATTTTAAATTGTTTCCGACATACGAGAGACATTCAAATCTTAATCTTCACTTATGCATAATCTTCTATCATTTTGTTTTTGTTTTTTTGTTTTTTCCAAGAGAGATCATAATCATTACTCTTTTTATGAAGTCACTCACCCATAGTCACTTCTCCACTCTGGGGTTTCTCTGTGAAGATTCCAATCAGGTCCTGTCTGGTGTCTGGAGTCTGTTCCTCTGAAAACCCAACATGTTCATGACAGAAATGTCACAACGTGGAGTCCAGTAGCATGTTGGAAATCAGAGGAGGGAACAAAAAACACTTTCATTTAGACTGATGCTGGAATCTTCATATGAGCTCGGAGCCATAAAGGTTTCATCTGCGCTATTTGAAGATTTTTGCCACTTAATTCAAAGCACTTATATTTAACCTAAAATTCGGGAAATTGTTGAATTGAAACTTTTGGGTTAAAATTCTGATAGTATTTTTTGAATTCTTCCAACAGGTGATTCCAAAATCTGAGGGACTCAATCAAAGTATCAAAAGCAGAATATTTGATTATTTTAAGACAACAAATGAGGTTTAGACACTTGAATAAAAATACATTTTCATATTTTCTGTTACTCATTTGGCAGGAGCTCATACCCAAAAGCAACGTACAACTGACAGCTACAGTTTGGTGTCATCTGCATAGCAGTGATATGAGATGTCATGCAAGCAGATAATTGGACCCAGGAAAGTATTTAAAAGTAACACATTTAAATACTTGTATTCAGGTATCACACACCAAAGGGTGCTGAGGCCACAGGGGCTTGTGAAACACCAAACCAAAATACATGTATGTCACTGTGTTGTTATTAATCCACAAATAAAACATATAATTTACACCTTACTGACATGCTGTGTCTTTGTATGTTGGTGGCAGCAACTCTTTAACAAAAACACTGGTATGTTTTGACCTTTCAGGTGGAAGCTGAAGTCAAAGATCATAATAGCGTGGGCAGCAGGATGTACCGGACAAGGGAGTGAAAGTGTGACTGATTATATGAATGTTGGAACTGAGTAACTCACCCTCAGCTTTGGCAGGTGGAGCATCGGTGGCAGGCGGAGCGTCTTTTGCGGGCGCAGCGTCGTTTGCCAGAGGGGCATCGTTAGCTAGTGGCGCGGATTCGACCCCATTTGGTTCTGCTGCAGGCGGAGCGGGGGCCTGTGCTGGTTCAGCAATGAACGCACCAGGTGCATCAGTAGTGGCCTCAGCTGGAGCTTCTGAGTCACCAACATCCACAGAGATAACAAGGCACAAGTGAGCAGTAAAGTACAAATACAAATAATGGGCCTGTACAGAATTTTGACCAAGTAAGTGTCCAATCTGCCCTTCTTAATTTATATGTGTTGAATGAGTATGAAAGAACACTTCCGCCTTCAAAATGTGTCTAAAAAAGGAAATAAGCTTAGAAAATGTCTTTTGTTCTGTCCAGAATATTTTAGACACATTGTGAGTAAATTCTCCACATTTGAGCTTTTCATGTTTCATCTATCGTTCGTCCAAACATTGTTTCGTCTCTGGCAAACATTTATCGCCCAAATATTTCTTTGGTCTTATCATATTTGAATGGCCGACTGGTTTTCCATTTGTTATCAGCTGCCTCTTCTGAGCGCCAGTCAAGTGGTGGTTACTCATGAGGAAATAATGTGCTGGTGTGAGGGTCAAGGTCAACATGCAGCCAGAGCCAGAGTATGAGTGGCTATGATATGAGCCCCAGACAGCTGTGGGCAGTTGTTTGTCGCACGCTGGGCCCATTAGTCTGCTGCCTTTCTTTAAGATTTGTTTCCACTTTATCAAATCCAAACAAACGACCTTGAGTCTCCCTGATGGAATAATGGCACAAATTTTGCTCAGTGACACACTTAGCCCTCAGTCAATGCAGTTACTAACACAGTGCTCTTTAGATTTGGTAAAGTGCTGGACAAAATGATTGTGAATAAGACATGATAACACACGTTCACAGAATTTAAAGAATGGTCAGATTTTTCTTGGAAATGTGCTTATTCACGATCTTACAATGAGCCAGGAGACCGTTAGTTGAGCTTAGCTTAGCATCAACAATAGAAACGGGAAGAAACAGTAACACAGAGGCAGGATAATTTGTAAAATAAGTAAAAATGTGTCTAAAGCATCATTAATAGTTAAAGCTTCCTCAGTTTAATAGAATAATGAATAACTGAAAATGTTCTAATTTTAATTAAATATCATTAAACAGCTTCTGTTTGTAACTTTGTGTTGTCTACTGTCACGGACAGAGAAAGCCTCCATCCATACTACTATGTTTTATTTTGAAAACTGTCACGTGACCACTCACGTACGCTGGGCATGTGCGTGCCAATATCAATCACTCCCCTCCGACGCATGTAAACAGTTGTAAACAAAGAATTTTACTGCACAACAGCTGTTAGCAAAGACAACAGGGTCAGCTGGGCTTGATTAATAAGCCCCCAGACTAAAGCAGGCAGTGTCATTTGTAGTTTGTGTCTCTTTGTGGTCGTTGGAATGGAAGGAATGTTAACAGGTAGCACCCTTTGACTCCACTAGGGGTTGGCTTCACAACTGTAGTTTGAAAATGCCTACGAAAAGCAGGTCTTTTTTATTCCGATTGTCACGTGTATTTTAGGAGATTCATTAATGAGATTTACAGTGCTAGGAGGCTTTTTTTTACCACCACTGGACCTAGCCAGGCTCGCAGTTTAACCCCTATTTGCAGTCTCTATGCTAAGGTATGCTAACTGTCTCCTGACTGTAGCTTTACACTCCCCATTGGTCTCATGTGGTATCGATCTTCTCGTTTAACTCTCGGCAAGAAACTGAATAAATATTTACCTCAAAATGTCAAAGTAAAAGTGTTTTTTAAAGATAGACAGGAAGCTGTTTCAGGGATTCGGAGTGGAGCAGCTGTCAGACGGTGCAGAGTGTGTGAGTTCATGTGCAGAAACATCAAGTTCATGCAATGCATCAAATATTAATTTCCGCATTGAGTGCTCAGTTTCACTCTGTGCTCAGTGTCGATTATACAGCCTGTAGGCAAGCGAGCACACCCACAGCTGCCGCTTCAAAGTGCCCCACCTGGCCTTGATGTGACCTTCAGGTCAAACTTGACCTTTGACCCCCCAGCAATCACTGCATAGACATTGGCGTCCTCCTTGGTTATTTCTTTTATAGTGAGGGAGTGCTTTTTTCCGTCGGCTGTGATCACAAATTTGTCGCTGCTTGAGATGTCCTTTGAGTTGCACTGCCATTTTACTTTAGCATCAGACTTCTCGGTTTCTGCTTCAAACACCACAGAGGACCCCTCCTCTGCCGCCTGACTCTTTGGTTTCTTGGCAAATGCTGAAACTGAAGAGGGAGGGTGGATTCAAAATAGAAGTTAGCCCCTTTTCTTCTTACCACATATTTTCGTGTTAGCAAAGACCTTGATGAGAAGTAGACTTTGAAGTGTTTCGTCAAGTGAGATAACAGACCCATTTGCATTTATGTGGATTTTGTTTCATCGGAACTTCATATCAGAAGTTTGGGTCTGGGTCAGTTTGTCTGGGTCAGATGTGTTCACAACAGTCGCTGTGAAGTTTTACGGATATTTTCCTGATGCGTTCTCACTTGGGTTCACTCGGAAAAATTCCTTACATTTCACCAGGGGGGTGGCAGGAAATAAATCTGCAACTGACTCGGCAAATCCTTATTTTAACCAAAGATAAAGCTCCTGAGCTGAGTGAAGCCGCTCATGTGGAACAATGACAGCGTTGTACAATCCTGAGCTCACTGGCAGGAGCTGACTGAAAACCAGTGAATTGACCTTCTCTGACAACACACTGAATTCTTCCCAAAACAAACATTTGGCTGTCATACATGTGCAGTGTTGGTATGATATGGAAATACTAAAAGACTTCAGTAAAACATACATGATCCTAAAGAGCAAAAAATAAATAAATGAAATAAATAAAACATGACAAGGTGTCTATGGACAATCTGTCAAACTATTCATAGTATGTTTTACACTCATTGTGTAAAGCATCTGTCAACTTTCCTTTTCTTTTTGAATATATTCACTGTCAGTCTCAAACATCTTCAAAAGGATTAAAAAATAGCTCTGACAACAGACACGTCTTAAACAGTAACACCATATAGGTTTGGAACTATGAAACATGTGTGAGCAGAATTCAGATGCATATTACTCACAGGTGTAGGCCTGAGCAGTTATGCATGGCGTTGCAAAACCACGCAATAAAAATAACAAATCTCCACACACTGCAAGATGAGCCTATGAGTTTAAATATAGGTTAAATATGTACTGGTCTAATAAATGAGGCTGGCAGGCTTCAGCTGCAGCAGGGGCGCAGGTATCACAGCGGAGGGATTAAGTCAACTCTATTTTAGTGACTGTGGAGGCTCAAAAAGAACGACGTGCCCTCACTGTGTCACGACATCTCTCGTCATGTTGTCAATTATTCATGTCACTTCACCTTTCACATCTTTACCTGACTTTGTCCAAAGTCAAAATGATTCCTCCTCTCTATTTTAAAATCTCACCTTTCCTTGTTTTGGATTCTGAATGAGATACTATTGTTAAAGCTGAATTTTAGATAGACAGGAAATGAACAGACACACCATGATGTAACTACTACACTGTCAACTACTCTGTTTACTAAGGTTCAAGTACAAATTCAATGTCAATAGTGTTTGTAGGTTAAAGTAAAAGCTTAAATTAACAAAAATGTTGATTTACTGACTCATAAAATAATTGCCTATAGCCTTTATGTTGTTTATCTAAGCTGAAGGTCAAAACACAAGGTCACTGACTGTCCGGCATGTATCTAAGTCACTGACACAATTTATATTTATAGGTCACAATATTTTAACATTAATACATATCAACTTTACTATCAATATTTAGGAGGATTTATGGTTGTGGTTTTGTTTAAATTACTGTTTGGTTGTATTTTTTTCCCATTAATTTTGTTCGTCTTAATATTCATATTTATGTTTAAGTTGGGTTTTTGAAATGAAATAAAAGTAAAAATGTGCTCCAGAATAAACCAAGTTAATTTACTTTTTTTACTGTATAAAGTTCTTATTTACTGTAGCTCAAAAAGTGAAAACAACTTTCAAACCTCCTGTTGATTCCACTGGTGTTAATCATAATTGGTAATAATGCTTCAGGCTCAAGACAATCATAACTGTTATTGTCCTCAACAAATCCTTGACACTAAAAGTCTTAGCGGCCATGTGGCGCTGCTCTGTGTCATCTGACACCAGACACATCCTCACTCCACACACACACATCCCCTTTCCACTGAAGACAGGAGGGGAATAAAAAAAAACTGTGGAAAGTCATTTGTCAAGTTGGAATCCTGTCGGGCATTTTTGGATCAGCGATGCATTTTGTGAATGTGAGCGTGTGGATTTCACATGGGACGATCTTTCCACCAGGACCGTGTGTGACGTGAGGTCCTGACACGGTCAGAGGGGCTTTGTACTAAGGATGGGTAATTGCTTCAGCTACTGGTTCCTAATATTACCAAGTTAAGCCAAAGATACATTCAAATTAAATGGGTTGTACTTTTACTGCCACTGCATCATGACTTTATTGCGAGCTACATTCATCTGTTTTATCCCCCTCTCAATTTCAATACACTTTATAGTTACTATTTATATTGATGTTTAAGGCGTTTCATGATGTTTCTTTAGTTTATCTATATTAAATTAAATTTGACTAAAAGCTGGTAATAGATTAAAACAATGAACCGATCTGAAGTGAGTGGTTTGGTTGTGGTGTGAAGTTGTTTAAGTGAGAGGTGCAGTCAAATATTTTATAGTATTTTCTTACAGGACCTTTCTACACAAAGAAATATTATTTAGCGTCATTCTGCTGCAGTGTAGTTGAAAGATCACAATTTGTCCACGTTCCCCAGATGAAGACAGTGGTCAATAAGAATGTGCTAATATCCCAAAGTTGACATCTTTAAACAATTCACTGGACGTTGATTCATTTTCAAAAGTGGTTGAATCATCACTGACCGTTTTTTTTGACTGGCTCCGGCATCCTGAATGATCTCCTCTTCTCCTCCACAGCGTGACTCACTCGTCCTGCACAGTCTGCGGTCTATCTCAGCCCCTCTGCCTTTAATAGTGCTGCCAGCCTCCCCTCCTTTCATGAGCCATCCCATCTCTCAGGCATCTTCTTTTCTTTTTTTTTTTCTAGGCCCAACGCAATGTCCGAAAAAACAACAACCACCCACTCAACAAAGTTCATCCCACAGCAGCGGCGCCCCCCCCTCCCCCCCACCCCGCCGCCAGTAATGTCTGACCTCTCGGGCTATATTTCAACCATCCTCTCCTCCAACACCTCGGCTGAGTGACAGGACTCGAGAGGGCGGGGAGAGGATGTAAGGCAGCAGTTAAATTTAGAAGCCTGGATCCCAAAAAAAAGTTTGTTTGTTCTCGTCACATCCCTCTGTCACCCTATAAATCTCAGAATGAATCCTGCAGAGGTTGGAATGAAGTGCTCTTCAGTTTGTCTGGTGCCAGAGACGACGGTTTTCCCTTGATGGACGAGGTCTTTAGGAAATCTCATACATTTGCAGACCAATAACCAACTAAATTCCAGGTTCATTAAAGTTATTTGTCATATACTGATTTAATTAACTTTAATAAAAGGTTTTTCTACATTTTGATATTTCAATATCAATTTCAACAACGCATGTGTTTTTCTTTTTTTTATAATCTCAAAATTGTTGTAACCTTTTTATTAAAATGTCACTGTTCTAAAATATTTTACTGTTTATATATATGTTCTATTCTAAGTACCCTTTTCATGTAAAGCACATTTATACAATGGAAAGTGCTAATAATATAAATACTTTAATATTATGATTATTAATATTATTAATGGCCTTTTATTATTGTTATTATTGTTGTTGTTGTTATGCAGTGCTCATTCCATTATATTCTATTACTCAGCTGTTAGTGAGGGGTATGGTTTAGACCTTCACCATTGAGGGGAGCTGTTGGCTCTTGGGACAGCAGGTGTTGTTGTATATATATATATATATATATATACTTACACACTGCACGTTACATTTGAGCAAGTTATTACTCTTTATTCGTGAATATTATTTAATTTTGAGGTTTTTACTATTGTTTTATTACAAATACATTTCATCTGTAAAAGTGAAATCTGTTGAATAGTTTTCTGTTTAACGTGAGGAGTGTCAACCCAGTTTATACGACTTCAGAGGTTAAACTTCTTTGTTTTGGAAAATGCTGAATTAAACAAACTGTGAAAGCTGTGAAAATTCATAGAAAACTCCAAAGCACCTTGCTTTTAAACAATTCAAATACTTTTATTATCATGACACGATCAAATTAAACTCTCAAGCCTTTAGAGATCTACTGGAACACATGCTCTCGGTCCACTGATAGGAATCTGTCACTCATGTGAACTGTGATAACGACAGCTACACGATCAAGAAAAAGTCCGATATGCAACACAAAGAAAAAAAAGATTTAAAACTGCATGTCATGCTGGAACAGAAGATTAATATGAGAACAGCAGAGGTGTGAGTGTAGAGAGCTGGTATCTGCAGTGTGTCAGGCCACACAGGCCGATACATGTGAGAACTGAGTGACAAGCCACTTCACCCATCCTGGCCCGTATTAACCTCATAGTTCCTCATCGTTCACTTATCTTTAAAGCCGTAATGAAAGGTGAGAGAGCTCTTCGGTGCAACTCACACCAAACAACCCGATATGATCTTTACTTCTACGTCTTCTCCTTTTTGTGCCTTAACTCTGTTGTGAGATCTTGACACTAAAAAGGTTAAAATACACAGATGAACAATTCATTTTTTCTACAAGCAAAACACAAAGCATTACAATAATATGATCACAGTGAGCATTCCATCTCATTAATGACTTATTGGTGTCTCCCTCCTGTTTTAAATATGAAATGGAAATTTAAATATGTACAAACAGTGGTTTTACTCATAATTAAAAGAGAACCTAAGACATGAGGTGATACGAACATCAAAGGCAGAAGGCCCGGGCCCTCCTGGACCTTACTCATCATTAAAGCATTGAATTTAATGTTGAAAATGTGTAAAGAAACATTTCCTAAATATATTATGCACCAATAAATGTGTGTATATACATTTAAAAATGCATACAGGACATAACAGTGACTTGCAGTTAAAATGCAACACCCCTGTCTCTCTCTTCCCCCGACTGTACACTATTAATTATAGTTATTAAAGAGTAGTAGGTTATAAAAGATGATCCACTTGAATGTAAAGAGTTAGATAAGAAGATTGATACCACAGGTTTATAAATGTATCATATCATTAATTGTATAGACATTTAATATGAACTTAGTCTCTGACATCCTCACATTCAGACTACAGGAAGTCACTGGACAACAAACAGGCCATCACGTAACTCCACAAACTGTTGTGTTTAGGTTTCTGTCCCGATTAGATAATATGAGATCATCACTGAGCTTCAGATGTGTAAAACAACATAGAAAGAAAGATTTTAATACCTGCCTGGAAGCAGGTTCCCACTACTTCCTGTTTCTCAATGGAAAGCTAAGATAACCCCCTGCTGGCCACAGCTTCATATTAACTGTGACACTTTCTCAGTCTTGGTAAAGCCAATAAACATATGTCCCAAACTCTCAACTAACTTTTATTTTTACATCAAAAAATCTAATTAAACTAAATAAAGAAGATGGATAATTTGCCAGAGTTTGGAGCCTGTCACTGTAGATGATCAGGTTGGCCAGTGGTGGTTTTGGCACCTTGGATATATTAAACAGCGGTATTTTAAAGTGCGGCCTTTTCATTTCAATGAAACTTGCTCACCCAGCACATGCTGCACGTACTGTCTGCTAAAAAAAGTTTTGTATGCTTCCTGTGGGCAAAACTATGACGCTCATGTGTTTGTGCCTTTACTCTCACAGCTGCAGTCGGTGGCATTTGAAATGTAAACTCAGTTGCCAGTTGCAAATACAGTCTAATGCAATGATAAACAGTTCTGAAGTAAATCCTGCCTTCATTTAAAAACTTGTGTAGAGAGGTGTTGGTCAGTTTGGTGGATGTTTGTGTTGTTTCTGAATTGTATTGCATTATACAGAGTTTTAAAATATGTCACTGATATAATTTTGATTAAATATATTAAGCCCACAGAATCAGTGACAATCACTTCTTATAAGTTTTTATAGACTTACTTTAATGGGATGTCATCTTTTTATAATTTTTTTATCACCATGTGTTTATCTATTTATTCTTTATGTGACATCGTCTTACATGCACAGTACTTTGTTTTCGACTACCTCAACGTTGTTGTCTGGCTTTCTTGTCACATATCCTGCTGATTGTTAATTCTCTTATTTTTTGCTTTTTGGATTTGCGGTCAAAGCACTTCGTAAACTTTGTTTTTAAAGGTGCTATATAAATAAAGTTTGTTATTATTATTATTATTATTATTATTATTATTATTATTACAGACTCACTGACTGTATCTGAGCTAATGATTTAAATTGTGATATTCAGAAAATGGTTTAAAGTTAATGCTGCTCAGTAATTCTTTTCATTCTTTTACTGCTGTTCGTTGTATATTTCTTTACAAGACTCTATGGAAAACTTTCCCTCTGAATCATAGCATCACATGACTTGCAGTTACAACTTTGGCCACCACATGGAGACTGCTGCTCTATGAAGCAGCCTGCTGCCACCACCTGGAAGTAGTGGGCAGGGGTCAGAGTTCAGGCTTGGAATATTTCAGGATGAATCTGAGGGAATCAGAACATCGGATACTTAAGGCAAGTGGTCTCTGTTATGTCTTTCTATTCCACACTTTCATGCTGCATTACCCAGTATTTTCAAGGGATTGATTCCTCTGTACAGCAGTATTGGTGCTATTCACAAAATCCTACAGTTTTTACCAGAAGAACAAGGTTGATTAAGCATCTAAGACCAGAAACTACTTTTACTGACCCCACCCGGACGTTTCCCTCCTTCCTACATGTACGTTTTTCTCTCCAGGTGACCCCTCCCCAGGACCTCATCGCTGAACTGGTACGTGAGCTTCTTCTTGATCTTTTTCACCTCTCCAGTTTTGCCGTAGTTGCGCAGAGCTCGAGCCATCTTCTGGTAGGTCATTTTCTTGCGGTTGCCCTTCTGGATTCCCCAGCGGTGAGCCAGAGCCTCTTTGTGTTTGGAGGAAAACTGGAATGTCCCTTTGTCTCTGTCCACCCACCAGATACTGTCCTTCATATCGCCATTCCTTAAAAGGTCCAGCAGGAACTGGTACAAACGGATCTTCTTTTTATTTCCTTTTGGAGACATCAGAGAGTTGTATGTATTATAAATTTGGTTGCTCACAAATTCGTTTACACATGAATTTAAAGGATAAGAAAAGGTTCGAAATTCTGTCACATTCCTTTTAGCAGACATGGGGAGGGATGACATTTTAAATGTATTCTTGTTAAAATCAGTTCAGCTTATAGAATCATAGAGTTGTAGGGTTTAGGTCACAGAAGGTCCTCTGACACAGGGGACTACGTTGGACTGTGAAACAGTGAGTCCTGATGTGCTGGACACGACATCTGCTCAACAAACAAATTGCTGACACATTTCTGCAGTAAAACTTGGTTACTCTAAACAATGCGAACCAATAACCTCCATTATTCCCACAACCCAATGAAAAAATCCAGCTTTGGAGACAAAAACCACAACACGACATTGTGTCCACTTCTGTTGAGGATGTGTCACCACTGTGTCAAAGCAGTTGTGCAACAAATAGCTCGTCCTAAAACTGCGTTGTAAGCTGTCAGCAGAACATAAAGCTGACGTGAGTCAATACCCAACCCCCCCCACCCCAATAAAGACAAACTCTGGCCTGTTACCCAGAAAAGAACAGCTCTCATTCTTTGCATGGTGGGTGGAAACCATTAGTATCCACTCACAATTATTAAATATCAAAACACACATCTCACCCCCTGGTGGGAGGAGTCGTGGAATCAGAGAGACGACGAACAAAGCATTGTTGCGGCACAACCACATGTTGACAATATGAGCAGGGCAGCAATTGGACCTGCGTCTACTTCTTGAGATTCAACCATATAAAACAAGTCCAGTGACTTAGCACGTCTCCATATACCATGACCTGGAGGACTGAGAGACTCCACATGGCCTGCACAGTTGGTGTTCTTAAAGTGTCAGTGTTAACTGCTTACCCCCACACACATACAGATACATACAGATAATATGACATGCCCTGTAAGTCTGGCCCTTACCCAGCTCTCCTGGTATGACATAAGGAACTCGATCCCTCAGACACTCTTCGTCAGACACTTCCAGTGGGGGACTGCGTCCTCCGTGGTCTTCGTCGTCAGAGCTGCGCTGGGACACGTGCGGCGGATACAAAGCCCGAGGGAAGAATGCCACCTTCAACACAGAGTCAGGGTTAATTCTCTAAACAGTCTTAAATCTTAATATTTGATTATACATTATTGATTATAAAATATTTGAAATAATATAATTTAGAGTTTAAAAGTGTTACTTGTAGTAGTTGTCAAGTCTATATGGTATTTTAATAGCTACACAATTCTGCCACAGTAAAGTTAATAAGAAGATGAGGAAGAAAAAAGAATTCATTGTATTTATTGAATATATAAATAAAATCATTCATACAAAGACTTATCTGTAACTTTTGTTTAGCATTATTGTAGTATTATTTTAAATTGCAAAATATGCTGCTGCTGATATATTATAGGCCAATGTTCCTAACATCAAACGTAGCACACAGCTCAATCTGCATGAGCTGTGGATCTGTGTGATCTGTAGTAGTAGCTGTATGTCTGGGTGGGCAGCGGTTAACATCGTTATAACATCCTTTACAAAAACACAGTGACTGGTGGAAACCTACATGGGAACTCACTGTGTGAATCGTGGTTTTCACATTGTTTTCTCTTATCACGCTTAATGCATTTAGATGCATCAGCACCTTTTTTCCACACTCAAACACATTTTGCTTCCATTAAAAAAGTAGCAGCCAATTTTTCACGTGTTCACTAGTGAAATGTGATGTGTGTCATGAGATGGAAAAGCACACATGCGTTGTGCCCTTGTGAGGGATTCAAACAACAAACTCACAAGTTTAAACTTGTTTATTTTTTCATTGTGTCTCTGCATTTACCCTGAAACAGGCGTATGAAAAATAAAGTTTTCTGCATTTTCCATGGAAATGTAATTCGTTTTATAAATTAATGAATTATTTACAATGACAGTCATTAGTAATGTTAGTGATAATATTGAGGTTCACCTGGAAGCAGTGCTAAATGCACAAAGGATAAATTACATGAAATTCATTATTTTTTAGTATATATAAAGTATTATTTTCTTGTTAAACATTCCTTAAAACAACAAATGGTCTGTGTATGTATGTTCACAAATGTATTACAGTTTTTTTCAAGTATTTAAAAAAAATATGTGTTTGTTTGCTTTTTTACTGCATGAAATGTATTTTATGTACCATGGTCACCAGCGAACTATTTATATACTTAAATACAGTATATTATGTAGAGAGGAAGTGTTTACGTGCCCAGCTTTAGTTTTGACTAGAATTTAATATAATTAATAATTGAAAGATAATTAAAATAAGCACATGCATGTTTTTTCTTTTAAATATGTAAAGCACTTCTGGTCTTCACAACACGACTCAACAAATGGTAAATGTATCAGAAGAGATTTGAATTGTTGTCTAAATTTAGTCTAAAACCATCTCTGCTCTATAAGCTGAGTAAGTTAAGTTCAGAATCAAGGCCGTGTTTATTTATATAAATATATATATATACTATAAACTGAAATAAAAAGAGAAGAAAAAAAAAAATTCATAAACTAAAGATTTTCTTGTAACTCAAAAGATTCACTTCCTGATTTCTGTCAGAGGACCCTAAAATGCCACTAACTCTAAATTTCCCTTCTGATTGGAAACTCAACTTTGAATTATGCTGAGTTTTCACTTTGCTGTGAATCTGATGTAGATTTGAGGATTTAGAGACTTTACTGTGAACAATATCCGTTAGCATGTGTTCAGTCATATAACACCATATATGTGTGATAATTAACCAAGAATCGTCGTTTTAATCTTTTCTCCTTTAGCACCGTGAATACTGAGACCCTCGAGTCCGATCAGTAGTGGACACCACGTTGTATAAACTGAATCATAATAAGGTTACATTGCTTAAGAAGTCCGACTGTTCATCATTGAAACAACAGACTATAGAAAACCAGGCATTCTGGGCAATATCTGTTAGGAATTTTTGTAATCCATAAAATCATGATGGTGTAATATACTTTGAGCAGCAGTGCATTCTGGGTGTGATGTTGGAGTCAATGGCAGAAACGCTGCTAGAGGAGAACATGAAGTTTTAAAGGAGTTTTTAAGGATATTTTATTTGAATCCTTCACTTTCTAATTAAACCATGCGGTAAGTTGAAATACATTTTATCTGTGTATCTACATGTTTGCTGTCGTCCTCTTAAACAAACTAATAATAAAAGTAACTGTGACTAATCAGTAGCCTAACTAAGCTAGCTTGTAGCACTCTCATCCTCGTAACTTGCCATACTGTGACGCTCACGCACAACAATAGTATTAACTTTGTTTAACTGATTTTTGTAGGTGAGGCAGAATTTTGAATAGTTTAAAGTAGTCAGTCATATTAGCTTTAGTTTTTGGGGGGTTGGTTTGTGGGTTAGCAGCGTCATTACGCTCAGGTTTGACAGTTTTTCCTCTTTTTGTCCGAGCTTTTCCACATAAAAGGTAAATATTAGATGTAGCTTACATCAAAAGGCAGTAGAGCAAGTTACAGCAAATTTTGGATTGTTACGCTTAAATGATTGAAAAGGACATCAACGTTAATGAACGTTAGCTAGATTTTTTACAATGTCTATCACAGTCAACCCCTAAATATCAACAGTAATACAGTTTTTGTTTTATTCATTTTAACTAGATTCACGTTAATGTTTAAATGCACGTGGACGTTTCTTGTGTCCAGGTATACATGCATCCATATGTGTGTGTGTGGGGGTTTATTTTGTAGGTGCCCGATGGACTCACCGGTTGCTGTAACACATGTGCATGTGCCCCAAGATTTGGATCAAGCAGGCTTTCTGCGTCGTATCTTATGGCGTCGTGACGTATGAGGCCGGGCGGGTGGAGAGCCTGCACGCTCTGCAGTTCTGTGAAGTTTGCTTCTTGGAGGTTTTCAAATTCTGCTGGGTGCACGTGAGGGTGAGGGTGGTAGTCCCACTGATCTAAAGTGAGAAAAGTGAGAAACGACACAACGGCCACAGGCTGTTGGATGGTACACCACTGGTTTGTTTCGATTGCAACTTGTACCCCAAAAACAAAGCTCAGGAAGAATTGTCTATAAAATATTTTTTGATGTCTTAAAAAAAAAAGATTAAATTAAACATGACTGATGACTCTTTATATTTGTGATAAGATGTCTAAAAGTGTGAGACAGTACTTGACACTGAGCTGTTAACTCATAGTGCTTGAGTTGGCATTAACTGAAATTACATGTGGAGGATAATAATGGACCATTCAGCAAGCTCTTTCCTGTTTGTTGCCACACTAGCGGTTTTGCCGCAGCCGCTGACTTTGAATTTGTACTTTTTCGTATCGTCTTTGATTTTTTTCCTCTCATTGTTTTTAATCAAGGTTTAACATTTTGTTTCTATATTTTAGGTATAACTACCAAAATAGAGTGGAGCCAGACAGAGGTGAACACTTCACATGAAAACTAATCCACAATGCATTGTATATCCTTGGTAAATAAAAGCCTTGTCATGCAGCTTTATCTTGATTTCAAGACACATTTATGACAATTACAACTGGTGCCTTCTCAGCAGCACATTTTATGCTCTAACACTCCTCCCATTGAGGTTGTTTTGGTGCAATATTTAAAACAGTTGATTACCAGAGAAAGTAAAGCACCTCTCTTGTATCAATAAAAACCCCTTGGGGCAAAAGTCGTTCTATGTCTGTAGTTGTAGCAGCCAAAAGAAATTGCATCTGTTTCCTGTGTTCCATCCACCCTGATGTGGTGCGCTCCAGCTGCACACACTGCAGCCTTTTTATGTACAGTACAACAGAAAAGTTACTGTCACCACATCAGGCCATGGTGGTGGATTTGAAGAATAAAAAGAGAGATGACTATAAAAAATGACGATAAAAAGATTAGAGCACCGAGTTGAATACAATATTCCTTTTTAGAGGATCTAGTTGATGTAATTAACATTTGCCCTCACAGTCCTTATCATTTGCTTCTGTTTCATAGTGTTTTAAATCAAAAGTCAGCAATTAAACGAACAAGTGATGGTTTGATTTAATAAAAAATGAGACAAAAATGGTGAAGTAAAACTCACCTGCCTGGATATCAGTATCAAGGACATATGGAGTATAATATTCCGTGATTTGAGGTCTGTAGATCTCTGGGTCATACATCTCTTCTGGATGCTGCAAAAGCAAATAAACAAAATACATTATACATTTTCGGACACAAAATAACATTAAAATGAAAATCTTTTACTGGTGTATATACTTCAGACGACACACATCAGCCCTTATGTGAAATATTGATACTCAGCAAATTTGGAAAAATATTAACATCGTCTCACAATATACAAAATATACAAAGTTTGAAAATTCTTGTAAACATCTTAGCAATGTTTTAAAACTGAGATGAGGCATCAACAACACGTGTTATAATGATCTTTTTTCTTGCCACTGCCGTTGTGAAACTCTCCAGAACGTTTGAGTTTCATTTTCACGATGATCTCAGTATAAAAGGCTCACACTTTGTATCCTCTATTCAAAGTGAAGTAGACTCACAAAAGTCATGTACTGAAAAATGAATATTGTCTATCCTCTTGAATATCAAATGTGTTTTCATTTTTGTCTTCCTTTAAAAAAAAAACACAGCCGTTGCTTTGAGCCTGAGATGTTAAAAGTCACCGGAGAGTTTAGAAAGGCCTATAAATAAAAGAAACCATACTCACAGGTGGGATGAGATAGCTCTCCATTCTGTATGGATGCAACATGGAGACCTCTTCTCCAATGGACCGACTCTAAGACGCTTTGCTGGCAAAACACTCTCAACCTTTCAAAACTTTTGCGGCACCATTGCACAATGTTTCAAAATTTCCTCTCACTCAACGAAAAACCCCAAAATGTCTCCCTCTCTCTTATTGTAACGCTCGCACACAGCGTCGACCTTCACTGCCGTCGAAGGCCTTCAGCCGTGTCAGATAAAATGGAATAAGCGAGGCCTGCTGTTTAACTGTGAAATGAAAAAGGAACTTTTGACTTCTGTAAAATGTGTGTGTGCATGTGGGTGGGAGCAATCGAGTGTGTCTGCTGAAGCTTCCTGGGCATTGATGATTTGTCTGAGGAGACCATGACATTTTTATCAGGGTCTATCTACTGTCCCCTCCCTCAGCAGCCAATCACCACCACGAGTTTTTTGCCCCACTCCCTGAAATGTCTTAGCCTTTTAACATATTTTCAATTAATGCATGTGTTGGTCTCCACACCAGTAGAGAAAATGTGGTGCGGCAGAGCATAATGGGTACATGCTGTAAATGAATATACACTAGTAACTGGTCGAATAGAGGATCTAAATACTCAGCTAGTGCAGGTTAAAGTGAAGTGTTACCCAATATCCTTTATAACAATTAACTACATCAAACTGAATTAAAAGGTTTATTAAAACATGCCACTCCACTCGCTTACACATAATATCAAACAACACTAAGAAGCATTAAATGACTAGAACATTATAAATACATTTATTTATTAGATGGATATGATTTCATTTACAGTTCACATGCACAACAAAGACAGTGTCATTCATTCAATTTGTCCTCACATCAAACAGCCGGGTTTCTAACTGCTGTCCTGAAACTGACGGACTGAAAGTGCACACGGTGACACACACACACATCTGGAAGATAAGATGGAGGTACAGTATCAGTGGTGTAACTACACTGAGGTGAGTAGAGATTACGGTTATCACAAAGCGGAGACGCTGCTCGAACCTTTCCTGGGGGAACTGATTCCATCTGCTGCAAAACAACAATAGCCAACAAAGAAACCACCAAAGGATCTGTTTTTTTGTAATTGGTATAAATAAATGTTGCTGTTTATTTTTGGTCCTCTGTATGTTTGTAAGACAAAAATAAAAGTCAAATATGTTGGCAACTAGTTTCTGAACATATCATGGCAACTGTTGATGATAAGATAAGATATTCACTGCATGGTCCAGTAAGTGTGTAGCACTTTTTAGTGTTTATTGTTAGACCTGCTGTTTTAAGAAGATGACTGCAGTATTGAGATAAGGTTATGTGCTGAAAATATATTTCTGAAGGATAAAAATGTTCTGGTTATTTTGATCTCCTACCAACATCAGTATGTTTCTTCCTATTGGTGATGAGAGCTTAACAACTCTGTCGTAACTTTGACTAATCCTCTTTAAAACACTATACAGGATAGTAAGGTACAGGAATGTGCAGATTTACAGTGTGTACACCACTTCTCCTCTCCTGGATTTTATCATGTCACAGCTAAACTGTAAAACAGTTGGTTCAGATCCTTCGATCTTTGTGTGTGTTGTAACTCTTGGTCAATATGTCGTCCTGTCCTCTTTCCTAACTGATGGAGGACCATCAGAATCTCTGTATGTGGAGCTATTAAAACCTCACAGGCTGTGGCCAGCCCCCATCTTAATCACAGCTGGTTGAACAAAACCGACGGTGTATACAGCAGCATTTTTTCCGAGACTATTAATACACAGCTGCAGCAAACCATGCACTATTTCCATCACAACTATTTCCAGTGAAGATTTTTTTTGTTCATCCTGAGCAACAAAGTGACTAAAAGCTGTTTAAAAGGTTAAAACTTAAGTCTGTCAATGTATTAAACTAAGTCAGTTTTTATATTTTTTAAAAAGTGCTGTCGTTTTAATAGAAGTACTTGGATCATTGAAATAATAGTAGTAGTAGAAGCACATTGTAAAAATACCAAGAAAAAACCACAGTATCAGCATCGAAATATACATTATGATATATTGGGACTTAAATATTTTGTCTATTATTGCGTACATTAAAGCTGCAGCTGGTAAATGCAGATTATTATTATTTATTTGTTGATATTCTGTGATAATTACGAGGAAGCAGTGGCTACATATTTCAATCAATCAATCAAATTTGTATAATTTGTCCCATAGGGCTTAACAATCCTCTGTTCTTAACCCTCAACAAGAGTGAGGAAAAACTACCAAAACAACCCTATTAACAGGGGGAGACAACAGAGAAACCTCAGCAAGAGCCACATGTGAAAACCCAGGATGGACAGAAGTGCAATAGATCAGCAAAATATCAGTATTTACAATATTGATTAGAAGAAACAGTTTGTAACATAATGGAAAAAGTGTGTCAATGTTTAAAGTATTTGTACATGTTTGATCGAGATGAAGGGAGCAGCAACGACAAATGAATTGAGGAGTTATTGTCAGTAATGGTGGAGTATGTGAGCAGATGAATTGTATGTGAAGCCGTCTTGTTGTTATCATTGTCCATGATCAGCTGCCACCACGATCACGCTCCATAATCCATCATCATGGTCCACCACAACTATCAGGATCCACCATCAGCGGCCAACACGATCTCTGTGTTGTAGTTTTTGTGTCAAAGAAGTAATTTAAACTGTTTTGTTAACCAGGAGAATAAACATTATTTCAAACAGATCTGTGAATGAACAAAAAGAAAATCATTCACACCTTCATCAATTAAAATTCATACAGGGAAATTTTATAAGCCGTATACAATTTATTTACGTTATTTGAGAAGTAAAATTTGAATAGATATAATGTTCACAGGCAGTGGGAGCTGCTGCCTTTTGTGTGTCCTTTTCTGACCTTATGGGCAATAACACACTACAAATGTATGATAACAATTTGACGAGACACTTTCAGCAGCTTAAAGAATGATTCAGTCAAACATATACGTTACTTTGTCTAGTGTGGTTATATCAACATTTACTGAAGAAATGATTGAAATAATTGGATTGTAAATTTTTATTGAATTTGCAAAAGAAAACTATTAAATTCTGCTCTGCTGTACTCGTCACTGTGTCTGTTTTTCCTCTTTACACACAGACATCTACAGACCGTCTGTCTGATCTGCTTCTCTCAGCATTTTTCAATGACTTTTTAAATGCCTCCTGGTTTTCTACACAGAACTCTATTAGTCGCTGTCTGTTTGTTGTGCTTGTGGCCTGAGAAATAAAGTACACGCATACAGTGCATGCACACCAAGAGTGACATATTATTAAATGAGGAACTGGGTACTTTTGTCTCAGATTCAGTTCCTTGAAGTCCGTCTTTAAATGAATCCATGTCGTGTCATACGGTGTGGATGATCCAGGCTTCGATAAGAGCCGGTTGCTTTAGGATGGCGTTTGTTTTCCTCAGAATTTTCTGTGACTTGAAGTGGATTTCCACTGTAACCCTTTAATTGAAGTGCCAAGTCTCTGAGCAACCATGTTTCCTCCTTGATGCAGTTTGTCCTGTTGAAATGTCCTTTGACAACAAACTGAATCCATACGAGCTCCAGGTGCCGCAGCCCAGTTAAACCTTCACTGCCTCAGTGTCTGTGGGAAAGCAAAACCAAAGTGTAAGAACAAGAACTGACATTATTGTGTAAAACATATGCGAAAGTGCAGTTGAATCATGGAGGCAGATGACATTTTGGTTTCATTACACAGATATATTTTCCACCATCATTGTTTTTCCATTTCCTATTATCAAACAGTTAAAGGAATGTAACTGGTGGGTTTAGACCCAAAGTGGTCATTACCCAGACAGATCACATGCTGTGTCTTGTTTTTACAAAATGTGTACATGCTACTTATTGATCTCTTGCATTGAAAATATACCCACCTTGTTAGGTACAACTCTAAAATACTGTATACTGCTTTCAATACAGCATCATAAATACTAGACGGGAAGGTGTGAATTTAAGTACGGCTGAAGTGGAAGTTTGTAGTGTAAAAAATATTTAACATGATTTTCACACTCCCGATATTCACTTTATATATTGGCTTTTATGTGCCGTATATAGTGGTGGAAACAATGGCATGAAAAAAACACAACAGCCACGCAAAACATGTGAGAATGACCATGTTCAGTGTTTGTCTGTGTCACATGAGTCATTTATTTGTGCTCCCACAGAGAAACACAACTGACAAAAAACATCAATTCTCAAAGTATCATATCAGCAGTGGTGAGATGTAACTCACTACATGTCCTCAAGTTACTTTTTTTAATCCGTCCATTTGATAGCCTACTCACCGTTATGCATTAAAAAAAAAAATCTTTTAAACTTTGGCTTAAGTGTTTCCATATATACATACAAACCATCTTAGCTGGTAAAATATGGTGCACTGTTATACATAATAATGTAATAATGCATTAGTAATATTTAATGGCCATTTTCTTCCATCAGTACTTTTGCCCTTGATATTTAAACATTTTTTGCTAATAAAACTTAGATATGTTCCCTTTTAGAATTCCTGGTCAAGTGTCAGCTTTGGAATAACCTTATCTGGCAGTAGCACAATTAAACAATCATACAGATCAGAGTGAGCTAACTGGTTAAACACCTTCAATTTATTTTGCTAACATTAGTGTCCACATTGCTCAGACCACATGGTTCTGAAAGAAATAAAGGTTGTTTCTGGGTTTTTTTACTTAGAAATTCTCATTTGTACTTCTTAGCGGGAGAATGTGCCATTTATCATCCAAAAGGTTATGTATTCTTGCTTTAAAGAACATTTTCAAAGCTGGAATTTTACTTGTCATTGAGTATGTTTTTCAGTGGGCTGCTGCTGCGGCCTAATAGAATAATTTGACATTTTTAAATTATACACTTTGCCTCCTTGCCTAGAGTCAGAGGAGAGGATCAATACTTCTCTCATTTCTGTAAACTGCATATGACAGTGACACTACAGCCAGCAGATTAGGTTGTTTGTTATCACCCAGACTGGAAACAGGTGTAAACATCTGGCCTTGCTCTGTCCACAGGTCACAATCTTTTTATCTGTATATGTGTAGTTTTATAAGTTGTGATGCGGTGGAGTGTTTCTAACAAATGAGATGCAACATCATTCATCCTTAAAGGTGCTGGTAGGTAGAGCTATTTCCAGGCTTTATACTAAGCTAAGCTCACCAGCTGCTCACTGGATCTTCATATTTAAAGCCGATCTTTTCAACTTGTGACAAGAAAACTAATAATCCCAAACTGTCAAACTGCTCTCAACACATCTCAACGGGTTTTCATGTTATTATAAACGTACTCTTACTCTATGATAACAACTTCTCCAGGGAGTTGTAATGTATAAAACAAAGTCGAGAGCAGGGATATATTTGTTACGCAGTGTGAAGTTGCCCTGCCTGCATATACTGGCTTCTGGTTTGGTCCCACCACAGGGTGTAACTGAACACTTCACAGTTTTGTCTGAATACAGTCGCAAGATCCGTATCTGTGATGTTTCAAGCCCACACAGGCACACACACAGTTACAGTGGCACCTCTTACTTCACGGTGGCAGAGTTTGGCCCCAGAGGTCTCGGGGCCTGCTGTGTGGAGGTGTCAAAGCTCTCATCGCTATCTTTGCATGCTTTTATTTTAAGAGCCTACTGAAATTCTGACGGAGTCACCGTCTGCTGGTTGTACAGTACTACTATTACTGGTGTTTGTTTAACACTTCAGTACACATGAGCTATATTCAGTGAAACCAGGCTGTTATTCACTGTATTCTGCCCCCTTCCACTTTTAACTGCGCAGACTAAAGTCTCCCTCGTTTCTCAACAGAACGTGATACAATAATGTGATGTTTAACATGCGCCTGTTGCTGTAAAACAGTGTGAGAGAAGTCACGGCACAGGGTCACAAGGTTTTGCCCACACAGCCGAGCAGAGGGGAATGACACGCATGACCACTGACTGTGGAAAACAGGATACAGGGTACGTCGCAACAGGAAGTGTTGCACTCCTCCTCTGCAGAATATCAGTTTGACCAGAATGACTGCAGGTTGATGTCCACACTCTGTAACTCCTGTGGCTCGATTCACATTTCGTAATCGTCTTCGCTCGCCATTTCTTCTGAGATAGTTGAGTAATTCGGTTGAGAAAAAGAAAAAAAGAAAAAAGGGTTTGAGCAAAAAAGATAAAGAAAGAAAAGAAAAGAAAAAAATCCCTGACAAGCTGCATTATTGTTTTTACTGCGTGAATGCAAATGGCAATGGCAGCATATTTATCTATCTATCTGTCTATCTGTCTGTCTGTCTATCTGTCTGTCTGTCTATCTGTTTGTCTGTTTGTCTGTTTGTCTGTCTGTCTGTCTGTTTGTCTGTTTGTCTGTCTGTCTGTTTGTCTGTCTGTCTGTCTGTCTGTCTGTCTCTCTGTCTTACCATTTTCATCCAAATTACATTGCATTCTGCTCACAAATGTAATTATTAATGCTATGATTTGCTGAGAGGGTATAAAAGCTATATCAGTTTGAACAAATTATAAATAATAACATAAGTAAAAGAACAAATTGATAAATATAGTACAAACAGACATTTGGATATTGTATTGCAGATACGGATACTAGATAAATATAACAGACATGAGACAGAGAGTATATTGCAGTGAATCTATCTATCTATCTATCTATCTATCTATCTATCTATCAAATTATCACACACTCTAGAAATTGGAAAATAAAAGCAAATCCTGCTAAATCAACCTTGCAAACCTAAACTCTATGTCATGTCGGTGTACTCGTGTGAGGAAAGTCAGGAAACGCCCACAGTCTCAGGCAGAGACCGAGTCTCAGGTCTTACCGTCGCTCTCAGTTCAGTACAGCAGTGATCAGTTGTAAACGTGTCCACGACAGAGTTGCTGGACGGCTGGAAGCAAATTGCCAAAGGTGGTTCAAAAACTCAGGCTTTCTATTTATCTCTGAATTAGCAGGGGAACTAAAAACTTCCTTAATTTTACCAATTTAGGTTGGTACCATGAGGCTTCTTCTTCTTCTTCTTCTTCTTCTCCTTCTTCTTCTTCCTTATTAAAACAAGAAGGTGACAAAAACTCTTCCTACAAAGCACATTTTTCAGGCTGTGAATCCAGTATGGACTCCTGCAACTCCATTCAGTCGGAGTAAGACTGAACTGCTGACCCTGTTAATCCTGAATTTACTGTAAATGAATCTCCAAATCACACTGATTGTATGAACGTGACCTTATTGAGTCAACACTGCATGTCCATCAAGAATTCATAAGTAACAGCATTTTTCTCTTTCATTTTTTCTTTTTCTGTAAAGACTATATATTAGCTGAGAAACGTGAAACAGGCTTAATTTAAATAAATTCTTAGAGTTTGGCCACTTTTAATTTAGCGGCATGTATTTGCTTATCTTATTGGTACAAATAAGAATAAATACAAAAGTAAATAGATGCTTCCTCTTTATAGCATTAGCAACTTCCACCAAGAAGATTATGTTTTTTCATCCATCCGCTTGTTTGTTGCTTGGTTTGTTTGTTTGTTTGTAAGCAAGATTTTGCTAAAACTTCGGGAAGGATCTTTTTTGGGGATATTTTAGTTGTTTTCTCCGAGAATACTTCATGGATCTTAAAGGTTCAGTGTGTAGAATTTAGTGACATCTAGTGGTGAAGTTTCATCTTGCAGCTGAATCCCCCTCACCTCACCCTCCCCTTCTAAACATGAAAGAGAACCGGTGGTAGCCTTCAGTTGTCATAAAAACTCAAAAGGTGTTTGGTTTGTCCAGTTTGGACTTCCGTAAAAAACATGGCTGCCTCCGTAGAGAGGACCCGCTCCCGATGTAAATATAAAGCATTTAAATATAAAGGACCCATTTTAGCGTAAAGAAAACACACACTGGTGAAAATATCACTAGGATTATTTTATACTCAATTTCTAACAACCTTTAATGAAAAAGAAATCGGACATGTTTATGGGACTGATATTTAGGAGTGTGTGCAATTTGGTGCAGATAAAAATAAAAATCTGGATCTAGTGTGTTTAAATGTGGTTTAACAAGGGTACTGTTGGGCCTTGGAGGAGGTTTGTGCTCCACTGAATGCCATTTTAGTTTATTTATACTTTAAACAAACAATAAACCACTTTCAGGATGTAGTGACAGTTAAACTGAGGCATCAATTTGAACGTGACAAACTGATTTTCGTAACAGTCCAAGCAGTGGTGGTACCCCTGTGACAACAAATATGCATTAAGGTCAGCACCTTTATTTTTGAATTTGTTCTCAGAGGGTGCAACGTCCCAGCACAGTTGGAAATGTCTGATGTCTGTACGCATGGAAAATAGTTGTCTGAAGACATTTTTAACTCAAAATCATGTAAATTAATAAAAGATAACTTTTTATAACAATTTAATGTGTCTGCTTTATGTAATTGTTTGTTTTCGTGACTGAAAAAGTTAAGAAACAAAGTGAGCTTGACCTTATTTAGATTTTCATGTGATATGATCCGATGCATATTGTCTGTATAATAATTCAAGCAATGAGCTAGATCTGTATTTAATTTAATAAAAAACGGAAAAACATATTGTAGATGATGTATGCAGTCTCCCTTGTAGGACTCAATACAGTGTAAGCTACCAGCAGTCACTTCAACATGCAACATGCAGTTTTGGACGGCCTTTACATCTTCACAAACAATTCAGTAAGCAGTAAAGTTGTATCTAAAACCCTGAAACCCTTTTTTCCCCTGTTTCACAAACGACGTTGGGTGGACAGTCCACAGAGAGGGCCCAGGTTTCCTGGCTGATAGTCACCAGAGGTTTCAGTGGCCGTCGTGTGTTTCACAATGACATGGAACGGTGGCTCGACATGCATGCGAGGGGACATCCAGCTCCTCTCACTTCTTATTCCTGATTCCTCATTTTCTCTGGACTCCACAAGGTTCAACTATCAGACTGGGCTGTTGGTATTATTAGACAAAGGTGAATCACAAGGCACACAGACAGGCTCACACACACACACGCGCGCGACATGACATGAGTAACTTTAAAGTATATAAAGTAATCTACTGTTTGAATCTGTTAAATAACATTTGAATGTAACTTTTTTTTATATCTTCATTCCCAAACTACACACACAAACACATACATTTACCCATATACACCCATATAAGGCTATAAGGGCTGTGTGGGCCTCTGTCCTAGCAAACATCCAAGTTCCTCTTTTTATATATTGCTCAAGTCACGAAGATGACTCATTACTGATATTAATCATGTTTTTCTTCATAATCGTCACATCTCACTCTGCTACGAATGCATGTCCGAGTTCGTCAGTCTATTTTTAGGAATCTGAGAACTTAAAGAGTGGTTAGACTTTATATCATACTTATGTTATATAAGTATATTATTGTATCTTGTATTAATATTAAAAAAACGATGCCCCTGATTGTACGGT
The DNA here is from genome assembly GCF_022539355.2 of Hippoglossus stenolepis. Lineage (NCBI taxonomy): Eukaryota > Metazoa > Chordata > Actinopteri > Pleuronectiformes > Pleuronectidae > Hippoglossus > Hippoglossus stenolepis. The sequence goes on from NC_061483.1 coordinate 12,022,813, forward strand.
CAGTTTGAATCCACCAACGTGTTTTTGACAGGAGTTAAAGCTGGTCGTCGTCATTCTTCAACATTTAAGCCATTTGATGTTATTCATTATTATGGTGGTAAATGTACCTGAGAATGTAGACCCATATTATTCAATCTCTTTAACAACTGAGTCAAAGTATAATCAAAAGGAGGATGGAGCAGAAGGGCTAAAGATGGCTGAGTTATTGACTATACATGTGGTCTAAACACAGTTTAAAGTGAAGATAATGCTCTGGCAGGGGATGAAATGTAATTTGCTTTGGTGAAATAATAACGTAAATATTTGGGGCCATTGTCAGGGCAAATTTGACACTGTAAATCATGCAGTAAACTCCTGTCACGTACACCACCTGGTGGTCAGGCAGTTTATTAGGAGAAGTTACAGATGAACCTTGGGTGTTCTACTAGAGATGAAGGGCTGAGAGCATCATTACATCACAATATGAAAATATTGCTTTGACAAAAATACAGGCCGGTGCATCAATTTGTGTATGTTAAAGAGTAAAGCATAAAAATCTCGGGGGAAAAAACACTTCTGTGACTTATTCTGATATCTGTTTTACACATTATATCTGAATATTATACCTTTCTGTAATCCTTGATGTGTTTTCTAACCACACCAGGAGTAACAATGTAATATGATACCCAGAGAAGACATGACACAGCTTTTAGTGTTCTTTGTGGCCAAAAAGAAAACTCTGCCTTAATTTGATAATCATGGACCAGTCACTTTGTAATCTTGTATTAGGCTTTAAAAAAAAAAGCCTGAATCACCTTGCTCCTGCACACCAAGCTCAATATTACCAGATTTTAAAAAGCATTATGCAAAAAGGACAGAGAGCTGAATAAGAGTTTTTTTTAATTCATATTATTCATTCTATTAATTCATATTGACATACAAAAGTCCTATTTTTTCAGAAAGAAACCTAGCCTAAATAAAGAAACCATGAAAATAATTTCAAACATTCTATTAAAGGTGTATCAAATTTTTCGAATAAAATTAAATCAACAGCAAGCAACAATAACAGATTTTTCATTCAGTAATTCGTGAAACCAATGGCTGCCGACCCCAGGACAGAACAGGACTCTTCCTCTGTCCTAGAGAGCTAACTGATTATGTGCTAGTTAGCTAACCAGACAATCAGTTTGAACAGACAGGGACAGACTCCTATCTGACAACAATATAGAATATAATCACAACAGTACACATGGATCAAAAACCATATAGACTTTTGTGCCAGTGTTTCCAAAGACAAGATGAGAACTTTGTGTCACTAGTGTCGTCTCGGTTAAAGTCCTTATGATAGCATTTTCTGGGTCAGTTAATCGAAACATACATTTTATATAAATGTATATTGCTGTAAATGTATGGATTGCACTAATCCATATTGGAAGCTTGAACAATACTAAGTCTGTGTTTTAAAAATACGCATTTACTAATTTAAAGGTCCAGTGTGTAGACTTTAGTGACATCTAGTGGTGAAGTTGCATGCTGCAGCTGACTACCCCCCTCACTCACCCTGTCAGACTGAACTTTTAAAGGGATAGTTCACCGAAAAAGGAGAAATTCACTTATTATCTTCTCACCACTATGCCAATGGAGGGGTGGGTGAAGTGGTAAGAGGTCAGCAGTGTTGCAGCCAAATCCAATACAATCCAATGTGTTATCCTGTTATCCTCCTCTGGAGCAACGAATGAAACGTGGATCACAGAGAACATTTGGTGTATATGACCTCTTTTCAACTTGAATTTGAATGTCGGGCCTTCCGGACACTTGGAAGACACCACAGGAGCAGTACGGAGGCATTTTATGTTTATTCTGCTGGTTTTTTTACATTTGAAAAATCAGTCACCATTTACTTCAATTGTATTGGATTTGGCTGCAACGCTGTTTACCCCTGAAACTCCAAAAGTGTTTTGCGGACTCAAACACTTCCCCCACCCCTCCATCGGCACAGTGGTGAGTGGATAATGAGTGAATTTTCATTTTTGGGGTGAACTATCCCATTAACAAGTTGGATCAATAAGTTCATAGTGTTGATTATCTACATTTGTTTCTCTTTTGTTGAAAGAGATGCAAAGAAAAAACAATAAATAAGAAGCATCTCTTCACTCTGATCCAGCTCTTTGGTGTGAGTGTGTGTGTTCACTTTGTGAGTCCTCGGGGCAGAAACTTCCGAAACTTCCAGAAGTGTGAGTCGGGGCGGATCCAGATCCCGACCCTCCTCCTCCTCCTCCCCCCCTCTGATCCAGTGTTTTCCTCCGGGATGGTGCTGTGGACGTGGCTGTTTGGAGAAGCCGCGGTGGGCGCTGCAGTCGGCGGATGATCGCAGCCCTGAGCTCAGCAGCAGCAGCAGCAGAGTGTGGAGGAGCCCTGCGCCGCCGCCTGCCCTCATCGAGCCCGCCTGGATGGCAGGGACACCCCGGTGCGGGGACAGCCGAATTCACAAGGTATTTCACCGGGAAAACACCAGATTCGTGGTGCGGTTGGACGCTGCTTCGATGTTTCGACGCGAGCACCAACTTAGTGGAAGTGATGCTAGTTGTAGCTGCGCAGTCTTCAGTGTTCAAATCACTGCGTAGATGTGTCGGAGCTAACGCAGGCTAACGTTAGCCTGCTAACTTTACTGACACTGAGAGTTAGCCAGTTCAGGTGCGTGTTCGTTAAAAGCTCCTTCACATGGATGAACCTCGCTGTTTGTTCGTGTTCACGCCGTTGAGTTTAAATGTGTTTCTGTATTTTAATATCACAACTCTGAAGTGTCTCCGTCCTGCTCACTGAGCCTCACAGGAAGATGAGGAGCAGGGATTTAAAAAACCCTTCAAACACCAACAACACCAACAACAACAACCTGCTGAAAGAGTTCTGCTAAAGTTAGGAATCAATAACCAGTTCAATCTTTACTCTCACTTTACTTCTCACAGTTTATGAGCAGCTGCCACACAGAAGCAGACACTGGCACATTTTCTCAAGTACTTGAGTATTTCCATTTCATTTCTACCACTTACATGTCAGGAATAAATACTGTGATTTTTACTCACTGTATCCGATAGATGGATATTTTACAAATGATATGAGCAACTTAGAAAATATACCACATTGTTGATTTAAGGTTTAACCAGTGATTACCAGCCTTTTTTTGGCTTGTGACCCTTCAGGAAGATCCCACTGTGTCGTGTGGCCCCTTTTTCAGAAATGATCTCCGAAAGAGTCTTTCCAGAGTTTGTGTTGTGTGCACGTAGGAGGAATGTAGCAGGCGATTGTTCGGGTCAGACAAGTTCACCACAACCGGAAGATATTCGGGAAATGTAGAGGAGAGGGTGGCCCCTGGGTAAACCAGGACAGAGGAGGGAAATCTGCTGTGGAAATTGGGAATCGCTCCAAATGTTCTCGAATCTCGTCTTTCCAAGTTGACATCTTGTTCTGCGTCCTCAACGTGTTTTGCTCGTCTTTTTCATCCCAAGATATTAGAAAGATCCTCAATACACCCACTTTTTTCTGGACATTTTCTCACATGGGCTCATTCTGGCATTTTCTGGACATTTGACAAGGGGGCTGGCAGAAAAAGTTCTGGAAAATGTCAGAAGCAGCTGACTTGGTCATTTGTGGAAATCCTAAGTTTTAGGAAAACCTTGGGACTTCAGTGCCTGTCTGAAAGCAGCTGGAAAGTAATAAACTCCCCCACTAAATAAAGTGTTTATCTCATTTCACCAGAAAGCTCTGGAATCTCTTAGTCTTTCCAAGTTGACATATTCTTCTGCGTCTCCTACGTGTATGGCACCTCTTTTATCCTGAGATATTTGTATTATTTTTTCTTCTTTTTTTTTAACTTAAGTTAAAACAGTCATCAACACGCCCACTTGCATGCTGTGAATTCTCCAGACATTTTCCTGCCATATTCTCACATGGGCTCACTGACATTTAACAAGGGGGCTGGTCGGAAAAGTTCCTGAAAATGACTCAAGCAACTGACTCAGACTCCTCAGATTTATCCTGTGACCCTTTGGAGGGGCCATACTCGCATGGGAACCTAGAAACTAAACTAGCAAATTGTAGTTCTTATCTTACTTGTACATTCATTTATTAGTATAAATCTAATGATGTCATTCATGATAAATTACACCATGGACTTTAAGAAATTGCGACTGGAATTTTCTGACATTTAATTGACCAAATAACAGACCTGGTTAATCATTCAAAATGATCAGTAGTTGTAGTACTTACCTAATGCTATTAACAATATCCATTCCTTGTTTAAAAAGGTTCAAGAGAGGCCTGTCTGTCTGACCGTGTACTTCTCTTGCAGCTTTACTGGTTGCAAGTGCTCTTCGGACCGTGGGACGGATGGAAGGTGGAAGCTGTCGGAGGCCCCACTGGGCTGTAGCTGCTCTGTTTATCCCGGTTACTCTGCTGATGCTGACCTCCACGGGGGCATCAAGCAGACAGAATATGGCACAAACCGCGATGGCTCATGCAACCGCCACGGCTGCGGGACCAGGCCACAGCTTGACAGATGACCTCCCAGGCCTCCAGGCGGTAGCAGCCTTCATAGCCAGTGAACACGCTCATGTTTGGCTCCTGTCCCTGGTGGGCTCTGTTGCTGTAGGCCTCAGCGGGATTTTCCCCCTGCTTGTCATTCCCATCGAGGCCGGAGCAGCCCTCAAAACTGAAGGTAAGAGATGGTGATATGTAACTTATACACTGTGCCTTTGAATGCACAGTACTCTACCATCGGCAAGTGAGCAGCCTGATGATTTTAAATCATGATTCATTTTGAAGATATAATCTACTTTCAAGCAAATTGTAGATGTCTAATGTCACATTTACAGTTGTTCAACTCTAATAAAATGGATCCTCCACACTATGATCACAAACTAGCACTTGCTAGATAGCTGTGCTGATTTGCCAAATCACATCATATATCTCAAACAGTCTGTTTCAAATGTGACATATTTGAAAACATGCCCACGTGAGCAGATGAGCTGGGACAGATGATCCACTTGGCTTTGCACCTTCAGGTATTTCTCAAAGCAGAGTTACTGTATCTGTAAACTCGGCACTTGCAGGATTAATACAACAAATGTATTCAACCACCTTAAAAGGAAGCATCCAAAGGAACAACCAAGCTCATGTGTATCTTAACAACGTCCCAAAACACAAACCTCGCTGACCGATGCATTAGCACTCAAAACAAAACTAGTACATCAATTTGAATATTTATTTGCATTCTTTCTAGTGTCACCTGGTTTCAGCCCGTCATCTGTTTACTTCCCTCCGACTCTCTGTGCTCAAACACAATATTTGAATACTGTTCCCAATACAGTAGTTCTCATGTAAATGTTTTTGTGTTACTGTTGTCAGACACTAGAATAAGTATGAAATAGTGACTGAGACGTGTCCCATCAAAACATTTATGTTACCCACAAGTCCCTTCCAGGCAGTTACAACTTTGGGCACTGCCAGACATCAAGATTTTACAACCACACTGTCTGACAAAAATCACTCAACACACAAGTTAAAGGCTACGGCTGAGCTGTGACTTCAGCTGTAGTTACTTAAAAAATTATCACTCACAGACAAAGTTAGAGGCTCATTCACAACTGTGTCTGTGGCAGTGGTGTCAGTTTAATGAGAGGGATAGAGAGGCGTGCCTGTTGAGGTAAAGCCCGGCCTCACACTCCCAGGCAACACTAGCTCTTCTATAGAAAGCACCTAGTAAACAAACTGCTACATTTTTCACTTGGTTGTTTTTTTTAAAAGAGCAACTCAGAGTAATTTTAGGACTAATCTTATTTAGTATAAATATTTTATTTGGTATGAATAAATATGTGGATTGAAGGTATTTTTAAGACATCGACATCAACATGAACACAAATCAGACAATGTAAATGTCAAACAGCTAAATTAGTGCAGTTAAAAAAAAAAGGAATCATCTCGCCTCATTAACCCAACACAGTGTATAACAATGCTGTTTTATAGGCAATGCATTACAGGAACTCCACACAGGCGAATCCGTCTGCTCTGGCATCCACAACTCTCCCACTTCTCACAGCTGTATATAAAAACTTCAGCTCTTTACTGGCTCTGTAGTAAATCCCAGCTCTCCACTCCCCCTGAACAAGAGAAAACAAACCCAGTAGGCTCAACAATAGAACTGCCGGGTCTTTATCAGCCAGATATAGAGCCAGCTGCACCTTCTTCATGGTTTACAATGTCAGATGTGCACAACTTTAAATTGGTGGTTGAAGTTGCCTGTAAAAACAGCCCATTTACAGTTTTGACTTCATTGCATGTTTTTCTGAATGAAGCATGACTTGCCTTAAAGTATGAATGAAACTAAAGAAAGCAGACTGCCCAGAGATCCTTTAAAACATTCATTTACTTTACTTTAAATTGCCCTATTTAGAAAACTTCATGTAAGCACCATACATGTTAATTCAAGAGCATAGCAGCATTCACTATATTTTTGTGAAAACAATTTCAATCGCTCCAATAGTTGTTGTTTATTTGTGTGGAGTAAAGTGGTGGCAGACAGACATTACCATCCATAGAGACACATGGCGGTCAGTCCACATGTAAGGGACATGAATGTGCACTGATTACAACAGGTACAATATACTATATCTCCTTTTTTAACCAATTCATTCATAGCTGTTTAATTTGAAGGATAATGTTGCTCAAACACTCAGTCGACAGATGAACTCTTGAGAGAAATATGGTCTTTTGTAATTTTTTAATTATAAGGTACATTCATTCATCTTCTCACCTTCTGAGCTTCAGCCACCAGGGCTCAGTTACTGTAGGTCAGCCTGAGGCCTCTCCAGTGGCCCCACCCAAGAACGTGGCATTTTAGATTTATTTTTGGCCTCTGGCTTTCAAGTGCACTCCTAACCGGGGGTTAGGCATTACCAAGGGAACTTGTCCCAAAGTCTGTGGGATACGTGACCAACCACAGTGTATGTTAGTTTCACAGTTTACAGACATTTTAGTCCTTATGTTTCAATCCAGTTTTTTTGGTTAAGAAACATAAATCATTATGTGTTGGGGTTTTTTCAAGGAACTTTAAGAGCTGTAAATTCTTAGGTGTGGTTGTGATCTCTAGCCAGAAAGAAACTTCACATTTAATCAATGCACCTTTCTTCTATTAATCCCTGTACACTGTTACTTTGTTTATTTACTCTTCCTTTGTGTTTCCTCAGCTGGATGCCAGAAGCTCAAGCAGCTGTTAAGCTTTGCAATTGGTGGTCTCCTTGGCGATGTTTTTCTTCACCTCCTTCCTGAGGCGTGGGCGCTCTCTGGCTCTTCAGGTTGGTCTCCTTTGCACCAATGCCATCGCCACCTTTGTAGCTGAAGTGTGTGATGTTTCTTTGACTAACTCTTCCCACTCAGCAGTACACCAGAATAGTTATTTGCTATTTCTCTTGCAGCTTTACTGGTCACTTGTCACTTGCTGTATTTGTTCACTCAGTCTTGTGTACAATCTGTGCTACTCCACAGGTAGTAAACATAACCACTACAAGACCCAGGGCTGGTGGGTAATCGTCGGCCTGTTGGCGTTCCTGGTCCTGGAGAAGATGTTTCCAGGCCGAGACAGCCATGAAGATCCCACTCCAGACTCGGACCTTAATTCTAATACTCCTGTAAGTGCTCCAGCTGTAATATTTAGTTTGAGGAGAATATGTTCACTGCTGTCCAAAGTCGTATCACAGCTCACAGACCTGTCAGAACAAGATTTCAAATATTTCATTGCTTTGCATAACACCCACCGCTTCCGTGTTTGGTTTGCATACTTCTCTCAGTGGTGTCAGTGTTTTGCTGACTGAAGCATCAGATGACCGACTGTACAATCGGCATATAGGCTACACATTCTCCTCTAATTTAAAGGACTAGTTCGACATATTGGTAAATATACTTAGTGACTGCTTGTTTTTATGGTTAACATTAGTTTTTATGGTTAATACAAACGCATGAAATAAGAACATTTAATTTCTTTAGCGTTAGATTTCCCTCATCTGAATGTTCCGTACATTTTCCTGTTGTTGTTGTAAACTTGTCTGACTCGGAAAATCTCCTGCTGCATGAAAGACAAGCTCTGGAAAAAGTCTGGACCCAATGTTTTGGACATTTACCAGAGTTCATTCATGAATATCAGGTCTGTTCTTCGTCAAACAAAGTTGAGCTTGCAAATCTCTCAGTAAAAGACTCATTCAAGGAAAAGGTGTTTTTGTTTCTACAACCCCCCCACCCACCCACACCCCCAAATGCCAGTCTATGTGTCAACCAGCTAATGGCTCTCTACACACTAACCATACAAACATGTGAGTAGTTTCAACCTTCTCATCCAGCTCTCAGAAAAAAGCAAGCAGTCATATTTTATAAGTCAACTCAAACTATAAACACTATACATAACATGGATGACATTCATTGAACAGCCTGAACTCTGAGAGATATTTGTCTAATGTGTAGTAGGTGGAACCAGCTGCTCATGTTTTTTTTATTATTAGTATTGAATGAGTGTGTTTAACAAGCATCAACATGAGATGCTTGTTAAACACATGGCTTCTTTGTAGACTGTTGTTGTCTGGTAGTTGCAGAGTGTTGCAGGGACGGCCTCGTCCTCCCTCCTGTTTTTTGTAACACGAGTGAGGGAGAAGATTTGAATCCACGACTCAGCTCCTCTACTAGAGTCTATTTTTAGTGCCAGGTGAAGCAGCTGCTTGAGCCATTTCAGTGTCCACAGGAGAGCTGAGCACTCAGTTTACAGACAGAGGCTACAATAGACCGGGACAGAGTGTGACAGAGAGGGTCAGTGTTTTAACACACTGTGTGTATAGGCTACGCTGAGCAATACATACTAGGGTTGTAACTTTATTAGGATTTCTTTTGTATTGGTCAGTGTTTTTTATATATCATATTTGTAGAAAGTTGCAGTGCTTAATGTATTATTTGCGTTTTCAATTTCTCATTGAACAAACCTAACAAAGTGTTTTTCAGTGACAGTGTCTGTCAGACTGCAGGAGGTGATTGATAGCCATGGAAATTCATCACACTTTATTACTTCTGCATGCTTCAATCATAGACACAGAGGCAGCAGGCTATTTTCCTCTCATTTAATGTGACTATCATTTTAAATAGCAACATAAGTGGTTTCTGTATGAGGGAACGGGGAAGTTGGCTGTTCTCGGAAATAGGAGGCGACGGCCTGAGACAAATCCGTCTCCTTTTATATAATTCATATAAAAATATGTTGACCAGTGTTATAATTTAAGGCTCATAAGTTTTGAAATGTTTGGGAAATGAAGCCGAAGTACAAATGACTGCTTATAACACCACATGTGGAAAGTTCTGAAAATAGTCTGGATTTTTTTCAATAGCTGTTCTGTTTGTGGTGGGTGAACCCTGACACAGTGGGAGAAACAATAAAATCCTTGTTTATTGTTTCCATTAACATTAGTTTTTATGAAGATTAGTGTTAATGGTCAATGTGGGCAGCACGTTTCCTTGGGGGAGATATGTCCCTCCAAGTCAATTGCATGTAACGGATGGTAAATGATACTGTTAGTAGGAAAATACAAATTATTCATAAAAATGTTGATGATGATAGTAATGTGAAAAAGAGGGCGCACATAAAGTGTTCACTGTAGCTTTGTTTTTCTTCCCTTTTCTCTGCAGGCACAGTCTAATTCAGTTTTCGGTGAAAAAGCAGTGGTATCACTCCGAAACGGGCACCATGCTGAGTCATGGAAATCCTCCAAGCAACAGAGTCTGCAGGAAAGATCAAGGAAAATAAAGGTAATGCTGACAACCAAAACATCCCCTACTTAACAAAAATGACAGAAAATGATTTTACAAACTGAACAAATGAATAAAGAGAGACACCACTGGAGTTAAACTGTTGATATGTAATGTTTATTTAATGAGATGCATTTTTTGCTTCTTCAGTCCTCTCCAAATGGAGTCATTTTGTTTTTCATAACTAAACACAACTTACTGGCTTTAAATAGAGCACCCAGCTCCTGACACCCCAAACCAGCCCCCACTCATTTCACGGTGCACATTGTTTCTCAGCATTAAGTTACGAGCGAGTTAGAGTGAATACAACTGACCTTCATGTAAATGGGTCGTCGCATTTGTTCAGTCTGGGAATTCATGAATGAATTAATGAGGTAACAAATTAATTAATTAAAATACACAAAAGTAATTGAACAGTTCACCTCCTCAGAGTCTCACTGACAATATCAGGACAATCTGATATAGTATTTCAAAGTAAAAGCCTTTGGAAATATCATATTTTTACTGTTTTGGCTGTGGCAACAGAGAAGGAGATTCTTATGCCACTTGACAAAGATGACGTCATTGAAAAGATGGCAGAGGGCAGTGAGTTACTGCGCCGCCTACTTGTTTACTACTCTGGTAACCGTTACATCAACAATAGGGTTAGCCTGCAAAATAAGAGGTCTGGTGCTTTGCGGGAAAAATGTGGCCTGGAAAGGGAGTCAAATTCCCAGCCTGAATTATTGTCAGACAGACAGTCCACCACTGTTTTGAGGAGAAACTGCAGCCGTCTGTATGATGATACAACGTGGGCGCTTTTACATCTTTTCTGCCTGTCCCAACACGTATTGGTCAAAAGGAAAGGTGGGGCACATCTGAAATACTTCTAGAGCATATCACAGCAACAACAACAAAAACTGCTCCAGAAATTCCCGACACATCACCAGCAGTTGCTTTCTCAAAGTGTTTTAGCTTTTTTACACTGGACTCAGATTCTGTTTTTTTTCAGAGGAACAGATCATTTACAGCCTTATTTTTTAAAATGGGGTCAGACAACAAAGAAGAAGGTAACTCTATCTTTAAACTAGAAGACTGACTTAGTATTTAAACAAGTGTACGTACGTTCTCTTTATTGACTAACAACTTTCCAGATTCAGCCAGCGTTGTTTTAGCTGATAAATGATCACATTCTACAGTCCGCCATAGTTTTGGTTGTTAATAATGAAGAATAATGTGAGTTACAAAGGCTTTATGTTTTGTGTGTGACAGACAAGTGGATACCTGAACCTACTGGCCAACTGCATCGACAACTTCACTCATGGACTGGCAGTAGCAGGAAGTTTCCTGGTCAGCAAAAAGGTAAGAAGCAGCAAGACTAACTAGACTGGCACTCAACAGAGCACAAACTTCCACCAAGGCCCAACAGTCCCCTCAAATTTAGTTAAGTTGCACCAAATTATACACACTTATAAATATCAGTCCCCTAAATGCCTGATTTCTCCCCCAAGAACCATGAATTATTCTCTGGAAAATTTGTGAAATTCTCAAAAACACAGCAATGTTAAAGAAGGTGAAAGTGCCCCTTTGTCGTTATCCATATATTCTTGGGCAATGTCCCATCCTTCCACCAAGTTTCATGGGAATCTGGTTGATTTGTTTTTGTGTAATCCTGCTGAAAAACAAACAACAACAAACAGGGGTGAATTCATAAAAAATGTATATATTGTGAATATGTGTGAATGCAAATGTAGTTGTTGACACTACAAAAGGCTGAATATTAAGTAAAGCTTGAGAGCTGCACAATGACCTAAGAGGAGCGCTGTAATAATTAATGAAAGCAAAGGACAAAAATAAATCAGGGGTATGTGGACATACGACTCCTCCCTCGTGAGTGCAGCGTGAATACAGACTCACTGTCTGAGTGTCGACCCGCTCCAGCAGCATTCTGTCTTTAAACAGGACCACTCAGGGCTTTCGTTAACACTCTTCAACAAACTTTTTCTCTCCGTTTGTTCAGTTCCCGTCGTATTGTGTTTTGGGCTTGTTCAGAACAGGTTGACTTTAAACTGCAGGGACTTGAGTTTGCGTTGCTTCAGCAGTTTACTGTATGTATTTGGAGCAGTGGGAATGAGAGCGTCCAGCTGGAGAGACATAAGGCGAGCAGCATGAACTCTGGATCAGTGCGCCAGAGAGGAAGTTCGCTAGATGTCTCAAACATGCACACATTTCACCAGCATGTTGTGTTTACGCTCATGCACAGTTGTCACAATGTGATTCTGCCACATTAAAATGCTGTGTGAAAATGATATGTTCCAAAGCAGGGTTGATTAAAAATGAATAAATTATAGTTCAGAGTTTGTAATTCTTAAGGGCTGATGAACATAGCTTGGACTTAATTTATTAGTTAAGAGCACTTAATTATGTCAAGAGGATCGTTTATTTCTTTAACAAGTCAGACAAAGCAGTATTTCTTTATAACAAAGCAGTGTTAATGAGACTTTTCTTGCAGGTTGGGTGTCTCACCACCTTTGCCATCCTGCTCCATGAAATCCCCCACGAGGTGAGATTACACGAGTCTTGGTTGAATTGTACAGTCTTTAATTTTTATCCTAAACTTAGAAGTTCAAAGTTTGCTTTCAAAGTTTCCCGTTTCCATGATTTAAAGGATGTAGACAGAATCGGACCTCTATGGAAGTTAATTCTTGAAGGTTGAGCTGTCCCATTGTGTTTGTCTGCAGGTGGGAGACTTTGCCATCCTGCTGAGGGCCGGGTTCGACCGATGGAGTGCTGCTCGCATGCAGCTGTCCACAGCGCTGGTCGGGGTCTTGGGGGCTTGCTTTGCTCTGTGCACTCAGTCACCTAAAGGCACAGGTAAGATGAGACCAGTAAACATACAATCAAACCCAATATTGATGAAGGAAGACCACGTGGAAGTTGCCAGAATCAGTCACAAGTGTTTTGTTCCATTTCTAGAAAATGCCACAGCCTGGATTTTGCCTTTCACCTCTGGGGGTTTTCTCTACATCGCCCTGGTGAACGTGATGCCTGACCTGCTGCAGGAGACCAGTTTAAGGTACGTTGGATGTTTTCCAGCTCTAATGTTGTTAACCCTCTGAACCTCAAGCAGCTTCTGGGCGTTTTTTGCTTTGGTCACATTTTTATGCACTTTGGGTTCATTTTCACTGCAATATGAAGTCGAGAGTGTATGTATTTTGTAAAGTATAACAGTAAATGCCATAAACAACATTTTGTTGTTCTTGCATGAATCCAATGCAGGACCTGAAAATTCACATTTTGTCACGTTATGGAATCATGTTGTGTTATGGAACATAGAATTTTATATCTTTTACAGAATCTTTTTGGTACAAACATTGTATTTTGGGTAAATTTTAGAATAAACATGTTGAATAAAGCGATTTTAATCAAATATCACAATTTCCATTTGAGATTTATTTATTTTTCCCTGACAGAAGGTCTTTTCACATGTGATAGTTCAAGGACCGTGGGATAGTTCAAAATTGGACAATATTTATTTTTGCTGTGTCAACCAATGAAAAATGGCATCTTTTGGCGATTCGTTTTTTTGTTTTCTGCATTTGTTACATCCATGTTTACCAACTTGTCGTCCTGCAGTCTTCACTGCTTCATGGGTTTGTTGTTTTGTTTTGCAGACACACTCTAGTGCAGATCCTGCTCATTTTCTGTGGCGTGGCGGTCATGGCTCTGCTTTCTGCGATTGTCGACTGAACACGGAGGCCTTACCAAAGACTAAATCTCACCACTAGAGAGAAATCCCGTTCTCCACAGACCCCTCACATCTGGTACCTACCATGCTTAGAAACCTTTTGTCTAAGACACTACACCTCTTTGATATCACCTTAATGTTACACTACAACAAAATGTCCGACAAAAGAACAGCACTTTATGGATGGATGACTTAGCGGGCGACCTCGATCTGCTGACAGGACATTTTTGTGGACACTTCAGACTGTGCCAGACGTAAATATCAAGGGAATTCAGAGGGTTTGTGTGGAAATCTGTTACCAAATTCTTTTCTATTGTCGACAATCGTATTGTTTTGCACATTTACACATGTAAACCTGATGTACCTGCTCAACAGACCGGGTGTTATTGGACCTCCTTCTTAAAATCATTGAACCCTAAATAGTTTAAACAGTATTTAAACAGATTGTTGTGCTTCCTCGATTTCTGATGTAGCTGCTGCCTATTTATTGAAAAGAAAAGAGACACGCAACTGGGTTTTATAAGAGTTATGCCAGAACCACCATGCCATAATCTGTGTCTTGTCAAGAAAGAAGTGCCAAGAAGTCAGGACGGGCTGTTCCATAAGTGTCGGCTCTACACCAAAGTACAGTTTTCCAGTTGTATCACCCTCACTCAGAGCAGTCTGCACCGGCTCAAGTTGATGCTCACACGAAGCTCTGCTTGAATCAATGATTGTGATAAAGTTGCAGATTGCTACTGTTTGTATAGAGTATCCAGTTTTGACTTATAGTTGTTATAGTCATGGAACATACAACAGTTATTAACCACAAAGGCTTATTCACGTCATGTTTTATCATTAAAATATTTGTTGACTCACCTCCTGGTGAAAGTTTCCACTCCTGAATAAATAAAATGTAAATTTCTCTATAATCTTTATTTACCAAGTCTGTTTATTTTTATGTATACGTACTGGAGGGTAATTTGAAGAAGTGGGACGCAGGCTTTATATTGATCTTAGAGAGATTAGTAACCATGGTATTGATCGGTAGATCTGTGTTAAGGTGCTGAGGCAGCACAGTGGGTTGAGTTGACCTCGACGCACAAAAACCTGTCCACCATTAGCGTATTTTTACTGCAGAGATCCTATGCCCGAAATGTCATATGGGAGTGAAGGGAGGGGGCATTGACTGTGTGTTCAACTCTTGTCCAATTTTCTACACAGTCTGTTTGGCAAGCTTCTGTTGCCATAACGACTCCGCCGCGGGTTGCCTTCCTTAGTCATCAGCCTGTGAGCAGCCTATTGTCTGTGGGAGCCTTCCTCAGTCACAGCACCAAAGGACAACAAACAAGCACTCGGCACACACTAGTAGGGGACATTCAGAGGGAAACAGTGCAAACACATGAGTGAAAATTCGTTCATTGATGCTCAGCTGAGTTCACACTACCTCACAGTTTAAGACAAGTGTGGAATTCCTGGAGTCTGGATTCAAATGTTCTTTCGGATGACAGATATGACTCTTAAATTGCCCATAGGTTTGAATGTGAATGGTTGTTTGTCTGTATTTGTCGGCCCTGTGTGACACTGGCGATCTGACCATGTACCCCCCACACACACCTAATGTCAGCTGGCTCCAGCGCCCCTACCACCCTCAGAAAGGACAGGCGCTATAGATGATAAGTAGATGGATGACATATATAACTTGATATAAATTGATTAAAGTTTTGTAAAATTATTACATACCAGTATATTTTTACCACCGAGTAAGTGTACTATAGTAAAAGAAAAACTAAGTATTGCAAACACATCATTAACAAAGTATGAGTTGCACTTAATTCAAATTCAATTCAAATATTAGATTTAAAAAATACATTTTAATGTTTTGCTCCATTGAAATCTTTCTCTTGTGATCTCTCTCTTTCCCATTGAGCAACTGCATGTTAATGTCAAACTGAATCATCAACAGACATCAAATATTATACTTCACTTGAATCCCCTATGGCTTCCAGTAATTGATAGATCTGAGCAGGTGGAGATTTATTAGTTTAACTTGTCATTTATTCCAAAAAATGTTTACCTGTGGCCTTGTGACGTTATTACCTTTTAGCTGTAGTTTTATATGTTTGTCTAGTTTTCTTTACATATGCCGAGGAGGTACAGTTTTCTTAGGGGTACTAATGCACTCACTATTTTAGTGCCATTCTAGTCATCACTTATTGTTGTTAATGGCCTTTATCACAAGGTGACCTGCAGAGTGAATTGCTTTTGTTCGTTCCCGTGAATAAAGGTTAAATTTATGAGATCAACAGAGATTAACTTGCTAAGTCTTCCTCCTGTCCTTTCACTATAGAGTCTTGAGCTCTCGTGGCACATTTATGAATTCTTAAAATTATACTTTATATTCAAACATGTAAATATTGATATTTAGAAAACAGATCAAATCTGAGGTGAAACTTAATAGCCATGAGATAAATAGCCTGAATAATTCACAGTAAAAATAAACAGTGCAACTCATAAATTATAACCACCACTTTGTGTTGCTGCTGTTCAGGAACTCCCTGGTTGTTCCTAGGGAGAAAAGTGATTGATCATTGTTTTCAAAGATTTTGCACGTGATTAAACTCCCCCCACTGCACCTGTGTTTTTACATGTTTACCAAATCCATAAAGGTGACCATCCAAGCGTCACAAATGACCACTCCTCCCCTGACGGGGCCGGTCCTGTCTGCTCCCCATCCCGCAGCATCCTGGAGGAGAGAGAGCGCGCAGCTACATCACTGACTCCTCCTCACAGCGCTGGTCTCCATCCATCCATCCCCTCTCCTCCTCCTCCTCCTCCTCCTCCTCCTGTACCATAACAGATGGTGGAAACAACATTGCATCCACCGGGCACCACAATAATAGACCGCAGCATCCAGTCCGGACGACCCTGGCCCCGCACCGTCATGCGCCCAGTGCGGGACTGAGCGAGGCTGTGAGCGGGGTACCAGCGCCGCCACGGCCGCGGAGGAGGAGGAAGCTTCTCGCGACTGTTTTGGGCTCTCCATCGAGCGGGGGGAAGATGGCCGCTATGAAAATATTAACCAGCACGGGGCTCTTCTTGGCTTTCTGCGCGCTGGGGCTGCTCGCCATGGCGATCTGCACCGATTACTGGTACGAGACGGACGCGCGGAGGCACCGGGAGAGGTGCAAGAACTATGCGAACAAGCGCAACGACCCGGGCTACATCTACATCTCGAACGGCAACCTGCCGCTCCAGATGCCTCCAAAGAGCCTGGAGAGGAGAGGCAGCGGCCCAGATGCTGCTGCTGCCGGCGGGCCGGTCATCAGCAGGGGGAAGCGGCACTTTGTGGCCGCAGCGTCCGCCATGGAGTCCCACTGCAGCCGGCAGTTCAACTCCACCATCTCCGGGCTGTGGAGGAAGTGTCACCGGGAGGGATTCGACCTGGAGACCGAGGACCTTATATACAAAGGTAAACAGGGGCAGTGTGGAGCCTGCAGGCCGTGATGCTCTGCGATGAGCTCACACCTACAGACACAGGAGCATCCACAGGCCCAGGCTCCCCCCTCACATCACCGTGTGCCTGTGTGCTTTTAAATATTCATGTTAGGATTTGGAGGATTTCTTCTTAAATTCATGTGTCATGTATTTGTGGGTTTTCGCTCTACATGCTGCTGAGTCCCTCTCTGGCTGCATGAGATAATGGCCGGTTTGGTTTAGCTCCATCTTCTTTTTTTTCTGTTTTGCATCTGCAGAAGATTGAACAACATCTGGTGAAGGTTAACGCCACACAGGGGGATTTTAGCTCAGTGCAAAGCAGGATGTAACACTGACAACACAATGCACGGCAGCAAGAAGCCGAATCTCAGGCCTCACTCGTACCTGCTCCACAACAAGTCCCAGACACAAAGAGGGGACTGGCACAAATGACTGTTGTTGTGATTGGAGCTGTCAGAGGCTTCATACGTATATTTAATGGCACATTATTTAAAGTATTATCTGTCAGCTATATACGCCATATTGTATGTTTGGGCCTGCACCACTTTATCTGTATAGAAATAATAAACTAAAATGATACCGAGCACAGACCTCCGCCAGGGACAGTCCCCTTATGAAACCACATGCAAATTCACTAGATCCAGAATTTGACCAAATTGCACACACTTAAATATCACTGCCCTAAACGTGTCTGATTGTTTTTCATCCAAGTCTATGAATTTTTCTCTGAGAAATCAAGGGAAAAGCCAAAAAATGCCCCATCTCGCATCACAATATCATGGATCTGTCCCAAATTTGAATGGGTGCTCTCCTGACCCACACCACATCCTTCCACTTAGTTCCGTGGTAATCCGTCCTGCAGTTTTTGTGTAATCCTGACAGACAAACAAATAGAAACGCAGACAAAAACATGACCTCCTTGGTGGAGGTATTTATTTATTGTAAAATGCAAAGTCTGAGCGCCTTGTGTTATAAAACCACGCGTTCACTTCCGTTTCAGCAGCAACAATGTACAGATGACGTATAAGTGCCATCATCTTAGCTGACTGTGCCTCTTGGCCTCAAATGACTCCACTTCTTGCTTCCTTCACGAAGCTGGTTGACGTTGTCTCAGGAAGGTGTCGATTCAGTCCTGTTTTAATTATAAGGTTTCACTGGATCTAAACTCACATCTGACTCTGTCTCTTTCACATTGTGTTGGAAAGGAAATATTATTACGAGCCTCGCAGAGGTAGGTTAATTGTATTTGGCGTCGAGCTGTTATAATGGATATTAATTGTACGTCTGTTTATGATCATCTGTCCACCCACCCACTCCTTCACTGCTCAGATTAGATTCTGCTTATACAATCTATTTAACTTCTATTAAAAGGGCCTATTAATTCTAGCTCCTGCACCTCTTGCTCATTCAAATCACACAAATAATTTAGTCATGTTCGCTCTGACATGACGACGCTCACCAGTTAGGAACCAAGTTTAAACCATAAACTGTAAATAAAGATGGCGGTTATGACTACTATCCTTAATTCAAGGCAAACCGCTTCGATAGCCACCTGGTGGCTGGCTGCAGTACAGGTCATAGGTCCTACCTCCTCCATGTCCAGTGATGGGACATGGACCAAACGAAAAAGTCAAAGATGGTTTCTGTCAGTTTAGGTAGTTCTCACCACACTGTTCAACTGTTCAATTCCTTGGTGAGTTTTATGTTAATTGGTTATTTGATGCTACAATAATGGGCTGAAACATCATGATTGACAGCTGAGACTGACTAGCGATTGGTCAAGCTCATGCATCGACGGGACCATTCACAGACTTTGGCTCCAAATGAGCAAGATGGCAGCGTTTGCATCCAGTATATTTTGGCTTCATTGCTGGATAGTGGGAGGAAGTGGAAACTGGATGTCCATCTTTATTTCCAGTCTATGGTTGAAACACATTGTGAGATCAGATGTTCAAAACTTTCCTTCTTTATAATCTGACTTGTAGTTCAAACAACAAACACACAGCTCTCAAGTGATGGAGTTTACATTCTTGTGTTCAGGCTCAGACAGAATCAAAGATAAAAGCCGCAGAAATGTTTTGTGCGTCTCATCAGGGATCAGGATTTATAGGAAATTAATTTTTCAAGTACTTGAAGTGGTGAACTTCGCCGGTGGCCGAGTGTAGAGGTGTGTGTTGTTTGTGTAGTCACGGTTACAGTGTTGATCATCAAAGTGTCGTGACAGCACTGATGCCAGGAAAAAAAGCAGCTTCTGCATTAAACAGATCCTGTGGCTTTGGAACAGACACTGTACTTTTCTGTGTCCATATGAATGATGAGGATAATATGAACAGTGTAATCATTATTATTCATTAAACATAACGTTGAGCTCTAATCTTCCCAAAAATCAGTTATAATTGATACCTGATAAAGCTGCAATCATAAGCCTATTAATAGATTAGTTGATTAAAAGAAAGTTAAATGGCAGCTATTCTGATTATCAATTAATTAATCACTTCAGGCGTCTGTCAAATTGAAATGCCAAACTTCCAGCTGCTCAATTTAGAAAATAATCCCAAATTAATTCTTTGGGTTTAAAATGTTGTCAGGTTGCCAGTAGCTACCAATCGTTATGAAGTTAGCATTTCCTTAACATGAGATGCAACATTTTTATATCAAATTCAAGTCCTACCAGGTATGATGGTGCATTCTTTCTATATGGAGCATAGAGATATATTATATACTAAACATTTTAAATCTGAATGTGTACAGTTTTAAATACTGCTCTGACAGCCAAATACATATGTAGAGAGTGACTTTAAATGAGAACAATTCAGGTTCTGTACATGTCCTTCTTGTGGAATAATCCATATTGTTTCCTAATCCCTCTTTAATAACAATGTAGGAGTGGTGGGGAACATGAGGTTAATAAGGCCATCTCCGTTTATTAAAGCTCAGTGATGGTGTATAATAAATGTGTGTATATTTTATTATAATCCCACGTGTGGGTAGAAGGTTCATAATTAGATTTTTATTTGATTATCTCTCTGCTTGTATTAATATTTGTGCTCCAGTTATAATTGTCTCCATCACTTTTTTTTCTCTTTTCCAGGAATAATTCAAAGATGTACATCAGTCAAGTATCACTACTCTTCGTCCATCCTACCACGAAATCTACCTATCAACATCACAAAGACCATACGACAGGATGAGTGGCACGCACTCCGTAAGTCTGAAAGTGTCCGTCTGTCTTCATCCAGTTTGTTAAACTTAATAATGACTGTTTATTCCTTCTTCGCATCTTTTGTTCATGCACATTTATTCTTCTGCTTTCTACTTCTGTTGTATTGAATTGACAGACTATTTTAGCAATGAAAATAGGCGAGCGGAAAGAAAAGCCATAATCTATCATCTGATAATTGTCAACGTTTCACTTTAAGTCCCAACCAGAAATTCTTCCTATGAAATTAGGGGTTTAGAAGTATTTGTGAAATGTGGTGTACCTCAAGGCACGACTCTGGTTCCCATCTTATTTTCATTGAATATGTTTCTTGTAGGTCACATTATTTTAGAGATTTAAAAAAATAAATAAAACACTTTAGCCCCATTTCCACTACTCAAGAAACCCACTATCACTCATTAACATCTGGCTGTTGTCTGCAATGGAAATGGATACTGTCAGTATTCAGTCAGAGGTCAAAAGACTCTGCAGTAGACTCAGGTTTTTATCGGCTCCAGTCGGCTGTGATGGAAACATGAATATGTTCCTTTCGTCTTCTACTTCTTTATTTTGGCAGTCGAGACAGTGATGCTGCACCTTTTCCAGTGCAACGTTACGAACGTTCATGTACTTATTGTTTCTTACATATAGGGAACAAACAGAGTTCATCCATCTCCGTTTAAGTAGCAATCTAAAATCAATCAGTCGCCACTGAGTTTGAACGACAGACTGAAGTAAAATATATAAAGGTATAATCACTGTATAACTAGCGCTGGTCTCCATGGTGCTTTCTTCTGTTGTGTGTTGTGTTCACCGCTTCTGGCTAGTTTGTGACGTCGAACGTGACTCACTGGGAGGAAAAAAAACAGAAAGGCAAACTTGTACACTGGCAATGGGAAAAGAGTCAATCACCTTTTTTTTAGTAGGTTTACCCTCGTTTATAAACACCATGTATAACCATTAGTGTTGGTGTAATAGAGATAGATTTTTGTCTCGGTTTTGCTTGAATAGATTCATTATTTCTCTGTGCTGTGATCATTCATTCACATCATCTATAAAACAGTCAAACGCTGACCCTTACGTCAACCTCCTTACACCGCTCACCTGCCACGTTCTGAATTGTTTGAAAGATTGTCCTCATCACGGTGAAGGCACAGCTGCCCCTCACTCCTGAACGTGCAGTATCATTGATATTATAATCATCTCTCCTCCATGTCTGGACCCATGACCAGAGTTTATCAGGTCATCTCTATTAGGGAGCTATTGGCTTTAGTCTTATCTGAAGACATTAAGAAGGACCGATCTGTGTCATCTTTTAAATCTCTCACTCAGACACTTGGACAGGCCTGTGTGTCTGACTTGATATGTTTGACCTTGGATTGCTTCAGTAACGATTTTCAGTTTGATGTATGGGAGCTTTTATTTTACTGCTTCTGGGGGTTTTCTTTTATGTTCAGTGCAGATGTGTCTGGGATTTTCCGCTGTTTGAAATACAGCGTTGTGATTCTACTATGATGTGGCTTTGAACACGCTGTGCTAAAACACCACATTCTTATTCTTATTCGATAAATTGTCCAATCTAAAAATGTCTATCATTACTGCTAACATGTTATACTACTACACTATACCACTGGTATAATGAATGCATAGTTAAATGGTAATCAAAGACCAGAATAATCAGGAAAAAAACCATCATCATTAAAACAGTATCATAAATCAGCATCATTAGCCAAATATTGTTTCAATGATAATTAAGCACAATTCCACTTGGTCACAGCTAGAAAAATAAATAATTATCATTTATTACAGTTTGATCCTGTGAGCTTATTAATGATATTGACGGATTCTTAGTTTGTCAATTACTTCCTGATATATTCCTTATTGTTAGTTGGGTTTTTGTATCACATCTTACATAGTGAAGTAAAAATATATTAATTTTCAAGCTTACTCAGAAACATTTGTGTGGTAGACTGATATATGGTGAAAGATGCTGCGTCTCCTGCTTTACCACACAGCACAGTTATCTCCTATGTTCAGTGACTGAGGAAAAACAAAGACAGTATTTTTCATAGAACTTTTATGTGATCTGTTGTAAGGCCAGTCACATTATTATTTGACACTTGATAAACAGCAAAACATTTTACAAATCTGATGTAGATCAGTTATGTGTTATACCTTCTCACTGTGCTTCCAGAATATATAAGCATTATATTTATTGGACTTTTGTTAAATTGCTATTGATGAAAATTAAATTGTGATAATCATTGATATTGTTTATTACCCAGTAAGAAGTGTCCCAGTAAGACATGAGAATGTACCAGTTACAACCAGTAACATGCACAGCACGAGTAGCCTGAAACTGCTAAATAATCAGACACCATTTATTTTGTGCTGTTCCTGCTGTGACATTTCTAAATGTCTTCAATGAAAAAGGTCTATTTTCCTCTCTGCTTCCTTAACCACTGATACTTTTTCGTCACATGCACACGTACGCTAACGTTTTCCTCTCTGCTTGCAGATCTACGAAGGATGACGGCCGGCTTCGTGGGCATGGCTGTGTCCATCATTCTTTTTGGCTGGGTCATTGGAGTGCTGGGATGCTGCCAGCAGCATGACCTCATGCAATATGTAGCTGGGCTACTCTTTCTCATGGGAGGTACTGTGAGAGCACATATGTTCACATCCACACACAAGCACGCAGACCAAATCCAATTACATTCAATTTCAGTGTTGATGTGGCGACAGCTGAGAGCATCTTTGGGTTTGCATGAGATAGTAGATCAATGTTGAGCAGTAACATGACTCCTCTCCTGCAGTGGGATGCACAGCACGTGTAAGAGTTTACTAATCGAACTGGAACCATTTACAATCACCGCTTGTCTCTTCTCTTCACACAGGAACATGCTGCATCATCTCCTTGTGCACATGTGTAGCAGGAATCAACTTCGAGTTGTCCCGCTACCCCCGCTACATGTATGGCCTCCCTGAGGACATTAGCCATGGCTATGGCTGGTCCATGTTTTGTGCCTGGGGGGGCCTCGGGCTCACATTGCTGGCCGGCTTCCTCTGCACCCTGGCCCCGTCCCTGAGCACGCCCACTCGCACAACGACCCACAAGCCAAGGCAGGAGAATGGAACCGTGTGACAGGACTGAGGCGTTGTGAGGCCAATGGCCCACCGAACACAGAAAACCCCACACCCTACCAACTTTGATGTACAACTCTGAAACAGTTTTTGTCTGATCACCATCTTACACCGCCCTCAACATCGCCATCCCCCCTCCAGTGTTTTCAGTGTGTGCCTGAGTTGTGACAGAAGGAGCAAAGTAATGACAAACTTCACGCACCTAATCCCCAAAACACGTGAGGGACCTCCAGGAACCGGAAGAGCAGCACCGACGTAACATATGACTGAGACACGGCTCTCACAGCACAAATAAGACACTTTTTGGTTCAGATTTTTGACCTGCTGACTTTCTGGTGATCTAAAGGTGACTGTTTTCTCTAAAGAGAATTTGTCTTAAAATGGTGCTCTCTTAAATGCATATAGCCACATACACTCCCACACTAACACACGCACACACACAGGCACACACACACACCAGCTTGTCCACACATGCTCAGTTACTCTGGGTGAATCACGAGAGAAATCATCCAAAAGGAACAAACCCACAAATATCAGGCATCCTGTCAGCATTCCTCTTTCAGTCGAGTGACGTGTGCTGTGTTGTTGTTCATTATGAAAAAAAAAAAAAAAGAATCAGGTGTTGACTGCCCATCGCTTATCTGTAGTGTATCACACTTTACGAATATCAAACGTGAGCCCCGGGGGTAAAACGCCTGCAGCGTCTGCAGAGAACAGGACGGGTCGAGCAGCGAGGTCGGCTCGATAAACACGGAAGTAAATTTGCATCGAAAAGAAAACTCATTTGACGCTTTTTTAAAGAATCTATATGTACAAATGCATCTCTACGTAGACCCAGATCATTCTTTGTGTAAAGTAGATTTTGAATAAGAAATGTTTTCTGTTTGTGTAGAGGTGAGGACGTCTGGACGTATGGAGACGATTGAGAGTGACAGGAGAGAATAATGAATCCATGATGTATTCAGTATGAAGGTATTTTATGAGAAGTGAGGAGTAGAACAGAGCAGGAAGTCTCAGTAAACTGCTGAGCTGTGACTTGAAGCCGCTGTGCTGTTGCCGCTCTGAGAGACACAGTTGTTTGCCGACAGCTGAATCAAAACCTGACTGTGGAGGACGTGTTTCATGACTCCATTGTTTACCCTTAATATCGGTCAGTTGCTTTGTATAATATTCCGGATTTTAACATAAGGGGGAAAAAAAGCAACCTCAGTGAACCCGCTCAAAAACAAAAGCACAAACTGGAGTCATGTTTCTTGTCACTTGGCACAGGGGTAAGAAGCGTGATGATATCCTGACTGAAATCTGAAACAAGCTGAATATGGGAGATGATTCATGGAATAACAATCGTTTGGTTTTGTTTACCTGTGGGTGAGACGGCACAATCAGAGAAGCCCGGAACGGCACGAATCATGACATTTATTTACCATCAGCATGTCATTTACAAACATGTATCAGGACAAGCAAACAAATCACATTTGACAATATCAGAGCACAATAATGTGACAGTGACCCGAATCATCTGCTGCTACTGAAAGCAAGATACTTCAGTCTTCTGTACTTTTATGATTCAATAATTTGATTGAAAACGCATACAAAAAAAAAAGCATAAACAATTTAGAAAAACACAATACAAGGCACAATGTGTACATACTGTGAAACAGACACAAAAAAAGAAAACCCATCTAGTTTGATTGATCTGTGGAAACATCTTGTGTCTCTTGATCATTAAAATACATATTGATTGTGTTCTAACTTCCAAAGTGGTAGAATACACAGTATATTATGTGGTATGTGATAGGAACATGATGTTAAAATTTTTCTATAACTTTTGGAATTCAATTGTTGGATTGACAATGCATCCAAATCTGCTGTTTGAAAAAAAAAAAAAAGCACAAATAGTGATTAAGAAAGGCTCTTGACTGCAGAGACGTGTAATCCAAACACACACCACATACTCATTTAGTGCTTTTAGTTGTGACGCGTTCACGTGAGGAAAATGACTAAATTAAATATACATCAAAATCGGAGGTATCCATAGTCAAATGTGAGTTTTGTTAATTGCCGTTATTCTCCAAAATACATTACATACAAGATACATGGTTTGTGTGGACGTCCGCTGCATATTCAAAAAGAATTTGGAAAAAAATAATGATTTGATTTGAAACTATATGAAATTTCTTATTAACAGATTGACTGTTACACATCTTTCAATCGTGTCATCAGTTTTGTGCACAAAAGTATACACGTCATAGAATGAAGTATGAGATGGGCCAGGGTCTGAAAACAGAGTGTAGTTGATAGGAGTGGAAACGGAAAAAAACAATTTGTCCTGGTGACGCTTCAGGATGCAAACCGGATTATTTCCCCATTAATCACTTAGTGGAGATGAGCGATGAGATATTCAGCTCCGTCAATCAACATTTTTAGAAAAAAATAAGGTGTTATAATGTGTATTGACGACACTGTGTGTGATGTTCAGTCCTCTCACCGTCACCATGAACCTCCTCGTGAGGCCACCACCACTACCCTGAAGTCAAGAGCATTAACTGAGGCATGATTGAAAACTGTATCTCCAGTGTCTTGTTGAATCTTTGCACTTTGCTGGGTCTCACAAACGTCCATGAACCTGACGTCTGAGCAGGCGGAGTTCGATATTATCCAGTATGTTTCCGAGGCCGCACATGGGAGCAAAAGATGATCAGAGCATGTAGTAAGCACCCTGTTGTGTCTTTTACCAAGTGTTTGGGTTTAAACCATGTTGTGTGTTTAGGGTCAGTGGGTGCAGGCTCTTATTGTGAACATATTTCAGGCTCTTATTGTGAAAATATTTATGCCAGAAACAAGGACATGCCATAAATATAAAGAATATTTATATCTATGGTTATTACACTGACAAACAGAGTCGGTGTACTTTCTGACATCCAGCGACTCACAGAATGCAACGCTGTTTGGTGTTTTGTTTTTATAAACTTTTAAGTTCACAAACTGATTCACAGTTACGTTACTGTGAGCAGTGAATTGTAATGTATAAGTATGTGGTGCAAGTATAATGTGTCGTTAGGACTGAAGCACAACTGCACACAAATCTTACAAGTTTTCTTTGTGTGTGTACGTGTGTGCGAGTGTGTGCGAGTGTCTGGGTGAGTGTGTAAATCTGACTTTTCCAGTATTGATGTGCCACCACTGCACATGTGCAGGAATTCCTAAAAAGTATTCAGAGCAAAAACAATTTTAAGCACATATTTACACCCCCGTATCTGAAATTGTAAGATTTCAAGCACATAACAAGGTCTGTATTTAAAAAATGTAAGATTTTGCCATCGATTGGATTCAGCTTCAACAGCAGCACACGGTAAAAACAATGTAAAGAACGAATGAGGTCAGCGCAATGTGACGACGCATCTGAAATTGTTGTAAAATCCCTCTCAAGTCACAACTTCCTGTGTTTCATGAGGACTCTGGAAATGTAGTGTGTGTGTGTGAAGAGAGATGCTCTGTGAAAACGCCACCGTTTGGTGTGGTACTTTGTTTCAGTAGCACAGCTATTATTTTCTACAAGTCATTTATACTGGTTCAATCCACTGCAGATGTTACGTGGGGACTAAAAAGACATTACAGTCTTGCATGATCTCATTACAGCTAGTTTCTTTCAATATATTTAAAACTTGTGTCCATTTTTAATTAATTTATTTTACTGAAATAAAATATGTAATTACTAATGTGTTGTGACTTTCAGTGTTTTGCATGTAAATCATCTTTTTACGTGACTGAATGGGACATCAGCATGTGTCTGTTACTGTTACTGGGAACGTTGTAGTTTATGGAGTTAAAGCAGAAATAGAAGATTCAGTTCAGCTGAGGTTGGACGTCCTCAACAGCACTGGAGATGGAGGCCTGGCTCTGTCACTGAGGACATGGTGCCATCTAGAGGGAGGACGTGATGTTTGGTGCTTTTGTCTTTTTCAGGCTGAGGTGATGAACTCACTGCTACACAGGGGTATTGTGTGTTTGTTTGTGTGCAGGCGCACTTTCTCACAAGCCAGTATTGGACACATACACACAATGTTTACAGTCTGAAAACTAACGTTATAAAAATAAATATGACAGTAGGCTGCAAAAATAATTGAAATAACAAATTTATTTTATCTTTTATTTTAAAGTTTAAACTAACTATAAAATACAAAAAAATTAAAAACACCTATACCTAAACACCTAAAAGTCACTATGCTTCGTTTTTTTGCTGACTACTACTCAAACTGCTCAGATTCAAACTCCAGCACCATGATACACAGAGAAATAGGTACTTTCTACACTACAAAAACAAAAGTCACTGTACAAAATGCTATATTATACTACACTGATTTGCATAGGGTGCTGCACAAAACCTTTGACAATGATTTTTAAGAGATGATACAGGAGTTGCTGCAGGATTTCCTCATTAGAGTATTTCTTGCTTGTTCTGTAAAATGTCAAAAGATAGTGAACATTTCCTGTTAAAATTTCTCACAGTTGTGTTCAAATTGTTTTAGCATTTATTCCAAAACCCAAAGATGTTCAGCTTGTGATCATATATGACAAAGAAAAGCAGCGATCTTTCACAGTGAAGAAACTGGAACCAGATGTTTGGCATTTTCCTTTAGAAAGGTGAGTGAGATAGTTCATTGTTTATTGAGTTTGTACTAGCTTCACTCCCAAATTGTTATGAGGATCAGTATATGGATAATTCATACAAATAACAATCAGGTCAGAGCAAGTCACATCCACCACCTTCAAGGAGGAAAAAGTTGGAATTTCTTTTTTGAATTTAAAGCTAAACAGATCTGAACTTTGTATTAAAATAATTGACCTTGTACAGTTTGGCCTGATCCAGTTTCCACCACCACACATTCAGAGTCTACTTCTTGTTGCGGTAATGGGCGCCGACCACCATGTAGCTGTCAGGTGAGATGTTCAAACTGGGCGACTTGGCTTTGTACCGACAGGCCCTGACCTCAGACCTGCCGGCCGGTCCTCCTCTGCAGGGGTCGTGTTTCTGCAGGTAACTAATAAAGGTCTCCCAGCCGCCGCCTACACGCACCATCACATGACGCTCATTCAGCATCTGCAAGGGAGACACGAGAGCGTACAGTGAGTCAAGACAGGGATTGCTGGGTAATGAAGTATGCATACATTTTCTGGCAGGGTTATTGTCAGGATGTTAATGAATTCTGAATTACATGGGAAGGCAGTAATCACACACACACACACACACACACACACACACACACACACACACACACACACACACACACACACACACACACACATACATACATCAAAGTACTATTCACAGGCTTCTCCTGCATCCGGTGGCTATGACGTGATCTCTCAGATTGCTTTGTCAAAATCTCATTAAACCAAATGAAACAACACCTCATGGCACCAGCTGAGCACACACGCAGGATTAATCCACATATGAACACGCACACGCCACACGCAGTGACGCACAAAGGCACACGCCCACATAGGTCTGCAACGCAAACTGCACAACAATCACTATTTCAAATTAAAAAGAACTACAGCACAGAATGCCTGTCTTTTAATAGTAGCCTCAGAGACGTCAGTTTTATCTGAATCAACACATCCTCCTCAGACAGCCGTCCTTACAGCTGAAAACCAACTGCTGCCATGGCAACCGCTGCCACAATATCAAGCCTGGAGGGGGGGGGGGAAATGAAAGGAGAAATAGAGATGAGTTCAGCGCAGACCCCTCAACTCCCAGGAGACATTAACATTCCCAGGAGGTCTCTCGAAGCCATCCGTTGTCCTGTCAGCAGCCCACCCCCCTCTTGCCTTATCGCCAATAAACCCTTCATTACAGAGCCATTAAGGATGTGATAATACAAGTAGATCTGCCCTTCCTTATGAGGGGAGGTAAAAAAAAAATCATTGTGAGCACGGGCACCTTTGGAGGAAACTCCAGACGTGCTGCGTCTCAGCTGTCGTCCTGCAGATTAAAATGTTGAGGTTGACAGGGGTCGAGGCTGACACCCTGAATAAACCCCTCTGCTGTCACACGTGGGGGGGGGGACGTCTCTCTGGCTGGCCGTCATCTCCAGTTCAGAAATAAGAAACCAAATTATATCCATGCAACCAGGAATCATTGATCAGTTACGATTAGATGTGAAGCTTTATTCTTTCTGTCTTCTAGTTTAAAAATTTTTTTTTTTTTATGTAACTTTGTTTTCTATCACTTGTTGGTCATTACGCTTTACACGTCTCATTTGTTGTAATCTGGTCGTCGCTCTCCCTCTTCGTCAGACAGACTCCTTTATTTCTGTCCCCCACCAGGCTCTCCGTACAAAGTGTGCTACGTCTGCGGCCCATAAACCACCGTCTGGATTCCCCTGTGTCCTCGATGGCAGCACCATTGATTCCCTCTCTCCTTCCCTGCTGAAAGATGCATGAGTGTACTCAGGGAGGAGGAGTCGTTTAGATGCTTGCCAGTAGGAGGCAGGCTTTAGCCACATACGCCCCCCTCACGTTGATCAAACCTGCAGTCTCTGGACGTTCAGCTATTTTTCTAATTCTTTTCCTCATCAAATCCCGACTCAAAGGCAACCGATTCCTGAGATCTTCAATATAGGAGCTGTATGTGAAAACGCAAATGTCCGAGTGAATTGCTCCCGAACATTTTCAAGAGCACTTCCTGCCAGCGCCCGAGTAAAATGTCAGAGTGAGCCGACTTGAGGATACAGCGGGAAAATGTCTTGAACATTTCCCGCAAGAGAGTGGGTGTGTCCATGACGTTTCCAACACGCAATAGATGGAAAATTTAAATCAATAAATAAAAGGCAAATATCAGGAGCCATACACATAGAAGACTCAGACGAAGATGCCAACTTGGAAAGACAATAAGATTTGAGAGCTTTTGGTGATAAAGGCCAACGTCAGTGTCGATGTGCTGTGAACAAAACACGTGATCATGTCCTGCCTCATGCTCGACCCAGACACCACCCCTCACCTGAATGTTACGGACATTTTCCTGCTGTTGTTGAATCTCCTTCCGCACTCTTCACATGTGAAAGGCAAAATCCGGAAAAGGGCTGTGCCCATTTCCTTTGATGCCACCATGAGGTTCACATTTTTGGTCTTAGGCGAAGCAAATTCAACAACAGCTGTAATGGTGGCCATAGAATTTGGTACAAATATCAATGGTTCCACGACGAAATGAGGATGAAGTGAAAATTTTAGTTTACGACTAAATACTAAATAAGCTTTGTCCTAGCATGCTAATGTTAGCAGTCAAGTAACTGCCATACCTAAGTACCGAGTTGCTAATGTACATGTAGCCTCTTAGATTATTCACGATTATTTCACAGAGGACTTCGCTTGTTTTCTGCGATTTATAATTTACATTTTGCATCAATAATATTTGCAATGCTAATTGCAAAAACATGTTTCACTTCCTCCTGAGCCGTAAGGTCAGAGGTCATTGTCGCCTACAGAGCAAAGGCCCTTCAGCTTCTATGGAGTCAGCGCTCAAGGACACTTGAGAGGGAAGGATGGTGAAAAGGTTTTATACCAAAAGTGCAGAATGAAGGTGAGAAAATACAATGACCTCGTCCTCGTTTTGCAGATTTTTGCTAAATTATAACTCTTTAAAACATTTTTTTTCATTTAGTTTGTTAAGTTTGTAGGTGGACGGCATGCTGAACAGAATGATGCATGATATTGCGAGGTGTTTGCATGTCTCTTCACTCCACAGACAGAGTCAGCCAGTGTCCCTGATACAAAGCTGAAGGAGAGCCTAATTGGGTGCAGAGAAGAAAGAAAAAGCCTTCCTCTATTTTAACACCAAAGAATGGCGGAGCACTCCGGGGCTGGCATGATTGAATAGTCTCCATAGGGAATAGAGAGGTGGGGGAGAAAGTTTACATGTGATGGGAGGGGGGGGCGGTCATGCTCAGCCGCTCATTAACAAGCTGTCTGATTAAACCCCCCGCTAATGACTTTGTCCCAGTAATCAATAGTATCTGCTCTTTAAAAAGGTCTGTACACATTGAATAGCACACTCTCCCAGGAGCGGCACCGGGGTTATCGTGGTATATGGTAATTGAAGTTCATGGCATGTTTCCCTGCACACACACATGCAGGCAGCTGTGAGCTTCAAGGTAATGGATGGAGTCGGGCTTGATGGGCTGCGGCGCTCTATTCACACAGCTGAGGTGTGTTTGCTCGTCGGAGGTTTGGAGGAAAGGGAAGCGAGCGATGCAAATAGAGAGTAAACTAGTGATTATGCCAGAAAACTGACGCATGGACAGGGTTTTGTTGAGATGATGTATTTGTAAGGCTCTGCCGGGAACAAAAGGTCAACGGTTGAAATGGAGAAACATAAAAATGTCATTTTTCTCTTTCCTCTACGTTTCGTTTTCTTTACGTAAAGGCGTTCTGCTGACTTCACCATAAACTAATGACACGTCTCAGTTATAGCGTCTTTATTGCCTCGGTTTTCTTTGATGTGGTGCTCAGACACGTGCCGGCGTGTTATTGACAGGTCTGCTGCGGAGAAACAGATGTTCTGTGACTCGACGTCGAGCGTTCTTTGCTAAATGGGCAGTAGGAATATCTTGTCTGTCAGCAAGTCGAAACGTAGATGTAACTGTGCTGCAGCAAACTGACACCGACAGCATTGATCACCAGTTTAGAGAGCGTTGGGTCAATGGGATTAACAAACCATTCAATGGGTTTCAGGTAGAGACCAGTTAGTCGCCAATGCTGGGACAAATACCTCTGTGTTTAATGAAAGAGATATACACCGTGAAATCTGATTTTAGCTTGAATGAATGTGTTATACCCAATATTCTTATTTTTTATTTACCGCATACGTTCCTCTGGATTTCTGGATAATGCATAACTTAAATATACAACACACTGAAGCTGTTATTATTTTCTTTGAATGGATGGATGGTTGTTTTCCGACAGTAAAGTAAAACCTTCTTATATTTCAAACCCCCCTCACATAGACGGACTTGAACTCCCGAGTGGGCCGCCATTTGAACTGCACACCGCGGCCATATCTCCGCAAAATCCCCCTGAAAGAGAGACGTGTTTGTATTTCCTTCAGGTTTGAACTCTTTGCTGAAGGTTCGTGTGTCGAGCGTTATTGTCAGCCCGGTCTTATCCTGACCATCGGTTGCCAAGCAACCCAGCCTCCCAGAAGGCCATTCCTTGAGCCTTTGTACAGGTGGAGCACGACTCGCTGAAGCTGAAAGGCGCATCCATCCCAAATGATCTCACTTCAGTCGCTCTGACACAATGCACTTGTTGCTGACTCAACTGATGATGAATCACCTGAACACCTCACATCTTAATATGTGTTGAAGAGTCAACGATTCGTCTTCATTGGATGAGCAATTTGATGTGGTTCACAATTTGATGTGGTTCACAATGTTCAAGTCAAGGTGTGAAGTAATAATTCCACACTATGAAATGAATGAATGTGTCTAATTTGTAAATCTATTTTGATATATATATTTTTATATATTTAAATCTTTTCCATTCTATTCTCTTCTAGGTGGACGTGAACCAACCTTGTCTCCTGGAAATTTATACAACTATTGGTTTTGATGTGGAAAAAGTTAGAACTACACATATGTCAGGGAGAATGTTGGGTGAACAAAGTGGAGGACTTTGAGCTATGGTTCACATTCACGTGTGGTTACTGAAGGTTTTGGCAACAATTGGTTGAGGGTAGGGATGGATTGTGATTCATGGTAAACAGGATCTGTTTCATGCTTGAAATCTGGATTTGGAAGCACAAGTTATTTTTTTTAACCGATAACACCACATTTCTCTAATCTTAAACAATTCCTGCAAGTTCTTAAACCTTACTATAAGATGGTTTGATCAGGATTACAGAAACAAGGATGAAAGAGTGGTTCTGATGTAAGCATTATCCCGAGGAGACAGGATCTGTGTGATCATACTTACGCGTATATACAGAATTTTCTCTCCAATGCGGTAGCAGCCTTTAGGTTGCTTCTCCACCAGGAACCTGGTCGGACAGCTGCAGGGCGGATTCTCAATAATGTTCCTCACCTGGAACACAGAATCCAGAGAGAGGGAAAATCAGGTAAACATACAGAAAACACCTTTAACACATGTGAGCTCAAATAATAAATTACACACAATATCATCCAATATGTTGTTGGTGCCTGCGCTCCTCCTGCACATGGATTTGCCAGAGGATCGAGGAGTCGGGGTTGCAGGTGGGGAGCTGATGGGGGGCGTCGCTGTTGGAGTGTGGTTGTTTACTGTGGCTTTGGCGTTGGGTACCAGGGTTTGTCCTGGCGAGGGCGCTGACAGCGGCGTCGAAGCAGGTGCGTTAGTGGAGCGGGATGAAGAGAACAAAGGTGTTTGTGTTGAGGCTGTGGTTGTACAAGGGTGAGAGGCTGAGGTGCAGGGCGGAGGGGGGGATGAACACGTAGGCACTGGGTTTGTTGATGGAAGATCAGAAGCGAGGGATGCGGCGAGTGGTTCAGACAGACAGGTCGTAGCTGGAGTGAGTGGCGCAGGTGGAGGAGGAGGAGGAGGAGGAGGAGGAGAGGGGGCCGAGGGCAGGGATGACTGTGATGGTGAATACAATAATGTAGTAGGAAAAAAGAAGAGGGGCAGAGGGGACGATGGGGATAAGCCGCCCCTCTCCTCCCTCTCTATCTCCCTCTCCAACTTCACCAGACCTGGAGGCTCCACTCCGTACCTGAGAGGTTTTACAGAAACACAGGATAAATCACCTATAAATCAAAGAGCAGTGATTTCCTACCAATGGAGCTTGAATCCCAGCATATACTTCTGCAGTTATCATTATTACAACTTTTGAGCATGTCTTTTGCGTCATGATTGTTGTGCGGTGAATATTTCACATTACCAAAATAAAATGCAGCAGTTTTCTACTCAGTGTGATTCAATTGTTGTACTGCTCTGTTTCCCAGTTACCTGGCTGCGATCCGTCCCAGCTCCATCAGGCACAGACACACCTCGCGAGGCTGCTTGTGGAGGACTTCACACAGCACATACATGAGGTACAGACAAAGAGGGTGGAGGGGCAGGGATAAGAATTTACTCATCTGAAAGGAAAGATGTTTCCAGAGATAAACTTCAGCAGTCTGGACTGAAAGCACATTTCAGGAGGTTTTTCTATTGTGCATCTGTATCTTTGAAGCTGAAGAGGAATTCCTGTGGGCCCCGGTTGTGCAGCTGAGGGCATGAGGGCAGGAAAAAGCCTCCAGTGCAGAATTTATACATTTTAAAAAAGGTGCTTGCTTTTCCTAACTCAATTTGGGTCAAGGAAAAACAAAGCATGGAGACAAATGTTTAAAATATGATGTACATTATGTGGTGCACAATCTCAGTCAACAAGATTTCTGACAGAATTGTCGATGGTATTTTTCTACCATGAAAAGAGAAGAGAATAAAAACTATATCATGTGTGCATTTGCATCAGTGCGTCAGTCGACTGACGCCTGTCAAAGGAAAGTAAGTTTACTCTCCCCGTCATTCAATTAGTCTGGTGAAGTAGGTTAGTGTGCCTGCAGGCTGGACTCATTGTTGCCGGGGATTAACCTGCACATTATCATTCTCACGCATCTGCAGCCATGCATAGACATGCCCAGGTAAGAAGAGCAGAGAGAAGAGTCTGCTTAATGACACAGAACCATGTTGGTAGCATGTTGACTGCAGGTTTTCTCCTCAGGGACACAGAGCTTCATACAGGCAAAAGGTGAAACGTGATTTGAGGAGATATAAAGCACAGAAATAATCACATTTAGTGTGATCCTCATGACTCAATTAGTTGCTTTTAACTGCTTTATTTTAATTCGTTTCTGAGCAGTGTTTTGAGTTCATTAAATATATTATTTTATACTTTATAAAAGATTGAAGCAAAATTTAAGTATCTTATTTAATTTAAATGCAGTGAGTTATTTGAGTTTATGACTAAAATAAACTACAAATAATACCAAGGAAGTCAAACAAAAAATAATATAACTCAAAAGTAACTTCTGCTCGCAGAAAATAAAATCTATGTGTTATTCATTTACTTATTTACAATGACTAATGTATTATCTTTCAAAATAAGACACAATCCATCATTTTTATTCTGACAAAATCAGAGGGTTAGAGCTGGAATAAAGACAATAAAAAGATTTAATAAGAACTTGTTATTCACACACAACAAACAGTTGAAGACAGAAAAACACAAACACAATGTCTACAAATAGCTCTTCTGACTTGTTGGTATTATTTTACCTCAGTAAGGTTCCTTCCTTCAAATCTAAAGTTTTTACTTTAATCAATAACATAACAAGTGCTGTATAACTTGGTTCTCTTTCAGGCCTTTCACTGTCAAAAAGGAGGGAAAAAGGTCCGTGCTCCTTGAGTCTATTCAGAGCCATCTCCCGTCTTAACTCACCCAAATCCTCGGACTCAAACAGGTAAGCCTCATCAACGCCAATCTTTCGACACCAGTAAAGGAAGTTGGCTGTGTTGTCCCGGGCGAAAAACGATCCCGAGGTTGCATCCGCTCGCCAGTGGATCACTCTCCTAACAAAGGGCTGTAATAGTTTTCACCACACATACACACACACGGGTTAATGGATTAATGTTGTTTATTACAGGAGTGTTTCAATAACAAATGATGGAGACAAAAGTGGAGACGTCTCTTTCTTTATCTCAAGTAGGATCTTGTCAAAACAAGATCTACAGGTACGGACAACTTCTGAAAGCACCACAGGAGATACTGTCATTGCCAACCTCAGACCTGACCTGGTTTTACACTTTAAGTCTCAGCAGGTTTTGTGGGATTTACAGGCAAAGTTTCTATCAAGCATCAATCCTGCAGCTCACTCGTTCTTGAATACAGGGCCTGAACAGGTCCTTTTAAAAACTGATTAATCTACTAAATCAGCATCTTCATCAGCAAAGTGTGCTTTTGTGTTTTTGTCCTCGTCTCCTCTGTATTCAGGTTTGTGTGTGTGTGTGATTGTGTGCAGGATCTTTGCGTTGTTGCAGCACCTTGCCACTGTTGCCGTGGATCATCTTCTCCTGCAGCAGCTGTGCCATCTGACAGAGGAGAACACCGTTATCTAGCCTCTCCATCAGACTGTCTGCTGTGAGCTCCACACCTGAGGAAACACACACACACGCACACACACACACACACACACACACACACACACACACACACACACACACACACACACACACACACACACACACACACACACACACACACACATGCACGTTGAATATACACAGAAATCTGTTTCTCAAGACATACCGAGTAGTACTTAGCAGTAAAATGAGTCTGAACATCAAAAACGTTTTCAGGTTGCACGGCCTTCAAATGATAAGATTAATTCAGAATTACCTACCAGCTTTCTGCAGGTTTCAGCAAGATTTTTTTAAAAGACGGTAATAAATGAAATTTAATGATATTTTAGCATATTTAAGACTTTTTATGGTCTAGAATTCAGATTATTGAACTTTAGACTTTATTAACCCTGCTGAAACCCTGTAATATGAAATTAAGGAATATTAAGGTAAAAACATAAAAGAGCTGCTGATTATACCACTGCCTAGTCTAAAAGATAAAAATCTCAATAAGCATATTTATCACCCTTGTTGCAGTTCAGAAGTAAAACTAGTGTCATAAAACACCTTGGTTAATGAGAAGGTAAACAGATGCCCCATTCCTGCTTATTAATGTAATACAACCTACATTTATGTATTTATAGATTCACAAAACTCCAAACGTAGCCACAAGAACCCTGAAAAGCTTTGGAGCGTTGAGCAGCAACAGATAATGAGGCTTTAATTCCCAACACAAACTAGAACCAAGAATTGTTGTTTTTCCAAACAAACCACACTCGACAGACACCAGCTTTTTTTCCCAGCCTTTTTGTAGTTTTCATGCATCATTCAGAAACTGGTGGTGCCTGAGTCCCTTTCCAGACACCCACCGACAGGTTGTGGCATGTGCACACACCTTTTATGTTTTCCCTCACAATGCAGTAAAGTGGAAGAAAACATCCCTTTCCCTGGAATCCCACTCACGTTTCCTCTAATGGAGAGGGTGCTTCAGGGATCTGGGATAATAGGAATGTTAATGTGTCTCTGTGTGTAATGTGAACGCAGCTTTTTTCACCAGTGTCTTTCAAAATAAAAGTTCTAAACTCAATAAGTCTTGCAGTGTATCTATGGATGATTGTTATAAACGACACTATTGATATCCAAGATGTCACTTTACATTTTTAATTAGCATTCTCCCTTGTAATGTAGCTGTCATTATTTTTTGTAGAAACAATGATCCCAGTTTGCAGTTGTACAGACTTAAACCAGTGGTCGACTGTCTCACCCATCATGGTGTTGAGCCAGAAGGCCAGGTCTTCTTTCATGGGCAGTAAACTGGCGTCGTGGCGGTAAGGAAGCCACTGGTTGTACTCCTGAGGGCTGGTGAGACCCGGTCCAGAGTGTTTGTACTTTGGGCTGAGAAGACAGTTCATACCCAGTCCGGTCTGGTGCATCGGGCTCAGAGGACTTTCAGGGCTGGTGCCCAGCATTGCTTCGTCAATGTCCATTCTTCAGCTCTTTGGCCGTTACTGGACAAAAGGAAAGATATGTTATTTATTTTGATCAGTCATACTCTTGTCAGCTTTTGATTCAGACGTTTTTCATTAGTATCTGAGTGAGAGTATTTGAAGGAGGCGTTTATCTTGCACATGTTCAGAACTGAGCTACATTACACATTTCACATGTTAATGATGTTTACACCATGAGGGGATCTCTGAAGATAATAACAAATAGTGACAGCTAATACAAGTGGGAACAGAGAAAATAAACATAAAGTGAAAAAAACGTTTTCTATGCTAATGACATTATATTTAAATCTTTTTTGTATCATAAAACATTACTCAGATGTCCAAATATCGAAAGTTAAGAGTTGATCAATCTTTGCCCTTGTTCAAACTGTCTGGCAAGAGATTCCTTTTGTCCAATGCAAGAGATCCACAGTCCTTGTTTCATGCAAACATCCATTCATGTTCACCCACAGCTAATACAATACTTAGTTAATAGCAAATCAAGAAGTCACTGTGTAATTTGTGCATAGATTTTTCAGATGCTTTACTTGCTGCTGAATTGTTGCACAAAAAGAGGACCGTGGATTTTGTTCCACACTTTTTCCATTGAAATTGCATAAGGGGGAGATCTCCTCTCAGGCAGTATGGACACACAGTAACTGTTGAAATGTATGGTCATTGGCGTATGGTACAGGGTATGAGCGTGTCACTGTTGTTTTAAGACAGACTAGAAATAAATCTGAAGCAACCATTAATGAAAACGTACTGGTTTCTGAGGATAATTACGGTCGATCTTTGCAGTGAAAACACACAATAACCACAACATTAATCAAAGGGGCTAAACTGACTGACTTAATAAGACGTACAGCTGCAGCCCTGAGTCTCCTGGTGCGGCTTCATGGCTCATTTGTTCCTAGTGCCGCCTCAATCATAAAGCTCAGCCCCATGCAGAGGCACGGTCTGACGGCCAATAGCCCTCGCTGCTAATCAGCTGGAATTAAAACAACAACACGTGCACTGGGTCACTGGGTCTGCTGGGCAATGTACAGTAAAGACACAGGCTCAGTCTGTGCAAGATAACTGAATTTAAAGCTTCAGACCCAGAACAGCCCAGTGTCAAAACAATGCAATGGTTGCAACAGTGTTGTTTCATGAGAAACAGTAATCCATGTCCATTTTGAGTGACAGTAACTGTGAATTTTATAGCTTCTCGGATGCAAAATTTACGAGTTTCAGTCATGGAGCCAAAAAACTATAAACCAAGAGACAAGGGATATTTATCCAAATACCAATAACATCGCAAATAAGTGGTTTGATGACCACACAAATCACTTTCCAGTAGAGTTTTGCTATTCACTCATTCACACACACACATTCATAAAGTGTATGTGCAGCACTTTTCTCTCTCACACACTATCGACACAGCCATCAGGGACAATTTGGGATTCAGTATCTTGCCCAAGGACACTTTGGCACATGGAATGGGGGAGACTGGGATCGAATCACCTGATCTTCTTGTTTGTGGACAAGCCACTGAACCACCTAAAAACCTTATCTCTAACACAGACTTTATCTTAAATAGAATAGAAGAAGCACACCTTGACAGCAGCTGGCTAACTTTGCTCTCAGCGCTCATGGTACACTGGTGTACCACTTGTGTTTTTACATGAATGTACCTGCAGCTCATGTGTTACAGATCATCACTGTAATTTGTCATGAAGTCGCCTTACTTTAGCAAAGGGTTGATGTCAATGTCCTTGCAACGCGGCTACAGAGGAAGACATATGTATGTCAGTGAAATCAGGGCTCAGGGTGATAAATGTGAGGATGTTGCCGACAGACGTTTCTTCCTGGATGTAGTGAAAAGGCTCTTTTGTAAAAAACATGCAGACATGGGCCAGAGACAAGTTAAATGAAGAGGCTTCCTGCCAAGTTTGAGGCTGGTTTACAGGTTGACCATCAGGGCATGAGAGCCCCTGTCTCCAACAAAACATCCAGGTGCAATATTCACACCTCTGCTACAGGATGGCTCTGCTGGGAAGGGAATGCAGAGGTCACCTAGTGGCCTAACTCCCAGACACAAGCAGTCTTTATATTCCTGCAGGGCTGAGGCTCCATGTATGTAAATACACAACACTGGTGCACAGACACACACACACGCATGCATACACCTTGTTGACTTTGCACAGCCTTTAATGTTTCCAAAGTAAAATATGCTTTGGTCGTCTTTCACAACCTTTAATTATGTTTTCGCAGTAAAAGCGAACACCCTGAGTCTCAGCAGCTTTGTGGTGGAAACAGGTAAAATTACACGGCAGCCCACATGAAAGACGTGAGCAAAGTGAAGGGACTGAGCGGCAGCGTCGCCTGGAATACCTGAACATGTACTATATGTGTAGAAGATGACAGTGATTGATTGGTTGCCGTCAGCACGGCTCTAACACTGGTGTCTCTGGAGAATGGAACAAAAGTCTGTGTCAGGTAAAAAAACTAGTTTCACGACTAGTTGTATTTTGATACGTTTTTCAGAGGGGATGTGTGTTAGAATGCAAAGTACCTGCAGACATTTTTTAGAACGTGTAAAATGTCTGAAAATGAGCTGTAAACAAACACACGTGCGCAGCAGGATTTATTCATCGCATCCCGCCTCCTGCATGCTCTCATACCCTCGTCTGGATGTTCTAGAAACGTTCCTGTTGCTGTGATCACATTCAACCTGGACAGTCTCCTGCTGCGTTCTTCATATATGAAAGGAAAACTCCAGAATATGTCCGGACCCAATTTTCCAGACATTTTCTGGAGTTCATGACGGAAAATGGCTCCACAGGCAAAGAGCTGACCTTCAAACAAAGTTGAAGCCACAAACATGTCAGTAAAAGACTCTTAACCTACAGGCTTGTGCTTTGTGCTTTTGTCTTCAAAGTCTGTTTAGCCTCCACTCTGTGTAAGTGGCTGCCGGCCGTAGTAGTTTTCTATCCATTAGCTTTGAGTCAAGGATCTGCTGTGGAGGTGACGTACATTTTGAGAATGAACAACAGGCATTGAATGGATACGACTGCATATCTGAGGTACAGGTTCCAGCCACGGTGGTGCACTCACACTATGACTTTCCTTCAGCCGCCTCTAGACTAAATAAACCTCCCATCAACACAGGATGGAAAGGTCTATTACCTGCTGTTGTTTACGCACACGCTGAACCCCCGATACGTCAGATCCAGTTAAACACAATAAAACCCAAGTTTAAAAAAAGAAAAACTCTCCAGTGATTGTTTGAGTGTGAGGTAAAAGTCAATAAACACCGAGCGGCTCTGAACAGTCTGTTCATTGAGTTCCTCCTGACTCAGGCTGTGACAGCTCACACTCCAGGAACATGCAGGAGAATTCAGCTCAGCATCAATGTACTGAGAGAGCGCTCATCCTAAAACACAAAGTTACCTAGTTCTTTGTTGTTGTTTGATTCATAGAGAAATCTGCTCATTCAAGAAAAAAAAGAAAAGAGAAAGAACACTAAGAGTGGTTTGAATTGTGTGGCTGTAAAGTCGAATAGTGGAAAAAAACACTTTGAACTGTACATACTTGTGTAAAATACTCAGTTTGAATAGTTTTCAGTCAGTTACTTTAAACTGCCATGTTATCCATATTATAAACAAAACAAAGTATACCATTTTACATTATAATGAAAAACTTAATTGACCTACTTTCAAACACCAGTAACACACTGGAAAAACTTCTGCAGAAACAGTGGAATAGTATAAATGAAGGACGGTGGTGGAAAGTAGCAAGGTAGAGTTTTGTACTCAAGTAAAATTTGGATGTACTTGTACTTTACTTGAGTATTTCTGTTGCTTTGGCACTTTATAAACTTCTTACACTACATTAAAGAGATGTATAATAACAATATATTACTTTTTCGTGCACTTTATTTATCTCATATGTAACTAGTGACCTTGTGAAAAGTTGTTAAAAGTTGTTAAAGAACCATTGATTGCATTATATTCCTGCTCACACATGAATTAATACACACTTTGCATAGGCAGTACTTTTAGATTTTATACTTTCAGACCATTTTGACAAAAATATTAACTTACTTGAATGCAGGGCTTTTACACACTTTTACACATGGTGCCTCTTCTACCACTAATTAGAAGTATATGTTTTTACCTTCATCATCATCATCATCATCATCATCATCATCACTCTCAACATCAACAACAAACTTTGCAATAAATGTAAAATCCACTCACTGAACTCCAGCCTCCTCCTGCAGAACTTTCTCTCTTCTCATAAAACTTTGCTCGCAGCTTCTTCCCGCTCGTGTTCGTCTCCTCGCGCACATGTGGACGTCACACAGATCCAGATGTTGATGGTGCTCGGGTCAAACAGCAGCGGGACAGACAGGGCGTCACTTTTCAAACCGTGAACCCGACTGCGCGAGTCAGAGGCGTCAACTCACTGCAACACGAGCCTCACTGAAACATTCACACTCAGGAAGATCAACACCGACACCGTCTGCCACGTGTTGCTCTACACGTCTGTCAAAGTTAACCCGACAAATGATAAGAAATGAAACTTAACTTCATGTCTAATAAAGTTGAAGTTCATGCTGTGGCCGCTTGTTTCCCTTTTAAGAAACACAAGCAGGTTACATCAAATATCAAATACTCTACTGACATTCTCATCCACTCATTCTACTCAATAATATATTTTATTTTAGTTTGTAATTTATATTTTAGGTGTATATTAAATTTTTTTACTTAATTTGTATATTTATTTTATTAAATTTTTTATATTCTTGATATTCTTTTTTTGCTTTTGTGTTTTTAAAATATTTCTGAGCATGGCTAGAAGGGAGCCTGTGACCCAAGAACTTCATTGCCAGCAGCTGCTGTGTGTAATTGTTGTGCACAAGACAAATAAAGTCTTGAAGTCTTGAAGACATGATTTAGTATCTGATAAAGCTTTGTAATACAGCCTGTGATTAACATTTCCTTATGATAGAATAATCTTTCCAGTCTCCACTGAACTGAAGAGGCTACAATGTTGAGGTATGTTTGCAGGAGCGTCTTAGCAATTTTTGGGGGCCCCAGGCAAAAGGGAACCTGGGGGGCCCAACATCAATCCGAACCAAATCCCCCCCCACAAAGTCAAACAATTTTAAAGACATTGTTTAAATAAAAATCCTGCAGCCCCAAAATTATTTTCTTTTAAAGTGAAATTCTTCAAGTGGCCACTGGGATAAACCAGCTGCTTAAGATGCTTAAGCTTTGTGCGACAGAAACAGATACAAGTGAAACTGGCTCTTAGGAAAATGAGACGAAAACATATGGGTCAAACGCCTTGGCTCGCTTCTGCCCCCTAGAGGCTTTGCAGCTTCCTCCAGATTGGCAAAAGGAGACTGAACTAACCAACATCCAAGTGGTGGACCCAACAGATGTGGCAAATACGGTGTGTTGGTAAAAAACTAAATTTGTAGAGAAAGAAATACAGAATTTTGAGAAATCTTTTATTGGTCACCAAGAGTCACATATGTAAAAATTTTTTTTTTTAAATAATTATAATTTAAATACTTAATTGAAACACAAATACCATGAAAGGAATTTATCATCATTGTTAGACATTTATTTTCATATGATTTTAATTTGATATGAAACTATAAAGTCTGTGACTTGTTGAACTTTAATAAATATGAGTCAAACTTAGTTGTCATTGTTTCAAAACAGTTTTCTATCATATTAAGATTTGGAATATATCTACAAAGTATAATATTAAAATAATTCTATTTATTTTATCACTCGATTCTTTTTCTTAAAAAAGAGAAATATTTTAATCAATGATGTAATTAATTATAACATTGAAAGATAAAAAACAGTTTATTGTAATATTGTCAAAATTTGTAATTAGTTCTACATCTCTTTTACTTACTTGCTTTAACCGTGTGTGTGTGTGTGTGTGTGTGTGTGTGTGTGTGTGTGTGTGTGTGTGTGTGTGTGTGTGTGTGTGTGTGTGTGTGTGTGTTTGTTCCAGTGCCAGGTGGAGCTGCTGGTTCATTTGCAGCGCTCTCCCAGGGGGACAAGTCCCTCATGTCAGAACGTCAATCAGACCCTCCCCTCTTCCTCCCTACGTAAACCCCTCGCTCATTTGCACTGGTTAGTATTCAACAACTGACCTGTAGTGAATATTAATGTGTGTATGTGTGTGCCAAATTAATACAAGATGTTTGATTAGATATTGTCTTGTCATTGTCAAAGTTTTTCAGTCACACTAAATATAAAACACAATGTGTTAAGCTGATATACTGATTTATCGACTTGTTAAACTAGTTTAAAAACGACTCAGGAGTGAATAAACAGTCCCGTGGCATCTGGAATAGCCTGTGTTGTAAAGATGAATCCAGAGAACACTGTCTGGCACACTGGCCCATTTGTTCCTCTTTATAAGAAACCTCACTCAAAGAATAAGGGTGGTGGTATTTTGTCAGGCAGGGGCAGATCCAGGGGCGGGGCCAGGGGGGCACTAGCCCAGGCTGAAATCAGATTGGTCCCTGAAGTGCTCCTGTCCTGTCAGTAATCATTATTTTCTAAATAAACTACTTAATAACAATACGAATGAAAATTTGTTTAAACATTTTT
The DNA here is from genome assembly GCF_022539355.2 of Hippoglossus stenolepis. Taxonomy (NCBI): domain Eukaryota; kingdom Metazoa; phylum Chordata; class Actinopteri; order Pleuronectiformes; family Pleuronectidae; genus Hippoglossus; species Hippoglossus stenolepis. The sequence goes on from NC_061483.1 coordinate 12,067,420, forward strand.
TTTTTAAATATGCAATGTGCTTGAACAAGGAAAATCTTTCAAAAATATATTCAATGATGTGTGACTTTGCTCAAAGCTACAGAACTAACCGTGAGCAAGTAATGTACACCTCACTGAATCAGGAATTTTGCATAGATGTTGGACACATAATTGGCCCCTCTGTGTAAAGTGTGGCCCCTTCAGGGCCCCTGATTCAGAAAAAGCCTAGATCCGCCACTGCTTTAAGGATTCAACTAACAGTCTCTTTGTTAAAATGCATACGTAAATTAAATTCAGCCACAGTAGAGATTCATATCAGAACCCATCATGAAACACTAAACCCTTTAAACACACCCTGCCATGAGTTCTTAGATTTTAACAGGAGGGTCCTTCTGGCAGTGAGGAAATGTTTGAATTAAAAAAATGTCCCGGCGACACGACATGGATCAGCACACTCCTGACAGATGGCATCTCAGGTTGCCAAGACAACTGCACCCTAATCCGCCTCCCTCTTATCCCCGCTGCTGTGGCAGCGGCGGCGGTGGGGGTGATAATTCAGCACAGGGCACCATGTGCTGTGTCCCACTCAAATTGGTCCCCTGGGTCAAGAGGACCCGAGGCCCCTCAGATGGGGACACAGTTATTAGAGACTTACAAGTGTTTTATCATTCTGTCAGATTGAAGCAGATTTCATTTGGAGGTGGAAGGAGCTGTGTCATTTGAATTACATTGTGTGTGTGTGTGTGTGTGTGTGTGTGTGTGTGTGTGTGTGTGTGTGTGTGTGTGTGTGTGTGTGTGTGTGTATGTGTGTGTGTGTGTGTGTGAGCTTCTGCTATTAGTTGGATATGTGCATTGATCTGGTTTCTGTTCAGGTTTCACACAATTTCTCTTAAAGAACACATTACATTAACATTTCTTCATACTGACAGTTCACATGAGTAAGTTTCTGTGATAAGCTACTTTTTTTCCACCCATTTTAACCTGCTGAGTTTTGTATTTATGTTATATAAATAATAATAATAAAACAATACATTTCAAGGAATTGGATGAAAAATAAATACCCCTATTAGATGTATTGTTCCTTGGCTGTATAGTTTGTCGTCTGAGTTCTCCCAACTTTATAGAAGTGCAATAATAGATTTTGAACTAGAATGACACCCAGTAGAGAGTGTACCCACCACCAAGGCCCGACAGTCCACTTAAATTCAATCAAGCTGCACCAAATAACACACACTATAGATATCAGTCCCCTTAATATGCCTAATGAATGAATCCCTGATAAGTATGTGGAATTCTTTTTTAAAAACGCACTCACAATGTGAGAAAGCGTTAGAAAAATCCTTGAATCCTGAGTTCTTCTCTGACCCATAGCCTTCAACCAAGTTTCATCTTAATCTGACAAGTAGTTTTTTTTGTAATCTTGCTTTCAAACAAACATACAAAACAACCAACAAACAAATAGTGGTTAAGACAAAACCTCCTTGGTGGAAGTAACACAAATTTTTTCTACAGTGCAAAAAAAATCAGGCTGGATTGCTTTTTTGTGACCAGTCATTGTGTTTATTTATTTTTATTTTCTTTCCTGTTTGCTTTACAGAGATGTCGATCTGTTTTTCTAACAAGGCTCAAAATTCATGAATTCCTAAAAAAAACAAAAATCCCCACATTATCTTTAAAATCACATTTCATCTTTTTATTCAAAAACCTTCAAATTGTTATTGCTTTGAAAAAGCAACAACCCATAGAGTTTTCCTTTTTGACAAAGGGAATTCCTTGAAATCTCTTTGTGTTTTTATCCCACAAAATGTTCCACCACCATCATCATGTAATGATGTGTGTAAGAAAAAAGCCCCAGACTCATCTCAGAGGAATTCACTGGGACTGAGCTCAGTCATGTCGCGGCCTCATGATGATTACTGCTAATTATTCCCACAAAGTATTAAAACTGTCTTACTGTCAGCCGCCTGTCGCTGGCTGTGTGGCTGCAGGGCATTCATATAAATGACTAATAAATAATATGTCAGTCGATCCTGCGTGTGACAAACGAGTGCTGGTTACCTCGGCTCAGGCTGCCAGGCCAGGGGGTCGGTAGCTGCGGGCGGACCTTTACTTTAATTAAACTACCTGTCACACTGAGCTTCTAAACCTGGAGCCACTGTGGAATCACTGCCAGGAAATTACTGTAGTTAGACTACAAAATGGGTTCTGTGGAGTGTTAGCAAATGGCCACTAGAGAGCAGCATAGCTACTCAAGCACAAGCCCTTGGTGCTGTGAGGAAAAAGAGAAGCCATCTTTACTTTGAATGGAGAACACAGCGAACATGTAGTGATTCCATGTATCCAAAGAAAGAACCAGTCTATCAATGTGCAGGTTCTTCCAACAGTAAACGGAGCTCCATGGTTACCCGACAAAAAGCTTGGTGCACGTTCACAACCTCCCGTCAGACGTGGGCAGGGCTCGGCTCCTCACCGCCTCGCTGTCACTCGTCTCTCTGTCACTGCTGCTGCAATCACTGGGATTTTAACAAGATTACCGGGAGCGAGTGGAAGCAATGGAGTAGCAGTGTAATGTAATTATGAAGTGATGGAGTGCGTTATCGCTGGCGAGTCGGTTGACCCCTGTCAACACATGAGGTATCACAGCCTCCATCGCCCCCCCCCCACCGTGTCATGATGAACATAGATGTATCAGCATAAATATGACCTTAATCAAGGGTTTATGTTTTCATCTTCTGCTTAAAACACATGGGTGGATCCCTGTTTTTGTGTCTTTATCTTATTTGTGCAAGATACAAGGAATATAAAAGGTTTTAGTTGGGGAATAAAGAAATATGAATGTACTTCAGTGTGTAGAAAAGACCTTAGCCTTGACCCCACACACACAACAAACACACATACACACACACTCATTCTTTCAGCCCCAACCCTCATGGTCCTAGAGTCTCTCCTGACAACCACATTTCTCTCATTTTTGCCACTTCCTTTCTAGACAAGTATCCCTGTCTCCATAGCAACTCATCTCAGTTTTAGAAATGTGAACAAAAGACACACAGAAAGAAAAAAAACATACACAAATAATACATGTAGACACACATTGATCAATAGACCACACACACAACTACACAAGGTCACACACTGTACAACACACACAGAAATACAGAAGGACACAAGTACCACTGCCTCAACTATGAACCTTTACAGTTGAGGAAGGTTCATTAAAAGCAGGAATAATGTTCTGGATTTAGATTTAAAGCTGCAAATAAATCTTTAATTTTCTCTGTGATGTTGACAAATAATGTTCTACTGCAAACTGTTGTTTAGTCAGTTTTACTTCCCTTTGTCACAGAGAAGTGTAGAAATACAAAAAGACATAAACTCTGGAAAATGATCAGAAAATTGTGTCTGGACATTTTCTGGAGATTATGCGAATCAGATTTGTTCACAGCTACAGAGATATTTGCATTATTTTAGTTTTTTCTGTTTTACATCTGTCACGTGTTAAAAACGTCATCAACATGTTCATTCTCTTGCTGGGAAATTTGCAGACATCTTCCTGCTGTATTCTCACATGGGCTCGTTCGGACATTCTAGGACATTTTATCAAGGCTCTGGCACTAAAGGTCAGGACAATGTCCAGAGCCACTAACTTGGACGTTTGTGTTCTCACATACAGCCTCTCTGGAAAATATCAGAGAAATGTCTGGACTTCAGTGCGTGTTTGAGAGCAGCTTTATTAACTTTAAAGTCACATCTTTCTTTTCTATAATCAACTTCAACCTCACCTGTAATCGGACATTGTGAAGAAACTCATCTATTTCAACAAAATCCATCCTGCTGCAGCAGAACCAGAGGTTTTTTTCACAAAACACGTTCTACTTCATCCACAAAGGTTAATACCTACACTACCGATAATGCAACTCGGCCACTTGGTGCTCAGGTTCAGGTGTGCTATGCTAGTAGCTGCTGGTGTTTAGCCTTTAGCAGCTAGCCTCATGTGGAGAGGAGGATCAGTCAGTTCAGGTGAGATCACTTCATTCTTTCGAACTCCACACATTGTTTTCATCGGCAAACTCATAACTCTAAGCATTAAACAGACTGTGATGAGAACAGTTTCTAATAGAGGCCTATGTTTTAAAAGTGAAAACTTTAGCAGAACTGTTTCTGTTAAGAGAATTTGAGGCAGGAGGTTGTTTGTTTGTTTTTGTGTGTGTGTGTGTGTGTGTGTGTGTGTATATATATATATATATATATATAGTTATAGTTGTTGTAGTTCTATCTTTGTGACCACCATTTTGGTCATAGACTCTATAGAGGGTTTTGGACAGTCATCCTGTTTTTAGAGGGATATGATGGGTAAGACTTGGGCTGTGTTCGGAAAGTCCAAATCATCTCCTTTCCTAACCACTACTCCTTGTCTCCAATGCAATACGTCACAAGGTCAAGGAAAGATGTGAAGGAGAAGCTGTAAGGAGTAAGGAAAGTAGAAAATCCGACACCGCTTACACCCTCACTCACACTTTCAGTTCATACAAGGGAACATTTATACATCACTTACAGGAAATAACAACAAAACAGGACTGAAATGTTTAATTGATAAAGCAATATGAGTGAAAACCATGAAGCTATAGGTGGAGAGAAAAATGTATTGTGTCCATTCCACAATCAGGGAATTTAAATGAATTTTATATTTGTATTTAGTTCTGATGATGATGTTGTGAACTTTAAGTTCAATCAGCTTTTTGTTGGCTGAACAAATGTTACGATCATGTGAGGATTTACAGTTCTGGATCGTGTCATGATAATAAAACAGCTGTTCAGTTTTTTCATATTTACGTGGGTGTGTCCAGGTGATGCTATGAGGTTGTGTCGCTTTAAATGTTCTTGCCGCAAAGAATTGTGGGGCGGCATTTTCTCCTTTCCTTTCATAAAGGATGGTCTGATGTTTCCTATGCTAAAGGAAGAAACTTAGGAAGCATTGAAGCTCCTCTCCTTTTCCTTTAAAGAATTCAAACAGCTCTTATTATGGCGTCCACTGGAAAACCTCCGGGTCATTTCACTTTATGCAGTTGGGACTATGTGGTATCTCCACTAGTATTATCGGATTGGTTCATCCCTTGTAATGCGAATTGAAATCGAATTGGTTACTTTGGGTGTCAGTATAAGGTGATGTTGTTGAAACAAAGACAAGATACAAGGTTACGTCGGTGGGGGGGTGGGTGAAAGGTACTGTACTTCTGGTTCATCGCAGGGGAGACGGAGCTTCACAGCTCATACCACATGGACTATGCCCCAAGAGTCCGTATCTCAGGGACACAGCTCGGGGACAGCACACCAGGCCTCAGGGCTTCCAACCAAGACAATAATGTCTTTAACCTACGGAGAAATACCGTCTCAGCACTGAAGAAACCATTGTTTTCAGCATCTAGATAGAAAATGACATAATTGAGCCCTATAAGGCTTTATCATACATAATGACTGATGAGACAAATGAATTATGTACAGTGAATGTGAATAATGACACATAGTGGATACTAACAAGTGATTACTTGTGTAGGTACATAGGTCATCAGCTATGCTTTTGTTAAGGCGAAGCATGAACTGGTCATGGTTAAGGTTTGGGATGAGGTTTGGTTTAACGTGTCCACAATGAATGGAAGTCATTGCAAAGTCCTAATAAGGATAGCTGCGTAAAAGTGTGTGGGTGCGCGTGTGTGTGTGTATGTGTGTGTGGGGGCAGTGTGTGTGCGTGCATTAAGGCAGTGTGTTAAACCTTCAACCTGAAGTCGAGGAGCAGACTCTCGGTCTGAGCAGAAGGCAGGGAGACTGACAGATGGACAGAGCGGCCGAGGGGATGAACAGAAATCTTCGCCCTCTGTGGAGCAGTGGATTGACAGGTTTACTGTGTGTTCACATTTCTTGTGTATCAGTGGCCAGGGCGGTGTGAAGGGAACACCATTAGAATCGGCTGGTTTGTTTGGTCCGGAGTGTAGGTGCAGAGTGGAGTCTGAAAATAAGTGTTTGATACATCGATCGTGGCAGATCACTGTCTGCAGAGCCGAAGCCAAATCTGCTGGAGTTTGAGTTACAGTGTCCTGCCTATCTCTCTCTCTGTGTGTGTGTGTGTGTGTGTGTGTGTGTGTGTGTGTGTGTGTGTGTGTGTGTGTGTGTGTGTGTGTGTGTGTGTGTGTGTGTAATCGTACATGCAGGAAAAAAAAAGTTTTCAGAGATGGACAGTGTCCGACCGGTGTGTGACTCATCCGATATATCATTCAGTTGTGGCGTCTCTGCAGTGTCTGAGTCACCATGCAGCAGTGACAGAGCGAGGAGGAGCACAGGGGCGGGAGAGGCAGCCGCTAACAAAGGCGGCTGATATGATGAAAGAAAGATCATGACATGATCTTATCCTTTTCATCTGTCTCCTCTCCACAGCCTTCACTTTGCTTTCCTTAGTCTGACAGAAATCTAATCCGGCTGAGTTATTGATGTTGTGTCAATCTCGAGCTCAGGAGGTCCCGTATATGATGTTTAAAACAGAATATCAGGCTTAAATCATGCAGAATACTTATAATATATTATACAGTGTATATATATATATATATATATATATATTGTTGAGGTTTCTGTGGCACGTCTTATTTTATTTATTACAGAATAATCCTGATTATGTAGAGAAAATGAGATGACTGAATTGTGTGGGACACAAACATTTCTATGGGGGGTTTAATACATAAATGCAGAAAAAAGAAGTTTGCAAGAAGGTCATTTTTTTTCTTTAGCTGAGGATTATTTACAAGTTTATATGATTAACATGAGCAAATTTTTCCGGTAATCTCCACTCAAATCTTATAACAAACTATCATAACATTAAAATATGACCAGTCATTGTACCAGTAATGATGTAAGTCTACAGGGAGTTGTACTGTTGCTCTCTGGTTTCATGTGAAACGTCATGACGACCATTTTTCCATCGTCTTTCCAAAGCAAATGTCATTCATGTTTGTTTATTGTCTGTCCCTTTTCTCCCACACACTCGTCCCAAGGTGTCTGCTCTCGCCGGCTCGCCACTTAAAGGCACACGCATCAATATTTTATCACTGCAACGACACAATACCAAATCCATTAGATGAATGCAAATGATGCTGTTAAGTTCTCATTAAAAATGGCTGCAGGAAGTCAATAACAACGAGTGAAATTAAGGAGTGTTTGGATTTTTTTCCCCCAAGTGTATGTTATTGGTTACTGCTGCTGATGGGAAATAATTGCCTGCAATTGCAAAGCAATTTTTAACCCTAATGGGTAAATTGCAGGATGTGAAAAGGCGCCTGGTGCTGTGACATTCAAACCAGCAATTACAGCAAATGGTTTTACATGAGATGATAAAAGGCCTGATTTTAAGATTAGAATCGTGTTTTTACCAGGGTTGTCGTTATCTACCGCGGCTGTAGTGTGTTAATTCCTCACAGTCGGCTCTTGTGCGTGTCTCTGTAAAAGCAGAACAAAGGGGCAGACAGAGATAGTGTCGCTCTTGTGTTATCACTCCGCTCTGAGACCTCTCTATCAGATGTGTCACATCACTGTGACTAATGAAATCACATGGACAAGTATTGGCCACAGCATGAAATCAATAAAGCTCCAAAGGAAGTGTGTGTCTGTAAGATTGTGTAGTTTACCTCTGCAGTGTGAGTCCGTGTTGAAAAGCAACAATTAAAAATCATGTACAGAATGTGAATGTGCTCATATTATAGCACAACGCTGACTGCATCAAGTTATTATATGCCCCCCCTCCCTCCAGTTCCATTAGACATGAAAGCCCTCCCCCCATCTCTCACTTTTAATGAGATTTGGAGTGTGTGTGTCACCCCACTGTGAAGCCATCAGGCACGAGGACAAAAGGAGGCTCAGGTTTTGGGAAATACCCCCTCCTAACTAGACACACACACACACACACACACACACACACACACACACACACACACACACACACACACACACACACACACACATCTACTGCGAGCTCCCATCTGGTGATGGAGCATTAAGAGGCAATGCTGAATAAAGAGCTACTGGCACACAAGCATGCATGTCCATGCACACACACACACACACATACACACACACTTCAGTTCAGGTGCTTTAGCATCCCTCTCTTTCCTCTCCAGGTTTTAATTCTCTATTAAGCATCATTTTGTACTGCAAATAGTTTTTCTATCCTTGTCAGCACAGAAGAGAATAATAAAGCAACAGTTTTTGATTGTGTTAAAGCCTAAATTGAACCAGGAAATGATATTAATAAAAAAACATCAGTAAATCAGAGTTTCAACCTTCAATTGGAAGTCCTGACATGCACCAAAACAAAGCTTCTCCCCAGTTCTTCCTCCAGACATGAATGCTTGCTTTACTCTGAATAATGCAGGAATCTGTGACAGAACCAGCAGCATCCTGGTTTTATATTTTAAGATGACTGTGACTCTGTAATTCATCCTCCTTGAAATGAAAACTATTTTTGGAATGTCTTTTTCAGTCTATTGCCTTCGGAATCATTCATTCTGAAACGTCTCGGGCATTGAGGGGGAAAAGAAGAGAAGACGTAATAACAGAGTAAGAACATTGTGTCTGTCACTGAATGTTCAGATATGTATTATGCATGAACATATCCTTGGATCATACCGTTTCTATATTTTGTTTGTGTGTGTGTGAGTGAGATATCTCAATGGAGACCAGATAAAGAGAGTTCCTGACTTCCTAATTTTAGAGTGCCTCACCCCAGAGGCTCCCCCTTGACGAGCCTATGACGCACTTCCTGACGAGGTGGCGGTTGCGTATGAGGGGAGGAGGAGAGGGAAGGTGAAGGGAGAGGGGGGGTGCATGAAGAGGTGTGGGGTGTGGGCAGCTAAATATATACCAGCTGTGCTGAAAGTGCTAAAGGCTGGCATGTGCGACCAATCCTGCTTCCTGATGCGTGCAGGAGAAGGACGCTGCTTCTGCTCTCCGAGCCAATCAGCACTGATCCAGAGCGTGTTGTGGGAGGGGGGGAGGTGTTACCTAGCATTCGTGTAGAAGTGCAACATATAGAACATAAAGTGTTGTTTAAACGTTTCGAGGAACCATAACGGCGTGATGTGCTGTATCTGTGTTTTCCATATCTGTGTGCAGCTCAGTGAACACGCCCGTAGTCGTGTTACGCAGCGATCCTTCATTGAGCACCATGGACAGCTCACGTGTGCATGTATGTGACTCCAGAAGAAGCTGCACAAAGTAAACCTCAAAACAAAGCTGTTTCTCTGTCGGCTATTAAACAGGAATCCAGAAAGTTTTAAATTATATATGAGGTTGGAAAAGTGGCAGGTTAATGCAGCCTAAACGCTTTTTTTTGGGGCACAATAATTCATTAAAACCTAAAGTAATCTGCATGTATCTCAGCCTCAAATCAATATCCTATCTAACAACATGGTTTGTCATCATCCTGCCGACCAGCTCGGAGGTTCCCGGAGGCACATTGTGCAAATCAGGAGCTTATTTATGAGCCACATAGGATCTCAGGGGCCCGAGCACAACATGAGCGCAGCCCCGAGTCATTAAAGAGTGATTTTGGCATCTACTTCCACTCCCCTCTCACTCCCCCCCTCAGCTCCCAGGAGGCCGGAGCAGCACCTGCCCCCCACCCACATGTGAACAGCCATTTAAGATGCTGAACATATGCGCACGCATTCTCTCAATTTAGCATCCATGCTGTTAGACACGCACGCCCACATGCTGTATTTATATATGTGATGCAAATGAAAACATTAAAAGTCGGGGAGAAGTTTAAAAAGCTGCCGGATGACGTCTGTCGGTAAACAGACGTGCATGAGAACACGGGCAGCAAGGATGATTATTATGTCTTTCTCCTTTTTAGTGGAGAGAAGCTGAGGTAAATTTTGTATAATTGGTAGATTGATGGTCACAGAGGGTTATGGGTCACCTCCCTCACTTGCACCAACATAGGATGACGGTTCTGGCTGGTTGGCTGTGAGAAAATATCATTCAGGGGCGGCTGGTGACACGTTTATTGAGCCTGTCAAATTAACAGAAGCAACGAGCCGGGGTGGGACAAGCGTCGCCAATCACACACACGCACACACACACGCAAACGGACAGAGGGCGGGATACACACAGCATTTTTTTTCATCTGATGCAGACGTTGAGCATCAGTCAAACACTGATCTCTGTGTCACCTTGGGCTTTTCAGAGCTCCCGCAGGGATGTTTGACGCCAGTGATGTAAGGAGAGAGGACACAGTGTGAACTTTACTACACAAACACCGACTTTAAAAAGAGACGTATAGGTTCAAATAGAAGAAAGAGAGGCGACGTCTATTGTATGTGTTAATAATTATAAAGCTGTATTTTTATGTCCTTTTCTGTGAGGGACAATTTTGGTTCAATACCATCATTGTGAGGACATTTTCACTTTGTGAGGACATGGCTGGTCCGCACAAATTCAAACGGTTGTTTGAGGGTTAAGTCTTGGTTCTAGGGTTAGGGTTAGAATTAGGGTTAGGTCAGGGTTAGGAATTAAGCTGTGATAGTTGAGGTTAGGGTAGGGGGCTAGGGAATGCATTGTGCCAATCAGTGTCCTCACAGCCATGGAGAGACAAGTGAGTGTGAGTGTCTGTTTGTATTGGAGGTTTCTAGTTTCCACACCACTCTGTTGTAAATTGCATGCTGGACCATAATTGATGGCTCCTAAACTGACTCCAGAATATTATACTGAAAGGACTAATTTATTCACAATATTAAGAATATACTCAGTTCAGAATTATTATGGTTATTATTTTTGGTGCTATAATAGTTTTTTAATGTATTTATTTGAAAGAGGCTCGTATTTACAATATCTATGTAGCTAAAGCATGTTTTGTCCAGGAACTGTTTGTTCGTATCTCCTCCGGTGATCGTCTTTGAGGACTGTGCGTCTGAGCTTTGTTGGTGGAGGTAGGGGTCGGCTCTTACAATCGAAGTAACACCTCCGAATAGCTCGGTAAGTGCTCCTCCTCCCTCTCATCTCCATTAAGAGGTTAGAACAGTCAATAGGTCCAACCAGACTGACCTCATTGATTTCAGCGACAGGGAAGGAGGGCAGCCATTAACTGTACACGTCCTGTGGCCTTGGTGGAGCTGCTGAAACTCACTCTGTTGTAAACCCTGCTGTAATGATCCTACACACTGATTGTATGTTGGGAGTATTCTTGACATGTGACAGTATATGATAAAGAAACAACCAATCACATGAAGCAATGTTACATATGCAGGGTAACATTATTTATGCTCAACGTTGGATATGAATACGGAAACAGACGGAGCCTTCTGTCCGTACTAATTTTATCCGTGTTTGTGTACGACTTCTGAACGCTAAAGGCTAGTTTATGCTGCCTTTTATGTACAAAAAGATTGTTTCGAACAATATAACCCGACACTTACCATACAACTCCATTCATCTTCTATGTTGTCTTGATTACTAAGCAATACAGCCACTAGAGGGCTGCACAGAGGTGAGAGTCTCTGACAACAGCAAACATGTCGGTAAAAATAATGTTCTTAAGAAAGAGGCGGAAGTGGCTGTTTGTTTCTGTGCCTGAATAAATTAACATTATAAAGAGACGCCTTGAGAACTTCAAGCGAGATGATTGTATGACGCAAGAAAAAAATTTCAACAATGTTGGAACATTTTCGAGGAGCGACTTTGAGAGTTGGTAAGAAACTACAGATGATGATGTAACTTCACCCGGGCACAAACAACCCTTTTTCCTCCTCTTTCTTAAAAAGTACATAATTATTACCATCGACGTGTTGTTTTCTTGCCTCTGCGCTGCCCTCTAGTGGATGTCTTGTAAAACAGCCATGCCAATGTAAAGGACGCGTAGAAGTATGTGGGCAGTGACGGTTGCATCGTCTCAAAAAAGCAGCATACATGTGCCTTCATACAAAAGCATGTAATGAGAAACAATTACTAAGTGAATAAAATAAACCCTTTAAAACTACCAGTAAGGCTTCACAGAATGAAATCATTGACGATACATAGATACTGTGTTTCTGCTGCCTCACATAAATCAATTATTAATGTAGTTTTAGCATAACCTTTTGTTATCAGCAACATATACAGCATTAAATGGGAAGTGTAGTAATATTCAAGTCTTGACTTTTGCCATTATTGGTTCTCATTTGTTGCCACTATACAAATACTCCGGACACAGAATTTGGTTTTGTTTTCGTTTTTTATCAAAAATGGATATAGAGTATTTCATTTTGACATCAACAAACCTCTCAATTTACACAGCAACAGAAGCCATAGAATCACACTGGAACTTCAGAGGCACAAAAACAGGAAACTCTTAAACTACTTCAGGTTGCACATTTGTCATTTTCGAAAATGAAGAATCGCTTGGTTAGTTTTCATCCTCAATGTCAATGAATATGATGACAATGAAATCAGGGCTGTACAGGAGGGAACAAAGGGGGATGGGGCTCCAGCCGCTGAATGGAAACATTAATCAAAGTAAAACCTGAGAAAAGAGAGAGAGAGAGAGAGAGAGTAAGAGGGAGAGATAGAGAGAAACAACAGCACATGTGGATCACACAAAAACAGAAACATGAAGAGTTTGAGCGTCCGTCTCTCAGACAGAGCTCGTTTTATCATTCTCATCTGGTGAGCAGCCCCGTCACGAACTCTCTTCACCCTCTCGTGGTCAAAGAGGTTTGACTTGGGCTCTATTACTATATTTTCATACACACAGTATATTTACTTTTTTTTTTTTCACAAGTGTTCATTTTTCTACATTTGTTATCACAAAAAGCACGACTGTTAAACAAATGCATAAAAAACAGTTACATGACTGTTCATGACCAGAACTGTTACTATGAATTTATTGCTTTGTACACTGAGTTATGTTTGGTGCCACCTGCACACCAGGGGTTCACTTGTTGAAACCTCGCTGCTGAGGTTCTGTACTCCCTTAGAAATGTTTTGACGTCCAGCTAAAACCCAGCCCTGCTCTTCACCTTTGGTTAATTGTGCAAAGAAATTGAAGCATCAGTAACAGTTTCTGAGACACAAGACAAAGAAGTTTGAAAGAAAAGGGAAACAAAAAAACTAAGAGGACGGACAACAAACTTCACTTTGTTCCATGCATAAATACACATCCACACACATCTATATTGTGAAGTGCATACTTCAGGTCTCCACAGACAAGTGACAAATTAAACTAAGTTGGCCCCTTCAGACCGGGTCAGTCAGTGCAAGTGCAGAACCAGGACGGAGCCTGATCCCGAGGACATGGTGCCTTCACTTGTTCTTATTCAGGAGCCAATGATAAACAGGTCATTACATTATACATGAATCATAAAATGATTCATATGACTACCATTCTCTGACCTTTATCCAAATTGCACATATATGTGATTGCCTCTCCAGCAGTATACTATATATTACTGTAAATAGATATCTCTTCTTTTGTTGAATTTAATGTGAAGTATACATAAATGTAAACATTCAAATACTTTTGTTTGGGTCCAATTTAACTTGAGCTTTAAAGGCCCTGAAAACCTATTTTCTCAATCGTCAGTGGGCTCTTCCATGAAATCTGCTTAACAACTACTCAAGTGGGAATAATTTTGTATTCCTTATTGTGGCCTTCTCACTTGTCTGTAGTGGGCGGAGCTCAGGTGGAAACAGGTGCGTATATATATATTTCTGTGCTAAATTCAACATTTAAATGAGAATCTGATGATTGTCGAAGTTTTTTTTTTGTTTCTGTCGGTCGAACAAAGTCTGGATGAAACAGTCTTGTTTGGTCTGATGCCGAATTTGACTCTGGGGCTTTCGGTGTAGACATCTAGGCTAAGGCTCTGTCTTCCGCTCACTGTACACTCTTTACAATTCGACCTGTTTCTTTCTGCTACTTTTTTGTAGGTGTTTTAGGTCCAAACAACATTTTGGCTAATCGATCATTTGGGGTCAATACGTTCCGCCTCTTTTGCTCTGAACATGGACTGTTTACCTGCGGGCAACCAAAGCCTGCTCAGAAGTGAAGGTCAAAAGTGATTGGTTAAACTAGAACCAGAATGTTTCAGGCCCACAGATTTCCCCTTTTATCATAAATATTGAAGTTATTGAGAAATACTTTGTTTTCAGGGGCTTTAAAATGTGCATTCAATATAACTCACCTATTCATTTGATTATGTAAATATCTATTTTATACTTTTAAATATTCTTCTCTTTCATTAAACGTAAGATTTGCTGTTTTAATATATGAAGACTCTCATACAGATTTGTATGGTCTATACTTTCCATTGCACCAACTCTCCATAAGGTCGTGTCTGACCATGAATCTCTAAATGTCTAAATTGAATCTATAAACGTTTATACATCTTTACTCTGCGCACTGCTAGTTATCTCTGAAATATATGTTTTATTTAAAACTATGTTTCCACAATGCATTGGTACAGCTATAGGCTTTGAGAGTAATGGGGATCACGATAAGGAGAATGGCTTTACTCCTGCACTACACTGCTGAGATGTGACGGGTCGCAATTGGTAAAACAAAACAAAAAAGCTCAAACAGCAGAGTTACATAAATGGGTCACATGTAGCAAACAAAGACGTTTTTTACCTTTTGTATGCAAGTGTAACCAAACGGTCAGCACGGATCATCACGCCACACGTCAAATCTTTACACCAGCTCACTTACATGTCAAGGACTTAGAGTTACACACACACACACAGAAGCCGTGGATGAGGAAATAAAAAAATCATGTTGTGCATTAAAAAAGTCACACTACTCTGAGTGCGTTCAGGAGACACACACAGTACAATCTATACCAACAGAGTGTCTAGTTTCTGTTTACATTGCTGTGCAGTGACATATCTATACACTGGAATGGCTGGCTTGTAGAACATTGTACTGTAACAGGTAATTTGATAATTGAGGGTTCGGTTCTGATGGGCAGCTTCTACCTAACCCTACAGGCTCCAGTGCTTTCAGGAAGCCTCCACTAATAGGATGGAAATGTTCACGTTTACATACAGTTGCACTCCAAATGAATATATTTATCATCAATATGCATAATATTACATTTACAGACTGCCAATTTGATATGTGTGACACCTCTATTAATCAAATATCCTTATATTTTCTATGTGCTTTAGTAATCTTTACATTAAGTTCGTCATTTTTTAGATTTCTTTATTTAGAATTTGTGCAAACCATAGCCTACAATGATGGATTGTAGTTTTTTTCCTGTTTCTTGATATTTTTATGACTAAGCTGACGCACACTCAGGAAAATAAGTCTACTTTTGTGTCGATGAATGTGCGTTTGGTCTAGGAGTATCCCTCATCCTGCCTGTATCCGTAGCCCCCTCCCTGGGCTTCCTCTTGGACGTACTCCTCCGTCTTCTCCCAGCCGGCGGCCCAGCCTCCGTTCACCTGAGTGGTCGCGCCGTACGTCTTTGCCTGACCTCCTAAAGCACCGTAGCTCTGAGTGATGTCGCCCGTTTCCTCTGCCAGCTCGTCCTCATCGATGAAGCCACACTTCTCCTCACTGGTCAGCTCGGGGTCGGCCCACGGTTGTTTTTCTCCCGAAGCAAAGATCCCGTAGAAGATGACGCCCCCATAATGCACCATGGAGGCGATCAGGAACACGTACTGCCATTCTTCTCGAGACTAAAGAGGAAAGAAATAAAATGGCGTGTTTCTAATAGTCAGCAAAACCCAGGAAAAATGACTACAATTATAGATAAAGTGATACTAATAATGCAGCTAAAAACAGTCCTAAACAAATTCACATCTTATTCCAATTTTTGTAATTAATTTAGTGTTCATTTGTTGGAGTGGTGCAACCTCTAAAATTGCCATCCAGTTTTCATCCCTGTCATCATTTTCATCACTAAACCTAATTTGCCACCAAGGAGTTTTCACCGCTGTAACTTTGTTGATTTGTCAGCAAGATTAAGCAGAAACTACTGATGAAATTTACCAATTTTCCACTGAATAATTCATGGATGAAAAAAATCAGGCACATTTAGGGGATTCGTATATATGCGTAGGTGCATTTTGGAGCAGTTTGAGTGAATGTTAGACGACCTTGGTGGCCGAGTAGTTTCCATAATGGACAATTATAACTTCTATATTATTATTATTATTCCTGTATTCAATCTTTATTTTTATATTGCTAAAGAAGTGCTTAAAATAAAGTGATGGCTCTTTATTTAGATCTCCTTTAAGACTAAGAGAGGATCTTTATTTTTACAGTGTTTTGTGCATCGAGCCCTTACCTTGTTCTTCGTCATAGCACCAACAATCAGCGGACACACCATCCCGGACAGGGTACCCACACCGTTAGAAATGCCCATTAGGATGCTGGCATAACGTGGAGCAATATCCAGGTGATTGACGTTAAAACCTGACGGAGTAAAAAGACATTTATAATTAAAATAGTGTTTATAGATTGTACCTCGGGAATGATGAAAACTCGACCAGACTTATTTGTCAGTGTGACCATTTGTAGTAAGTAATGAAAGCAACAGATCCAGGACACGGTTGTAGATAAAAGCAGCACAAACGATGGCCACAGTGTAGCAGACGTAGGCGGCAGCTCGCCACACGTCCTCCTCCTCCCCCACTCTGACTTGCTGAATGAATAAGTGTCCTCGCCGAACTGCTGGCTGACTGGCAGATCCCGCGGGACAGCTAGCACTGAATTATTTAACACTCTAGGAGAAAGCTCAAGAACAACAGGGAGGAAACTGATTTCACTCTCTGTCACAGACCTCTGCATCCGCTGTATAAACACAGCAGATCGGTTGAATGAGCGGCTGAAGAAAACTGAACGAATCTTTTGGCACCAAGGTGAAAATGTTTACGAATTTACAAATAAGTTAATATCTTCAATCTGATTTGATAAAGACGTCACACTCGCTTTGATCAAGCTCAGTGCCGGTGTTATTTGAATGTTGTAAGTACGACATGCATCTATAACATCAGACGTATTTGATATATCATATCAAATAACTGCAAGCACACCCACTGCTTGCTTGGAGGGTTCACAAACAGTGTTAACATTTCATCTGTGTTTTATAATGCCCATACGTCATATCGCTGCCTGTCAAAGGGTCAGACAATACGAATCAAATAACCAATCTTCCCCCGACATTCAAATTCGACTCGAAACAAGGTAATTTACACCATGTTTTTAGCCTAAATGTCTGCTGTGATCCACACACGAACGTGGCTCCGGAGGAGGTCAACAGAGGACATTTAGGCTAAAAACCTGGTGTAAATTACCTCGTTTCGAGTTGAATTTGAATGTCGGGACTTATGGACACTTGGATGACACCCCAGGAGCAGTATGGAGGCATTTTCTGTTGTTTTTTTAATGTTTGAAGAATAATGGAGACTCCAAAAGTGTTTTGTGGACTCAAGCACTTTGCACACCCATCCATCGGCATAGTGGTGAGTAGATGAGTAAATTTTAATTTTTCTGTTATTCTGGATGAGAATGTGTGTTTTAATTATACTAACCTGATATAGCAAATCCACTGAATCCCACTGCCAGCACCAGGAAGGAGATGGCCACCCCTTTGCTGTGGGAATATCCCACTACTAGCAGAAATGTGGCCTCCATGCCAAATCCTAACAGAGGGAGACAGCAGGTCACACACACACACAGACGCACACAGACCCACACAAAGCCCACGGGCTGTTGGTCATTGCTGTGCCAATTGAATTAACCATCATACACGGTCTGCACTCAATTACATAAGTGATAGATATAAAATCAATGCAGAGTCCCTATCAGTTGTTCCACTTGTGTGCAACAACTGAACAAATAGATTTAAACAAAAACACACACGAAAATCTGGCAGCAAAGAAAAAAGGCCGGTATGGATCTGACACCATGAAAATAACACCCTGTAGCAGCAGAGAGAAGGTGTTGAAAAAAACAACTCGTCCTCAGTTCAGACTTCTCACCTCCACAGTTCATGATTTTCCTGACGGTGGTGGTTGTCAGGATGTTCCTGGTGCGCAGGTAGTCGGCCAGCTGGCCGCCAATGGGCACAATGATGGTCATCACTAAATGGGGAAGAGCAGACACCATGCCCACCTGCAAGCACACACAGAAAAATCTATTTTCAGGAAGGGCACAAACTTTGTTTTAGACTACAGATGCTGCCTGTTTCATATTCTTATTATCGTGATTGTTAAAGGTCTTAACAAACCCTAACCCTTTTATATCAGCTTCTTGGTCTACAATATAGACCAAGAAGCTAACCCCCAAACCCTATAATGACATCAGTGATAAAGGCTGTAAAAACCTTCCCTCATTCATCCAGCAATGTATTCTGTAGTGAGCAGTAAATGCTGTTTTTGTGTCATCATTGAACTCTACATGTCGTCAATCCTGTGTGAGATAGTTGGAAGAAATAAGCGTGCATGCCACAGACACGTCCTTTGTTCTATTGTGAGAATATTTGAAGGCACTATGAACAACATTAAACAGACATGTTACCGTTCGCTGTGTTGTAATATCGACGGTACAGAGTTCACTTGCACCTCATATTATTTTATTCACATGCTCTGTCATTATTAAGGCTTATTTAAACTCAACATTATACGTGAATACGGAAAAAGAAGGATGCTTTCATTTTGCCCATAATTCTTCTGAAAGCTTACAGATTCGTACGAATAGACCAAATGGAGCAGTACTACCGGAAATCGTAGGGGGCGGTGTAGCTAATAGTTAAAGTAGGATGACCATAAGACACAAGGAATAAATTTCAACAAGGGCAGAGCTTTTGGAGAGACTTTTTGTGAGTTGGCGTTTTTTCGGGCAAGGGTCAAACCGCTGCTTTTATCACAACCTCCTCCACCATCGCCATTTTGTTGTCATAACCTTTTGACTCTGCGCTGCCCTCTAATGGATGTGTTGCTTAACAACCAAGGGCTAAGAGAGCAACGATACATTGTTTTGAAATGGATGCATCTCGTTTTGTACATAAAATCTGTGTAAATGAGTCTTTAATCTTTTTAACATGTTACAGGAAACACGACCTGTTAAAAACAACCTTCCATGTCCTCGATAAACCGATTCCAATTCGTTATGTAACATATCAGCTGATGAGAAAGAACCTCAGGACACCAGTTGCACTGACATTGATTTTGGTAAGTGTCACACGCTCGGCCCTAAAACATTACTCTATTGCTTTGGTCGGCACCATATGAATCTATAATGAATCGATCACACAGTTCATGCTCCATGATCGTCACTCGTCCACTGACACATTCTCACCTTGCTTATCTCAAAGCCAAACACTTCCTCAAAATATGCAGGTTGGCTGATCAGCAGCAGGTAAAAGGTCCAGCTCCTGCAGAAGTTGGCCACAATGATTGCATAGACAGGCATTGAGGTGAAGAACTTCTTCCAGGGGGTCTTGAATTTCTGGAACAAACAATCAAAGGATTTTATTCGACAAATACCTTTACATTACCTGTGTCTAAGAAAGACAGAAGGTGAATGACTGATGGGAGTGAGACTTGGTGCTGTGTGGTTGCTTCTAGTTTCCTTTACAACAGACAGGATCTTTCCAAAGTCCAGAGCTGTGTCCCTACTGAGGAGTTGGGAAATTCATTGCGCTTTGGTGACAAACACATTTTCAAAGAGACATTGGTGGCGGAAAGCGACTAGATGTCCAATGCTTATACTTTTAAATGTATGAGGCTTCAACTCAAGCAAACAGCTTACAGTACACATGCCAAAAAACCAAGGGGCATTAAAACTTGTCGTCTCCAACTGCAGCTGTTTCTAGGTGGAACAAGCTGATGATGTGATCATAGAAATCCTCACATTTCATTTCGGCCTTCGCAGTCTACGCAGCCCATGAAAGCCGCTTCCTTCGTGGCCATAAAGAACACCTCCTCCGAAGGAAGCGGCCCCGGAATTGGGAGTCAGCTCAGATGTGCTCTAGTGTGGAAGGTGTGCCCTCACCTCAGAAGGACCCGCGAGCCTGGCACTTTCTCCAATGCTCTCCTCAATGTAGCAGCGTTCCTCATCAGTGATGGTGGGATGTTCAGCAGGGCTCTCGTAAGACACAAGGATCCAGAACATGTACCAGAAGATGCCAAAGCATCCTGCATGTCACGGACAGAATACAGGTCAGAATGAAGACAATTATACAGAAGAAGTATTGCAGCAAATTTTGACCTCATCAATAAGGACACATGCACGCACATAGTGTTTGTTAGCTTGATCTTTCCAAAAGGCCTGAGAGAATAAAAGCCAGACAGGGAAGCTAAATTTCAGTCCACAGAGAAAGATTGCTGGTTATTTATTGACACACCAAAACATTGGGGGTGTGGAGGGTGTGTGTGTGTGTGTGTGTGTGTGTGTGTGTGTGTGGGGGTAGATCAATATACAGTCTGCCTGAATAAATCCATTTGACTTTCACTGGACTCTCACTGTCAAAGCCGAGCTTGAAAACACTTAATATTCGTCGAAATACAGGGAGATCCAAGAGACCGTTTTTGCATGGGCGATCACACTTTTGGACCCCACTGTACAGTGTGTGTGTGTGTATATATATCACATCACATGCAATTATCAATCAATCTTACCATAGACATAGAACACTGAGGACCAGCCAGAATACTGAACCAGGATCCCGGCCAGAGGCATCGCTATCACAGCTCCAGCATAAGAGCCTGAGACGTGAGAGGAGGGAATCAAACGTTTTAACCGATGTAGTAACATTCAAAACACCAACTCTGAAATGTAGAAATACAAACAGCAGAATCTGGGTATTTACCACAGAATGATAGGGTGGCCAGACGACTCCTCTCCAGGGGAGGAGCCCACTTACTCCAGATGCCATGACAGGCCGGGTAGGTCACTCCCTAGCCACATGAACAGTCAAGGTCAATGCATGGTGGAGAAATACATAGAAAAGATTAGCATGAGGACACCATATCCTTTGGCCTGCTACTTTGAACACATCCTAACACAAACAGTATTGTTGGTTTGAGTGGATTATGCTCTGTGTTCAAATTAACCAGAGCAATGTGTAAAAATACATTTCTAGGTTTATACAAGGAGTAAACGAGGCCACATGTATTCCCATTGTTGATTGGATTGTCCGAGTAAATAACGGCCTCAAAATACCCGTAAGAACTAACAATATTAACATTTTCACCCCCGTGATTAACATGAACAAATTGCACGGCTCCGTGAGCAAAGACGAGCTGACGAGCTGTTCGTGGAGCGAAGCAGCTCTGCAGCCATTAAATGTTCATCAGTCACTAATTTGAACAAACGGCGCCGATTTAAAATCTGCATTGACTTTCATTAGAGAGCACCAGTCTGTGAGAGATGACATATTAGATTGTACTATTAGATTATTCCACACAGTATTCATCAAAAACTATAATTTATTCTTCTTTTAAAATGGGCTGCATATAGGTTATATGTTATATAATTAAAGCTGTGATACAATTTGTTTAAAAATCATGGAAATAAGGTGGGATGTCCTCACTTAGACATTTCCTTAAAAACATATCCTCCGAATAATGCCCACCAACAAGCTTTATTTCTGATCTTTGTATTTCTAAATGTTGTAATATCAGCCTCGGTGCAGATTCCATCAATATGTCAGGACTTGTTAAACAGCAGAGAGACATCTGGGTGTCATGTTCCACTACAAAGCCAGAGGATTGATGTGCTTTAGCCCATCAGCATTTTCCTTTCCATCCATCTGAGCTCCTGGATACGCACTCGTGTGTCCAGGATACAAATTGAGACCATAAAGAATGAGCTGGACACTCCCACAAACACATAGTGAACTGGATCAATACAGCAGCTCTCATATTTCCTCTGGCTGAACATCCTGTGTTTCAGTCTTCCCTTTGTTTTCTTGTGGAGTGAAACCTGCAGGAAGTCCCTTTTCAGTGTAGCTATTCATAGCCATAATAACAGAATCTCACATCAAAAACATGGAGCCCTTTGGTTCTGTTGATGTTTTTTTATAAAACAGATTCAGAAAATGTCTCACAAACGGTCTCTTACCTCCACCAGCCCTTGTAATATCCTGACAAAAATGACACAGCCGTAGTGGACTCGTGCGGCCGAGGGAATGAACATGTTGAGGGTGGATGTTAGAACGATGGCCGCCCCAAATACCCTGAAAAGGAAGAGATACATTTTGAACATAGCATTTTACATTTAGCAGCTCTATCTTTTTATACATTTTTAGCTGTCTTTTCGTAGCAAATAAAAGTGCACTGTATCACATTAGATGTAACATAGGCTACCTCTTGTTTTTATTATTAAGGAAAATATTTAAGGCTATTGGCCTTATGGTTTTTCTAATTGCACTTCACAGCAAAAATACCCATTAGTGGAAGATAACCACGTACATTTATTTGACAGCAATACTAGTTACATGGCAGATTAAACAAAAAATAATCAAGAAGTTATATTATAGGATGGATTATTAAAGATGAAGATCCCCAGCAGATATAATACAATTTTGGTGCTTAAAGTAAATTTCGATAGCTATCTTTGTAAGCTACATTGTACACTGTGATTTTATTGCATCTGATTTCTTTTCCCGTCACTGAAAACCTTGGTGAAGCTTAATCGAGTCCCATTTTTTACATTTAGAGCCATTATAACGTGTCATCTTTGTATTTAAACTCCTTTTCGAAAATAAGATAAATTAATCAGATTTCAAACATCTCACGGAGGAAAGTGCGCGTATTGACGCAACTAGTGTGCCCTGCGCTCTGCTCTGATTGGCTCTGCATCATTCACGCTCTTCTGACGTCACAAAAAGAATAAACGCTTAAGCAGAAACACCCCGATAATGTCGTCGCCTAGCAACTGTTTTTTTGGGGGGTTAGAAATTCATAAAAAACCTGTCGTTGAAAAGAGGTTTTTCTACAGTGACTTCATTTATTTATTTTCTTAATTAAGCTAAATAAGGATCGATGAAGGTTGTTGTTAAAAAATCTCACAACGATCTCATTCTCTCATCTGAAACCGGATGAGAATTGTCTTTATATTTATTAAAGGTAGATAATACAGTACATTTTTTATTTTCTTATATATATAATGGGGGGTGACACCAGGGGGACCAGTCACTCAGCTGCTTCTCATTTCTGTCACGTCTCTCCCGCCCCTGCACGCGGCGGGGGGGGCGAGCGAGCCCTAATCCGGTTGAGGAGAGTGTTGGGCACGAGACCAATTGATTCATTACACCCTCATGTCAATCCGAGGCACGAGGAGCAGACCAGGACGACTATAATACTACTAATAAAAGGCTATATGTATATAGGCCTCTATAGATGTGTCACTGTCTGCTTTGGCTGCACGTTTTAATAAATATGATTGGTTAATATTTGTTCGTTTTAAATTCATCAACCTTATTTTTTGTAGCGTGATCGAGACTTAGGCCTCCATTCTTGAGATATAAGCAGAATCACATTTGCCTTTTATAGATGATTTTGTTACCAGTAAGGATTAAATGAGCCATAATATTCTCTATGTCATCATTCAATCTGTAAAGTCGAGTTAATATTATAGTTACTGTCTGTGTAATATAGGCCTAACGTAATTATAATGACTTTATGTGTTGGCAATGCTCGTGTGAATAAAAGCCTTTGGCGACAGATCAGGGTCTGATGCTCCCCAGGCCCCGAGAGAGCGACAGATTAGGCCCGGATCCCCCCAGGGAGCTCATTAACAGGTGGCAGCAAGCCCTGACACCGAGAGCAGCAGAGCAGCCCGGTGTCTGCAGCCTGGCGTCTGCATCTCCCGGTGTCTGCAGCCTGGTGTCTGCATCTCCCGGTGTCTGCAGCCCGGCGTCTGCATCTCCCGGTGTCTGCAGCCCGGTGCCTGTTTCCTGCATCCCGGTGTCTGCAGCCAGGTACCTGCAGCCCGGTGCCTGCAGCCCGGTGTCTACAGCCAGGTACCTGCAGCCCGTTGACTGCAGCCCGCTGTCTGCTTCTCCCGGTGCCTGCAGCCCGGTACCTGCAGCCCGGTGCCTGGGTGCGTGCCTCTCAGCCCCTGCAGCCGGTGCCTGCAGCCCGGTGCCTGAGCCCGCTTCTCGGGCCTGCAGCCGGTGCCTGCAGCCCGGTGCCTGCAGCCCGGTGCCTGCTTCGCCCGGTGCCTGCAGCCCGGTGCCTGCAGCCCGGTGCCTGCAGCCCGGTGCCTGCTCCCTGCAGCTCTGCATCACCTCAGAGCAGCTGACTGCCTGGAGCCTGCAGCCTAATGCACTGCTCGTCCCATTCATAATCCAGACAATGAATCATGCCAGTTATTTTAGGTCTTGCCTTGTCTATATTTGATATTTTTGTTTCAACGAAATAATTCCAGACCACATGTGTTCATTTTCGTTCCCTTTCTATTTTATCTATTGGAAAATAAAGAAATAGATCGTGGTATAATGAGAGTGACGGAGGAGGGACTGAAGCCAACTGTTCAGGGATTTGGTTAAACAGGCCTACAAACCCTAACTCCTCCTCTGGCTGTAACCAACGGGGCTGTGCGCTGTGTTCGTGTCCGTGCTGACTCACCTGTTCGCCGCCAGCCTGGAGGAGATGTATCCTCCCGGGATTTGTGTCACGATGTAGCCCCAGAAAAAAGATCCGTGAATCAACCCCACGGTCTCCGGGTCCCAGTTGAACTTGGCTTTCTGGTGGATGATATGGGAAGGAAAAAACATGTTTTACATCCCACTGGCGATGAGTGCAGGTATTTATTATTCTGTCATTTGAGAAATAAACGAAAAGAGGGATCTATCTGAGGGAAGGCCTGAGTTTAATGTTGAAGGCCTGCCACGATTTATTTCGATCAGATGTTAGTGATCTGATCAGTGGGATGATTCATGTGTTCTGATATTTCAAATATAAACCACTGAGAATCTGTGTGAGCTAGATAGGTGATCATTGGGGATTTATTCATAAAAACAAAAACATAAGCTAAATTTATACATTCATTTTACTGAAATATATGTATACACATATTCTATAATTGATTCACATATTTATAGTCATTTTAAAATATATATGTGTGTGTGTGCATGTGTGTCCTCATGAAACTTTGACTAAAACATGTATTTTGTAATAATGTCGCTGTTCTTCGTGTTTCTACATGATTTTGGCCACACACACGATACAATGATGCATTTAACTTGGGTTTTGTTTGTATAATAACACGATACATCACTGAAATAATATGCTGACATTATACAACAGGATCACATGGTGCATTAACCACCTGGTCGTGTTTTAAAGATGTGGAGGCCTATCTAGAGTGAAGCAATCCCAATAATATCCTCCTAAATATTATAGATCTCATAGATAGATAGATGCTCTTTATTGATCCCAGATTGGGAAATTAATGATCATTTACATCATGATTATTGTGGGTGATTTAAAATGAAAGATGAATAATTTATGGTTTAAAATGGCAGCAGGCCTTTTTTAAAATCCCATTTCTTTTCCCTTTCTTGATAAAATAAGATTAAAGTGTCTGTTTGTAGATGTGCAGTTTATTGTTTTTATGATTTCTATGGTTTTTGGACGTATAGAAGTCCCTGGAGCCGGTCGCCACACCTCTGTGATGATGATCTTGCCGTTCTCGTGGATGGTGCTGTTGTTGACCATGCCCACTATGGCCACGCCCAGGTTGCAGCGGATGCCGAAGGAGATGCAGAAGCCGAGGCCGCTCATGATGGCGATGATGTAGCGCTGGGGCAGGCCGAAGCACTTGCAGTCGCACAGCGGGGGCTTCTTCGCCGCGGCCTCCCGGGGCCGCCCGTCCTCCGTCAGCTCGATCACCTCCCCGGTCTTCTGCCTCCTCTCGATCACCCTGCGAGGACAAGGCACGTCCACTGAGTCCCCACGTCAAGTGACCCCACGTGAGAGGGGGGGTGGGTGCTCACAGAGTAAAGGTATAATCTCTCCTGTAGAGGATTTATTTCTACAGAAGTAGGCCCATTTCTTTATTTCCTTCATGTATGAATATTTTATTATAGGGCTGGAGGTTAGAAGGTTTGTTGTGTGTGTTTCTTATTCCAAGATGTTGCAGAATCACCACAATCACGCACAGCACGTGTGTGTGTGTGTGTGTGTGTGTGTGTGTATGTGTGTGTGTGTGTGTGTGTGTGTGTGTGTGTGTGTGTGTGTGTGTGTGAGTGTGAGGCCTTTCTTACACTGAGGAATTTCATGATCCATCCCATCTATTATTTACAGAGACACGAGCATGAGAATTCAAACCAAACGAGTCCATATCTATTGCAGTTTAATAAAACAAGGATCCAAACAAACAAACACGCATCTCCTGTGTTTAAAGCTGGAAACAGACGCGCGTGTGTCTGACTGTACCGCATTGCAGTAGCAGCTCCCCTCTCTTCTCACACTGATTAGCATTCACGGGGCCGAGCCGCAGCTCCAGCCTTCAGACGCCGAGGCTGCACGACCGTGGGCATTCCTCAAAATCCCCCCACACACACACACACACACCACACACACACACACACACACACACACACACACACACACACACACACACACACACACACACACCTGCCCACCCGCCCCTCACCCCATTTTCTCCCACCACCTTCAGGAGAAAGTCACATTTATTCTCCACGCGTCCAAATGCACAAAACGACCAGAAAAATCGAAATCTTTAAATGCACGTGTCTGTAAAGGGATGACACATTTTTTCCCAGACAACACAGTCGAATAAAACGCAAATAGACGCAGGAGCTGCTGTGACATCAAAGGCCCGATTTTTTTTGTTTTTAAATATGATTGTAGAATAACTGCAATTTAATGGAAATCTCATGCAAATGGGGCCTGATCCTCTTTAAGTCCAGATGTTCTGTATTTCTACCGCAGGTGCAGGAATGTCCTCGTTCTGTCTGCACGATGGAAGATACATTCACATGGGACTAAGACTAAATATAGCAGGGAGATTTGTTTTTTATTCATTCGGCCTCAGATGGAGAAACTACCGAGATTCTCCAGATGAAAGAGAATCCAGATGTTGAATGTCATTTCATTGAATGGGGGCTGTGCGTTTTACTATCAGTTTTAGTCTCGCGTCAGAGGGCTTTAGATAATAATATGAGCTGTGTTATGAATTATGAATGAAGACCAGCAATTTGCAGTATATTTATTAAATCGTGCGCGGCCTTCACGTGCCCTAACCTGTCTGTTAATGACATTCACGCGCAGGCCCTGCATCAGGATGGACTCATCATCATCATCCGGTGGCATCTCGGTTCATCCAAACCCACAGCCATCACCACACACACACGCACACACACGCACATGCACGCACGCACGCACGCACGCACGCACGCACACGCACGCACACACCCCTGATTACATAATTTTCCTCTCACTTCCAGAGGCGTGACCACAGATGTAAGTTGTAGAAAGTGTGAGGCCCGCAGACCCACACATGATGTCTCATGTGTAGCTCGAATCCAAGTCATCATTCAGGTAACTCACACGCGTCAAAACAAGATGAAATGATTGATACTAGTATTAATAAATAAATGTCCGGTCCTTACTTGTACATTTGGCCCAGGGTCTTCCCCGCAAATTCCTTCACCCCCGTCACAGCTCTCATCTTCACTGACTCCATATCCAGATCGCTTGTATGAGGCCTAAATCTTCTCTGTGCAAATTCTACTGCTCGGTCGTCATGTTACGGCGCAGGATGCAGCGGCGACACGAGCAAAACAACAACAGGCGAAGTTGCGGAGGATGCGAGGAGGGCGACGATCCGGCGGACGAGTTGAGTTCTCACAGGGAAAAGTGCCGAAGCGAAAGGACAAATAAAAACATGCGTGCACACGAATCAAACGAGCCGTGCGCCTTCTCCACCCATCAGCTCATCCCCTGAAGCCGGGGAAAGAACAGCAGCAGCCGCGCACGGTGCCATCACCAAGAAGACGCACGAGGAGTGGAGGTGGTAGGATTACGGCAGCGCCGTCGAAGGATGTGGATAAAATACAAAATAAAAAGGAGGGAGAGAGAGGGGGAGAAGGTGGATGGACAGATTTAAAAAGAAAGGAGAGAAGTTAAGGAGGCAGCCGCGCGTGCTGGAAGCGGCTCGGTGCACTCAGAGAGGGAGTGAGGCTGGATCGTGCCTCCTGTGGTGCGCGCGGCTTCGTCTGACGTCGCGTTCAGCACCGAGGTCAGCGACGGCAGCTCCGCGTGCAGCAACATCTGGACAGACGCTCGACCGGCGCGAGCGAAGGCCACATGTGTAACCAGCCTGCAAACACACAGGCTGCAACACGAGGCTGTTTATTTTTAGTGAATTCATAAAAAGGGAAAGGCTGGTGTGTGTGTGTGTGTGTGTGTGTGTGTGTGTGTGTGTGTGTGTGTGTGTGTGTGTGTGTGTTAATTTCATCCGATCATTATTTATATTTCAATGATACAACTTTAAATAATAACGCAACTCGATTTCGTTCATTTTTTTATTCTGCGTATTTATGTTTAAAATGTATATAAAAATTTTAACAAACCAAGACTGTAACCTGATATATGAAAGCTGCAGCTCTCTGGAGGGCGGTGCCATGGAAACCAAATGAGCGGGAGAGGAACCCCCTCCACACCCACTCACCCCACCCACCCAACAGGCTCCTCTCCTCACATCCATCAATAATTTAAGCATCTCCACATACTTCCTTCCCCCCGACAACCACATCTTCACACAGAGGCATGAATACAAAATCTGGATTCCACAAAAAAATATATACATACTTCTAAAAGGTTTCATTATCCGGAGGCCTCATTGTTCTCTTGCAATTTAGCCAAATAATAGAAATACAAATGCTGCCTACTGGTAATGCATGTGAAAATAGCAACAACAATAATGATAATAATAATAACAAATATTAATGTTAGTAATAATAATAATTACAAACTGTTATTAAAGGATAAAAGGAATGACAGATAAAAGCGAGCTGGGCCTTTCTTTTCATCTGTGGGTATTGGCTGCCACCTGGTGGCCATACAAGACACTTGTACACAAATGTAAATTCAAGCCTTAAACATATATTCTTTCTTCTTTATTTCTTCCTTTTTATTTGATGATTGTTGGATCTTCTGTATTAATTTGTGTTCTTTATCTTCATATGCATTTTGCTGGATCTTGTTTAATACAGCTGTTATTTCTTAAAAGTTTAAAGCCCCCCCCCAAAAAAACTCAAGTGTGTTTAGTTTGTTGTTACTTTACTGTGACCTTTGACCTTCACTGTGCACCAAAGTGTGGGCAGAGCTGGACCCTAGAAAACATTAATATTTTTTTAATATGTAAATATTTTTTTTTTACATTAATATGCTGAAGCAGCGAAGTCTCTCTGTTCAGTTGAGTTTGAGACGACGAATAAGAAAGATTTTAAAGTTTTGGAGCCAATCTTGTCTTGGCCAGTAAAACTTAAACAACATTTCGAAAAGTATTGATTCAGCTTTTTTTTTTTTAATCTTTTTGGGTGGGAGGGAGAAGAAATAAATACTTTTAAGAGTTAGCGGTATTGAACTTTGTAATAAGAATAATTTGTATTTTTCTTGATCTTTCATATGTTCAAGTTGTAATATGTGGTTTTGTGTTGTTGTGTGGACCAGGGGTTGTAATGGGTGTGAGGCGGGATCTCCCCAGGACGGCGCCGAACTGTTTCAGGGGACGCTCAGTGAATGTAAGTGACAACAAATATTACAAGTTATTTCATTAGTTACCAAAAGAGATCACATAAAGTCGCCTGAATATGTGTGACTTGGTTAAAGTTTAGAGAAACAGTAGTTTGGAGGAATCTTACCGTTTTTTCCAGTTGCCCAGACTCAGAAACTAATAAATGTATGTTTTATTTATTTGATGTAGTACGAAGTTACATCAAACAGCAATATGAGGCTTTCTGGGCTCAGTCTGTGAGATCAAATAGCATAATCCTTATGTTATAGGCATCCAGGAATTTAGCTAAACTAATGAAGTCAACTAAAAGAGTTGAGGGAGGAGCCTTTTTCTTTTAAGTCATGTTTGAAGGGAGGTCACAGTCTCAGACTTTGAAATCCTCTGGTGTGGTCAAGTGCAAAAACCCAAAAGTCACAATAATACGTTGTATTTCTTTATTTATTGTGGACATAACCACCTTTACTGCGTTTCTGTACAATAGGCTACAGTAAGGTTAGAATCTAACTGACACAGTATTTACACAACAGCAACTCAAACCAGACAAAACGACTACTTTGCAAAGACAAGCAGCAGCAACAAACGCGACATGAAACAGGTTTTGAAGTCAGACAGGAAACGCTGCTGTTACAAAATCATACAAAAACAAGTAAACACAGATATTTAAGGCATTTGTTTGCTGGGAAATACTGTACAGCGAGCATCTTACAGGATCAAGCACCGCCCTATCCCCTCGCACATGTCTGACATCTGCATATCGTGTCAAAAAGTGATGCTCGACCGACACTGGAAGAGGTTTAATCCTGAGATTATAGAGTAAATCAGATTAGAGTAAATCAGGTCTATCTGTCAGATATAATTTGCTGTGAGCTGGAATCACAACTGCATCAATAACAGTGTAAATCACAAATAAGTCTTGATACAAACACAGAGAGATCCGAAGCAGAAGCAGATAAAAAGCTTCACTGTGTCAGATAAATTATCTGCTGTCAAGAACTATAATCACATTTCTGAACCTGTGTCTCCCACAGGTTTTTAACTTCTCTGGTCCCTCGACAAAGTTGGAATCAATAGCATAGAAATGTACTTGAGCAACTTTCTGCGCTAACACTGTTTGGTGGTGACAAATTGTACAACATAAGAAATTAAGTGTCACAAGTAAACGGATAATAAAAGATCTTAAAATGAGAATGTTGAGATGGTTGTAAATAAAAAAGGATTCAGGTCACAGAGCAGAAACAGATCAATAAATGAATCGCTCTACAACCAATTAAAATAGATAACATTTATATTTTTATATCCAAAGCAACACTTAATATCCAGCCAGAGAGGATGAGTTTGCTAAAGGCATTACGTTTATATTTCTTATGTGTTCCTTCTCTTGTATGATTATCTCAGAAATCAAGGTTACAACTGTTTATGCCTCCAGATGACGTGAAACCGAAAAGGCCATTTTAAGTCTGAGTGCAGCACGAGGAGGAGTAAGGCCGACACACGATCGAACTGAACCCGTCCACACACACACTGATTGTATTAAAACTGAAGATCGGTCTGGGATCTGTTTCTTTGGGTGCGAGTCTTGTTGGTCCCGGAGCAGGATGGGAACCCGTTTGGAAGATGAGCCTGCAGCATATGTCCCGCTGAAGTGTAAACGGAGGTACTTTGTTTTCAAATGCACAGTTTTTAAGAGCTTTTCCCTAAATATAACACACTAAAAACTAGAAACTGACAATCTCATAGCCCAGCTACAGATAAGTGGGAGTTAATATTATGCAGCTACCAATTAAAAAAAATGATTTAAAAGGAAATGGAGTGAAACTGTCTGAGGATTAAGCACTGGCTATTTAATTCTCTTATATTATAAATGTGTTTCAGATCTGATATATTGAAACATTTTATAAGTGTTTTCTACATTCATAATGAAATGATATGAGCTTCCAGCCACAATTACCATTCAAACTATTCCACAACTGACACATGTCTATAAACAAGTCCGACCTCATCTCAGTTTTCTCAGTAGATGAACCACATGCAAAAAAAGAAATGAAATTGTTAGCATATCCAGCTAATTTAAAGGGAAATTACACCTAATTTCACACGGTAAACACCACTAACTTAAACTCTACAAGCACATACAGAGTCTCTCAGTCATGAGTTTGAATGCATTACGTGGAGAACGATACAAACTGCAGCTACACTCGTATCCGTCCCGACACCTTCCGACATTTCTTTATGGCACAGAAAAGTTTCAGTCACTCAAGAAGCTGATTTAAAGTACGAAGCACAGTGAAACATGGCGCTGGATTTGTTTTTCAGATTCATCTCTACGTCCTCACACAGGAGCATATTTGACCGGATGTTAATGTACATTTAAAAGATAGCAGCGCTTTTGTCCCCAAGACAAAAGCCCTTACACATGGATCGTATGGATGTTCTGAACAGCCCCGAGTGCCACACGTGTCCATTCCTTGGCTTGTTTAGTTGGAGGAGTGAAGCCGCGGCTACAGGCACTCAGACAACAACTCATGCGTGTCCGATGTCAAGGACACATCTGACTGCGGCGGCGTGATGAAACTGGCGCTCAGCTGGATTTTGAGCTTCTCCACCTCGTATTTGTGCAGGTACTCTTGGATCAGGTAGCGCTCTCGTTTGAACCGCGCCTTCACGTCCGACGGCACGTCCGGGATCAACCACGCCACGAAGAACTTCACCACAAAGACCACATGCTGCGGAGGAAGGAATTATCACATGAGGAAGAGTTGAATCAGTTTTCCAGATGAATTCTGAGAGTAATGTAGACAGAAGGTGTGTGGTCTTACCTCCATGATGATAATGAAGGCCATTTTGGCAGCTAGGATGTGCCAGAACTGCATGGTGTGAGTGTACTCCTTGTGGTGGCCTGGAGGGTAGCGGTAATCACGGTATCTATACAAAAACAATAAGACGACAGAGCATCATGAGGATTAATGTATATATTCATAAAAAGGGAATATGCTGGTAAAGTACATCAGTAAATACTACAGAGTAGAACTTCCAAACTCATCTAACAAGCTTCAACAAGGTACAAACACTTGATTCAATGCAAAAAGTTATGTTTTTCGCCTGCATTGGTTTGTATGTTAGTTTGCAAGATTACACAAAAAAACAATTTGTAGTATCTCCACAAAACTAGGTGGACAGATGTGGTGTGGGTCAAGAAAATATTGGCGTGAATCTGGATCAGGGGGCAGATCCAGTACAGTACTTTCTTGAACATTGCCATATAGGGCAACTTTCAACATTTTCTCAGAGAATAATTTATGGATCTTGATTAAAAAAAACAAGCATATGTGGGGAACTGGTATCTATGTGTGTGTGAAATTTGGTGCAGCTTGATTGGATCTAAAGAGACTGTGGACTCTTGGGCCTTGGAGCAGGTACGTGCTCTACTGCTATGCACACTTTCTTTTCTTGGTCATGACCTTTTGTTCCACATACATCATCAAATGACATGTTACGTCCCATAGAAGATGATTTAATAGTGCAAGTCAAGAGAAATTTATGATCACTGGACATTTAAACCTCAGGACGCCTCTTTCTTTGAAACAAATACTTTCCCTGCATCCTAGGACCATGTGAGGAAAGAAACACACATCTACGGTGCCTCATGAGTATCATGTGTTGTTTGTCTAACGGAGAACTTTATCAAATTTGCACATTTATTTGTCTATGTTGATTACATCTTGAATACATGCTGAGAATGAATCATATTTAAGTGTCTCAACTGAGAATCATTTTAATTACCTCCGTCAAGAACTCTGATGAGATTCAATTGATAGAGAATTAACTATGAACAATTTTTAAGATCAATTATCTAAATAAATTCTAAATGATCTGGTTTCAGCTTTTCCAATGTGAAGTTTTACAGCTTTTCTGTTTTACATCACTTTAAAATGTCCTGTTGCTCTTTCTCTGATACCTGCAGGTGGAGGTCAAGTTATCAAACAAGTAGTCCCGTTCCTCCGGCATGTTGCGTTCAGGGATTTGAGAGATGTTGTATATTGACAGGCTGTTGTCGACGTAGCCCATCATGCTGGCGTCTTTACCGTAGGCGTACAGAAAGACCATCCGGGGTATCATGTCTGAGGTGAACGCCATGATAAATGCCTGTAACAACAGGAAGCACATAGGATTGTCGTTACAATGTTTCACTGTGGTAAAAAAAGAGTTTGATGCTTAGTTTCCTGCTGAATTGGACATTTTATTTAGGTTGCATTATTTAGTTAGCATTCCAGTTCAAAAGCTAAACATTTATCATCCATGAAAATGTAGATATTAGTAAAAATTCCGAAAAACAAAACTACATTTCCCGACTCACATTGGTAACAACAGATAAAATGGCCACCGCGTTGAGGATCTCCTGCCACGCTCCGATGTTTCGAGCCTTGGACGCCACCGGCCGTCTGAACTGGGTGGTGAACTTCCAGGCGTCCACCCTGATCTCCAGGATGTTGTTGAACAAAGCCAAGAGCGGAGCCAAGGGGAAGGAGGCCACAAACAGAGTGATGAAGCCAAACTGGACGACTGAAACGACAAAGAGGGAGAACAGATAGAGTGATGAAATAGAAAAGGCAGAACACATTGATATGAGAGGTGTGGCTGTGATCAGTGCATATTATGAGTCTGTACAAATGTGACCTGTAACTCATCATTTCATAAGTAATCCAGCAGAAGTATCTCACCCATCTCCAGGTACTCGTAGAACAAGCCCAGTTGGGTGAAGTTCAGCAGGACGTTGTCTTGCTCCCAGCGGCTGTAATGGTTTTCAGGATGGTGCCGCCCCTTCCTGCCACTCCACCAGTTACGCATCAACCTGTCGAGGAGCCCGTGAAGAAGAACCACACGTCAGTCTGGGTATGATTAAATATCAACTTTGGAATTTGCACAAACACAGAGATACATTTCCGGAGTGATGATGATGAAATGATCTGTACAGTTTTAACATTATATGTTCTGCACACGATAGAAACAAGTTGTTTAAAGCATGCAGCTCTTTTAATTCTCTATTGAATAGTTTCCACTAACTTTATGGTCACTTGCTGTCTTACAGGCATTAGGCCAAATCATCTTCCTCCAGATGGCATCAATATGCTCATCAATACAACTGACTTGATGTGAGAGATTTTGACAAAAGCTCTCTAGTCTTTTAAAACTCTGAAGCATTTTACTTGTTATTTCATCTAAACCTATGAATCTTCTCAAAGAACTGAACAGATCACGGACGCAGTCGTTAACCTGGTCTAAATCTGTGTAGACTCTCTCTTAAATGTTAAACTGTATTTATCTTGCACTTTCCAGCTCTCATCAATCACATTCAGACACAATGTGAGGTTCAGTATCTTGCCTAAGGACACTTTGAAATGCAGACAGGAGGAGTTGGGGATCAAACCACCGACCTTATGTTATTGAACGACCCTCTGCACCTCCTGAGCCAAGACCTTTAAAATGTGTAGCTAATGTTTTTTGCTGAGGACATTCCCAGGTGAGGTGAAATAGAAAGTTTTTGATATTTTGCAAGGTGGAAAACTATACAGTCTTTATTAATGGAAAATCTATTGATGATGACTACGTAGAATTTGTAGCAGAGAATAGAATATGATAGAAATGTTCTCTTGTTGTGGCCTAATGTTACTTTCACACTGAATGAGGGGAACGACGAAGGGGACACACACACAGATGTGATGGACTCACGGCAGCAGAGCTTCCTGAATGTTCCCCCATAACTGTTTCCCGGCCATGACGATCACCAGCTGCGTGGTCAGCTCAATGAGGCAGCCGCCAGGGTCACACTGCGTCAAAAACAACGTTTGTTTTTAATGCACTTTTCTCTGGAAATATTAACTTTAGGAATTACAACTCAGTTTATTTACTCAATATTGTCCTTTAAGAATGGTTTAATTTGGGTCTAACTCACCTCCTCGTTCCTCAGATTGCTCCATTTGCCAAACATGTAGGAATAGCCACCAGGAAAACCCACAAATTTCCCTTTGAAGAAGGCCACATAGAAGCAGGAGGAGTAGTAGTTGACGAACTGGAACAGAAACATCTTCATGGTCAACCTGTTCTCATACTCCAGGTGGGTCTTTGGGATTTCTGTGGAAAGAATAAAGTTTGCACCATCAACACCAGACATTCCTCTAAATCTGTTAACATGTGTTTTCTTTAGGTCGGGGGACGTCAGACGAAACCTCCTCACCCATATCAGTGATCCAAATGGCCACCCTCTCGTAAAAGAAGTTGAGGATCATGATGATGACAAAGTTGATGCAGGAGGCGGTGACAGAAGTCGCCAGCTGCGGCGTGATGAATCTGCCCACCACCTGGATCTTCCTCATGGGGTCTTTAATGATACTGGCGAAGGCGGCGTACACGGCAAGTCTGTACGCTATCACCCCGATGATACAGGCCACTATCAGAGAGATCTGTAGAGAACACACACACACACACACACACACACACACACACACACACACACACACACACACACACACACACACACACACACACAAAGCTGTTGATACTAAGCGACTTATCATGAAATTAATTATAGATATAGTATAAATAGCTTTCACACGCACACACACATATTTACCCAGAATATGACGGTGGCTGTGGAGAGGCAGAAGCGAGCACACTTGCTGGTGACAGGGAGATAAGGCTCCATTTCCTGAAAGATTAAATACCATTGTCATAATTTTATCTTTTTGAAAATACATGTTTGTTTATAGTCAGAAAGGCTCCAAAGCACCTGAGTGATCTTGTTCAGTCTCCTGTTGTTGCATCTGATCTCGAACTCTGGGCGCATTTGAAGCTGCTGCTGCTCCTCCTCAAAATCCACCAGGTCCCACTCGTACTCCAGCCGCGCCTGACGCCGCTTCCAGAACTCCAGAAACAGAGTCACTGTCAAAAGTCGTAAACTCTTAGTCTGGGAGTATCTGAACAAGGACTTTGTTCTATGATGAGAAGTTAGTGTTTCTGCGAGTGTTTTTTCCTGTCCATGCATTTCTTTGGACAGATTTTTCAGACCTAAATCAAGTTGTGGCTTTAGCACCAACTGAAAACATGTGTCTCAGCTGTGCTTTGACCCTGATCACGACTTGGCGGCCTGCTGTGCATGACGCCAGTGACTTGGCCGACACGTCGCCGGGCAAACTGCTCGTTCATAACAACATAATTGTGCTGGTAAGCTGCTCTGGGCTGAAGCGCAATTTTGATGCTTGAAAGTGTGAAAAGGCTTTAATAGTGAAAATCTGTCGTACAGGAGAAGGGGGCACAGGGAGAGCTGCACAGACTGACACTTACCCCACACCCCCATAAATATGGCAAAGAACACCGTCCCCTCATTATCAAACAGATGGGATTGCTGAGAGAGAAAATAAAAAAAGGTTAAGTGGAGAAATGAAGGACGTGACGTACTCACACAGCAGGATATTATTTATGTACTTTATGTGATTAACCAATATGTTTTAATCATCATAAGAGATTCTTTAAATTCTTAGTCTAGTGTTTCCACCAACATGGTATCACAGTATGTCAGTATGTAGTATAAACACTGATATGATCCCTGACTTCAAAATGGAGTCCAAATAAGGAAGAGAAATGTTTTTTACCCAGGATGAGAGACAAGTGGAGTTGAGCTTCCAGAAACGACATTTTTTATCACAAAGTGGACACATCAGAATGCTGCCCCCAATATTAGCGTCACATATTTCTTTGCTGAAAAGAGAAAAGAGAATAAATTAAGGTAGATTACATTACATTACATTTCATTTAGCTGACGCTTTTATCCAAAGCGACTTACAATAAGTGCATTCAACCATGAGGGTACAAACCCAGA
Organism: Hippoglossus stenolepis; assembly: GCF_022539355.2. NCBI lineage: Eukaryota > Metazoa > Chordata > Actinopteri > Pleuronectiformes > Pleuronectidae > Hippoglossus > Hippoglossus stenolepis. Next base: position 12,105,009 of record NC_061483.1, read on the forward strand.
ACAACAAGAAACAAGAACGTACAATTGTCTTCAAGAAAGCCAAACTACAAAGGGCTATAGGTAAGTGCCATATAAGTGCTACTAAATCGCTACTTTAAAAAAAAAAAATGTATCCAAGGTATAGTCGAAAGAGATGTGTTTTTAGTTTGCGGCGGAAGATGTATAGACTTTCTGCTGTCCTGATGTCATTGGGGAGCTCGTTCCACCTTTTAGGAGCCAGGACAGCAAACAGTCGTGATTTCGTTGAGTGTTTAGCTCGCAGTGAGGGAGCAACCAGCCGATTGGCAGATGCAGAGCGGAGTGAACGGGCTGGAGTGTAACGTTTGACCATGTCCTGGATGTAGACTGGACCCAATCCGTTACGGTACGCAAGTACTAATGTTTTGAAACGGATGCGGGCAGCCACTGGTAACCTGTGAAGGGAGCGGAGGAGCGGAGTAGTGTGAGTGAATTTAGTTTTAAAGACCAGTCGAGCTGCTGCATTCTGGATGAGCTGCAGAGGTCGGATGGCACTAACAGGTAGACCTGCCAGGAGCGAGTTACAATAGTCTAGGCGTGAGATGACCAGAGGCTGGACCAGAACGTATTCTGCTGATGTTGTGCAGCATGTATCTACAGGAACGTGTTGTTGCAGTAATGTTGGCAGTAAGGGAGAGTTGACTGTCAATAGATAAATGTAAGGTTAACATAGCAGGATTTACTCAAAATGGTTAGTTGAAATATAATGATGTAAATCTACTCCCAGATTCAATTCCCGTAGTGTCAAAATCAGTGGAAATTAATCGTTTAATATGATTTGTGGCTGGTGATAGGAAGTTTAAGGCCTAACAAATATATCATGAGGACAAAAATATGTGGACAGTTTACTTTTTGTGCTGTTTGTCAGGGTTTGGGATATAAATATACAGAGAGACTTAAATTAATAAAGTTCCTCTACCTTTGTCACCACAGTTTGACCCTTTCCTGTTTTCACATGACACTGCCCCCGTGCACACAGAAGTACTTTGAATGGCCTTATCAAACACCAACACACAACACCAGCTCATGACCTCACTAGTGATCTTGTCGCTGAATTGGAGATAATGTCTGCAGATTCCATAGAAAACCTTCCCATAAGATTTGAGGCTTTTATAGCAGTCCATGAATGTTTGATGGTTTAGGAATAAAGTGAACAACAACAACTTAAGTGTAATCTATGGGTGTCGCCATACGTTTGGTTAAAATAGTAAAGAGGCTGATATAGCAGCATATGAATGTCAATGGTTTTGTTACAAAGTGGTAAACGATCACATTAAGTGTCTACATACTTTTGGCCATGGAGTTATCAGCTCCCTGGCGCCCTCTGGTGGTACTAACCTTGATTGGTTGTCATCATAACTGAGCACTCCATAGGTGAAACATATGACGCCCATGACAGCCGCGAAGAACAGCATCTCTGTGTAGAAGCCCAACCAGGCAAAGTAGATCCCGATCTTTTCCCCATAGTACTTCCTGCAGCCAGAGAATCACTTTAATATCACGTTAACTATCACATCTCAACAACATAATAATGGATGATTGTAAACGCTGAGTGCATGCGGGTCTTGTCTGTTTTACCTGATGAGGTTCAGCGGCTGCTCTTTGTAAAAACAAAGGAACCGGGCCCAGTGGTTGTACAAGTTGAAGCGCTCGCTCTCACATTCAGCGTTTCTAGCCTTTTTCCAGTATCGACACTGGAAGGAAAACAAGCAGTGGAATTACGGCTGCTGAGCTCAAGATATTTGGAAATTAAACGTATTAAATTTTAAATGTAATCAATATTCCTGGCAAGACAGTGAACGAGCGTGTTTCCTAAAATGTCAAACCTTTCCACGATTTCATCACATTTTCCTTCAAGTAAAAAGGAAAAGAAATAGAGTTATATACTATGAGAGAAACCCAGTTAGGAGCAAAATAAGCAGCTGTTATGATGTAAACTAAGTCACTGTAGTGGTAAAATGTACTCATTCTGCAGAACTGCTGCTCTCAATGTGTTTCATCATCATGGGGTAAAATATTAACAGTATTTCAATGTTGTGTGAGATGCAGGAAGCCTCGTGTCAGACTATTTAATATGGATTTGGGTTACTTAAACTCATAAATGATGCATGTCCAATCTTAATCTGTGAGGAATTACCAATAAAAAATACCTAGTCACTGTGATCCCCTCTCTGTAATGACCTACAAGTCAAAGGTCTCCGGAAATGAAGGTGGTACTATCTAAAAGTATCTGTTTACTATATTTAATGTACTTTGATTGTTTGACCTCTTCATATTCATGTTCTTTATTCCGTGTGTTCTTACATCATGAAGTGGGAAGGCCGCTGTGTAGGTCCCGTTGCTGAGTAATCGCTTGATTCCCGTCTTGTCTTTGTCTTTGTGACCCTCTTTAAAGTACGGACAACGAGCCAGGATGTAGAACACCTGACAACAAGGAAGGGAATTAAAAAGGGATTAAGGGATTTGGTTTCATTGGATTCATTTTGCTAAATGCGTTTTGCTTCATTGTTATATTCGTCAGGGAGGATATGTTTTTCCCCTGTCTGTTTGATTTCAACAAAACCCATCACCACACCCAAAGACTACATTCAATTTTAGGGTGGAACTGGACAAAGGGGGGGAATAATTCACGTGGAATAATTCATGGTTCTCAATGAAAAATATCTGGTTTATATGGGAGACTGATATCTATCAGTGATCACCATTTGGTGCAGCTTGGGCCTAGTGCGAGGGATTCGCACAACCGAGTGCTATTCTCGTTGCACAAGCATATTCCAACACTGTAGAGTAAAACCCTGAGTCCAGATGAACTGCAAAGAGTTGCATTGTGGTAGCATTTTCATTCATAAATACTAAAACCTTAGATGAGGCAATGTAACAAGTGAGTTCAGATTAAAGGGAAGAAATCACTCACAATCCTGTTTCTCGTGGATGGTGGAAAGAACGAGTCTTTGTCATTGATGAGGAAGAAGTCCGTCTTGTTCTTGTCGAAGGGATAGGTGAAGTAGTCCGGCTGTGGGCGCATTATGAAGCCCGGCAGACGGAAAGGATGCGATAGCCACTCCAGTGGGACCTCCTGGGCGTGGGGGATATCACTCTCCTTGAAGGGAACTTTGACTTTTAAGACATCAGCGTAGGTGGTTAGTACTTCCCATGGAGCGTGGATCTTCAGGAAATACGTCTTCTGGTCTTTAGAGTCCTGATACGAGCACAAATAGAAAAGAAGAAGAATACTGCTCACCTCACTGCAGTTATTTTCAAGACTTGCAAAAAAGGCAGTTTCACGTGTCTACAACTGAGTGATCCCTTTAAGATGGTTTTCTGTAGAATGTGGTGTGCCTCGGCAAACTAGCCACTAGGTGGTGCAGCTACTCTGTGGCTGATTTTCTTACTGATTTGTCCTCTGTCTCCAGCTCCAGTCCGGTTTTCTCCAGGTTGGCCTCAAACGCCCTCCTCCTTTCCTGTGGACGAGAACACAAACCACACACATGGTCTCAGCAAGTTTTCTGCTTCGTCAACTTTACACAGATGCAACAAAGCTGCAGACCTTTGAGTCACATTTCGAAAATCTCAAAATGCGACTGGGCCTGAGGTCGGTGCAAGAAAACAGACATGGCTTCTCAAAAAAAACTACACTTCTCAAATTACTGTTAGAGCTTCAGAATGGATTTTTTGGGGGGGGGCAGCTCATCAGGGGACAGAGATGTAGCATTATCATTATCAGATGTAGATTTTTCATTCATAAAGCTGATTTGATAAACATTTGTCAAAAGAAAGAAAGAAAAAATGGCAAACAAACATTAAACTTACACAGGAAACAAAAACAATCAAGACGAAAGACTTTTACTACTTAAAAGTGAGGTTCAAATTTGAGTTTTCTGTTGCTGTGACACATCTACATCATTGTGTGAGAGCGGCTGTGGGTTTACTATGGGTCAGCTTGCATTAACAGAATAATAATTTGTTGCTCAAGTCGTTTGTCTCGTGTCATGTTACGCCCTCATGTCAGTAGGTGGCAGTAATTAGCTGGAGTTAGTCGCTGCAGTGTCATTCTGACTCACAAAGCAAAATACTGCTGAAAAAGAAGCAACACACGCATTCATTCACTGCCCTTAAAAACATTTTACTTGGTAAGTAACAATATAACCAAGAAACAACAACGGACATTGTGAAATATAGAATTGGTTTCATGGTTACAATTTGTCAAATTATGTTAAAAAGGAACTGTAACGGTAAATCAGTTGTTTAATGGGGCGGTCTATGTACTGGGGTTTTCCCTTTAGTGTTCACTAGTTAGCCAGTTGGCCACTGCTGCAAACTACTGCACATGTTTGTGTATATAAATCAAAAAAGATATGTAAATCTTGTTTCTTTGTGAATTAAATGAGGGATTATCTATTTAAAGTGCTTTAGTTTAAGTTTATCATGTTAATTTAAGTGTTTAATTGACTTATTACTTTGCTTATAAGTAATGTTTCTGTTCTGTTCATTGTGTTTAGAACATCGACTCTGCATCGACTCTGCTCATGTCTGAGTACAGAGCTGAGAGATGTTTTCAGAATGAGCTATAAGGACCAAGTGGGGGTCAATGTGAGTAAACTTGTGATGAGAGATAAACAACCGTGTACACGCAGGAGTGAACTGTTATTTTACAAAATATTGATTATAGCCACTTTAACAGTATGAATGAAAACATGTTGACAACTGCATAACTTTTCTGGAGGGGCTGTATGTGAGTCTGTTGCTCCGCACATTTTCCTGAACTTTTCACCCCTGGTAAAATATATGGAAAATGTCATAGTCAGCCCATTTGAGAATACAGCAGGAACATTTCCAGAAAATCTGAGTGATTGAGTGGACATGTTGATGATATTTCTAACACGGGGTGGATGCAAAACAAAATATCTAAGGTGGAAAAAGAGGTGCTGTACATGTGGAAGATGTCAACTCTGTAGTTCTTTGATTCTCACTTCCTCTTGCAGTACCGCATACCTTCCTGTTCTAGCGGTTTTATGTCACGGTAATGCTGAGTAGTCAGGAAACACGAGTCTGTTCTGTTACACTTACCTGTTTCTTTTCTCCATCTTTGTCATCCACGTAAGACAAGACAAAGTCTATCCTTCGAACTCCGTCCCTGAAGAAAACTGTGTCTTTGTTTGGTTGAAGCTTTTCAGTCTGAGGGCGAACAATAAACATGAAATAACACTTTAACTTTCTCACAGAGCAGGAAGTGGAAGCAAACAGAACCACGCAACTTGGAAAACAGATGCACAGACATTAGACTTGAAGTCACAAACCACAGGCTCAGACTCTGATAGATGAACAATTAGGTTATGGTGAACTACTGACTCCTGGGATTAGACATTTCTCGACATTGCACAGGATAGAATTGAAAGGTATTTCAGGACAATTTGTCGTTTTTGAAGAATAGCTTAGATGGGCACCATGACAACTGTAGCAATCCCAAAATAAACTCGAGACTCGACAGTAAACCACAACCTGTCATTATACAAAAATAGTTGATGGAGGGAAAGAAAAGTTCTGATGCTTTATAGTTTAGTCATTCGATTTTTTACATGGAAATGTTTTGATGCTATAGGAGAAACCTAAAACCTTCATCTGTTCACAACATTAATCTTCTGATTTAACAAATTATCTATTATCTATTGGAAACAACATTCTTGCTGGAAAAGATCAATGTGTGAAAATTTATTCAACATCAAATGGTCAACATGTGCGTGATTTTACTGTCATCAGCGTCTACAATTCTCTGTATGTGCCTTTATTTGTTGTGCTGTCACAACACTGTGGATTAAGATGTCTATACTAGATATATCTTGTAATTTTTAACCAGTCTGGAATTTAAGACACAACAGCAAACTCTCAGTCTGCATTTGTCATTTCTGATTTCATAAGACTGACAGGATCTTGACAGTTACTTTTCCACACAGTTAAATAACCTGATGTTTTAGAGGTTTACACCACCATTCGTGCTTCACTTTAACATGACTTTTGAAAAAGGTTCACTTTCAATTCAGTTGCATTCATGATGTCAGTGTTTGGAGGAAAAACACATAATGTCTGGTGATTTCTGAGAGGCAATATTTATCTGCCATTATATGAGGGTTTAACAATGACATGAAGTGTGCAGTATTTTCTTTGGCTTTCTGAACCCCGCCCCAAGTGATGCTCCTGCTCTTGCTCACTGCTCCTCATAGTGTTATTGAATTTGAATAAATAAGGATTTTAATAGATAAGTATAGCACTGAGGAGAACAGAGACATAATTTATTCAGTGCTATGAAATCTGCTTGATAGCCTCACTGTATCACAGACTAACGGGCTCCTGTCTGATTCTTGTGGTCAGAGGAATGAAACAAGCTCTTTGAGACACCGAGGTCTTGTGACTCAGTAATGAGGCCAGTGATTCAACAAAAGATCAGTGAATAAGTCGGCAAAAACCACACAATCATAAACACTGACATAACACACAACAATCTTTTGGCCTCAAATAAAAGAGCACAGGCTTTGGAGATGTTAAAAAAACACTTGAACTATTTGTTTGTAATACTGTTTATTTGGGACTTTACACCAAATCAAAAAAGGATATTACTTAACAAAGCAACATTAAAGGTTCAGTGTGTAGCCTTCAGTTGTCATCAAAACTCAAAAGGTGTTTAGTTTGTCCAGTTTGGGCTACTGTATAAAACATGGCGGCCTCCGTAGAGAGGACCCACTCCTGATATAAATATGGAGTATTTATATATAAAGGGCCCATTCTCGGGTAAAGAAAACAACAATTTGTACTATTTATTTTTTGTACATATTAAACAAAGAAGATATAATTTGTCAATTTGGGTTTTCTTATAGCCTGATACAATGTCAGAAAAGCTGTTTTAGGGTATTCACGCTAAGCTAAGTCAACTGTTGGTTCTGGCTTCATATAGATAATCTACGTTGACAAGCCAACAGATACATTAAAACTTACTTCTGTATTTCCAGGCAGAGTCCCTTTTTCCGATAATGAACTGACGCCATTTCCATTGTTTTCATCTGCAAAAGAAATACAACAATCACATAAGAAGTTACAGTAAATATGTGTCATACAACTGAGTGTAGGGTCAATACTTTTCATTACATCTGCCAAGACAGTTATATTTCTCCTGTGTTTGTTTGTTAGTTAGCAGGATTGGGGAAAAAAACTACAAGACAGATTACCATGAAACTTGGTGAAAGTGTGTGATATGGGTCAGGAAAGACCTCATTACATTTTGGTGTGGATCCAAATCAGTGGGCAGATTTTTCTCTTTCTTTAACATTATGAGATAGAGAATTTTTAACAATTTCGATGATTTCTCAGCGAATAATTCATAGATCTTGATGAAAAAACTCATATTTAGGGGACCGTGTCAAATTTGGTGCAGATACTACACAAATATCTGGATGTAGTAAATTTCATTGTAATTTCATAAGGGGACTGTTGGGTCTTGGCAGAGTTACGAGCTCTACTGAGTAACATTCTAGTAAGTATCTAGTGTACATTTGTTGTGTCAACTAAACATAGTGATAATAATTACTGTTTAAAGAGGAGTTGTCTTGAAGTGAAATGTGTATTTATAGAAGGGAAAGAGATGAGAAACACAAAAGCAATGGCACACACACACACACACACACACACACACACACACACACACACACACACACACACACACACACACACACACACACACACACACACACACACACACACACACACACACACACACACACACACACACACACACACACACACACTCTCAGTCCTCTTCATCTCTAATACAATGACACACTACATTCCAGCAGTGCCTCCCTCTCCCTGCATGGCAGACTGTGGCTGAGGGAATGTGCTCATGTAGCACTGCTCGGCTCGCTGCCTGCTCCAACCCCCCTTCTCTTGATTAATTCCCTGAATGGTGGGAAAGCAGCACTTCCTGTGTGGGGGGAGGCTGGAACGTGCATGAGCACACCCGAGAGGGGGGAGGGACCAGGGACTGAGATGGCTGCTGTATCAGGAGTCCATCTAACCTCCCCCTGGATGAAACACGCTCCGAAAACAATGGAGACAAAGATCTCCAGCCTCCTTCAGCTTCAGCCCAGACAAACACAAAAGGCCACCTCTGATTAGACAGTGGTCTGACAGACAGCAGTGTGAGCCAATGAGAGAGGGACGGTGGTGTTTCTATGCAGACTTACTTAAAAAGCTGTTTAAATAAGGCATTTCAGTGAGACCACAGGAATCTCTGAGGTATATAAAGGCCAAATTACAGTGTCATTTTTCCACTGGGCTCGTGGGAAGCATCGTTCACTCTGCAGCTGAGTATTTTCTTTCTTCTTAGCGTTTTTTCCCCCTCTTTCCTTTTTTATCTTTCTCTTCTTGTTTGTCCTGGCTCCAACTGTGCACAGTCGGCAATCAGATCCTGGCCTGAGCAAATAAAAGCAAAGGGCCAGCAGTGTGTTATATCTACTTCCACTGAGAAACAAATAAATGACAGGGGTCATACACAGAGTGTAGAACGGAGCAGCAAACAGGACAGTACAGACACATTGACTAAATAATTCACTGGAAACATCCACTGTATATTGAAACAGCAAAGTTATTCCTTATTAGCTTTAAAACTGTGACTTACAAGGCAACAGATTAACTGAACTCATTTGAAAGTAAGTTTATTCACACACTTTTCACCCAAGTGACCCAATAACACTTCAGCTGCTATTTACAGCAGCTGAGATATTCTCATGTGATCATCCACCAGCAGAATGCCAACTTGTTAAAAAAAACAAATTCCAGTAACATTATGGGCTCAGATTTAAAATGACACTTTTAACCACCAACTGGAAGAGAACTAATGTCCCAATAGTCAGCTGATGTCGAAGCCCAGACTAACATGAGTGAGATATACTTATTTCTCCTTGCTTGTGATCTGATGTCTTACAACAGCCGTTTTCACACATGAACTCCGGAAAATGTCTGGAGTTTGTCCTTCACTAATGAGGTAGCAACAGGAGATTGTCCGGGTCAGATGCTTTCACAACAACAGGACAATGTACGTAACGTTAAGATGAGGGGTGGCCCCTTGTTAGAGCATACAGGAGGCAAGACATAACGTTATGTTTACAACCCATTGACACCGCCATCAGCCTTCATCACCCAAAGCTTGATGTTGACATCTTCGTCTGCCTCTTCTACATGTATGGCTCCTCTTCTTCATCCTGAGATATTTGTATTCGTTCTGTTTTTTTTTTTGTACTATTGCATCCGTCACATGTTTGAAAAATCATGACACTCAGTTGCTCGTCTTTAAATTTATTCAACGTTTTCCTGCTGTATTCTCACATGGGCTCACTAAGGCATTTCCTGGACATTTTACTAGCTGGACTGGCTGTAAAAGTTATGGAAAATGTCAGGAGTAACTGATACGGTCACATTTGAATTCTCCCTTTCAGCCAGGAAAATGTCTGGACTTCAGTGCATGCTTGAAAGCAGCTTATGAGATACAGAGAGGGATTATTACACATGTCCTCCCACTTAGCCCTCAAATCCTCTCTTAAAGTAAAGAACATGTTGGACCAAGTATATTCCCATGGAAAAGAGCAGGCTCATAGAGACATATCTTTCCGTGTTTCTCAGACAATAGGTTCAAAACTGCTGTGTCAGATCTACAGAGCCCTGCAAGCAAGCAAGGAGTGATCACAGCCTGACGATTCTCCCTCACCCTGAGTAATTTAAGATATTAGCAGAGGAACTCTACAGTAAATCAGGCCTACAATATATGAGAATAGGGAGCCATTGACGGTATTGTGCTGATCATGCAGAGTAAAAAAACACAGCAGAGGCTGTTCCTTTTCTCTCCACACAAAAAAATTCCACTACTGACGAGCTGCATCAATCCAAAAGCTTAATCACTGCAACCAGAAGACTTCTCTATTCCCTTTAGATCCCCCTCCTCTAACTGCACCTCTGGATCATAGCCCCCACATGAGCTGCATATTAACGGCTCCACAGTTTCTTTTTGCATGAGTAACTGGCAGGAGAGCGTCACCTCTTCACTGTATCTCAGAGTGAGTCATCACAACATGTGGGAACCAGTGTTTCCAAATCTGAACTGACATCCAGTGTCTAGTGTTTGTCTGGCAAGAGGACGTGAAAGAATATGTCAGCCGCCCCCACACACACCCATTAACCCACACACAAGCACACTACATAATGCATATTCTTCCATCCATTAAGGAGTCATCATAAACTTGTATTTCTGACACTTGACACTTTCTGAACGCACATGTTCACCAGCAGTGATGGAAAGAGATTTACTCAAGTTCTGTACTAGGTTCAGATTGTATTTTACGTTTTTGTTCTACTTTCTACTCTGCTTTATCACATTTACTACACAGAATTTGACAGATAGAGTTATTAATAACTTTAAAGAAAGAAATCTGAGCAGCTTAAAAAAATGCTTGCTACTATTTAAACTTCAATGAAAGATCACAATACGTCTTCCACCACCGTACACCAGTTGTATGTGTCTAGGATAAAAGTCCCTATAAACAGTGTCTGTAACTTTACCATCCTTCGAAATCAACTGTAGCTGTCGATGGATAATATAACAAGTCTGGGCTGTTTGTGTCAAATCAAAACGTTGTTAAATATTAAAAATGTCATGGTTGATAAAGTTATATGTCTGCACAGGTTACACCAGCCCTAATTGTAACATGAACATGTGCATGTGTCACATTAAAGTATATGAGAGCATGCATCCGTGCCGATTTGACTTCCCAGCCATGAACACAGGACACAACACACTGAGCTTCCAGCAGCCCGGCTCTGCAGCTGCAGCCAGAAGCTGAGAGATCAGATCAGAGAAACAGACATCTGGGTGTGAGTAACAGACAAACCGGAAGACAGCAATGAATTAACAGCAAAAACACAACGAGAAATATGCGCAGCTACTGAGGAGCGTTCAGCCTGATAAGCAAATGGTTGCAAAGAGAGACGGCCGAGGATGAGGAGGATGATGATGGTGCGAGGACGGACAGACAGGCATCACATAAAGCCTCCGATCTGCCCGTACCTGAGAGCAGGTTTATCTTGAATGCAGTCAAAATTGCAGGACCATCTTTAAAAAAGGACACACAGACACAGGTTAGGAAGAAGTATTAAATTGCAGGTCAGGAGAAGTAAACGTGCAGTGAGAGCCGAGAATTTCTTGATTGTAAAATGCATCAAAGAGTTGTTCTCGTAAAACAGAGCCATGGGCCTGATTGGACATAAAAGTGTCAGAGAAAATAAAGAACTTCAAAGCCCATAGGAAGATTTGAACGGCTGCAGGAATGAACCAGGATTTCCATCTGCAGCACAGTAACAAGCAGTGCTGGTGGTGTGCTGCTAAATGTACATTTAACTCAGTGAAAAAACTGTTTTTTCACTGAGTTAAATGTACATTTAGCTTGTGTTTAACTTGTGTAGTTCGTCCTTGAGGTTGGCACCACCCAGTTTAACAACCCTGCAATCAACCCTGTGCAATTCGACAAACACAGACACTGCACGCAACACAAACCTACACACACAACTGTGCAATATTTTAAAGTGTATGTGGGTCAACGACGTATAAGAATTTTCAACAGGCCAATTTTAAAATACAAAAAAAAAGAATATCTATTATAATTATTCAAACATTAGGAATGTTGTGTACACATAAAAATTTCAAATTATTTGATTTTAGTGTTTTTTCATCTAGATGAATTGGCTGTGGCCTTAAAAAATGTCATGTGGTGCGACCGTAATTTATCTTAAAATTAATTAATTTCCTTAATATGCTTACATTTTTTTTTACAATTTCTCAATAATATAAAGTCATTAGTAACAAAGTAGTTGCATTTCTTTAGAGTTTTTATAAATAATGATCTCATATTTTTGTTCTATAATGTCACCGTCCCCTTATTAAATGTAGTTAACAGACTTATTTTTCCGGTAAAGTGCATAAAATTTATAAAAATGTTTAAAAAATACCATTCATTTAAGCATACTGTATCAGTGATTAATATTTCAGCCACAGAAATGTTTTATTTTACTTTAAATTTAATACAGGTCTTGGTATTATTGGTCGCACCACATGATGAGTGGTCGCTCCAAATGATATGAAAACCTCCTATCGTTTAAAAAGATCAATAAACAATAAATTCCGTACAAAAATTTGACTCAAACCAGATTTTATTAAAATTTCATGAATTTCCATGAACACAAACATTTCCTAAACATTTTTTTAAATAAAAATCTCATCAAGAACATTTAAGTGCAGCACACATTGTTGTGAACAAACATTTCATTAAACTGGCTGCTCCTGTGCTACACCTACATCAACCAGAACTGGTGGAATGTTCTCCATAGATGGCGGCGTAAGGTCTAACACAGCGTTTGCCATATTTTTACTTTCTCTGTAAGCTCTGGATGCAGCCCTCCAGTTCTCTCTCTGTCAACTCACTTGACTTGGCATATGGAATCTCTCCCTGCTGTTTATTTCTCTCGTAGCTGAAAAAGATAGGTAATGTCATGTCATAAATCAATAAGTTATTTTGGACTAATGATAGATGAACATTTTAATGCAAATATGCATTTCGTCCAGTAATGAAAAACACATAAGAGCAATATGTACTTCATGTTGCTTTATTTGTAGTTTTCATTTTTTAAATGTTTTAACATACCTTTGTCTTCTCTGAGCAAGGTTCTCCACTCTTGCTACAGGGTCAGAATTAACACGCTGCACATGGCGAGCAGTTTTTATTTTGCTTGGAAGTGGCATCTGTTAAAATAAATTTAAACAGTTATAAATAAATAAACACAAATAAATAATAAATTACTAATAAATTACTAATAACCGAGATAAAATTACATTTTACATTTTTGGGGTGGTATTTATTCATGATATTGTACAAAAATTTAACATAAACCATTGTTTCTGAAATATTAGAAAAAAATACTCTAATTGCATATAAATATTTTCAAAATAATACTAAAATAAAGTACTTTATGTATATAAATCATTAATTGAATTTAAAAAAGCCCCAAAACTCCCAATCTAGGACATATATGTATCATGCAAAACACATAGAACTAGAAAAATATCATGTGGTGCGACCAAATGTGGTGCGACCACAATGGTCGCACCACATTTGGTCGCACCACATGATATTTTTCTAGTTCAGTCAAAATTTACAGGCACAGAATTGGCCACCTAAAGAAAACAAACTAGGTCAGCACAAAAGGTCACTATGAAATTTATAATCAAAATATATATTTTTAGAAATAACTTTTTTTGAGCTCATACCACATGATATCCAAATGTGGCAACTACATGTGAAAAATGTTATTTTTTTTCCAAATTTGAGAGTTACAAACCTGTTGCTGCTTCCATGGGTCCTTGGCAAAATGGTTTATGATGCAACTTCCTGTCTTTGAATGGATTTCAACATCAAAGTCCCAAATTGGTCATTTCTTGATGGTCGCACCACATGATATTTCATAAAATGGACATCATCGGACAAAGTTTGTTTGTATACTATGATGGAAATATAAATGCAAATGCTTTGCAATTTTGTACAGGATTACAAAAGACTTTGGAAATCATGCCAAATATGGCATAAAATAAATTTGAATAGATTTTGAGTAATTTCAAAGAAGTTTTCACAACAGCAGTCATGGCTGGACGGTTGCACCACATGATATTTTGACACTTTAAAAAACAGAAACATTTAAATAACTAATGGTTTTTGGAAATTTAAAGTGTCTACATATACGGGACAGGTACTACATATATATGGTATTTCTTTATGTATTTAAACCTTTTTTTAACAGAAGAAAATGCAGTCGGACAGAAAATATAGGCGTCACGTCAATGACCCATGTATCGGAGCTCCATTGACAAATGGACTTCATCAAGTCGTCATGGACTTGAGGAAGTGAGTGGTTTAAGGACAACATGCTAATGCTGTGCTAATAGCCTATAAAAATGGCCAATATTCATTCAAAAATTAATATAAAACAATACATGAAACAGAGAAAAACAGTTATTTATGAAGTGCAGGGAGAGAAAACAATTTACAAACTAGAGCGACAGTTATGAAGTAAAGGAACTTGTATTAAAGAAAATTAGTTTTCACAGTAATCTTGAACTTTAACCATCAAATCCTGATCAGTTCATTCGTGAGTCCAAGTGGACGTTTGTGACAGAGGAGATGAAATCCCCTCCTAGTGTTCCTGATGTATCGCATTCAAAAGAATGGGAGGAACCTGAGTTCAGCATGACCATGACTTTTCAGCACCAAAATCTAAGCACTTTATTTTTGAATGTTAATGGACATTTGTGACCAATTTGAAGAAATTCCCTCAAGGCATGCCTGGGATATTGAGTTGACGAGAATGATACGGACAAATGTACAGATGGCCAAGTATTAAAAAGTATTAATAGTATTTGATCATAATTAGATAATAATAATTAATTAATTCTTGAAAACATGTTTTATGACTTCACAGTGACATCAGTCTTTGACCCCATATACTATTCAGTTTAACCTTTAGTCCAAGTTGACATTTGTGCCAAATTTTAAGAGATTTCCTCACGGCGTTTCCACAAAATGATGTTCATAAAAAAGGGGACAAATGGACAACCCCACCCCAATCGTCCTTCTTTTTTTTTACGAAGTCATGCGTCCGAATTAGTTTCTTATCATCAGGATGCTGCCGTTTCAAGGGCAGATTTCCTGACAATCCCTGGAAGGCTTGATCAGTTTAAAAATACCACAAACGCATACACAAGAGGTTGTGTTCAGGGCCCAGGGAGCCATGTATTATCTTCCAAATACACAACACAGCGTACTAAAAATACCATGTTAAGAAATGCATGTTTGAGAAAAGAGGAGAGCCTCTCTCTCCAAGGAAAACTGCTCAACACAGACAGAACCCAGTGGTTTTCTCGCTTTGTTTTTCTTTGATATGATTCATGTAAGACGGCAGGTACATAAATTCATGCTCGTTTCTGTCGCTCTATAATCAGATTAGGCAACATTTACCAAGAGATACTGTACAATGATAAATATAGCTCCTACAGGCACAGTCTCTCGTTAAAGAGCTGCCACATAAAACTCAGTGTTTCCTGTACATGTGCAAAAAGGCCCATCCGGCCAAAGCAAAGAGAGGTGCAAAGCATTTTACTTTAATCTAAGAAAAAGAAAGTATGAAGAAACACAATGAAATGGCACAAATAAATCGACTGTAGCTGTCCTCTAGTTCACCAAGAGGAAAACTTGGTTGCTCTTTAAGTCTGATTTAGTATCATGCCTCCATCTAAGAGGGTAATGAAATCACAAGGTCTGTTTCCATAGCAACTCTTCGGCTCTGTTTCACCTCTGACTGGAAGATAAATTCACTGACCCGGCTGCAGATAGCAAAGTGAAATCACCTTAAATGGAAGGAAATTCCTCATAATGTGAGTGATTTCTATTATAAAGTGGAGTCATTTGTTAAGAAAAATAACTGGACGGTCCCCAGCAGATGCAGAAAAGAAAAATACTGAAAAGCTTTTAACAGTTTAAAAGACTCACTGAATTAACATCGCACCAGCAAGTACTTGCTGTATTTTAGGTGTTTTAGTGTTTTAGGTTTAGACACCATCCGCACTGTAAATAATGTCACAGTACATCTGGTGTTCATCCAGCTGAAGGACATCACTCATGACCTTCTATTAATCTGTGTTTGGCCACCTGCGAACAAGAGGAAACACTCCAAACACATAAAGCAATGTGAAGACAGACGCCCTCCTCCGTCACATGGAGCTGAAGGTCTGTTCTGATAAGAGCCTGAACAAAGCTTTTGCAGAACGAGGAACAGTCCATTAACCCGCAGCTCACCCAGAAAAAGCAGGCACGTGTCTTTATTAACAAACAACTGATTAACACAATAACGAGGGGGGGAATTACAAACTGAAAAGCTCTGAGATTTCATTATGTTCACTCGACCGACTGGTTCAAAGTGAATGCTCGGAAACAAATCATCTGGATTTTTCATGTCCCTTTAAGGTTCCTCCTTTGATAATACAGGCCTGGTCGGTCACCAGGCCAACGCCAGTCCAAAAGATTATGTTTTAATAATGAAATGAATAATAAAGCCAAGGAACAAATAAAAAAAAGGCCACATTTCCATTAATTTGCAGCACTGTGTGAGGCTGTTCCAAAACGTGAGTCTCTCATGTGACGATACAGATATATCTGTGATAGGGCCATATTGGCCAATAAAATTAGTTGACCAATATACCGGCTCTTATCATAAAATGTGCTCCATTGAATGATTCTTAAAAGAAAATTGGATATTTGGACTAAATGCAAACTTCAGTGTCTTAACTGTCTTCTGTAAAATGCAGCACTGCTCTTATCACAAGAGCAGCAGACTTTTGCAATACATTCAAGTCATCTTGGGTTTTGACAAGCAGGGCTCAAAAGATAAGGACAGTCAATACACGCAACACACTAACTGTATTTAGAGAAGGCCGACTCTTCATGTGCGCTTTACTTTTCATGTTATGGATCCCAAACTGCAGATTTCTGCTGGAAATTGCCTCCTGACCTATTTGACACGATTACTGGACGTCTCCAGACTTCTGTGGCATGGGTCAGGGAAAACACACTTTAAATTTTGGTGGAGGTTTTCACTTTCTTAAGCATTGCGAGATGTTGATGTGTTTTTAAACATTTCACTGTTTTCCTATGGGGAATAATTCATGGAAAATCCAGGCTTATTTGTGCAAACTGCTCTTTCCTCAGTTTGACAGCTCCGGTATGTCATCTTCACAAACTGTTCAACCATGGGTAACATAATTCTGGGCTTAATAGACCACAGCCCTCCACTATTGAGATGAAGTCCTCTGTGAAAGCACAAACCATTACCTTTAACTCCATTTTCTGGTGACACTGACAAATAATGACAAGCCATTTCAGCTCCATCACACTAATGTCATGAGTATGAGTGAGCACGCTGTCTGAAACCACAGACTGAGAGTGGTTTGCTGTTTAGTCAGTGAAGCCCGAATATCTCAGACAACGTAATCCCATATGTACACAAATACTCACGAGCAGGAGGAGAACATGGATTTCTTTACCCGGGTGATTCACTTGGGACAATTTTGCTCTTTTGCCAGTTTAATCTAATCTCCATTTAAAAATAAAACATGGAGATGAAGATGTCTGATAGGTACAAATCTGCCTCAGTGACCCCACAGTCACAGGTTTTAAGGGACATTCCTCCCATGCAAAGCACAAGACTGTACAGTATGCACACACAAAAACACCCATTGTGTGTGTTTGTGCTACAGGATCACTGCTATAACTCACTTTATAATGATGCACACATGAGCCTGTATAGCTTTAAATTGTGGGTTAATCCTGCTGGTTGACCTCTGACCTCTGACTGTAATTACCCTACTTACACCAGATCCTTCCCAAACTCCACCACTTTATGCACACGCATGACGTCAACAGCTGCCAAACTGGCACAGAGTTCATAACTTTTTTTTAAAGAGTAGAGCTTGTAGGGCTGTACAATTTGGCCAAAGATTATATCAATAGAATTTTAAATCTTGATATAATTGATATTCTATTCTAATTCTAACTCTAATGCATCAGCAATATGTTGCTATACATATTGGACTTTTGTTATATTGCTATTGATCAAAAATACATTGTGATAATTAGGATATTGATCTTGTTTTATTGCCCAGCCCTAATATCTTAATTAGACTGTATAAGAATCATGCGCAAATGAAAAATAACCAAGTTATATGTAATAGAGTGACACTCAAATTTCAAATTGACATTCTGGCACTAAAATTACTAAAAAATACATATTAAAATAAGGACATTTTTACTGGATTGTGAGGTTACACTGTTTCTTTCAAGTTGAATGCTTTGCTACAATAGTGTTCTGTAAAGGCTCCATGATGGAAACGTGTTCTTCAAAGCAGAGGCAGTAAATAACAGCACTTTTGCAGATATAAGAACAGGACACATGATACCATAGATTTCCTTATGACCTCCTCAGACCTTGTTAAATGTTAATGAGCTCATTGTTTTGTTTAATTACCTGTGGTCTGTGAATCCGTGGCGTTCTGCAGCTCGATCAAAGTTTCATCCTTCGCCTTCCCCGTTATTCGGCTCATAGCGGCGGACGCTGTTATTATAGAGGCCGCTTCACCTTCTCAGGAAAGTGGGGGAAGGCGGAGAAGATGCCGCCGTGAACCCGAGAGGTAGACGGATGTCTCCACCATCCAAACACTAGCGGCCGATCTCACCCTCCTGTGACTCAATGAGTCCGATCCCTCAGTCGATATATTATAGACGGGTCATATTCTTCATTATGACTGAAACTGTACCCTGCTGGACTCCCTGGCGCTGCCCGAGGAGACCAGGCACATAAAGGGGAGTGGCAGGGGGTTTATTTTCTGTCGGCAAATTGATGAAGAAGAGGAGGAGGAAGGGAGAGAGAGAGAGATGTGTGAGAGAGGGGGAGAGAGGAATCGTTTTTTAAACTATGACCTGTTTCGAAATAATGTTTTTCTATGTTATGTCAATGTGATCAAAAAGCAGCCTGACTGTGTTAGTCTACCTTCACGACCTTTCAAAAATAAGTCAAACATAAACACTAAGTCTAAAGTCGTCAATACGACGACGACACCTCGTGGCCATTTATAATATTGCAATATCGCATGTACTCAAAGAAATAAATTGAAAAAAAATCTATGAACTATCAAAATATTTGCCAATATATTTCTAATTGATCTCTCTCTCTCTCTCTCTCTCTCTCTCTCTCTCTCTCTCTCTCTCTCTCTCTCTCTCTCTCGCTCTCAATTCCCTGTTCACTAAAAATACTTTTTGTATCATAGTTATATTTAAATACAGACTGTTTGAATAGCAGTATCTCTACTGTATATCAGCCCTTTGCAACAGTATGCAAACCTCTTGAGAGTGCTTTCCTCTACCAAGGCCCTAAAGACCTTAGAACACAGAACAGTAGGATTGGGCCTGTCTCTTTGACAACTATGGTGCACATTAGTAGCTAGAATGCAAATTCTCTTTTTGCACATGTATTAGTTCATAGAGCCTTTAATAGATCATGTGTACTATAACCCTCTAGTTACTGCAGGCTTGACAGATTATTGTAAAAACTCTCAAAGTCAATTTAATATTTATACTATAATATCATGCAGATGACATTGGATAAAAGCGTCAGCTAAATGAAATGTAATGTAATGACAGTAGTGGCTTGTTAAAAAAAGGAATGATTCTTTATTAATGACTTTATCAGCATGTATAACAGTGGCATTAATAGTTTATCAGCCATTATTAATGGCATGTATCTGCATGACATGACTGACTATAATGACCCATCAGCAGGAAACATGGTAACTGGGTTTTTCACAACCTGGTAACCCCGAAGTTGCTCTTATTATTGGCTTGAAGCTGATGAATAAAGCCTTGGAGTCATTGATTTATTAAATATTAATGCAGCGGTTCAGGCCTGTGTAAATGGTGTTGGATGCATGGGCCTCAGAGTGTATACATGTATACTAATAAACTGCAGCCTCAGAGGTGGATCAATGAACACTTTAAAGCTTCAAAGATCGTAGCAAGGGCATGCTAAGATTCCACACTCGCATTGTTGTCCATCTTGTTTCAATTCCATTACACTGCAACTGTTAAAATATTTATAATCACATACCACTCTCAACACTACACAATCCCCACAATCCTTGTCAGCACAGTCTCTCTCAGAGCAGCTGTGGGAATTCACAGACCAGCTCAACTACTTACAAACCAAACTGCACCAATAGCAGAGGTTAATGGGGAGGCTGGCCTCTCTGGATTGCAATGCTCCACTCAGCAGATTAAACAAATACCAACGACGGCCTTAATTGGTGTAAACTGTCCCCAACCAAAAACACCTGCAGTTTCCAGCTGATACTGAAGCTCTCTTAATGACTTAATGGAGGCCCCGGCTACAAAACCCTAACTCCCCGAATAATAATCCAGTAGTGAAGAATATTTCCAAAAACATGTAAAACCACCCTATTATATTCTAGTGTCATTGTCGGGGGTGTACTCAGATTCTTCACTCAACCAGAATTACCAGGAGAACAGTGCAAATCACAACGTTTAGACCAAGTGAAGTACAGAGGCACATGTACAAAGAATAAAATGACTTTCCACAAAGACAGATCCTATGACAGATTTATTGTATTATCATGTAGCCTAAGACATCATTATAATGTTTAAACTAATGCATCAGTCTATAAGGTGAACACAGTTACACTATTTTATACACATTTAGGTACTTCAGTACGCTCCCAATCAAAGTACACTCCCAAATAAATGTTTAATGCGACAGGAGGAAAAGAAAATAATTTAATTAATTCAAATTTCTGTACATTTTTTGGGACTTATTTCATCTGCACCTATTTTGTTGATCAAATATTTTTGGTCTCTTTTTGAATTAAAAACATTTGCAGCAGTTTTTGTAAATAACAAAGTAAACATAATTCTTTGGGGATTAGACTCCTGATCAAACAGAACCTGACATTTAAAGATTTCCCGTTGGCCCTTTTGACGATTCATCCAGAAAATAATCATCACAATGATCAATCATAAAAATAATATTAACCTGGAGACCCAGTTGCAACCCAAGCAAGGTTTACTTGAAACACAGGAATGTAAGCAGAGTTTTTACAAGGAAGAACTAGTAATGGACCCAAAAGAAATGTAGCAATGTAAAAAGCACAATTAACCTCTAGTTTTATAGGAGAGGTTGCATCAAACAAACAGTGTACTTTGAAAAGTAGAGTAGCCAACTTTCCACTTCTGCCAGTGATCTTTAGAAATTACTGATCTTTTCTTGTGACCTCTGTTAGGTCCGCAGTTCTAGTCCGTTACTTTAAGGCAGAGTGAGACATCTCTCTGTTGTTTACCTGTGACATCATTACAGACCATAGGTACAGACATGACACCTGAGAATGACTGAGAATCACTGACGTGTCCACTGACCTTTCACCAAACATCAGGTCAGACACGTCACGTTTCTATCGCAGCAGCTTGTGTGTTTGAAGAACAGCCATGAGTGGCCGGCTAGTTCTGGCTAGCGCTAGCATGCTAACACGCAAGAAAGCTAACAGTGTTACAATGCTAGCTGTTTTTATACTTGTGTGTGTATTGTAAAGCCCTGTGTGCTAATATTCGAGCATTTGACCATACAAACAAAATGCCGTATCTATAATTTAATGCTTTACGTGTTGAACACAACTTGTTGGTATGTTAGCTAGCAGGGAACTTTGTGTAACTTGGTATATTTTTCAGAGTTTTGTGGTCGAGGTGTGACATCATTGGATTTATGGAAGTATTAAATTACTGCAATTTAAGAAAACACACACAAGTAGACAAAACTGTAGCCAATTATATAAGAACATCGCGAATTTAACAATAAACTGCAAATACTTACTATTTAGTGGCAACCTCATCTTGACGTCATCCATTGGTTTATAAAGTGTCGTGTGAAGCCTCTAGTTTAGCATTTTGGGGAGTCGCCGTTTAAAAGAAACCCCAGAAATAACCATATTTGGATGAGAAGGTAGAACAGGGAGGAGCGAGGGACGCTTATACACCTGCTTCCTGAGGGGACATTTTAATAACAGTCCATGTTTACAGCTCTACCAAAAAGGCAAATGCTCTGCAAACACACACACAAAGAGACCAACACGATCACAATCTCTTGTGTCTGGATTTCTTTATCTGTAAAACTGACCGACAAACACAGCCCCTGACTCTGATCCCTCTGATACACTTCAGCCAGTCGGTTGCCTCTGACATTTCGCCCTCCCTCCTGACAGACGTGGTTCTAACATAAGAATCCCACCTTTTGTCCATCAAATGTCACCATCAGTCAAATCTATCCCCTTAATCTGACCACGATTAATAGACAACAGAACAGAACAGAACTTTGCTTCGATTCAAGTGACCTCAGTTGCAGGCCTATCTCCAAGTCACCATCTATTTCCAAGACTTTAGAAAACCTTTTCTCCCAGGTCTCCTCCTACTTGACTTATTTCAACATCTTTAATAACTCCGGCCCATTTCCAGAGCTCAGAACAGTAGTGAGTCAGCTCTGTTGGAGATACACACTGACTTCTCTTTGTTGGTGGACTTTGACACAATTGACAATGACATTTTTCTTAAATATGTGTGGTGGATGTTTGTTTTAAAGGGTCCAGTACTCAGTCTCATGTCTGAGAAACAGAACCCTTCTAAAAAGGGGAACTTCTATCAAATGTGATCTCCCTCAAGGTTCGTTATTAATCTCACTTCACATGCTCCCTCTTGGTTCAGAAGCACAATATTCTCTATCACTATTATGCAGGTTATCCTGGTAATTTGACCTGACTGGATACTGTACAATTAAATGTATGGTTGGTGGGGGAGCTGAAGCGCTTGTTTGATCCAGTAGGGGGACCCAGAGTATAGTTTTGTACAGCTTTGTTATAGGGATCTTGTTTATTTATCATATAACGTGTGAAATATTGCATCTCTTTGCAGTTGAAAATATAAATGTTACACATCCATATTTCAACTTTGTCCACCATCCACTTACATTGACAACAGTAGCTTTAAATTACAGCAACGTTACATTTTGTATCATCCCATGCTGTTGTTGTTGTTATTGTTACCGTCCTCAGACTGTACAGTGAATATATTTGGAGTTTTGACTCTTTGGTCACACAAATCAAATATGGAAGATGTCACCGTGGACGTTTGGAAACTGATGAGGGTATTCTTACAGTATGTAAGTAAAAAATGTGAAATCAACAAAATAATGGGCTGATTAGATGATCATTAAATCACTTTTCTTGATGTAGCCTGAATACAGAGCGAGAAGCATTTTAGAAAGTGAAATTGTCAAGTTTTGTTTAGAGTCCATCCACTAGTACACACCACCTGATTCATGGGACCCAGACAGTGACTGCGTTGTCTCCGCTAGGGGGCGCTCGGGTACAGCTCAACAGCGGCTCCTTTGTTGTAATTGAGTGTTAGAGGTCCTCGTTGTTTATTCATCACATCAGGTTCACTTGTGCTGAACCTTCAGCTTTAAATAAAACACATCCACCGTGCACGGACCCTCAGGACGCCAAACACGCCTGTTTTTATTATTAACCTATTTATTTATTTGTGCTCACACTGACACCTGTCACGTGTTGGTCTGAAGTGGTTTTTAGGTTTGCTGGTTTGTCGTCATTTGTTTCATCACGGGCTTTATTTTGTTTACACATGTGCAGCAAATGACAGAAGGAAGATTTGTTTCACAGAAGAGTTTCCCAGAAATACAGAGGATATTGTTAGAATGAAGAATATCGTCAGAAACATTATTAATTGGCTGTAGCATTATTATTATTATTATTACATCATAGTTCTGTTATTATGGCTGACCACTGACATCACTTTTATGTATTGTTTGTATTATTATTAACCCTATAGCCTATAATCTATAAGTCTGTATGTGTAGAAGTATTGTTGTTATTGTATTGACATGTAAAAATCCTGCAGCTCTTGCAGGTTTCTCATGCTGTTGGGAGGGAAGCAGTCAGCCGTCGGCTCTTTTGTTCCGAGAGCAGATTCAGCGTGTGTGTGTGTGTGTGTGTGTGTGTGTGTGTGTGGGTGTGTGTGTGTGTGTGTGTGTGTGTGTGTGTGTGTGTGTGTGTGTGTGTGTGTGTGTGTGTGTGTGTGTGAGAGAGAGAGAGGGGGAGAGAGGGAGAGAGAGAGAGAGAGAGAGGGAGAGAGAGAGAGAGAGAGAGTGGAGAAAGGGGGTCTTTAGGATACAGCAGGGTGAGTGAGGGAGGAGGAGGAGAGGGAAAGAGAGAGGAGAGCTGGATGCTGACAGATTCCTGATAGATGGTTAAAATGGCGAGAGCTCGTTGGACCCCAGTGAGCCACCAAAGTGTCGCCCTGTAGGTCGGAACATGCAGAAGCTGGAGCTGGATATCTCTGTTGTTTGAAAACCCTCGTGTGCGTTCACCTCACTTTGTTTCCTGGAGTGCTGGGATCTATTTTGAAGTCTTTAAATGGCATCCACAAGGCGCCGCCGCCTTGTCCTGTGCTTTTTGGGAATACTCCTGAATTCTTTAATCGGTAAGTGGCTCTACCTTATTACCGGGTGGGGGGGGGGGAGAGATAGTGGAGGCGGGTCCCGGTCGCAGGGTGTGATGGTTTTGTGTGTAACGGAACAGCCGCTGTCAGCCCGCGGAGGCTCCGGGAGTCTGGTGCACGTTGCATGCGGCGATGAGCGCAGCACTGACCGGTGACTCTGAACTTGGCCGCTCTCCGGAGTCTGTTAGTATTTGTTGGTAGTAAATGTCAGTGTTGCGCTGGAGCTTGGTGCACTGCGGGATTTGTACGCGTATCTCACTGGGGCGCTCGTTCTGAGTGTGTTTTAAAGTTTTGTTGATGCATTCAGTGGAGCTTGCAGCCCAGTAGCTCCATCTGCACCATACCTGCACATTTAGATGGTGCTTGATGTCCCGGCAGCACCGTGGGAATACACGGTCGCCTCGTGCAATGCAGTCAGCAGAGTCTCTGGGTTGTTTTCATTGGGTATTTTTTTTGAAAGGATCATCTATTGAAACGTGTCCCATTGATGCACTTAGTAGCCTAAGTCACATTTTGAGTGCTGCAGGAGTTAGAAGTTGCTCTCCAGCTGTGGTGTCTCTTATCAGAAGGGTTTTTTCTAGCTCTCCTCATGGCTGCCTTTTTTAATCAGGTGTCCCAGCAGCAGCATGGATGCACAACTAGAGAAACTTATGACATGCGTTTTTTCCACATGGTCTTCATGTCACCAACAAAACGGGAATTAGGTCCAATAGAGTGATTTTAATGCTCACAAAACTTTATTTAGATGCAGGTTTGCATGCTGTTGAATTCAAATCCACAGTTCATATCCAGTTGTGTGACTCCAGCTCCTCGGGCCAACTCTTGAGTAGTTTCATTTCATATCAGGGGGCTTTTAAAGGTGATGGAGTTCTTGGCTGGTCAGTCCTTACAGCACACCACCCTGTGGCAGGGTGAAATGACAGTGGTTATTGCTCCAAGGATAGATTGTATAGTGATTGCCTGCTGGGGAGAATATTTGTACAGATTAAATGTCAAGACTGTCCCTCTCCTTCCTTTCAAATTTCCCTTTTCTACCCATTGTTCCCTATGATAGACAGTTTCTCTGTTTCTATGAGAGGCCCCTTAATTCAAAGGCAGGAGAGAGTATTGAGTATTTGCAAAGCATACCACACAGGGACCCACAAAGGCCCTTACTGGAATCATAAAGGCCAGTACATAGTGGTTCATAACATTTTCAGCCAGAGGAGCGGGAACAAAAACTTCAGAAACTCGGCTGTGATGGTTGTAACTCCAATCTACCCATGACATGAAAGAAATGAAGCTCTTTCAAGTGCGGGTCTGCCTCAGAGATTAGATTCAGTTTAGATAAAAGGGTCTTTTTTGATGACATTTTAAGCAGAGTTAATACGAGCGACAGAAGCATTAATACAAATATCAGCATTGGATCTCGTATGGACTGAAGGGTTCAAACTCTGTCAGATCTCTCAGATCTCATCAGAAGAAAGTCTTGGTTTATCAGAGTCTTTGCATAGATTCACTGAGTTCACTTTTGTCTTTAAAGTTTCAGAAAAAAGGACTATCAGGGTTAAATCAAAGAATGTAAGAGGAAAATACTGAAACTTCATCATAATATGTTCCTGCATATTATTATTTTAATCAACTATCACAATATGTTTGGTTTATCCTGAGTAGGATTAGAATGGTTACAGAAAGATTATACAGATGAATAGCGATGTACAGTACAGGCAGTGAGAAGATTCAGGGGAGGTGAACTGTGCAACAGCTGCCCTCTACATCTACTATCATGCCAGCATGTGGACTGTTTCTCAGCATTCTTCTGGTGCATTTCGCTGTTGCCCGTGTTACAGTAATTTCTGTATAATCATTACCGAGGCTGCTGCCATTACAACAGGTGATTAGCAGAATGCTCGAAACAACATGCCCATGAGTATCAAAGGTAACTAGAAGAAGAAGAAGAAGAGTATTGATTCTTAAATTATCAAGCAGAATCCAATATAGGAGGAAATACAAGTATCAATGCTGCATGCATCCCCCCTGGAAGTGTAATAGATGTGTCCTTTAGCCACAAGGCTTTACAGGAAAGAAATTGAGCTGTTCTCTGGACATTTAAATAGGCCATTTATACCGAAGCGGTTTCAATCATCACTTTATATCAATATAAGTATATAACCATTAGCTATACATGCTGAAAAAACACCTTTAAGTCTATAAAATGTTTATTTAATACTCAGCCCTCATGTGGAACACAGGTGGCGAGCATTCACTTTTTCAGAGTGGAAATGCTGCTTCAGCTTTCTCTCTGCAGCTCAGTGCAGTTAACAGGATCAATCCGAAATCCTTGTCCGGCACACAAAACATTATTCTACATTTCAAACACGGCTAACTTGATGCCGCAGCAGCCTGTCAGAGCAGATTTAGTTGGTACATTTACAATATGTTGCATTGATTGTTATGGTGAGCAAGAATGTAGAGTATGGCCACAGAGCTGCAACAGATACTTAGAGAGTGAAAGAGAGAAAGTAATTTAGTTCTACTCTTATTTCATCACTCTTTACTGCTCCTTTAACTATGTTATATGATACTTTATGTAGTATTTAAAAGACAATACCAAAGCTGCAGTTGATTGAAGGATTATTTAAGTCTTTTTCAAGCAAAAGCACCAAACATCTGAATTAGCTGCTTTCCTTGGTTTTATTCACAGCTGATTGTAGAAAATTGAATACTGTATTTTCAGAATTGTCAATGAAAACAAGACATTTGATGATGGCACCTTGTTCTCTAGTTTACTGTGATTCACTGTTTTTACTGTTTCACAAACTAAACAATTATATGGCATTCTACAGAGCACATATTTTCTGCCAAAGCCCAACAGTTCCCTTAAATTAAATCAAGCTAAATTTACACGCTCACAGATGTCAGTTTTCTGAATATGCCTGATTGTTTTCATCAAAACCATGAATTATTCATACTGGGAAATCAGTGAAAATGTGTGAAAAACGCCCTATCTCGCAATGAAAAAATATTCCTGGATCAGTTTACTAATGCGGATCCACACCAAAATCGAATGGGTTCTTCCATGACCCATACCCTCCTTCCACCAAGTTTTGTGGATATCCATAGATTTTTTGTGTGTGTAATTGTGCTCACAAACAAACAAACATACAAATCAATCAACCAACTAAAGGACTGGGGTGAAAACAACTTACTTGGCAAATCGATTATAAAAATAGTTTCCTGCAGCCCTGGGCTTTACCAAATCTAAACGATAACACAGCAGTGTTATCACTGGATTACAATAGATATGATGCGCAGCAGTTATGTCACTAACCTATTTTATCGCCACACTTCTTCCTGTAAGAAACCTGCGCTGTGTCCTGAGCTCACTCCTCTTGTGTCTGCTAACTATATCAGTCTGTCAGAAGCTGGTGTGTGATCCTCTCTTTACTGTTGCAGCAGTAAACCTTTGTGCCAGCTAACCACACTTATCTGTCAATAGTAAGCCAGGCCATGAGCCACACTTAGCCAACACTTGTCTCTGGTCTCACACGGTAATCCCACATGCTGGTGTTTCTTTCCCCTGCGTGGAAAGAGCATTAGGATGTCTGTCTGTCTCCTTATCTACCCATGAAATCCACGCCCGTATAGATTCATGTCTGCGCACACGTGTTTCTGTGGACTGACCACCGCTTTTTTTTTTTTACAGCTGTGCACGTCGTCCTCTCCCTCTTCACACCCTCTGGATGCTCAGCATTCACAGATGACCTTAACCCAAACCACATAAAGTGCAAAATCCAGTGATCGACCCCTCTGTGTCTGTTGTCCCCTTATCTCCTTTGTCTCTGTGGATCTGTTATGATTCACTGTTGTGCTCAAAATAATTTCCCCTGACCTTTCTTGTTTTTAACCTTCTCTGCTCTCCCAGAGCTGAGAATTGAATTACCCAGTCACTCTGGCAACGTGCTTTATTCCTGATAGGAACGCTGCAGCCGAAGAACTTTCACATTGTCTCTGCTAATGGAAGAAACTGAAATCACAAAGAGCCATATACAGCATCAATCAACTCCAAATTAATGACATTGAACACTGAGGTGACATTCTGCTGTTTGCTGCGAGGCTTGATAACACGGACAAATTTGATTTGACAGCTGAAAATAAAAAGCCTCTGATATATTTCAGTCTCTCTGCACAAAGAAAGGTTGAATGTAAAATAATTGGATGTCCTTTACGTTGTCACATTTGTCCAGAAGCACTTGTAATAGTTACTTCACCATGTGTTGATGAAAACATGAAGGCTGGCCGGGGGCTGTGGGCTCTTTGTGTGCCATGTTTTTTTCTCCACTGGCCGCTTCCTGTGTGAAAACGTGATCTCTCTTGCACCAAATGAAATGCAGCTCTGTGGCCAGCATCAGTTTGGACAACAGCAGCCAGCCCAGGCGGCAGGATCACTCCCTGCCAGCTAAGGGTTAAATATTTCTCCACCGCCACCCCCTTGTTTTTCACAAGTGGTAGCACTGATGTCTCTTTGGTCCCATGGCCATTTTACTTACCGTGCTTGTTGAGTGAAAAAAGGGAGGGAGGGTGGGGGGCACATAAAAAAGGATACAGAGCAAGAAGAGGAGAGAGAGAGGAAATGTTTCTTTGCATTATACTCAATATGTGATCTTCATGAGGGAGGGTGTCAGTAAATTCCTTGTCTGCACCTAAGGGGCGGCACTTCTTTCTGGTTGGAATTTGAGGGACATAGCCAAAGGTTCTCTGTTTTGACCCTTGTGCTTTGCCCCCCTCACTGCCCGCCCCACTAGCCCCCCTCCCCCCAGATTCCAGGGCCCGGGGCAGAGACTGGTAGTGCTTAGTCCATCAGCGGCTGAAACATGATATCAAGAGAGCCCGCTAAGCTCCTCTTTTATAGTACCAAGTCAGGTCAGGCTGTTTACATCCTTTATTTATTGTTCTGCCACTTCCCCCTCTTTACCCTCAGAAACCACAAATACAGAAAATCAGATCTCTTCTCCACATTATCAAATGAAAAGCATCACTACAATAATAAAAGTATAACTGATGGAGCTTCGAGTCACAGTGTCATCGCTTTGTGTTGGCGGGTGAAAAGGGAAAGGCGAGCACAGTGATCACAGTGACAAAGTTGCTGCCACTGGTTCAAAGGTAGAGCATATACAAGGCTGTGTGTGTGTGTGTGTGTGTGTGTGTGTGTGTGTGTGTGTGTGTGTGTGTGTGTGTGTGTGTGTGTGTGTGTGTGTGTGTGTTTTTAGTACAAGCTAACACATACTCTGGATACATTCAATCTATAGGCTCCATTGAATTCCCCCCTTGACTGTAGCCTGGAGGGAGCTCAGTCAAGGGTTTTTGATTCATGAGCTGTGAGGCCTGGTGTGCTGCTTTCAGTGACGTGACATTCGGAGCAGTCATTTCTGTTTGTTCAGGTATCAGGGTTCATATGAAAAGTATTACCTGTCACATTCCCTTTTGACCCTGGATGGTCATAAAAACTAAGAGAAAAGGAATGAGCCTCAGTGAATATTACCAGGATATATGAATTGAACAATATGTTTATGATATGATAGATCACATAAGTCATTTTCTCCTATTTGCATTGAATTTAGAATTGAGTTGGTCATGCCGCTGCATTTGCAAACTCTTGTGCTCATACATACCTTCACTCAGCCATCTACATGTAAATAAAGGTGCAGGTAGATTTAGTAAAAGGGTCCACAAACTTTAAAACTGTCTTATAGTGAAAATAAAAAGGAATTAGGAACTGTTATGAAAAAGAGAGTGACACAATCATAGTTAATGTAAATGTACATGTTTGAATGGACAGGGCTCATGGTTGCCGCTCTGGTTTTAGAGTCAGAGTGTGATATAGCCACAGTTTGCATTAACTTTTTTAGTGAAGAATGAGCCTAGTTTTTTTTTCTTAGCATAGCTTGGTTATTGCAATGTGACAGTGGGGAGAGATGACATAAAATGATGGAGAGATAGAGAGAGGGTCAACAGAGGTTCGCATCCATGTTACAGTTCAACACCTTACTCACCAAGCCACATGGTTACCTCTATATACAGCTGCTTTATTTCAGGAAGAAGTCAACTTCACTGGATTTGTTTTTTCTGGAGCTTTATAGTTTGGCCACATAAACTTAATAAATTCCATCTGCTGAGAAAAGGAGATGAAAAAGCCAGTAAGCGGACCTTGAGTTCGTTTTTTATTAACAAGCAGTGGCCCCCTGGTGTGTCAGAGATTACATATTAATGCTGTTCTTGTTCAATCCCACAAAATACGATAGAAAATAACAAAGTTTTAGATTTAGTAGTGCAAATTGTATATCTAATAATGCAGAAGACATCCAGATTTGTATTTATTTATTGCAAGTTCCTTAAATAATGTTAATTGATTCAAAAAGTGTGTTCATTGCTGATAGAGAAAGTTGGTCAAGTGCAAGAATATGAATCAGTTATGGGATGATGCTCTGTAATGGCTTGTGTTGGAGTATTTCTCTCAGTGTTGTCATTATTTACAGCGATTCGATTAAAAGGTGGAACAAACGCATACTTCAGACATGGGAATGTAAATATTTCAACATTCTTAAAGCTACTTAAGGGGAAATACAAGTGAAAAATGTATGTTGAAGGGTTTGTTTGATCCAGACTGAACATTCATGTGTGTGTGTGTGTGTGTCCTCAGGTGTGATGTGCGAAGCGGAGCTCTCCTTCACGCTGGAGCCCAGCGACATCATCGCAGTACAGGAGCAGCCCCTCATGCTCCACTGCCAGGTGGACGGCATCCCCCCAATTACGACACAGTGGAGGCACAACGGCCTTCTTCTAACTCAGGACCGGCATCACACCACCTTCATCAACGGCTCACTCCTGATCGGCCACTTCCAGAAGACCAAGTCTGACGGCTCATCTGACGAGGGCGACTACGAGTGCATGGCCCAGAATTCTTTTGGGCTGGTGGTGAGCCGCAAGGCCCGAGTTCAGGCAGCCAGTAAGTCTCTTCTTTGGTCTTTGGTTTGTGTTTTCTTTTCTGAGAAGGTTTCTGTTCACATGTCCTCACTGTAAACCTAATTGGGTTCATATAAGTACATTCTTTTCAAGTTTAGTTAATCACCCTATACTGTATCCCCACTAACATGGTTGCCATGGTTATGCCCTTTTTATTTTTACCGTTATTAGATGTTATCTTTCGATTTTGACTTTATCACCCTTAATGACCTTATCTTGAAATACCAACATATTCATTTGTCTGGGCCAGATTGTGTTTTACCTTATGTCAAGAAATCATGATACATTCAATACATTTATTTTTTTGATTAATCTTTATCCTCCACAAATGTGAACAGGGTAATTGAAATATCGCCTTAAGTAATCTCGTTCCAGTCCGTCGGGGTATCGCTGTGCATGTAAATGTGATTAATATATGTGTGGAGTCATTTGAATATTTTAATATCTTTCTTTGAGTTTAAAGAACTTTCTGATGCTCATCTACAGTCCTGCTTAGAAATGCTAGCCTTTGAGTTTAGCATTAACAAGCGCTCATGCTGGGAGTCTCCATGCTGCCTTGTGTGTTAGTGTAATAAGCTTGAAGCAACCCAGCAGCCCGCTCCGTGTTTAAGGCATCAAGATCAATTTTGTCTGGCTTGAGCACCCAATCTCTTATTTGAAGTCAGATCAGAAGTTCTAAAGTTCCCATCATTTTTGCTGTGGTTTATTTACAACAGTTTTATCATATCATAGTGAGACTTTTCCTCCCGTCTCATCTCTCTCACACACTTAAAGTGCACGTCTCAACTTACTTTCAATCCAAGGTATCCAGGCATTGCATGTTGCACATTCCTCAGTGGACACGCTGAGGTGATGCAACAGGGACTTCGGTGACACTGTACCGTTCCACACTGTGCTGAGTTATGACTTTTTAAAGCCTCTGTTATGTATATACTTTAACACAGAGATGGACAAAGGCTCACGGAAGCCTGTTGATTCCTGGGCTATGTGTAGACAGCGCACTGCTGTGCTGTTGTGACCAATACAGCTTTTCCCCTCAGTGGGATGGGGGGGGGGGCAGTAAGCACGGTCGTCTCACTGGCTGAAGGCACAAGTCACTTCATCTCAGTGCCCAGCGCTGTCAAACACATCCAACCTTTTAAGGCCTCGACATGGAGTTATTCTTTTCAAAGGTCACGTTGGAGCTGCAATTTTTACCGCTTCTTTTTCTATTCTGAAATGTCAGCAACATGGCCGCCCCGTTTTTTTTTATATTTCTCACAATCATTTTGCTAAAGTGGAAAAAGAGCATGAGGAAAATCCATAGATTAATGAAAACAAGGTTTATCATAAATCCCCAAACAGGATGCACGGAGAAAGCAATAGAATGAACCAGGTGATATTTACTGCAGCATTGTATGGTTATTAGTTATTTAAAGCTTTCATATGTGGTGGCATTTACATGTTATTCACTTTATCATCTGGCATTGTGAATTCTGTAATCAAAAATTCTGAATCAGAATGATAATCAGTTTGATTACCAGACAGTTGTTGAAATTTGTTTAAATGGTTGTAAATTAATAATCACATAATTTCAATGTGTTACAGTGTAATGTCAAATTATAAATTATATATCATATTCAGCATTTTATAAATTCAAGAGATGAGTACCATTTGAGAATTAAAGAATTATGCAAGTGCAGAGCAATCGTCCATCTGTCTAAGAGAAATTGAATATGGATTTAATGAATGAACCTGACTTTGACCACTAGCAAAGCGCAATTATTCTGTTCTGGGCTTTGCTCTCCTGCAGACCTTCCCAGCTTTTCCTTTTGACTTGTATTGATTAGTCGGGGGGGGGGGCTGAAGGATTACAGAAAGTCACATTCTGACCCCTGACATCTGACCTTTTGGGGTCTGTTAAACAGTCTTTTGGCAAGGCGTTGCATGAGTAATGGCTCTCAACTCCTTAATGGAGTGTAGTTTTATCAAGGCAGCAAGAAGCAAGAAACCATCACTGTGGGAAAAATCCTCCAGAGACTTGAAAGGTCCAAAGCGCCTCGAAAGATAAAAATGTCTCCCTGTATATTGTCACCCTCTTACCCATCTTTGCCCATTACCCATCAAGGCACCTCTTGTGTTGTCCTGTTGTTTAAGCTTCAATCTATTAGACTGTTACATAATCGATCTTTTAAGGTGCATATGTAACATCTCTGCATTACAATGTGTAAAAGCAACTCGAGCTATGATATTAAGTTTATTTTTTTTACTTTATTCCAGATGTTTCAAGTAATTTTAAAACCTAGATAAACCTGTAATTGTGATAAAGGTAGGTAGTCTGTTCCTTATGGTCGCTTCTCAATGGCATCATATCCCCTTTGTGCATGTGGCAGTGCTCAGACGTGGTCGAACTTGCCTTTTATATAGTTTAAAAGACACATACTTGGTCATTTTAACTATAAATTTCAACCACATGAAGGAGTCATTGAACGTGGATCATTAGAAAGATAAGCAGAGAAAAGGTTAGTGGTAGCTTGGCTTTGTACGAGATGTCCTGTGCCCACTGAACAGCTTCAGAAAAAATTGTGAATCTGTTTTATTCAGTGTTATATACCAGATTTAATCAAATGCTTTATGTGTTTTGAAAAGGAGCTGATCTCTATGGATAATTTTGCTCTTGAACAATTAACACTGATGTAATGGTAACCAGGGAAAGCTGCCTGCAGTGGTGGTGAAATCTAATGCATGTCATTGTTTTGATGGAGAGACCCCTAGTGGCGGAAAACTGTATTTTGTCCCTTTAATATAAGGTCTTGAGCTTAATACATCAGGGATCTATATTTTAGAAGGCTTTGGACAATCACTTGTCCTTTTCTTCTTCTCCAAGCCCATCAGGGTTCTGCATTGTGCTATTAAGGACTAAGTGTTTTCTTTTAGTTTTTGAAGAGAAATGGCTCAAAACAAGTGAAATGCTCTCCTTACAAAGCTCAGTGACTAGTGTTTGTTTCTTTTTCTGTCCCCTGTGTTTGTAGAGGTCGATGCTCTCTTTGTGATTTTTAGGTAATTTGCTGTGTTATAGTCCCTCTTACAACAGAGCCCTGACTTGTACCACTGTGATGCAATGGGTGGTGTGATTACTGAAGCCTCTTTATAGCCCTCCCAGTGGATAAAGCCGCCACCGAACCCTCCACACTACCTCCCTCCATAAATTTCACTTTTTATTTGCTTGACAACCATTTGTGTGAGCTCACTGTCGGGGGCTAGTGTAGGACGGACTCCCCATCGCCCCTCTAAATCGGCAGTTGGTCCAGGAAACACTTTTTTCCTCCAAAATGTTATCTCTTTGATGGTCGGTTTTCTCTCTCTCCGTCTCTCTCCCTCTTTCCTCACTTTCTCTAGGACCTCCTCATTAGCTTAGGTTCAGGAAGCTTTTCATCATGTGGCTGAATGACAAGCCTGATACAGTGGACCCAGCTAGTGTTCCTGCCCCTCCCCCACAGCACACCCGTGTCACCAGGCAACACACCACAAAAGGCCCCCGTTACAAAATAGCTGTTAGGATCAATTGAAATGACTTGCTTTTGTCTGTTTGTCTGGAATTAATTGGAAAGAGTTGAAGCTTATTTAGGAAATAATTTATTTTTTTCCCCAGGCCCATTCATATGGGGAGATTGTAATTGACCTCAGGGACTATCCGAAAAGATTTGCAAACACAATATGAAGTGAGCAGAGAAAAGGCAAACTGTGCAGTGCAAACATGAGGAGGAGGAAAACACAAATAGCACAAAATGCAGTAAATGAACATATAATAACTCCATTATTACAGGTATGTGCACTTAATTGTATTGATTGCCTCACTGTTGATATAGAGCCCTTTAAATCTGAAATTGTCATGTTAAATTGCACTGTTGTTATAATGTTAGGCTTCTGAATGAGACCTAAATGAAAAAGAACCAAGGGGGCCATAAAGGATGAAATAGGAGGAGACATAGGATGCCTGTAAAAGTGTCTCAGTTTATGCCCATACCTCTCATTTGTGTGAATTTAACTCCTCCCAGGGGTGTAAATGTAAAGACATGTGATGTCAACCAGGCAGAGTCAGATGTGCAGCCGGGGCAAAAGATGCAAAGTTGCAACATGCAACTTTTTAAAAGCTGCGTGGATGCTTTGCCACTAGCAGCTCAGCCTGAGACAGCGCTTAGTGAGAGTGATTTATGGGTAGCTGTTAGTTTACCTGCGAGTGTTTGTATGCGTGCATGCGCGTGCGCTTGCAGGGTCGACGGTAGCTCTCCATCACCCTCCGACCTTCCTGTTCCCACCCCTTTCATGGCCTCCCGCCTGAGTGAATGCTGAAGCTCCATCCCTGCATCTCCTTGTAGCTTCCTTTGTCTGCGGACCAAACCCCGCCCTCGGTCCATCCCCCTCCCACCCTTGTCCTTCTCTGCTCACTTGCCACGAAGCAAGTCATCTCCCTGTCATAAAGATCAGCCAACTAAATGCCATGTTCGATCTTCTTCTGACATTGGAACATGAAGCCTCTTACTGTTTTCTTTCAATCCTTGCAAAATCAAAATTAGCTCATGCAGAAACCACGTGTTTGACTCTTGATGTTATTGTTTTGCTGTACTCCTCTTGCTGATATCATTTCTCTCATGGATATTCTTGCCTTGAAAACATCACATTGTCGTAGCATGTGTGGACATGGCCTCATGTCTGCTGTTTACCTTTCTTTGGGCAGGTATTTGGGCTGATGTTAAACCCCAGTGTTCCCCCTTGCTGTGTGGTCAGTGCCCCTCCATCTGTCGGAAGGATTGTGGAAGAAAAGCCTTTTTTTCCTCCTCTTTTTTTCGCTGACCTCTGCTTTGTATTTACACTGGAAACTGGTTTATTACTGTACACCTGCAGAATGAATGCTCAGATCTCATTGCTTGATTATACTCGCTCCATTTTAGCTGATTTAGCATTGTGAAGAGATTTCATTACTTGTTTGCAAAATGACCTGCTTTCTGGGATTGGTTCAAAGTACGGCAGATCCTCTCTAATAGCATTAATGGTTACATACAAGCAAAGGCAAGGGTACAAAATCCAATCGTGTGGTCGTCCTCCAATAAGATGACACCCCCCGACTCACTCCCCGTCTTGTCTATCAAGATGATGTTTGTCCTCTGTGGCTTGTTTTTTTCTTTTTTCAGGAAGCTGAATAAACAGCAATACAAAATGTCCCTAATGATAACTCTGGATATTTACATTCATACGTTTGTCCCTCTCCCCACGGAAAAAATAAGGGAGGCGGAATCTCATTTTTTTGAAGATGACACATCATTGACCTTGAAGGTGTAAAAAAATCCCCAATGGATCCCATACTTCCCATAGTCTACCATTTTGTCTTAGTTTACTGTATGTCCAGGTTTCCAAACCAATTTAGAAAGGTTAAACCGCGACAGTTAATAACAAATCAATTACATTTCACATTCATTACTATTCTTATTTCATACAGTATTGATAATGCTGCAAGGTTGGAAATAAAAAAAGGACATGAACCCTATCTTGTTTTGCAGAACGATCAGTTGCACTGCCTCTATCCTCGTTTGTCAAGAATCAGTGGCAAAACAACAACACAATGGTTACAAATGTGCTTAAGGGATTTCAGCCATGCACAGAGCACAGTCAGGAGGGCTATAACAATCCTCTATTAGAGGGGAGCTGCTTCATTATATGAGGGATGAGCTACGGGTGGAGCAGAATGTCTGCTCTAAAAATACCTGCCTGGGTAAACATCACTTAGGAAATCAAGCCTTTAAACAGGGTAGTGATACTGAAGAATGGTCACACAGTATTGGACTTATCTTATCCCTCCATGTGCATGTCTCCATGATTGAAATGTTTTTGTCCAATTTATTAATTTTCTTTGAGTGATATAATAACAAATGACAAGAAAACCTAGGCACGTGATACCCATAGGTCCATTAAACTCTATGTGCCAATTTCATATACACAGAAAACACATGGGCCAAGTTTAGGTTTTAACCAAGGACAAATTTAAGTTGAATAATCAACCCACAGAAGCATAAAGGGAAACAAAGTAGAGGTTAGAACATAACAAACAACAGAATTGATCACAGCTGGATTTAGTTGGAGAATAAAATATATGAAATATATGAGTAGTATTTCTAAAGTGAAAAGTATAAGGGACCCAGAGTTGAACCATATGAGGAGCACCAAATGGAATGATGGCTGTTATTGGCCTTAGATTAATTTAAATTAGAGTTAAATTGATGTATGAATTATCACTTGATTATCACTTCTCAGAACACTTCTCAGAACTGCTAAAATATTGTTTGAAAATGATGGACAAAATTATTTTGTTTGCTTTTCAGTTTCTGCTTATTTTTATTTATATAGAATTTGGCCTAAGTTCCAAGAATTTGTATAACTATCTGGGGAAGATCTGTGTCTTCTCCCTTTACCTGACCTACCATTTCCTTCTTTAAGAGTGCAATACAGTAAAAGTTACACTCGTACTTGTTTATTTCCTTTTTAATTATACTATGAATATTTATTCAGCCATGTAAACTACTTTAAAATGTGCAGGTAGAAAACACGATGTTAACACATCTGGTGCAGCTGTAAACAGACACATTCACATCCCACACACTCCACAGGTCAAAAAATAGAAATGTGCAATTCGGATTGATGAAAAGGTGGGAAAGTAAAAAAAAAAGACTAAAATAAATTATGGTACAAAGTGAGCAAAGATTCTTTAAACATCAACCTTCTGGCTTGCTGTCTTTTTTTAATGGTTTAATTAATTCAAACATCTTATTCTTCATTTTAATGGCGCTCCTCATGTATTTAACAGACCTATTAAGTTCTTACCCAGAACAACTTAAAATGCAAGAGCAAACTTTGACCTTGTCATCGGGACGCTGCCTCCTCCCACTGTGCCAGCTGTTCTCATCAGCTGTGTACACTGATCACCCAGATAATGCCCATTCAGATAAAGTCATACAAAGCCGTGTGGAGTTAGGAAAAAAACATACTTGGATTACGTGGAGTCATATTTAAGTTTGAGTGAATCATTTAAAGAAATTGCATGTCAGCGCGTAGGGATTCTGTGAGTGATTCTGCACGTGCAACTGACTGCGCCCGTGCTCGTGTGTGGGACTCTGTTAAAGAAGTCCCTGTTGGTCTCCGGATGTCTCTGGGCAACCCTCCCTATTCTCCAACAAACAAATGAAAAGGGGGCCTAAAATTCCTCCTGCCTGCTTTTAAGGCTCACAGGAGGAATTCCTAAGTAATAGAGGTGAAAGGTGAAAGGAGAGAGAGCAGACGCTGGGCCAAAGGTTGGACCAGGCAGACCAGTCCCAAAGTGCTGCTTTGTGATATATAAACACAGCAATCCTGTATTCCTTTCACCATCTTAACTTCACCTTGACCTTTTGGAAGAGTTTTCCAATTTTACTCCTCCAGAGCGAGGTGGTATTTTGGTTGGTCCATTCATCTTACTTTACCCATTATCATCATCAGAATGAGAACAAGGTGTAGCTGAAGGTTAGGCAACAGGGATTTATTAATTCAGTAGAGGGTTCTCCTAAGGATAGAGGCAGGACAATATGTGGGTCTGTGCTGAGCGTGTACGTTGGTGTTCCTGTGATTCCAGGCTTCACTAGAGGCTCGGTTAGCTCTCGCTACTGCCCCGTCACCGCGCTTCACTACACTTAACAGAGCCTTTATGGGCAGATTGTGCAGTTAAAAGCCTTTACAAGGTCTGCACCATCCACTAATAAAAAAGCACAAAAACTCCCTCTTCCTGTCTTCTACCTTGGCAGACATTTTGGTTTTGGTAATCGTGTTGATGACAGACAGGAGCTGAAGCCAGTTGTGGATATAAGTAGTTAAGATATAAAGGACATGATATTGCATTCTACTAACGATATCGCGCTCTTTGTTGTCCACACACACAAGGCCCCTCAGTCCAGTTTTCACTTTTTTCAAGCAGAGATCAGGAAATCTTTCTGTGGTGGCCAATAAAGAGTTGGAGACAAAGAGCAGTCAGTGATGGGCAGGCAGCAGCTCTCCTCTGGGCCTCTGCCACCTCTCCCCTCTTTAGCCTGTGTGAGTGTGTGTGTTTGCATGTGTTGGGGTACCTCTCGGAGCAGGGCAGCACCTATTGTTAGTTGTGAAATACAGGGCAGTGGAGTGGCTGGGAACAGGCAGAGGCTGTGGAGATGTGCCGCCTCTGGTGGCTCCGCTTTGTGACGGTGGCCTGAGTGTTTGTTCTCCTGACCAACTCGACTAGCTGTGGCTGGGTCCCCCCCTTTTGTCGCCGCTGACTCTGGGTGGGTGTGTTTCCCCTTGAAACCACCCTCCCCCTCTCCTCTCTCTGTTTCAGCATTGACTTAGAAATGGAGGGGTCAGAGGTTATGAGGGGCTGGACGAGGGAGAGGGGGGTTTATCTGGGAAAATGTGACCTTTTTGTGTGCACTAGGGCAGAATACCCCTCCCCTTCTTTTTTTATTCTCCTCCCATTACGTTTCCCCTCCTCCAACGCTCAGCCTCCAGCTCAATCCCCAGTGGGAACCCATCCCCCTGTCGGATGGCCGTGGGGCAGTGGCAGTGACCTTGGCTTTGGCAGTGAAATAAGGTGTCCCGAACCTGTCACTGCATCGCAGCTCTAACCTTGCCCTTTCCCCAAACAAGCAACGCAGCAGCCTGGAAGAACAAGAGCAGAATAAGCGTATTCTCACTCACT
Organism: Hippoglossus stenolepis; assembly: GCF_022539355.2. Lineage (NCBI taxonomy): Eukaryota > Metazoa > Chordata > Actinopteri > Pleuronectiformes > Pleuronectidae > Hippoglossus > Hippoglossus stenolepis. The sequence continues at coordinate 12,145,020 of NC_061483.1, forward strand.
CAGAAAGGACATTATTTGTCTCTGTCATGTGTTTTCTGCTTTTCCACAAAGGCTAAACAATAGGTCTCTGAGAACAAAAGTCAGTTCTACATAAAATTAGACTTCTTTACTTCTGTTGCTGCTGTTATGTCCAGATGGGTTTCAAGACAGGACTTGATGATCGGTTTTGGAGTTGGTGAAAGGAAGAAACATTTCACTTGCTTCACAGAGGTATAATGATAAGGCTCTGCATTAAAGCTATCATTTATTCATTTTTGTGGCTGCACACAGCAACACGCGAAGTGGAGTTTCCAGCTTGAGACTTATTTTTCAATTTTGACAGAGGCCAACTCGTATTTGTGCGGAGGGAATAATGAGGGAGGGTGAGTGTGAGACTATGAAAGCTTGTGGGAAGAAATTATTGAATAGGTTTAGTCCCCCTCTCTCCCTCTCCCTCTCTCTCTCTCGTCCTATCTCTCTCTCTATCTCTCTGCATTGCAGTTGTCTTTTCTATCACATCCTGAAATAAGGGATTTACTTTGAAAACATGAACTCTTTGGGATCAGCACTGAAAATATAAAAACAACCTCTTTACCCTCCTCTCTCCATGGCTGTGGCACATGGGCAGAGCTCCAGAAGTGTTTGGGGTTAGAATACTGTCCCACACTCCGCTGTGTGTGTGTGTGTGTCTGTGTGTGGAGTCAGTCACCAGGAATAAAATGAATTCCACAGGAACAAATTAGAAGTGTTGTTGCTGGCAGAGGATGAAAGACATCTGGGGTGACCAGGTTTTGTTAGCATGTATCACCTTTGGGAATTTGTAAAATGTACAGTTCATGGGGCGGACATGACCACTCATTATTACAAATTATGACATTCAGTGTTAGAAATTTACAGTGTGGGAATTAAGGAAGAAAATGTTCATTGCTGTGACTTGGAGAGACTTTATCAACAGCATATAACAGACAAAAAGCCAGGTTTTACAATATTCTCTGTTAGGATTCTTAAGTTTTTGGTCCTATGCCTTGGTAATCTGTTCATGTTTGGGGGCTGTTGGTTGGACAAAATAACACTTTTGAAGATTTTCAATTTGGGCTTCAGTAGATTGTGATCAGTATTTTCTCTGACTATTACAAAGCAAACTTGAGTTGATTTACCAACAAAATCATCTTTACATACACCAATGATAATGGCAGTGGAGCGCATACCTCAGCCAAGGCCCAACAGTCCCCTCTAGATCTGGATTTTTATTTGGATCTGCACCAAATTGCACACACTTATAAATATCAGTCTGATATTTGTCCGAGATCCATGCACAATTATTCGAGAAATCAATATAAATAAAAAATAAATTTCCTTTCATGCAATGTTAAAGAAAGTGAAATCCGGAACAAACTTTAATGGGTTCTATCTTGGGTCGTGCCCCACCCTCCACAAAATGTCATGGAAATCATTGGTGTAGTTTTTGTGTTATCCGGCAGACTAACAAACAAACAAATACAGAAGAAAAACACTACTACTAGTACAACTACTACTATGTGATACTACAATGTATGATATATAGTAATAATCACTTTATTGACAACATATTGCAAAAGTGTACATTTTATCTCGATGTAGAAGTGTAGGTGACTAAGCAGCATTAATTTGACTTGTCCGAGTGGCAGAGAAAGTAGGCCACAGCAAAAACAAGATTCTGAAGGAGGCAGGGGGAGATGAAAGTGGAGAGGTAGGGAGTAAAATAGATGGAGCATGTGTCGGTGGTCTCAAATGATCTCTGGGCCCCTCTGGCTCTGGAGGCTGGACCTTGAACCAGGAAGGAACATTCCATTCCGATGCTGTGCCGTGACCTCCTGACCCCGGCAGCTTTGTTTCAAGGGCAGCTTTTGGATAGGCAGCAGGATGCAAAGCAACAGCGGCAAACTTAGCTTGAAGAAGCACGCCTCTGCCGTTAGAACATGCCGGAAAACTGCTCCCCTGACCCCAGACTCGTAAATCATCACTGTAACGTGCACATTACCTACACTTAACATCAAATAAATGCACTGACATGGACATGTGCACACTCTGGCTCAGGCTCACGGTCAGTGACTGTACATACCTGGACCTGCTCCTTGTAAAAAAACAGCAGCTAATGCACCGTGTGCTTTCCTGCAACACAAGATATGTTACTGAGGCCTGAAAGTACAACTGAAACATTTAATTTACTTCCCACCTTAAGTGATATGTTAGCAAATGGAGGCTCCATTAAAGTAGATGTATCAAATGGCTTTTCAGCGGACGAGGTGTGTTTGTTTTATAATCATATAAAGAATTTGTACCATCCACTCATCTGGAGTCTTCAATCACGTTTATAGACGTACCTCTGCTTCTTTTTTTTCTCTTTAAAGAAGTGGTTTCGTGTCATGTGTTAGTGAGTCGTAAGGCAGATCAATTCATTGCCTCAGCGTGAAGAGATGAAACATGATGCTAGTAGCCCTCTCCATTTGCCAGCATAGGCATTATTTCTGAGTGGGAAGACAGTTTTAGAGGGTTAGCTGGCTGATGGCAGGCTGGAAGAGCCTGTGATATGTGCTTATGTCTGACAGCTTATGGTGGTGCTCCTCCCATCCACTGCAGGGAAAAGAGGAGAACGTGTCAGTCAAGGGAGAGAGGCAGCTCTACAGGCTGCTCGTCTGCTCTTTGTCAACCTCTCTGTTTTGAGGACATTATTATGACAAGTGATTGGACACTTTTCAAGCAAAAAATGTCAAATATGTTTCGGCTCCAACGTGAGGAGTTGCTACTTTTCTTTGCTGTACATAGGAAACTGAAAATCTTTGATGAACATTAGGTTTTCTGATATTTTTAAGGCAAGGCAATTAACTGAGAAAATAGATAATCAAAATAATCTGAAAAAAATGAAATCACCAAAAATTAATATGTTGAGCTGCTTGAAAACCACAGCTTATTAGCCAATTAATTGATAATCCTGAATAATTGACATTCATTTGATTTACAGTAAAGAATCACTATAAAGAGAAATCCTACATTTTATCAGTGTTCATAAACCCTCGCCTTCAGATAGAAAAAAAAAATGTTTCTCTCAATTTATGTAAATCCAGAGCTGTTCTTTGTTTACTCAAATCCTGTAAATGGTATTTCATTATCTGATTGTACAGATACACTGTCGTAACAAATACAGTATCTGCAGTCTTTGTTTGCACATACACTGTAGGTAGAGGCAGAGACAAAGGGCTTTCATTCCTCACCCGCTGTCTTGTAACACTAAGTGGTTATGATAGGGCCTGCACTTGCCTCTCTTCATATCCTCCTCCTCTCTCTCCCTCTTGCTCTGCTCCTCTTCCTCTTTGGTTATTTTTCCTGGTGAATTGGTGTGAGCTAGACGGTAGGCGTGGCACATGTGTGTACAAAAGGAGCTGGGGGTTACTGACTGCATATTAGCATGTATTTGTCAGGATTGGCCGGTGGGTACAGGGATGAACGAGGGGGGCGGGAGGGGTCCTTGGATCAGCAAGGGGCAGTAATATCCCTGGTGACCGCAGTCAGCTGGCAGCCTGAAAGGATGGAGATAAATAAGAAAAGAAAAGAATGGGCAGTCTGACTTTGAGTTTCCCGCTGTCTCGACAGAAGGATGCTGTGGTGACAATGTCCTGACGTCACAAAACGAGGCAACAGCTATTTTTTCCCATGCATTAACGGCTGCTGCCCTCTTTGTCAATGTCTGAAAAGCCCCAGGCTCTTCAACAGCTTCCTCACTAGTCCTCAGCACGTCTGTTTAAATGTACACAAATGTGTGTCTGTGTCGTCGCTGCCACAAAGTGCATGCGGCGGTTGAGCAAAGTAACTCCCGCAGCATCTTAGCTCCCAGTAACTGATCTTGTGTTTACAGTATGAGCATCTTGAGGTTTGCCTCTTCCTGTCTGGCCCAGACTTTCCCATCAAATAAGAAGGAGATGATTTACCAAATGAAAGGTTTTGTTTACGAAGCATTGTTCGATTTTTATGGTCTTCCTCATTCCCATTCCTTGTGTCTTCGAAATAATCGCTGTAGATCATCCTTTGCTACGTTGCAGACCCATTGCCCCCCACTTGCACATCTCTCTCTCTTTGCCATACACGTGATGGCACTGTGTTTCCCGGGATTGTGATTAATGGCCACAATTCAGCCTGAAAAATTCCCTTGAGTGAGTGCCAGTTGGCTTACACAGAGAAGAAACTCATTACTGCTGTCAGTTGAGCTGACAGAGCATGGGAGGGTGTGGGCGATCGTGCGTGTGCGTGTGTGTGTGTGTGTGTGTGTGTGTGTGTGTGTGTGTGTGTGTGTGTGTGTGTGTGTGTGTGTGTGGGCATGCGAGAGTGGGGGGAGCAACTCGTTTTTGTGCATGTCAGTGAGTGCAGGCATGTCTGTCCACCTTTGCCGTAAAAGAAGCCATCATGCGTGAATAAGTGTGTCCACATGTTTTAAGCTGAGTGTAAAAGTGACAGTGTCCCAGGGCTCGTATCCTAGTAACATGGATAATTTCTCAGAAATGAACGAGCCTGATTCCATCAGCACCCTGCACACAGGAACAGTCCAACTTAAGCTTTTAATGGGTAACCTGTGTGCTCCATGGTGCTCTGTTACCACACTCATTCTCCTTTACTGCGTCTTACATATGTTTGGAACATAAGGCTTCTTGTTTGTTTGTAACTATGCATTCCTATTCTACATTCATAGATAAACTCTTATCTGTTGTGAGGCAAATATGGCAGCTAGTGGGGATATTACTCTTCTTAATAGTCCTCGGTTACAGCCAATTCTTGTTAAATTAATGTAAAACACAGTAATTACCTGTCCGGTCTTATTAAACGTCATGTGGCAGTGAGAATATAAAGCAAGGAGGAGGAAAAAAAAGTGAAAGAGAAAAGGCAGAAAAGAAAATGAGAGTAGGCCTGCATAATGTGGATAAGCAGAGAAGTGTGTCATCCACTGAGAGATTGGTATCTACATTCACTGACACCCCAGATGCTGCCAAAATGAAGATTTGAGGACATGCACGTATACGATGTATATACATATGGAAATTAGCTCCATTTGTGGTGCCGCCGTTTGCTTTGCTGCTTAGATTGAAGAGGCTGGACCGGGAGAGAAATCTAATTATTTTTGGTCAACACAGAATCTCCCGTGAAATGTCTGTAATATTTGAATTGCAGATGTGCGATTTACATGACTACATATAATATGCTTGTGCCCAGTGTGTTCAGGTACTTTAGATCACTATTGTGAGGCGTGCAGGAGTTGGGCCGCCTCCAGCTGACACCACAAAGATGAAAGTTTTGCAAATAATGATGACAGCTATAGAACGAGTGCAATTATTTTATTGTTCCTTGTAAAACTGTTATTGCAAATGCAGTATGTAAAACATTTGAAAGGACCTTCAAGGACTCAGAAAGACTTCATTACTAATGCAGAGCTGTTATTGTAGAACCACTTTACCTTCCAGTTTGTCCTCATTTGAGACAGATAAAAGTCTTTGTAATATTTGGCACAGTTGGGTAGTTATAGTACATGGCTGTGATATTATCGCATGCACATGCGGGTTACATGTTGGGTGGAAAGACATTTGTGGGTCAGATCTTAATACAGAATATACAAAAATTATATAATAAAATATACTGATTTGGTAAAAAGGATTTGGATCGGCACCAAAATTTGATGGGGTCTTCCCTAACCCGTACCACATCCTTCCACCAAGTTTCATGAAAATCCATTTAGCTGTTTTTGTGTAATGCTGCTTACAACCAAACAAACGGACAGGGGGGGGGACATAACTTCTTTTACTGAAACATAACACAAAGGTAACAATGAGAATAGTCGAGGACGACTAATGATTTCTGGCGTTGCACTCGGTCCTTCCATATTCTTCTAAAACTGAAAGGAAATCAGTTAACGACATCTAGCATAGATGATTTCAAAATAATAATGGGACATGAGAGAGTTGTATTAAATAGACAGCTTGCAGTTGTCACTTCTGTTTTGATGGATTTGTTTATGTGAATTTTTGACAGGACTGTATTTTTGGATGCTGTGATGTGAGGATTTGGAAATCAGCAGGGACGCTAAGACACAGATGAATGCCCAATGGGAACCACGCAGCTGAGGCACAGTGGGCCTCCCTCTTACAACTACCAGGGGCTTCTCTTGTGTGTGTGTGTGTGCCTGTGTGCATGTGTGTGTGTGCGTGTGGGGGGGGGGATGAGTGACGAAGGGCTGAGATTTACACAGCCGTTCCAGCCATTTGGGGTAGCCCTGTTTTCAGGGTGCTGTGAGATGCAGTGGAGCGCATGGGCTGGTCCCGCCCTGTGCCTTTCAGATGTCCCGTGGGAGTGCCAGATGTGGGGTCATCCATCTACCCCTGGTTCAGACAAGTCCCTCTCAAAGTCACTGTCAGTTGCATACTTAACACTGCAAGCTAGACTCTGAGAAAGGAACACACACACACAAACATATCTCAACAGTTGTTCTCTAATGAGGGGGAAGTAACGAGCGTTAGACTGAGGAGAATTGTGTTGCCAAATGTCCGTCCAGGTTGTTATTCAGAGCCACTGCTGTCTGCAGGCCTCGCTTATTTCTGCCTTCACAAAACAAGAGGCGGAGACGAGCCAAAGAGGAATTTAATGGCATTACCATTTGAATACAAAGGGCATTTTAACCCAGATGTCTCTAAACGTTTTAAAATATTTCACTCTCTCCAACAACAAGGAACGACAAGACAAGACTGGGAAGAAGCAGGTGTGGATTTGTGCTGTTTTTCTGGAGTGTACAGTGAAGGAGCCGAGTGAGAGGCAGCACATAACTCAAATGGACATGACCTCATATATGCTGCTAGGATGATGAGAGAGGCATCTCATTTTAATTCTAAAGCAGGCAGATGCATGCTGAGGTATTGGTGATATTAATTAGATATGTGGCCTCTGGGCAAGCACAGAATGGCATTGTGAAGGCAGAGCCTCTTCCCATCAGCAATCAAGTGTGAACAAGAACAGTGGCAACTACAGAGTTGACTGATAAATCATATTTTCATGACCACTGCGATATGGATATGTGCAATAAACACACAATTGCAAAACACTGGCAGAAATGCGATGGAACAGAATATTTTATTTATATGTGTCATGCATTCAAACATGATGAGAGAAAGGCGAAGCGCCCGAGCCAACGGAGCTAGAAAAAAACTGATGTAAGTTCTTTATCATGTTTTGGCATCGAGCTGCAGCCTCTTCCTGTGAAATTTGTTTGCAAGACTACAACAACTATGCTTGTACCACTGTAAGTGTAATCAAAACATTTGCCAAAAGCCAGTAAGAGTCTTTTATCACTCCACCTGTTCAATCTTTAAACATGTAGTAAAGTGATATTTTCAAGGGCTCTCATCCGACACGGTATTTTTTACACAACCACAGCAGGCGTGTTTAATTAATAAAGAACTGTTGCAACCGAGATAAAAGGAAAGTTATCGATCTTTGAATTTGTCAAAGTGATAACTACAGGCTGAGAACACGCTATGTTTTAATGTCAGGAATATTATTAAGATTATTGACATTTTACATTTACTTCCAGAGAGATGGGATAGTTTGTGACTTTGCTGCTGTAAACGTTAGAAACTAAATTATTAAGAAGATAATTAGATACTGTATTGATAAAATAAGTTGAATATAATGTTATATGGCTGCACCCTGATCACTGCAACCTCAACACAAGCCCTCCAGAAGCTAACCCTGTATTCCCAAACTTCTCAGATGGAGCACAGGATACAGGAAAGCATGGGTCATGCTATCGCACCATTAGGCTAATCAGATGAAGCCCCACCTGGCTGTCGGCTCCCATCATATTGATTGGTGTCAATTTGATGGTGACTGTGAGCTCACCTCGCTGAGGAAGACACAGGAACTCAATCTAGTCTGAACCAAAATAACAAGTGTGAAAGGTGCCTCGGACTACGGTCCAAAACAATGGAGCAAAATGTATCCTGACCAGAAGCTGTGGACTCGGTCTGGATTTTGGACTTTCAGACCTATTGCAGGAAGTTAAGACAGCATTTTTTTTTGGGGGGGGGGGGGGCAGAGGCCAGCGGAAAACTGGCTAGCTCAACATGGGCATCTCTCTGGGGCCATCCCACATGCAGTGTCCCCAATAAGGTGGTAATTTGGCAGAGGGACAAACAAAGGAAGCGGGCAAGTTAGGAGGAGATCGAATTCTTTCGAGTGGAGGATTCCAGGCTCCAGTTATAGGAGAGTACCTCTTTGTGTCTTAGTTTTTCTGGTCTTGTTGTGTTTTTTTTAAACCAGAGCTAAGCAGAGTTGCATCCCCAGTGTACAACCAGGGAACAGAAATAGAAAAGTGTAGGCTGCATATTGATTTAGGGGAGTTGTATTACTTTCTTAAACCTAATAAGTTGTATTCAATAGCTCGACAGAATAGCTAGTGTGAAATAATTAAATAAATAACCTTGTCTCTTAAATCAGCTCACACCAGTTGTCTGTCTGCGTCTTTCACCAGACATGTGGTCACATCTCGCTCTTGCATTAAACTTTTAGGTGATGAGGATGGAAAAGAACACGAAACATATGTGTGGCTCTGTATGTTTGCCAGTGTAGCGATGTAGCCGCCTGTGGGTGTACTGTATGTCTGAGAGGATGCACAGTACACACACGATGACACCCCCATGAGATGCCAGACTGGACGTCTCGGCATAAGAAAGCGTGGGCCCTTCTGCATGTTAAAGAGAAAGGCATCTGTATTGCAGAGAGAACTAGACAGCGTGATGGGCAGCGTGAAGTAAACACTATCAGAGAAAGTCTCGGTGAGGTTTTTGAACACATTTGAGCCGTCTCTCTGATTATCATGACAGATTGTTTGAAGTTGTTTAATGAGTATGCAGTTTTACGCCCAGTTAGTCCTCAAATGCAACATCTCTTTTTGTTCCCACACATCAAATCCATTCTTTGTTGCTTGTGAGTCTCTGCCTGAACAAACACTTTTTCTTTATTTGATAAATAGGAAACAATATCAAGAAGTTGGACACACTAGCAGTTATTTTCAAATCCGTGGCACTGGTTATTTTAACCTTGCCTTCTCTGTTGTCCTCCCCCAGCCTCTTACTCTCTCTTTTGTGTGTCGCTTGTCTTTAATCTTACCCACGCCATGACTGGGAATCATTTAAATAATCCCTTAATTTTGAGCATCTGTTGTGCTGTAATGGGTCTCTCTTTAATTAGGGTCTGCATGTTGAAGTGAGGGTAGAAGGCTTAGTACAAAGATTGGGGGGTACCGGGTAAGGCCAGGAGCACAGGGACGCTGGGGGGGGGGGTGGGAGGAGCGGAGGCCGGATGATTGGGGTGAGGTGGTGGAGGGGCCATAGGTGGCGCAGTAGTTAGGGGTGTAGCGAAGGTACAGGCACAGAGCAGGGCACCATGGGAGGCCAAGGCTTTGTCCCTGGAGTGTAGAGGTTAGAAGGGGCGGAGGGGGGGGAAGCAACTAGTCAGCAAGCAATGTGCCTTTCCCATCACACTGTCTTTGTGCAATAAAAAGCTTCTATCTTATATCAATTACAGCTGATGCAGAGCAAGTAACCAATTTTGTATTCCAGTATGAGGTTTCTAATTATGTGATGAAACAAGAAATAAAAAACAAAGTGGCTTCATCATATTTGCTGTTTGGAGGAGCAAATATTAAAAAATCCTTGTAACACTGCACAGTTCATAATAGTAATGAGAGTCTTAATTTCCATAATCACTTTGCATTAATTTTGAAACTGAATAAAAGGAATATCCCAAAGACCAGGTTGAAATAAGCAAATCTCTCATTTTTTCCAACTGAGTGTTCAAAACCTGAAGAGATTTAGTTTAATGTCATAGTAGACAAAGAAAATCCATCATTTTGGATCTGGAACCAGTGAATTTTTGTCATTTTTGTTAAAAAAAATGATTGATTCGATTATCAAAGTAATTCATCATTAATGTCACATCAATTGATTTGATTGAGTAATTGTTTCAGGTCTGATCCAGTAAACAACATGCATCCCTGAAAGTAAACACAAGGTTTAAATGTTTTGGCAAAACTACAATTCAAACGCCACTTACTTGCTGCTTTCATCAGCAGATTTGTTAGAACCCTTGTCAGAGAACTGTTGATGTTCAAGCTGTCATGATTTTGAGCACCTCTACATGTTATATATACGAAGGTTGTTGTCATTACAAAACCATGAGACAGATTGCATTACAATGTACAAGGGGTTTCCTATTTTTCTGGTCACCCAGCATGTCTCCTCCTAATTTCCTCGGTTAAGCGTAGAAGAAATGTTAAGCATATTTGTGAGTGATAACTATTGTAGCATTGCAGCTCCCTCCACCTCCTACAGGGAGCCTTAATAGCAGCCATCAATCTTACTATATTTAACTTAGTCCACACAAGCTCCACAGTATTGATCAACACAACAGGCTAAGGACAAACCCAGGGCTGGGAAGTCTAATGCCAACAAGCCTGCAGCACAAGCAGAAAAGGCAATTAAATTCCAGTCAAAACTGTTTTGTCATGTGAGATTGAAAGTAAGAAAATCTGTCGTGTTGCGGTGTGAATATAGGAAATCAAACAGGGGAGAATCAGAGAAGACAAGTAAAGGAAAGCCAGTATAACCATGAAAAGAAAAACGACGTCGGTAATGGAAGTGGACAGAATGTATTTCTCCTTGTGTTGACATTTAGCTGATCCACGTTTCCTCTGAAATATGGAGGACCTCAAGTGTCAAGGAAATAGTAATAAATAATTGTATTAAATATTTAATTGTACGATAAAAAGTGGCACTAATAAAGTAGTTAACACATTTATTCATTAATCAATACACAAATATACCAAACTGATTTATTATGTGACATTTTTTAATCTTCTTTCAATTTTCTTCTTCTTGTACATTTCCTATTTGCTATTCTATTTGCTGTCACTTAGCTTCTCTTTTAGCCTCACTATTTAGGGTTAACAGTTTGGGCCTAGCATTGATAAAAGGATATAAAACAATGTAAATCAGCCATGGGATGTAACAATCTCTCTGATTGGTGATAGAACCCCAAGTACCTCATAACTATCAGACTACCTGATTCAAATCTATATTATTGATTCTGTTTGTGACGCCAATTATTTCTATATTAAATGCGATTTCATTATTCTGTTGCCATATTTTAAGTGCTTTACTCTTATTTGAAATTAATGACACTTGTGGTCTTTCATAATGATTTGCCATTTATTGCAACCAAAATGAAAACAATCTCTTTAGGGTGTGATTGTGTTGACAGACTGTGACTCATGCTATTCCCTAAGAGTCTTCTCAAATCCCCTCTCTATACTTTAAGCACTACACAATATTGTACTCAATATTTAGTCAGCTGTGCTAGCAGCCTGGCTTTAGAAGTGGCTGTGTAGTTTAGTGGGTTTGTTCGTCCATATCTCAACAACTGAATGAAACTTTGCACAGACGTCCATGCTTCTTAAAAGGATGATTGTAATGGTCCACTGACTTTTTCTCTGGCATCATCATGAGGTTATGTGTGTATCTGTTTTTACCGAATTTATCTCAACAGCTACTGGTTGGGTCACGGTGTAATTTGGAACACACGTCCATGTCCCCACAGGATGTTGTAATAAATGTGATTATTACTTGACATTTTATCTAGCACAATAATTTTATTAAATTCCCATCAGCCTCAGGTGACGTGGCTGAAGACTCTTCGCTCTTCTATCATGTCCTTATTGTTTTTTTTTAACATGTCCTTATTAATTTGTATTGAAGGATATTAAAGACAAATGCTAATTGTAAAGGTAAAGTTTTCTCTGGATCACCTTGTTGGTAAAGAGGAAATGTTGATCATATGCCAGATTATACAAAGCAGGCGCAAGGTGTGACAGGACATAACTGAATCGTAACAAGGCAACGTGCATCCGAGGGCCGACTGTTCAAATCATATTACAGGTTGGAGAGCTTTTAATACAAATAATCAATAGGCCTGATGTTCCTGAGGCCCTCTGTCCACATGTACAGTACATCTGCCACCTGGGACCAGGCGGTAGATGGTGCAGGTCAGCTGATGCTTTTGCTCATGCAGGTACTGACAGAGGAAGGTGTTGATGTGTAAACGCATTAAAGGAAGATAATGAATGAGTGTCAGAGGAAGACAGAGTATGACTTACGTACGTGCAGCCCTTCCTTTCATAGGTGATAAGCATCACGCACCACAAACCAACAGATTGATCACAGGAGTGCCCACGCTTGGGCGCAGGGTGGTGGAGGAGGAAGATGGGGAGGGGGGCTTGTGGGGCAGGGAGCCAATAAAATATCACATCTGCATTAAAATGCCATCTCTAGGGTCTCAGTGCTGGGCTTGCTATTTCAAGGATGCCTATTTAAAGGCTGTTGAAGTGTGCGCTCTCCACGCTGGAATAGCACTGTACACCATCTCCATTATTTATGTGCCTCATCTCTATTTTACTGGTTTACCACAGTGGGGGTGGAGTGGGTATGGCAGTCATCACCCTTGGTTGAACAATGAACATGTGCCTAATGATGTCATAGGCTTGAGAGGCCTGCTGGGGGTGGGGCGAGGGGTGCGATGAAGAGCTGAGGGGACCATTGAAGAGTACATGGGGCGGTGGCGTTGGGACTGGAGGTAAGGCTATAGGTGTGAGTGAGGGTGATGACATTACAACACGAGGGTTCACTCAAGCTTTGCGCCATAGCTGCAGGTTTGGATGGACGCTGTAGGATATGTGTCCCTCTGCCTGCATCATTACCTCTGTCATATCGATGAATCATCCCCTGCACAGGAAAACAACCACGAGTCTGTATCAAAAACATGGAAATGTCTGAGCAGATATGGTCACTGCAGTATAGTTGTGACACAACAGCAATTTGGACTTTTAAGCACCTCGTTAATTATTCACAGTTGAGTTTGTGTGTGTGTCGGATTGATCATTACTTTGGGACCATTTGGAAAACTGTTATTTCAGCAAGGACTCATTCAGATAATCTCCATTTATTTTTCTATTTCTTTCTGCCAAGGAGGTTATGTTTACATCAGCGTGTGTTTGTTTGTTATTAAGCAGCATCATACAAAAACTATACTGGACTGATTACAGTGAAACTTAGATGGATGTGGTATGCGTCAGGGAAGAATCCATTTAACTTTGGAGCAGATCTGTATCAGGGGGCGGACCCAGGAATTCTAATTCCCTTTCTTATAAATTGCGGGATAGGATGATGCAACATTTCCGTAGATTTTTAGAAAATTATGTGAAAATCTTGATGTTGGAGCTATTTTTTGTTTGCAATATTGAGTAAAAAAACACATAACATTCTAGTTTTACATCTGAGATTCTCACTTGCTTTAATTTTCATTGTACATGACCAGAGGCTTTGGACTTGAAGGATGAGACAATTCATCAATATTGACTGCCCTTTGCGCTTATTGGCTCTCAAACCCAATAATCATTATTAGTATATCTGCACTTACATTCATATTTCATCCTTTGTGTAACTACGTGTGCAGTCCCAGGAAGAAAAAGGCTCATGTGACACTTCAACCTTTAAAATAACCTTTTTTCATGTTAATTTCTACCTGGTTTGGAAATATTTGGTTGTATATTGTGAAGCGCACAGCAGGGAACTTGTTGGCTATTGTCAGATGACCAGAGTTTTGACAAGACCGGATTTACTGCCGAGCTACCTATCTAAATCACCACGCTTCACATTTCCTGTCTGTGACCTTCATTCATATCACTCACTCACTCATTCTTCTTTTGTGGTTGTCATGAGGGGCCGTCAAACATATGTCCAACGAGCAATCTCCTCCCCATGCACTTGTGGATGGATTTCTTTTTAGAATAAACCCCCGACCATTCTCTCCCTCATTACTGTAATTAGACCTGCTCCATTTAAGCCAGCAGCGACATGCTGGTAGTGGACAGTGTTTAATCATGTGAGTATCTGTCAACACTTCGAAAAGGAAGAATGAGTAACAGGTCCGATGCTGCTGCTGCTGCTGCTGCTGCTGCTGCTGCTGCTGCTGGAGATGAGTGAGAGCGCCTCGGTGCCTCGAATGTGTGTGTGTCTGTCTTTTCCTACAGCGAGGCCGATCAATATTGTGTGTTTCTGTCGAAGCAGCTCTTTGCATGTGTTTATATTTAAATGCTTTAGCTGAGCTACATCACTTTAGATTGACTCTGGAACCTCTCCAACAATAACTTCCGACAATAATAGATTACGAATGGCTGTTTTCCTTTATATCCGGCAGGAATGGTTAGCAAGTTTGTTTTGCCTCCGTCTGTTTATGTAAACTTATTGTGATTTTTTTCCAATTGTGTCTGATCCCGCTAGTGTGTTGATGGTCGCAGGGCTGTGGGCCTCTCGGAGAATTCATGTTTTATGCATGAGGGCCAAGGGTGGGGCCCGTTAGGGGGGCTGTGTCGGCGGACACACTCCAGCAGCCGGATCAGTGGACACCATGACTACTTGGCAAAGATGCACAAGAAAGATCCAATAGGCACTGGTCCTCTTTTGTTCGTCAGTACAGCACAGACAGCTATGTGCACGCATGCCTGTATCTTCATTTGAGACTTTGTTCCAAGACCGTGAGCTTCCCTGACCGTCAGCCCTTGTTTTCTGTGTGCTGTGGTCTGAAGGATTGTCTAGCTGTTTTCACCATATCCAACCTCCCTGTATCAGCAGCGTCAGTGGCTTCAGGGCTTTCACTCTGTGCTGCACCCATGCCAGCCTCTGCCCGAGCACCGCATTACAGCTCGCCAAGACGGACAGTATTGCTGATTGCCTTTGTCAACACTCTGTCTAGGAAGGGGAGTGAGAAGCCATAAAAGTGTTCTTATGGGCCAATATTCTGTCACTGGATATATACAATAATTTGATACTTCTGACAAGTTTGCAATGACTTCCAGTGTTTTACAACTTTAGTAAACTGAAATGAAAGAGAAGAATGTGTTAGGGCTTGCAGTTCACTGTGCTTAAGAGGAAACCGTTTTCTAAAGAGCATGTAAAGAGCTGTATCTGTACTATAACAGGGGGTTCGGTGATAAAATACTACTGATGTTCTCTGTGGCATCCAGACCATCTACGCTTTACAGTGAAGTTGGCCTAAAACGTTTTATGGCCAGGAGGTTGTGTGTCCCAGGTGGAAAAATTGCAGTTGGGCCCTTGAGATAAGCACTTAAGCTGAATTACACCAGTGAGAGGGACAGCTGTTTAAGTGTTGCCTTGTAGTATAGAGGCAAAATAAAAAAATATGAGCCTGAGAAATCTGTCGGGATGAGTAACAGTCAGGTTTTCTCTGTGTTTTTATAATCCTGAAAAAAAAACCCGTAGAGAACCCATAAGCTTACAGGGAGATTGCAGTCGCTACTGGGAGAATACTAAATTAGCATGTTTAATTTTTCATCAGAGCTCCATACATCCATTCAAAGATCTAAGGTCAAGTCGTGTTAGAGAATGCCACACTTCTCATTAAGCTGTGAAATGGAATAATCACAGCGTTGGACCACTGATGTAGCCACATAATGCCCCTCAGATGAAGTCTCTCTCTCAATTTCCTGTCCACTATAAGACTGTGTGTGTCTTATTTACATTTAAATACAGATACAGTTTTTTAAGCTGCAATGTCAGCCCTGTGCAACAGGATAAAACTAGAAAGGCACTCAGAATCCCCCTTATGACACTACTACAAAATCTAGATCCAGATGTTTATTTGCATCTGTACCAAATTGCACATATTCATAAATATCAGTTCCCTAAACATCAAAATGTAATAAATCTGTGAAGATTCCCAGTCATCCAGGTCATGGTATCTTTAGAACCGCTGAAGATACCAAATTCAATGGGCTCTTTCCTTCCACCAAGTTTTCTGGGAATATGTCCAGTAATTTTGACCTAATCCTGCCAACTAACAGACAACAGACGAATAAACAAATGCAGATGAAAACATAACCTCCTTGGTGGAGGAAATAAACAGGAATGACATGTCGGTGTGGACAATTCAAAGCAGAAATTGTGGAATTAGTCAACTATATTCACAGTGTAAAATGCAGTACAGCCAGCTTTCTGCTGGGAATCAATCCCACTCACTAAACATAAGAAGTAGGGAAGTAAGAAGGCATTAGTGGAAACACAAACAGACAATAACCTGCCATGTTCCAGGCGTAAAAGCCTCCTTGGTATAGTGCTGCTTACCACTCACTCATCCTGTAAGTAAGGAATTAATGCAGGCTACAGGATGGGAAGAGCAGGAGGTTATGAAATAATAAGAGGTCCGTCCCTCTTGTTATGCTAACAGTGTTCAGATAAGTCCCCCTTCGTCTAAGTTAATTATGGTTGACATTTAAATGAGTACACTTGTGTTGAAGAAGGTGGGAGAACTGCGAAAGCGGAGGGCCTCTCTCTAATTGAGTTTGTTGCTGGCTCCACCTTCGATGACGCCTTTGTTCTGCAGGGAGTAGATATGTGAGGTGCAGCTGAATGAGGCTCTCTGTTGGACTATTGATACTGGCTTTGCTATATGGTGTGTGTGTGTGTGTGTGTGTGTGTGTGTGTGTGTGTGTGTGTGTGTGTGTGTGTGTGTGTGTGTGTGTGTGTGTGTGTGTGTGTGTGTGTGTGTTAGTTACCCTGCGTGTGTGTGTACGTGTTGCCTTTGTCGTTGTTAGCATGAATGTTTTAAAATGTGCCTGACCTACATACTAAATGTTAACATATGGCAGGAAATCCATACGCAGGCCCCGTGTATGTAACGATCACCTTCAGCACCTGAGGACTGCAGCTCATGTACAACTACTGTACATGCGTTGAATGCAGCTATTGACCTGTGGTGCAACAGCAGTAGCAGCAATGTTCTGCAGTGAAATTTTTAGAGCTGTTGTTTGAGGTTTTTACATTACCCCAAACTTTCAATGAATGGCACTCAGTAAAGCGTATACCTCCACCAAGACCCAGCAGTCCCCTTAAATTCAATAAAGCTGCATCTAATTTCACACACACAT
Organism: Hippoglossus stenolepis; assembly: GCF_022539355.2. Taxonomy (NCBI): domain Eukaryota; kingdom Metazoa; phylum Chordata; class Actinopteri; order Pleuronectiformes; family Pleuronectidae; genus Hippoglossus; species Hippoglossus stenolepis. Next base: position 12,162,067 of record NC_061483.1, read on the forward strand.
AGATCTCTAAATGTGCCGGATTATTTTATTATTCCCTGGGAAAACTGTAAAAATGTTGAAAAATGCCCAATCAATGCTAAAGAAAGTGAAAAAAAGATCCTGAACTGTCCTATTAATAAAGGCTCAATGACAAAAAGTCCCTCTAAAAAAAAATACAAAGTTTCACTGTCTGTGCTTTCCTTTGTCTTATTTCATTATTGATATCAGAAAAAAACTAACTATAACTCCCAGTTTCCCTCTGTGACCAAGAAACCAAGGTCTTAAACTGCTAAGACCTCTGTCTACAGTGTAGATTAGTGCACTTGATATTTAAGGACACTCTGTATTAAATATTCTGAAATTAACATGAAAACATTTATTTTGAGGAACAGCCACGGGAAATAGTTTCAGAAAATATTTGATCCAGCAACGTTTTCCTTTAAAACAGTAACTTTATAGCTGGCAGTATTATTCTCTTTGTGTAAACTCGGTGCTGTGGTGAGTAAAGAGTTTCCTCTTTTTGTTGAGCGCTGTTAAAAAACCCTGCTTGTGTGTCCCTGAGTACAACAGTTCTACATTGTGCTCAGTCCTTTTCTTTCAACTAGTCAGTCTTCACACCCTGGAGATCGTCATCCCTTTGCTTGAGTTTTTTTTCTATACTACGTGTTAATTAACATATGTAAATGACATTAGCACCTCACACAGTGTTACTGTTGAGATGAGATGTTATACCAGAGAACATGAACTCAGGAGAATGGTACATACTTTGCCCGGTATATAAATATAATCGTATATATGTATACATAATTTACTACATATTTATAGCTTGAGCATGTACACTGTATACCGGTACAGAAATACTTATCTCCTGCACACAGGCAGGCTTGTTGCTCTGTAGTTGCCTTGCTGTATTTTGATGTTATAGCCTTACATCCCCTCTCTCTCTCTCGCTCTCTCTTTCCCTCTACAGCCATGGCAGACTTCCACGTCCAGCCAGAGTCGGTTCACGCTGAGGACTCTGGCGTGGCTCGATTCCAGTGTCAGATCCGTGGTCTGCCAGAGCCCGTCATCAGCTGGGAAAAAGACAACCGCCCGGTGGACACCAAGGACGAAAGGTTGGACCGAACCACAGCTCAACCTCACGCTTATTAGAAATGTACCAGGTCTCATTGTGTTTATCTTTTTCTTCTGTCTCGTAGATACACTCTGCTGCCGACAGGTGTTCTGCAGATCACTGGGGTGACAGAGGAGGACAGTGGACGGTTCTGCTGTGTGGCCCACAACAGTGCCGGAGTCAAACACAGCACTGAGGCAATCCTCACAGTTTCAGGTTGTTATATTTATTGAATTTCACAACTACCTCCCATGTGCAGACTGCTTTTTGTCACATGGAAGCAAGCATAACACACCCTCGCTGTAGATAAACTTTTAAATCTGTGTTGTGTGACGCTCTTTGTTCTCCCCATCACTGCTTGAAAACAACCATTGCATTATCAGCTGTTTATCTATCCAGCATATTTCCAAACCCATTGTTTCTCTGCCTGATCCAAGAGATACAGCATATCGAGCTAATGCACTCCAGAGAAATCCAATTAAAGGATGCCATCCATCATGCTCATTCCCATCTTCTGCTTCCCTCTCCCCTCTTTTTCTTCCAGGCTCCCAGTCATCTGTCTACAAAGAGCCCATGATCCTGGTTGGACCAGAAAACCTCACCCTCACTGTTCACCAAACCGCCATCTTGGAGTGCATTGCAACAGGATACCCTCGGCCCATCGTGTCTTGGAGCAGACTAGGTGAGAAACATTTCCTGATCAGTTCAAAGACGAGGCCCCTGGAGGGTGCATCTATGTAGTTTAGATTATTCGGTTTGTGTGTGTGCATTTGTGCATGTGTGTGTGTGCATTCATACATACTCAGTGTTTTGTGTGAGCCCTATGTGCTTTGTGTTTTCATGTGTTTGTATGTTTTCCACAACACAGCTTTGATCCTTTCTGTATTGTTTAATGTATATGTGCGCCCAGAATACATCTGATACAGCAGGGTATTGTGTATACATGCAGGCAATGGGATTCAACATTAGGCCTTAGGGCTAAACATTACCTTCGACTCTGTGTTGATAAATGCACACTTCATTTCCTCATGAAGTTGAACCTGCTGCACCGGAGAGCCTCTGATTAATTGCTATGAGGTGCTGAGACAGATACGATTAGTTTCCCCCTTCCGTCACGTGCATTTTTTCTTGACTATCAGTCAAAGTCTGTTGTGTCCAATTCTTCAATTTGGTATCTGTTTTCTTTACCTATTATCCAATCTGATTTGCTATTTGAAATGTAAATTGCCGCCCCTCCCAAGCAGTCGGGCATAATCAGATTTAGGGTATTGCCTTACACAATATCGCTAGAATGAAATGCTAACACGATGGGATTTGTATGTATTAGATTACGGCAGGGAGGCTGGGATAAGACGCATAATGAATCTGATAGTTTCACATCAGTCACTCCTTAATGCTTGAGTTTGTTTGCTGCTATTCATTGCGCAGCTCCACAGCTTGCTGGCTTGTTGTCTTTCTTCTCTGACTAACTTAATTAGTGCCTGACGAAGCTGATGGAGGGGGCAAGCGAGAGGGAGAAAGAAATATAGTTGAAAAAGGCTAAATAAAGAGAACAAGTCGGTCTTTGTTGAGACAAAAGATCGCTGGACTGTTACTTCTCAGTCCAGTGAGTCTGTTAGTGGTAATGGGAAAAATGCCGAAAGAGCAATAAAACATCATGATGACGGATTCTGACAAAAAACACTTGGTGAGCAATTTGGAGTGATTTATCTCATCTCCATTATTTGTCGTGATTAATCGCGAATATTGTCCTCTCCATCACAACAATTGCATCTTGTCTAAATAGAGCGTGTACAATGTGCCAGAGTTTTTAACTGATCCTTCTGATTACACAGTGTAAATTAAACATTGAATTATATTTAAATCCAAGATGCACCCAAAGAGATCCCCACCTAAAAATACACTGTTGAGTAGCGACCATATGGTTTGTATTTCTGGCTGCAGCTCCTGCCTCTGCATATGTCCAGCATGGACGGTACCCATCTCCCTGCCTCCCTGCCCTGGCCTTTTAACACATCAAGCCTGGACCATACCGCAGATGGAAGATGTTGAGGGTTAAGGGCAGAGGATGTCACACCATGTCAAAGCCCTATGAGACAAATTGTGATTTGTGAATATGGGCTATACAAATAAAATTTGATTGATTGATTGATTGGAAGTCATAGATGGGAGTTAAATGCCCCCGTGGCCCCAAAGCTAATATCAGACAGAGGCTGAAGTCAGTGCTGGAGTTGAAACTGCAGATAGGGAGCACAGGAAAGTGTGAGTTTATCATGTAAGTACAGCTAGAGCAGAGAGGAGGCAGCTATGGATTGTGTAAGGAGATAGGAGATTAGAAGTCGCAGTTAGAGTTTCTGGTCCCCTGTGGCGGCAGGAACATCTCCTGTGTAACCGTTTAACAGCGAATGTGCTGCACTACAAGGCTTTGTCAGACAAAAGGCACAAAGCTTAGATTGACTGACCCTCCATTAGAGAATGAGAACATATAATACAAACTTTTAATCACTGTAAAACCTTAGAAAACCTTTTCTAAACTCTCATAACAATATCACTTTTACAACCATCACAAGCTCCAGATAAAGACGACAAACCCAGTGGCCTCTCTCTCTTTCTTACCTCTGTGTCTGTTCTGGCGGCTTCATCACAAGAAATTACAATTCTGTGAAATGCACACTTTACTGTGAAAGCTGCATCCTTGACCTCTGGGAGGTCCAGAAATAGCTCTACCTCAAGGAGCTTTTGACCGTAAATGTGCAATATATTTAGTCAGTCTCTCTTGATGGCAATTTCAAGCCCACTCAGATCTTTACTGTAGTGTGACCCCCACCTAACAGGTACTGTACACTTGCACAGCCAGGCTTTTTCTTGTTGTCTTGTATAAATTCTTCTTCTCTCTCCCTCTCTTTTCCCTGACCAGACGGCCGTCCCATCGGCGTGGAGGGGATCCAGGTGCTCGGCACAGGGAATCTGATGATCTCAGACGTCGGCGTGCAGCACTCAGGGGTTTATGTGTGTGCCGCTAACAAACCAGGGACTCGTGTTCGGAGGACTGCTCAGGGACGACTGGTGGTCCAAGGTGAGTTCTGGATGAAAGCAATGTGCCATTTTCAGAAGATAAGAAAGGGCTTGTGGAGGGAAACTCGAAGCCCATGAATGCAGCTGTGGTGCAAGTGATAAGGTGAATCTTGTCAGTTCTGTGGGTGGACCTCTGTGCAGGCAACACAAATACAAACCCAGTCCATACCTCCCTGGGGACCCAAGTAATGGTCTGCTAAGGGTCCCTCAGGCTACATCAACCCGTGAGCCATGTGAACTATTTTCACTTATAAAATAGTATTTATACTGTGGCTTTGCTGAACACGTGATGGTTATTATTTATTTCACCATTTTGTACAGTTTGTCAGACTAAACAACATTGTTTAGTTTAATATTTAATGAATAGTCATTGTCAACCCAGTGCTTTCATGGTTTGGCAGTATAAGATATAACAGTATATACAGAATATATAAATATAATAAATGCCTTAAATGTTTTTTCCAACACCGCTGTCTGTGTGTTTAAAGATGCTGTGAAACGAATTACATAACTTTCTTGTAAATAATTTAGGTAACGTAAATCATCCGTCAAAAAGACTAAAGACCTAGAGGTGATCGTTAATTCACATGACCTGACAGCTTCACATGTTACCAGTGACAGCCAGGTAGCGATGAAAATACAAACAATCAAATCGATTCATTAACACCATCCATCAAGCTTTTACTATCAGCAAAATCACAGCATGAAAAACAAGACAAAATCTACAGTGTCACATGAAGAAGCAGCAAAGTCTGTAAACTCAGCTATTGTGGTCATTAAAATGCTGTTTAAGAGAAGAAGATGAATCAGGCAATATGATTTTGTGATTTTCTTCAGATCTGTGGAACTTGAATTGTTAGAAGACATAAAAATAAGAGAACTTATTCTAGACTGTAATTTTCTTGTTTTTATGTGGCCACTGCAAAGCAAATATCATCAAAAACTCTCATACCCTCATTTTTAAATTGACAAATTCTACAGTATTTTTATCGGCTTTTTGCTGTGGTAGTTATGAGTCTTTTGAACTCTCTGATGACACAATAATAATACAGAAGAAAACTGCTCACTGCCATGACAATTAGCAGCAAATTGCAGCTTTTGATCTTCATAACATGTTTGAGTTCAGTCTCACAGACCAAGAATACACACACCATATCTCCAATAAGTCCTTTTAGTTCCTCTTTATCTTCATTTATTTATTTTTCAAAGCCAAATCGCAGAGAAACCAAACAAACTCCATTAAAGATGTTGATGATTTTGTGGCAGCGACTAATGGAAAATAACCTCAATCATATTGTAACCCTGCCATGACGATACATTTATGATTTGTCAAAGCAACTCGGAAACACATTATCATTTTAATACTGTCCAGTGGGTTTTTAATGTAAGAGTGTAGGATATTCTTATACGTTTGGAAAAAAAGAGAAATGCAATTTTATTTAATCTAATATCTTCTGCAATGTTCAATACTTTATAAAATATACATTTATAGTTAATGTGCTGTAAAGTCCACAACTGGTGTCGTCCCTCTAGATTAGAGAGATGGATGGTTTTGACCAATGAGATGATGCCAGGTGTGGGTGGCCCTGCGCATTAATTGTCACCAAGCAGGAAACATCCAGGATCAGCCTCACTCACATATTGATCAGATGGACCACACTTTGCTTCAGCTCATAGCAGTATTGATCCAGATCAATATTTCATGTTATCTGCCTGTCAACTCTGAGACAAGCCCGCTACCCAAACAGGAACAAAGAAGATAACCCATAAATGCTCATTATATGTTTTTGGCCGTTTATCGATTTGTGGAAACAAAGATTTACCGTTAATTTCAAATAAATGTAAATTCGGTCTATTTTATTATTAGAAAAAAAACTGTAGATTTTATTGCATGTGCTTAAAGAATTGGTCTATTAGGGTGGTGTCAATAAGCCAGCTGACACCTCTGTGGACATGAGAGGGTGTCAAAGCAGACATGTCCAGCAATCAGGAGCTCCAATTTACTGCTTATGAAACCATCACTTATCTCACAAATGCACTGATACAGTTAATCAATTCGGTTCATTTTGGCTCCTTTGGGGTACAAACGTAGAGACACAAGAAACAAAGAAAGAAGGAGGAGAGTCAAAGTGTGTGTGTGTGAGCCAAATGGGGAAAAACAAGAGCAAGATGGATGGATGGTGCTGATGATATGACCCACACCCTTACAGGTACGAATCAATACCTTCCCGAGCTCCCTCTGACCTTCACCTTTGAGACGGCATTCAAAGAGAGAATAAAGCTGGGAGAGAGGGAGAGATAAATGAAAGGACAATCACAAGCTGTCAGCAGCCTCCTTTCAAACGCCTTACGTGTCCCTCATCTTTTCAAATGAGAGAATGGAAATGCTTTCATTGAAATAATGTCAGACAACATTTTGTCCACTGGGATGGGAACAAGCGGTATTGTCTGTGTAGCTTAATATATACACACAGATATAATTTATTCCTCTGTGCCATAAAGCTTCATTGTTGTCCGGCATTATTTGTTAATGCCATTCTCCGTCATTACGATGAATATGGACACTGCATTTTATTTTGAGTCAATCTCACATACATATACATATTAATCTACAGCTGAAAAAAGTCCCCCAGCAAGACCTCCGCCAAGGCCAGTCCCCTTAAATTCAATCAAGCTGGACCAAATTTCACACACTCATAGATTTCAGATTTTTTATCATCAAGATGATCCATTAATTGTTTCTGGAAAAACAGTGAAAATGTAAAAAAGCATCTGAAATGAGTTAATCACAGTGTTAAACCACTGATGTAGCCACAGATGTCAAAAATTAAATCTCTCTCTTTCACTGTCTGTGTATCTCTGTCTCATTTCATTGTCCTCTAAATGTGTCTTAGTGATATTTAAGTACAAAAAAAAAAACAGGTCCCTTATGGAACCACAAATAAAATATACTAAATCGGATTTTTTTGTTTGCATCAGTCTCTGACATCTGCCTGGTTTTCTTCATAAAGATTTTTGAATTATTCTCTGAAAAATCCACAAAAAGGATTCTAAACTCCCTACCGACCAATGTTAAAGACAGTGAACGAAAATCCCTTGATCTTCCCTGACCCGTACCACAAACCTCCACCAAGTTTCGTGAAAATCAGTTTAGTTATTTTTGAGAACTCTTACTCACAAACATACAAACAAACAGACAGGGGTGAAAACATAACCTCCCTGGCGGAGATACCATGTGCACAATCTGTTAAAGTTGCTATGTTAAGTATTTGCTTTTGGTACATAGCCAGCTCCCTTGCATTCAATTTGGTTATTAAGAACATGAGTCACTGATCCTGTTTTTTTATTTCTACTCCACTTGAGATTTTGTTTCCAAACTGTCACTCAAATCAGTCAAAACCTGTAATTTTACAATTTGATTTCTGTTGCTCTGTCCCACCAGGTAATGATGAGTAAAATGATTGGGACGGCAGGAGAGTAGAGCTTTCTTCTCTTTTACAACAGGCAATATGATATGCCCTGTTCTCCGGCTCACTATCCTCCAGTGATGACTCTGAGATATTATAATAACCATAACGTTTTTTTTATTGAGTTAATATGGTCATAAATACCTTTGGTTATCAAATCACTGAAAGCCGCCTGGACAATAATGAGTGCAGTGGAGATGGCGACGCCTGCCAGCTCGAATAAAAGCATGAACCCAGGAATCAAACTCCAGGGGACGTAACTGTAATTACTCTGCGAGAACCATTTCAAATGAATAGGTTATTACCACTGATTGACCATGGATTGAAACCAGAGGAAGGATACGATGAACCTGTAAACTGCAGCATTTTGTGTTCATGTGGATGTGTTGTTGTCAAGTTTTGCTGCTGCTGTTGTTGTTGTCATTCCTCCACATTTCTAGTCTTCTCTATCTCTTTTTATTTTCCTCGAATCTGCATTGACCTTGTGTCTTTTACATTCCTGCTAAATGACCCTGAATTATAGATAAGCAACAGAGTTTATATACATCTATTATTGTACTATTTCTGTACAATGAATAACCTTGCTACCTGGTGGGCTCTCATAGTTTTCTTTTCTAATTCTCACTCTCTCTTGGTTTTGTGTCTTTTCATCAACATCACTTTGTCCTTTAATAAAGACATGGTCATAGATCCCTTTTCTGTCACTGATATTTCTGGCACTCTCTTTGTATCTTGGGAACATCTTGTCTGAACCTCCGTTTTTCTGCTCTTTCAGCTCCAGCTGAGTTTGTTCAACTTCCTCAGTCCATTGCTCGTCCTGTCGGCACCACCGCCATCTTTACCTGCCAGGCGCAGGGCGAGCCTGAGCCCCAGCTCACCTGGCTGAAGAACGGGCAGATTCTGGAACCCGGGGCACACGTCAGACTCAGGAACAATAACAGGTAAGAAAGAAAACCTTTGCATTGTATGTGGAAATATATTTATAGAAGAATACCAACAAATCCATGGGTTGAACCTGTTGTTACTGTCAGAGAGTTCTGCCTGTGACCACGGTTTCTCTTTACTGAGGATTTTCTTTGGCATCATGTTGTGTACACTGTTTACATTTGCATCAATTGATTGTTCATGTATATATTCAGCCTGTACATAGGTTGGAGTCTCCTTACTAAGTGTGAGGAAAACTTGTAAAAGTTTTGAAAGTCCTAATTAATGTCTTAATTAATGTTCTAGAAGTCATTAACTAATACTTCACACATTATTTACAGAGAATCTGGATTTAATTACATTTCTTATAAATGTATTCACATGTATAACTATTCACTTTATTTCAATATTTGTTTACTAGAAAGTGTGAAAACGTAAATATTTACGTTATTTACCAAATATTAAGGATAATAACAACTCTGCGATCCCACAATATTTCAGATTCTTAGTTTATTCAGCATTTTTAAACAATTGAATGAATACGGTCATTAATTAAAACAAGTAAACCATTAATAAAGGGCAACTTATCAGAAAGTGGTATGATAATTATATTACTTTATTTTGAATCTGAAACTATTATAATTGGATTTATGTAGGACATCACTTAATTCAAACTAACACAACCCAACTCTCATGTCCGTCACTGGATCTTCTTAAGGTTGGACCAAGCTCTCTGAAGTCGTATAGATGTCACTATTAATCACTGCTCCCTTGATCTGATCATTAGCATCATCAAATGTTCTGTTTCCCTGCGTTTTCTTCTGCTTCTGACGCTGCAGCTGCTGTGCCTGCCAAGACATGAGCCTCAGTCTATTTGTACCTTTGTGTGTGAGCAGCGTATTGACTCGATGTTGGATTCTTTCCCGTGGCAGTCCCCCGGAATGCCACGAGCAGAATTACCGAGCAACCAGCTCAGTCAGTTACCATTCTCGGCACCGCACACTAGGAATGCTGCGTGTTGCATAAAATGTTTTATTGTACAGTACATCCTGTCTCACCCTGTATGTGGCGGTGCAGAAACATCTTAGCGATGATACAGTGTAGCGGATCACAAGTTAGACCTGCTTTTCTCCTCAAGGTTCCGGCTGATCCTGGCAGCTAACCAGCCATGTATGTTGTTATTACTCATAAAATAGAGTATTAAGTGCATATTTTAAATATGTACCAAAGAATCAATACTTGCACTCTGCTGCAGTGAGTGAAGGGAGCAGACACCTCCATCGCTCACATACACTGCTCCGTTCACACTTCGCATATACCAGTCTATATTAGTCAGAGAGATGGAGCGAGGGACTAACAACCGAGGAAGGAAGAGAGGGAGGAAACAAATGAGAGGCCAGACTTCAATGTAGGAAAAAAAAATGGCCGGATGGTCAAAGAGAAATGATGAGTTTGCAATAAGAACAAATGAGGAGCGAGAGAGAGATAAAGATAGAGCGGGTAGTCGGGGCATCACAGTGTTTCCATTTGCCACCATTAGTGTATGACCTGCTATAATATGGATCTCATGCATCACAAACTCTGCGCTGTGATTGGTTAAGGAGGCAGGCCTCAGCTTGAGATCTACCATTAGCTAATGAGCTCATAAACTCAGCTAGTTGACCAGGAAATGCAGAGAACGGGGCAGCTTGATGTCCATCTTAAGAATGTGAAATGTGGAGCTGAACTGTGTGATTTGTACATCGAGGACAATGTAATTAATTATCACCGTCGATATAATATTACAGATTAGTTATTATGAAAATCAGTCCTCTCCAGTGTTAATACATATCTGCTGTAAAATATGTTTGTGTAATCTTAATTACTTTGACAGATATCTTTCAGAGTAGCAGTAATTTCATTCTCTCACAACTAGAGATGGAAATAACTATTTTTTTCATCATTAATGAATCCACCAATAATTTCTGATTAATCAATTTGTTTTTAGAAAAGGGCTTAAAATTCACAAAACAATTCCCCGAAACCGGAGATGATAAGTTTTCGTCCATCCAAAAGTGCAAAAGCGAAAAGTGAAGTTATGAATATTCCAAAATATGGTTTATATAACCTCAGATAGTTTAATTATTTGTCAAGACCAATGGCATAACAGCTCCCTAAACGTATAGCCAAAGCATACAGGTCATAAACCCTACCTCCTCCATGTCAGTAGATGGGACCAGGGCAGAACTAAAAGTAATACTAAATAAATAATAATAATAAATAATAGTAATTATAAAGTTAAATACATTTTTTCTCAGAAATAGTTTCTGTCATTTTCGATTGTTCTTATCAGGCTAATATATGTTCAAGTGTTCATTTTTCGGATAACTTTTTCAGATAACTGGTTATTCTCGCGAGTGAGTAAGTAAAGTAAGTAGAATGAGATTTGATTAAAGCCCGTTAAGCCATGTTGTAGGAAAAGTAGTGAATGGAAATAAATTTAGATGGTATGAACCCAATTTACCTCCTGAACTGATCCAAAACAGAAGTAATGGTATATGCAAATGATATTCCACTCTAGGCAACACAATGACTTTGTTCTTATATGCAGTTATACACACAAGCACACACACACAAACACACACTATCTGATAGGGAAGCTTGGATATACTGCACAGTGAGTATAATATCCCCAACAGGGAGATTGTCATTTGTGTGTGTGTGTGTGTGTGTGTGTGTGTGTGTGTGTGTGTGTGTGTGTGTGTGTGTGTGTGTGTGTGTGTGTGTGTGTGTGTGTGTGAGCAGAGGTTTTTCCTCTCAGCTCGGCCCTCATGACCCTGACCTTCAAGAGCAAATCAGACAAGGGGAGAAAAGGGAATCGATTGTACATTTCATTCACACACACGCATGCACACACATTAATCAAAAGACAAGTGAGCCCATATGTGCGCAAATAGCCCAGTGGTGCATGCCATCATTCATTTTGTGCACACGCATAATCAAACTTGAAAATTCACAGTGTTGTTGTGTCTCCTCATCCGCACACACACATAAAACACACAGGGAGAAGACAAAGCTATTTGAAATATAATGTAAGATGACGAAGCTGCTTCTGTAAACAGATGTTGCTGCTCAGGGTGAAGTTGTGTGTTTCACAGATCTTGATACACACATCTGCACACACACACTCAGGCACACACACACACACACACACACACACATTTCGAGCATGATTGTAATCCCATTTATTATCAGCCTCTGCTGACCAGGCTCCTGTAAAACAGGCTATCGTGGCTATTTGAAGCCTCTTTGAGAGCTGTTGCTAATTATGTATAAGGACTCGCCTCACTCTTACGTCTTTAAAGCTTGGATGCGTAATCATCCAAGACATGGGAGCTGTGATCGCACATCACACGGTGTTATAAGCACGAGGTTGAAAGTCAGCCTGTTTTAAAAGCGATATTGTAGACGATGCTAAAGAAAATTAAATCCTTACTTGTGGTAAATGAAAGTATGAGAAAAGTGTAGTCTCTTTCTCTGTAAGAAAGTAAGAAAACTCAGGACAGGTTTACATTTGTGCGTAAAGAGTTAAATTTACAGGGCAAAGAAAAGAATGTGTTTCGAGTGTGTGTGTGTGAGCGCTGTGGTGTGTTTTATAATTAATGGCCGACATCTGAAGGAACAGGCTACCACATAAACCTGGACATTTCGTTGTAGAATTCTTTTCAAAGGCTCTTTTTCTTTTCTTCTTTTTTCTTCTTTTTTTTTGCCCCTGTCTTTCACCAAGACCTGGCTTTCTTGTTTGCAGCCCCTCTCTGTGCCCCACATCCCCCTTCCTGCCCCCATTACAGAGAGCTGGGGCCTGGGCATTGGCCTTGAACTCTGACCCTGCCTGTAATCAGTCATATCCCTGGGCCCTTCCCTCCTCTCAGGCCACAGACAGCTCGCTGCTCCTCCCCCTCCCCCTTCCCCACCTCTTCCTCCTTTTCTCTCTTTGTCCCCGTATTTTTTTTTTCTCCCCCTTTTCCCTCTCGCTGGATACAGAGCAGCCGCGCTGGCTTTTGATGGGGTGCTGTTCGGAGACAACAGAGAGTAAACACAGCCTCAGCAGCAGAACAACAGGCCCAAGGCCCCACTGTCAGCCACTCCCCTGGCCCATGGCCTTATCCATCAATCTGTGAAATGACCTTGAACTGATGAGTAAATAATGGTGTCAACCTGTCAGCACGGGACAGCTTGGCTTTGGAGCTCATGTGAGACGAGCTAACTCGGGCCATAGTCCTCCCAAAACACTCATTCAAACTTTCTGACCTTTTTTTCTCTCTTCACTCACTTCATGGATCTTTGGTGGCCCAGCTCTGCTGTTGCATATTAATGTACGGCATCAACCTATTTTAAAGCTCTACACCAAGATTGAAAAAAGTCTAAAAACTTGAGTAAAAATATGCCCAATAAATCTTTGATCTCCCTAGAAATAAGATGTTCGTCCAGACAAATTGCTCGATTTAAATAAAACTGGATAAAGATATTCTTTCTCCTCGATCCCAGTATTCCCCATCTGAATGCTGTAGTATCCATGGGCAAAATACTGAGCCCCAAATTGCCTCATAGAAAAAAGTGCTGCCCTTAAGATGAACTGTATGAATGAGTGTCTGAATGGGTGAATGGCAATACAAAACTGTACTGTAAAGCACTGAAAGTGGTCATCAAGGCTAGAAAACCGCTCTATAAATACAGACCATTTACATCTTCTACACATCATATCTCTCTTACAGTGAGGAATGATGTTTCCATTTAAAACTGAAAAACAGACACTTTCCTCTTCAGTTACCAAATTATTACCTCGGCCAAGGAGGTTCAGCCCTGTACGTTTGTTGGTTTGTTTGTAAGCAAGATTGGATGGATTGGATTTGGTGAAGGATGCAGCATATGCCAGCTTTAGGGTCTCTTATTGTCCCTCAGTTGTTATCTCTTTGGATAAATTGAGTAAATGAGTAAGATTCAGATAAAGGCTGCAGTCATTAATAATCAGTGATCGTTTGCTAAAAGATACAAAGCAAATATTCATGAATATGTAAACAAGCACGTTTAGCACATTAAGCGCACTTGTACTAAAAATGCTGAAACCACTGAAGCTTTCATCCTGGAAGTTGAAAAGGGAGTTTTGACAGCAGGTGTGGAATTTAATAAGCTCAACGTCAGCAGGATCAGTCTGTGTGTATGTGGCGACGAATGTCGTGCACGTGGATGTGCCAGCATGCGGGCGGATGCTGCTGTACCCTCTGAAACGAGCAGCGTCTTGTGAAATTTCCCTCAAGGCTCATCCAGGGTCCCGGTGGCATTGAGCAGTGCTTCCCCGGGGGCCTCTTTGCTGAGTCCGTGGCATCCGGTCAGGCCGCCCGTCTGCAAACACTCCATCTATCGCTGATATGAAAGGCTGTCAGAAATGTGATGGTTGAGTAGCGAGCTGAGGGCTGGCGACTGCTGCCACCTCAGGGGTCAGAGGTGAGATTGACTTAGAGAGGGTGAAATAGCGGGGCCTCTTTGACCTGATAATTATCCAGATTGAATCCACCAGGTATAGCGGACAGGAATAATAACTCTTCCAGCTCACAGCCTTTTCTGACCCAGTTTAGAGACCTACAGTAATTTTTGTCCCACCACATCAATTTTGAAAAGGAAATGGAATGATTCACTCCTCCATCCTGCCTGCTGACCCAGAAGAGCACTCTGCTGTCCTTACAAATCCATCCTTGCAAACCTTGCTGAGTGTGGTCTGAGGTCAGCGCTGTCTGTCGAGAGCTGAAATGCCACTTTCCTCATGTCCCATTTCGTGGGTCCACAAGGTGTCCGGTGACAAACCACATACACCGCACAGGGCTGACATGTTGTTCTTTCAATAAATTGCATGGTTTTCCTCACGGGATCGTCCTGACATTTCTTAATAAATTCTGATTTATACACTGAGGATTCCACCTGTCTGTCAAAAGAAAGATGACAATCTGCCTCGACAGGTCCTTACAAACTGCAAATGACAGATTAGCTGCATGCTGCAGGATATACGTTGAACTCCTGTGGCACTCAATTCCACTGTTTCAACTTAAAGCGCAGCATAAAAACCCGAAGCCAGAAGGTTTTCTTAGCACTTCTAATCTCCTAAAATGCCATGACGGAGGTCTGCGCCGGGGGTGGCAAACCTGTGGCTCGCAAGCTGCTCTTTGCTATATATTCAAGCTATATCTGTGAGCTTGAATATATTTTTGATCAATGAAAATGTGAAATATTTTTACAATACTGCCAATAAATTAGCCAATATTTTCAAAATACAAAAAGGTAATCATTGTGGGATTGATCCAAATGTCCTCATGCAGATATAAAACAGGAAACAATGTGCAGATACAGAAGTTTGTTTGCCAGAACTGAGAATATCAGATTTGAAGTAAATTGAAACCTGTAGTTATATATGGATGTAAAGAAAGGCTGCTTGTTCAGAAATGCATTAGATGAGTTTGACAACATTCCAAATAAGCTGCATAATAATAATAATTTCTACTACTACAATAAACTGATTTTTCCCCCTTCCTAAACACTTTGTTTTACGTGTACACACAGATAAACAGAAACTGTATATTTGGAAAATTTGTATTTTGGGAGGGTTTTGCAAAAACCTCTGTTTAGTGGCTAAAAACTCCATTTGCATGTGGACGAGAGGCTGAAACACAGAGGAAAACTGTTTGTTTTTCAAACTATCCGTATTAGCCAGACCTTTTCCAAGATTATCTGCCTCACGTTCCACTGTCAGAACACAGTGACAGTTTTAGTAAACATGTTTTTATTTTCTAAATGTTCCCTCCTGCAGCTTTAAGGAAGAGCTGCTTTCACTGCTGCATCTGACAGTTTTCGAAAAGCCTCTTCTGATGCAGATGAAGTCGTGACCCAGTTGTGGATGATTTAAGGTTCTGAGGATGACAGACTTACATCTG
Organism: Hippoglossus stenolepis; assembly: GCF_022539355.2. NCBI lineage: Eukaryota > Metazoa > Chordata > Actinopteri > Pleuronectiformes > Pleuronectidae > Hippoglossus > Hippoglossus stenolepis. Next base: position 12,177,588 of record NC_061483.1, read on the forward strand.
TTTTAAGAGAAGGAGCCACAGAGTTCTGGAAAATGGGTGCCCACAGAAAGATTAACATTGAACTGTTTTTACAGACACTTTATATATAAAGGGACCATAACTGTGAACAAGACCGACCTGAAGGTGTCCAATTGAGAAAAAAGAACAGCCCTATGAAAAGATTAGGCTATATATTATGTCATAAGTCACTGCAGTTGTAGTGTGGGCATCCACGTGTTGTGTGGCTCATATGGCTCTGTATGCTGGGTCGGCCACCCGGGGCTACAGTGTGTCAACGCAGACCAAATGGACGAAGCTACAACTCGTGCCCTCCCATATTCCCAGGGTACTCATTGTTTGCAAGTTCTCAGTTTTCCCCAGCACACATTAAACCTTAAATACAGCACAAATGGCCTTGGCATGAAATGGGATGAAGGCATGCTTTGCGCCACCGGGCCTCATTTCCATAGTACGTTAAATGTTTTATTTTTCCTTTTGCCTCAGGATAAGTGCAGCGAGAGGAGTGGATTATGTGTTTTCACCTAATAACACCTACTCAGCATGCACAAACCAACTCACACAGGGCACACACACACCCCCACACACACACAATGCCTACCTTATAGTTCTTCTATACGTGACGACAGGTTAGGTGGGAGAGGAGAAGGAGGAGCAGAGATAGAAAGATGGGGACAAAGAGCAGAGTGGTGGAGGTACGATAGTGAGGAGCCATGGCAGGAACAAAGAGAATATAGTGAATGCTCTGAGGAAAATGATTTACTGTCTGTGGGAGGTTGTGTGTGTGCATAGGTATGTGAGTACATATGTGTGCATGGACAGATGAAAGGTTTTACCGATGTCGGCAAATTAAATTTTTTGAAACAGTGAAATACATTTATCTGCTCCAATGGGAGCTCCAGTAGAAGTCGGTTCAGTTTGAAAGTATGTGCTTTGCATGAGTGAGGAACTTCTATACATGCTGCCCCCGTCTGTAGTAAGTGGAGTCTTTCCATCAGTCACTCAAACACACACTCCGCTGAACACACTAGCTTGTGATACCGATGCACTGTCACATTCTTCTTCTTTGTATGCAGTCCCATACGTGGGGTATGAGGCAGCTGGAATACCTGAGTGCATTTATTCAAGTAGAGGTACAAAGCTTCTGGGAGACTTCATACTTTTAGTAGAAAGGAGCATTGTACCTTTTCCTTCACAGAAAAATAAACAATAACATTTTCCACTTGACAGCAAGTGAATGAAATTGTTACATCTATCAAAGAGGAAATGTTGGTCAAAGAAACTAAACTTCCTCATTTCCTTTTTTTCTTTCTCAATTTCTTTTCTTCCTTCCTGTTCCGCCTCTTTCCTCTTCCTGCCCTCACAGCACGCTGACAGTCTACGGCATTAGCCAGGAAGATGAAGCTATCTACCAGTGCATCGCTGAGAACAGCGCCGGCTCCACGCAGGCCAGTGCCCGCCTCACGGTGCTGTGGGCTGACGGACTGCCCGGTGTGCCCAGCCATGTGCAGGCCCAGGCCCTCTCACCCACCACCATCCAGGTGTCCTGGAAGGAGCCCGAGCAGAACACTCAGGACATCATCGGATATGTGCTCCACATCCGCAGGACCTCAGGTGAGGCGGCAGTTACATGCAGTGGATAATATAGAAATAACTCAGGATAATAAAGTTCTCCAACAGATAATAAGTAAAGCATGAACCACATAAAATTGTGATGTCAAAGGCCATTGTTAGTGATTCTGGAGCTTGGACATTCACATGAAATTTTCTGCAGGGGCTGTAAGTGAGAACACAAATGTCAGTCAGCATTTTCCAGAACTTTATTTACCCAATATATCTGGAGAATGTCTGTATGAGCCATGTGAGAATACAGCTGTGAGAGTGGTTCACAAAGATATGAATTCATATTGCGACTCAGAGTGAATTTAGCTAATTAGGTGAAACAGACTCAAATAGAACCTTATCTACAACCTCAGGTGCAGAAAACTGTGATAAATAGTGTTTACTGCTCTGTTACACGATATTTGTGCGGAACATTTGTCTAAACTATTTTTAGTGAGTGCATTAAAAACAAAAATAGGAACTGTATCCAAGTGCAACTCCCCACACTATGAATAAAACGATTTATAAAAAATATATGAATATAAATCTTCTTGTTTTGGGATTCATATGTTTGAATATCTAATTTGACACTCCCTGTGTGTTTTCATATATGAAGCTATGCTAATTTACATAGATGCAGTGTGTAGGCTTTACGGGTTTGTGTGTCCTGTTTGTATGTGTTTCTCTGTGTAGTGAGAGTCTTATAGTGCCAGCTGCTGTTTTTCTCAGTAGTTCTATTGGGTGGATAATTAAGGGCCCCAGGGGCCAACCAATAAGATCTGCTGTAATTACCCTTCCTTCCACGGCCCAGTTGGTTGAGGGCTGGAGGTAGATAGTGGTTATGGTTGGATGTTTCTAGATTAAGAGCAATAAAATGGTTTAACAGATCCTCTGAAACTCCCACATTTACCCCTTCTGTCTCCTCCACCCCAGCAATTCACCCGACCATCATTATTCAGGCTCCCAGGGCCAAACTAGATAAGCTGTTTTACAGAGCTGCTCTGATAACACAAGTGAAATGGGCAATAACCATGAAACGATGACACTAACAGATTGTATTTATCGTTCCCTCTCTCTGTCTTTTGATACCTGCTCCTCCTCCATCCCTGTTTCGTTTGGCCGTATACATTTTCCTCTTTCCACCTCCCACTCTTTTCAACCATCACCTCCTCTTTCTGTTGCTCCATCTATTCTTCTTCTTCCTCCTCCTCCATCATCCTGCCTTAGACCCAGTGGAAATGGAGTATGAGGAGGCCGTCAGCAAAGTGACGCTGCAGCAGATCATCAGGGACCTGGAGCCCTCCACCAGTTACACCTTCTACGTCAAGGCTTACACATCCCACGGGGCCAGCAAAGCATCGGACAGTGTCACCCAGATCACACACGGGGAGGGTGAGCTGGAAGCATAACACTCATCCATGAAGCATATATTTCATAAACATTCATGGAGACTTTTTTTTAAACCTGTATTGTGTATTGTTTGCTCAGTTAAAGTTAAAATCATGCAAGATTTCAAACTGTTGGATTAAAATTTAAATCCATAAAACGTGAAGGACCTAAGATCTTGCTTCAACCAAACTGAAGAAAATATAAATGGATTCACCTAAATCTGCCTTTGCTCACACACTTTCATTTTAAATTCATTAAAGGCTTTGAAGCTGATGACAAACATTTTAAAATTAAAGAAATTGATTTTTAAAATACATTTATTAAGTCATCTTATTGAAATAATATTTACTCGTGACAGTCCTGATCAAAATCTAAATAACAGGACATTGTTGTTATTCCGACTCCACCGATACAGAATAAAAGCATTCCTGTTAACTGTTAGGTGCTGCTTCTATCATGTTGTTGTACCACTCGACAGCCTGTATTGCACCGGCTGACAGTCTGTATTGTGTTGCAGTGCCAGCGCCTCCCTCCCTCTACACCAAGGTGGTGAACAGCAGCTTTCTTCAGGTGAGGTGGGAGCCATCCTCCAAGATGGGTCAACATCAAGGCTTCAGGCTGTATTACAGAAGAGCCCACACGCCGCTGTTCACCGGTCCCATCAGCTTCCCTCGCAACATCACCCAGTACAACATCACTCAGCTGGGTGAGACATTGTTATAAGAGGAATTCTACACACTTATTAGTCATTGTAATCCTTATCCCCAAAAAAAATAACATCTCAGAATTTGGAAATGTGCTTAATATTAATCCAGAATTAAAACAGACAATCATGACTTTCCTACACTGAATATTGATGTATTTTTCCTGAGGCTGAACATAGGACCACATATGACTCACTCAGACAAACCTGGTCCCGTCAGGATCGATATCGACCTCTGTGGTGTTTGATCAATTCTGGGTGAAGTTTTTCTGCCTTGTTCATAATCTGAAAATCTCTCTCTGTCTCTTTTTTTGTCCAGATCCCTCACTGGTCTACGAGATTAAACTGCTTGTGTACAACCAACACGGAGACGGCAACGCCACTGTGCGATTTGTTTCACTTCGGGAGGCGTTGGAGAAATCTGGTGATTTGAACTGACACGACCAAACACACCCACACATCAGCTACTCAATGTGCATCAAGGTTTAACATGTCTCACTGAGTCACACGTGTCATCTTTTATTTTGGCAAGGTGATGTTGATTTCCTCAGACGAACAATCCACTATACACACAATACACAAACGTGCACACTTCATGACATATCCTGGTTTATACAAACTCTGGCAGTGGTTTGACTGTGATGTGCGTCGTGTCTCCTCAGTATTGGACGCCCCGTGTGACTGTGTCAAAGACGAACAGAGTAAAACTTCCACTACAGGCATCATAATCGGGATTCACATCGGAGTCACCTGCATCATCTTCTGCGTGCTTTTCCTCGTCCTCAGCTACCGTGGCAGGTCAGTACAAACCTGGCGTGTAAATCACTATCGACAACAAGTGCAACCAATGGAAATAACTCGCCAATAACTGTTGTCGAGGGTCAATGTCCGTTTATCGTGTGTATGCAGCTGACAAGTGTTTTATGTGTGTGTCTGTCGGTGTAATCTCCAGGTTAATGATGTGTAAGACAGTTCAGGCAACCCCCCAGGCGGGGCACAGCGCGGTGCTGGAATCCTCGTCCTCTTCCCAGGGGGCCGCTGGGCTGAACAGGGCTGCCAGGAGAGAGATGGAGGTCAACGGCAGCGCAACTGGAAAGAAAGTGGTCGACAGCAACGAGCTCGAGAGACTTTTCACTCAACCCAACACACAAGACTCCTGCATGGTGAGTCCCAGTAGTAAGAGCACCGTGTCGGGATGAATGAAAGTCTTTTTAACTCAGTCTCTGTTAAAAGTTACACGTTGCTTACACAAACACATCATGACTGAGGATTTTTTAAAGGAGAATATAGTTTATTACAACTGAAGTTGGGTCTTCATCATCAATTTTGACGGTGAAGGGAAGATTACAACAAAAAACCCAAATATATGATCATCTTGTCACTTGTGTTTCTTGCCCTGTTGGACTGGGGCACTGTTGCTATGTAAGTGCAGTGTTATCATAACTGAGAGAACCAATACCTGGAGCTGCTGATATTAAGCTGTAATAAGTTCAATGGTTAAAACACATGTTTCCTGTCTCTCTCCTATCTGTCAGTACAGCTTCAAATGTCCATTAATGAATTATAACACTGTCTGATAACAATCATTTGCGTGTGTTTTCAGTCCAATGCCTACGCACTGAACGAAACCCAGCTGTCTACGATACCGCTGGACGAGTTCGTGGTGGAGCGGGACTCGGAGACACAGTTCCAGGAGCCTCCCGCAGCAGGAGCGGGTCAGCAGGGCCAAGGCTAATCATGTATGAAGGCTGATTCACACGACACTGTCCACAGTGTACACTTAGACTCTTCACTCACTCAGGTTGAAAAGTGTTTCCTTTCAAAGTAGTTTTTACTTTTTGTGCAAAGATTTTTTATTGGTAAGTTAAGGAGGATCTAGGACTGTATGCCAGAGGATGTTTTTTTTTTTTTTGGCCTGGTTTTGGAGAGCTCTCTTCTGATGGAAGGCTGTTTCAAGCTAGGCAGGCCAGTTAAATGTTTGTTTTTCATTTTTACAACTGTTTATTGTAGGGCTGTCACTTTTTTACCAGTCAAGTCTGAACAAATATTTAAAAAACAGTTTCGTTCCATATACTTTAACTTTTCTCGTTGCCACACAGGCTTTATCTTTGTTGTTGACTTTTCCATCAACGAAAAAGTGTAAATCCCCAAATACTTCCACATTATGTTTATCAGACACTTCGGTGTCACTGTCCTCCATTTTTGTTTCATTCAGCTTAGTTCATGGTGAGGACAACAGTGCTGGTTATAGAGATTTTGATTTTGAGCAGTCCATTACAGTTCAAATGTTATTTTTGTGTTTTTCAAACAAATGTTCTTATTTGGGAGAAAAAGTGACGGTCCTACTCGTTAGCTCATTTTCTGGTATTGGGCAGCACAGAATAGAGAGCCCAGAATGTCCTTGTTACACAATAATGATTTTATTTTTAAGTTTATAGATATATACAGTAAATATATATAAATACATATATATCTTTATCATCTATATGTCAAAAGTGGTTATAAGTTATTGGTCTTATTTCTACCTTTCTGTGGATGTCAAAGACTCCTGCTGCCTGCTCTTACACCTACCAATGATTCCACCCTCGCGCTCTCAGAAGACCTCGGCCTTCTTCCAGGGATTTGATATATTCTGTCTCAGGACTTTGTTTCAGCGATATCAACGTTTTTTTATGAGTTCTCGGCCTCCATACAGGAACTAGACTTGGCTGCGTGAACCTTACGACTCAACAAAAACCTACCTCAGCCGGAATGAATGTGTTGCGGGAAGCTTTTAGGGACTTTACCTTCCCCTGTGCTCACAATTACTTTACATGTGGAGGAACTGATTGGTTTGAAAAGTACGAGATCAGGTGCCGCACTACCTCAGATGTCAAGAATCTTCTCTCCTCTCCTGCTTGTCGAAAAGCAAAACAAAACAAAAAGAAAACGAGACTCCAACATAAAGCACTTCCAAATGCTGAAGTTAATGTTCTACCTCAAGATAACAATGTTAATGTTGTCGCTGTTGCTGTTGTTTGTTTGTCTGTTTATTGCATAATGAAAAAACCCTCTTTTCCTCGCTCTGTGAAATCCTGGCCTCCATCTGTTGATGAATACAGTTTGGTGTTTGTGGATACAATGTCAGTACCTCATGCAAGTTGACAGACTGATAACACTGTTGTATGGAGTATGTTAGGACTGTGTATGAATTATGCTGTTCCATCGTGAGCTTTGTTTTTCCTTTTTTTTTTGTTGTTGATTTTATTTCATTTGAAAGATCATAATGTTTTTTTTTTCTATAAACGTAGTTGCTTCAGTTGAATGAAAAAACCATTAGAGATACACTGCATTGCTAATGATATTTTCAGGCCGATTTACTGCTGAATGAGATGTGACGCGATAATGTTCAATTGGACATGAGACAAAATTTTACAGTATACAGAAATCATTGTGTATATGGGTTTAAAATGAGCTGTGAGCGTGTGTAATTGTGTGTCTGTTAATGTGGAGATATTTTAATGACTGAATGAATGTTTTCATGTATATAATGAGGAGTAGAAGACGAAAATTAAGCACAAATCTTACCAAAATGTCCCCAAACATGACTCTGATATTGTAGTAATTTACTGTTGTAGTTGGACATATCGTGAAATACGCATATTGGCTTTCTTTTGGTAGTAAGATGATACAACTGGGAGTGTTGACTCAAAACTGGTTTGTTCAACAAACAGAAATAACTTCATGTCAGAAAGCTGAAACACATATTTCCTGATATGCTCAACTACTCCCCAAAACAACACAGAAATTAAGGTTTTATTGATCTCCCCAAAATAACGAAAAATAAGCTGTTCCCCAAAACATTGAACTGTTTCTTTAAATTCAATTGACAGCAGTGTATCTCTAAGCTTTTTCTGAATATTTGTTGCTGCAGTGCTCTTAGTGATTTTGTTTAGCTGTCACATTATCTGCCTCCTTCTTAAACAGAATAAGTAGCCTTTTACACTGCTGGTGCCCGGGACACGTGACAGTTGCTGATCATCCGTGTCTATCTTTAACTCGCTTCCCAAAACCGCTGCTCAGCTTTCTCCCTCCTGTCAACACTGACTAGTCAAAGCACTTCAGGAAGACTTTTACGATAACGCTGGATGACGACAACCACAGAGAGAGAGAGCATGGTCACCGGGTGGCTAAACGATCACAGGGTCTCTCTCTCGGCCTCTCTGCTGGGCGTCGTCACAAACTGTACAGGACTTGCCCTGATGCTTACAGGGATTAAAGTTCTCAGTCACTACGCTGGATTTCCATCAATTGGATCCCAGAGAGGCCATATATGAGACCATTGTAGCTCTGAGGGGGGGAAAAGCAAGGGGGCGGTGGGGTGACACAGTAAGCAAGCTCAGTGGCTGTTTGAAACCATGACAAGCAGACACACTATTCGCTTCCTCTTCAGATGCTTCCATCTTTTTTACATAAAAAAACGATGAAAAGTGACAACCGAATACTCACTCAAGTCCAGTCCCATTCTTAATTATGATAGTTTTTGATTCTAATAAATTAGTTTTTAACAACAAGTTGTGTTTCACTATGCGTGTACATTTTACAACCACTAGCCTCTGCTTCAAAACTATGTAACAGGCCAATGTCTGTAGTCACACACTGTAATTTTACAGTGTAAAAAAAAAAAAATTTCAGCATTTATTTGTTTTGCCACTGACCAATTATGCAAACTAATGTCTGGTACCACAAATCAGGTTTTGTAATACAAATAATTTGGGCTAGTAATATGCACTAGAGGGGAACTCAGAGAACGCATACCTCCACCAATGGCTACTTCTTTGCTCCATGGTCAACACCCCCCCACACCCCGCCCCAAATTTCATGAAAGTCAGTACAGTATTTATAAGTAATCTAACTAACTGACAAACAAGCAAATACTAATGAAAACATCAGTCAAATAGTGTGTATATGCAGTGGTGAACTGGCCATCAGACTACTGGGACACATGCTAGTGGGTCGTACCATTGGTGGACTGGTGGAACGTAAAAATATCAATAAAATGTTTTTACAAGCTCTTAGTGGCCACTGACAGTTAATGCACGTTAACATTCTAGACAAATGCAAAAATATCGCACTACAGAGTAATGAAAACATAATCAACCCACCGACCCCGAGCACCCCCCCTCCGTCAGTCAGAAGTTTTTCTTTCGCTTTAATCCCTGTAATTAACCTACCTCAACCCCGTTTCTGGACTTTCTCTCAGGAAACATACAGAGTACGAACAATGGAGTAGAGTAACACACACTTTTACTGCATATCATGTATATTTATACACATAGCAAGTATCAAAACATGCTGGACAGAAAAAAAAAGTAGATGGAAATGGACACAATGGAGGGAGACATTTTTAGGACCTTTATCATGTGCACTAACTATTAAAACGGTTCATCTTCATACTGTGTTTCTAGTGTGTGTGTGTGGGGGGGGTTTCATCTGATTTCTTTTGCTTGTTTTTTTTTCTTACTGGTGTTTTACTTTATATCCTCTGTGGAAACTCTGTCTGTGAACAGAGAAAAATTAGAAAAGTGACGTGGGTGGCACCTACAACTAGAACACAGTTCCACATGATTGGTTTATTGATTTGATAAGTCATCGTCTTAATTATGCTGCATTCATGTGATCCCGATGAGATTGGGTTTATGAGGAGGGGGATGGGAAAATACATTTGATCTAGTATGTACTAGTATGTTGAAAACACAGCAGAGTTAGTCATCCCACTGCCGCCTTTCTATATCGACAAGCTGAGGTATGACAGCTGCATTTAGCAAATTCTGCAAACACCTTTCATCTGATTTTTAAATCTATGGTGTTGAATCATTTAAGCCACTCAGCACCATAGCTAGTTTTCAGCATGCCTACAAAAGCAAAAATATCACTGTCTAGTTAACTGATCCAAACACTGTATGTACCTAGTTTCACACAGGAAAACTTGTTCATTTGAGCTGTTTGAATAGTGTGATTATAAGAGTTAGCGATTACAAAAGTTGAAATAACGGGTATGTTTTCTATTTTCCCTGTTCTGCTTACATTGCCTGAATGCAGCATAAGTGTCACTATGTACAGGGAATTGGAAACGTGTTTCCTAAAGGCATATTTCATTAATTCAGCATCATATGTTCCGATCATTCCACATGTTGTACGTGTTCCCACTACAGAGAATCGACTGCCATTTTATTGTGTTATGCAAACCAACATTATACACAGTTTTCATGTTAGTGATCATCGTAGGTACCGTGATTTTATGTTTTTTAAAGTTATTGGTTTATGCATATTTGTCTGCGAAGTTTCTCCTTGCATCAATTTCCTCTATTTAATTGTACATGTTGGTGTTGATATCATGTTACAAGTGTTGGAAAAACAATAATGGTACATGTCAAAATAGCAGAACAAATGCCCGACCTATAATGTCTCCTGCTTGTATATTTATTAACTACCAGTGTGGTATTTTCTCTTCAGGCTTAATCAGTGTTTTTACTTCTCTTACGAGTAATTTCACTGGGGAAACACGTGGTGTGCTTTTCTTCTTTACTTCCTTCCTTCCTTCCTCTTTCCCTCGGTGTAATTTAGGGTTAATCTTCTTCAGGAAATTGCCCACATCTCAGCCGTGGACGTGACAGGTTTTTAGTGCCGTACTGTTGAACCTGCTTCACTGGGAATGTGGCGCAATGGCGATTATGTTTACGTGATTAGACGTTGATAGGTCAGGGTTTCAAATAGCTGTGTAATATAGAACTTTGTGTGATTTCATGGAGCCCTGAAAGCTGTTCTCACTGTGGCTCCATCAGCAGAGGGGCTTTGCAGATCTCCTCGCTGACACAGTGAGGGAAAAAAAGGGCCTTTGTCATGATGTATTTTGCAGCCTTGGGAAGTGCTACATCACCAAACTCTGTTCCTGTCAGTAGGACAACTTCCTCCCCCCCCCTCTGTCTTGAAGCCTGACCTTTGGACAGGGAGAGTGTGTGCTCAGGGACTCTCTGATTCTCATGTTGTATGTATATTAACAGGTTGCACTTGACCTTCTGGACTTTACATGATTTTCACTCTAAAAATCCACTAGTTGCCCAGTTCAGACAGATCGGCTGTGAGGGACGCCCTGTTTGCTGGTCCCAAACGTGTTTGCAGGATATTGAGTATTTAACTTTGTCTCTTGTTCGGGCCGCTGCGCTAAAAAACACAAATGGAACATTTCTCTGAAAATAGTTTGACGTCCTCTTTAGTTTCCACCTGCGTGATGCAGAGAACACTGCAGGGATTATAAATTAACACCAGGTCACGATTTCGGTTGGAAAATAACACGAGGCCCATCATTCATTAACAAGTTTCCCCCAAATACTGTAGAAGTGATCAACTCGTGCTTCTCACCAGTGAATTATGAAAACTACAAATCTTTCAACCAGTATCACTACTTCACAATTAAAATTATATATTTATCTGAAACAAAACAGAAAATGAATTTGAAATAATTCTCAAGTTATGACAAAATCAAGCTTCTGCATTGTGAGACATTGCTGCTTCTCTTCGTCACACGAGGTAACGCTGAGTTATCGTTTCACCCTCATTGGTGTTTCTTCCAGTCCCCTGAGGTTCTCACAGAGAGGCCTCCTGGACTGGGCACCTGCAGGATTACTTGCGATACGGCTTTTACTGTTAAAACTGCACATCTGTCTGTGTGGTCCTCTCTCTTTAATATGCATCAACTGAACACAGGTAACCAGATCAATATAAGCTAAGACTGACATTATGTGTGTTCTGGATACAAGAACCATGCTGTAACCATGGTTTGGACATTTCAGGAGAACTGAACTATTCTGACTCTGGTTTTCTTTAAAAGTCCAAACACCGATGACACTACAGCGTCTTCTTGAATTATCCTTCACATCATGTGGCATCGACCATTGTGGCACAAAACGACCATCTGATACGATTGCAAATTGATTGCAATTCCCATGCATTTATCTCTATGGTGTTCTGCTCTGAGACCCTGACAACTGTACATGTCAAATAATACTGAGTTTAAAGATTTTACCAAGTAATTTATACTCTTGTCAAATGGTGATTTAATGTAATTGTAATTCAATGTTTGAGATCAGTATTCTATTTTATATACCTCTGTCAAGGCAGAAGATTGAACCCGAGGTAGTAGGCAGAGAAGATCCTACAGTAGATCTGCATGAGCGGCGAGAAGCTAACGTGTTATTTTAGCTGAAACGAGAAGTGTTAGTTAATCATTATTGGACTTGTGATGGTAACACTATGATATTTAGCCGAATGTTGGCAAAAAAAAATGTTGTGATCTCAAAATGGTGCTATTGATGGTCCTGTCTTACATTGTCGTTCAATGTTTGATGGTGTGTATTGATGAAAAACAGGTTGAGTGACCTTTTCCCGTTCGTCCAACCTAAATCTGTGCTGCCCTCGTTGATGCCTGATGAACCTCATCCTGTTCCCCCCCGTCATGCTGACGCCGGTGACTCGGGTTGAGGTCCTGTCAGTCCTATTACCTTTTCAAGTGAAAGGTTGGCTTCATTTTCCCTCACAAACCATCTTCGCTTGAGGAGAATGTCTGTTCTGTATTGATGTTGTCGACGCCATCTGAAGCCGTTCACTCATCCTCTATTTGGCCACTGAAATAAGAAAAGAGCTCCAGCGTAGGATCCGCTCCGCAGGTGGGATCGACCCCGTCCGGTGAAGGAAGCATTAGACATGGAAGTCAGTGTCAGTGTAAACACGGCAGTTGAAGCCTGCTCACTGAGACATAAAATCTTTACGTGTAGAGCAACACGCAGCAGATCTGCTGAGCGATAATGTTTGTGATTCACAGTGTAAGCTTTATACTGTTGCCTCATCAGACCATGTGGGAACGTTTCACCTGCTCTTGCCCAGTACAGGAATTTTACTCATAGGTTTTATGTAGGAGAGCTGATGTGAGATTAGTTAGTTTTATTGGCCAAGGATTTACTTCCTACACTTTGTTACCATCCCCAGTTGTTATTAGAAATGTTTGCCTCTTGTTTTTTAATCTGCAACAGCAAAACGTAACCCACAAATTAAGTTAAGTCTCCATCACTGGGTTTAAAGATTCTGAAAACTTGTTTTCAAGTTGCCCGTGAAGCTTCTCTCTGTCCCATTAAATATGTAGAACTGAATAAGAAAGACTCAAAATCATAGTTCAGGAAAAAACTTGACTGTAAGCTTGTAAAGGATTAATATTTAAAAAGTTTAAAAAGTGATAGTGGCTTTATCTGGACAAATTTGAACGACCCCACAATGATCATCATATTTGGATGCACCAACACAACTGATATCACCTTTTCCAGCTGAGCCACAATCTCTTTAAACCAATGAGGAGAACAAAAAACAAACACAAACGCAGAAATCTCTCGTGTTAAATCCCCAAAACTCTTCTAACTAAGAAGTTCAACTGAGAAAGTAAGATCAAAATACAAACATGGATCACCATCGATGTGTTGGCTCTGAATTTAAAAGACTTGTCAACCAAGACTCTACCAAGAAAAATCAGGTTTCCCTTCCTTACAGATCAATATGATAACTCAGCATTACTTATAAATTAGACAGAAACTAGCTGCAAATTCCTAATGAAGCTGATAATACGAGCCGCGCAGTTGTCTTGTGACACACACAGGAAATAACCTCAAGCACAACAGTGAGAGTCCTGATGTGTTTGTAAAAAATAAAAACTTCTCTTTTATTTACTCAGTATTTTGTTATTAGCTTAGGATTTCAGTTTTTCTTGCGGGTCATGGTGTGTAGCTGAAGGGCAAGAGAAGGGAACAGGTCATAACCCACTTTATCGTCACCACACTGTCGGTGAAATTGCTTTTTTCACCGCCACAGTTCAATAACACAGAGTAACACTTCAAAACTTCTATTTAATCTATGCAGTTTTATTTTTTTATTATTCTGAGGTCGCTGCAGGGTTCAAATGTGGTGTCAACCTTAAACCAAAAACCATTTTCATCTCTCGCTCTGTAAACGCAGCCTCGTTTGTAGTGTTTACCTGAATCTGGTTAACTGACGGGTCGTTTTGAAGGAATGAAGGGAGCACAAATCAGTGAAGTCAACCCATGATCACACATCTGTCTGTCTGTCGGTCTGTGTGTCGGTCTGTGTGTTTTCCTGCCTGTCCTGCTGATGTCACTGCCCCCACCTCTCTTCTCTCTCTCTCTCTCTGCTCTTCCTGTCTCTCCCACAGTTAAATTCAGGTCAATATGAGATGATTTAAATTCTATAAACGTTCTCAGAGCATTTTCAGGGATCACTGCTGTATATGTTTACACAAAGTTATGCTTCTACGCTCTCTCTCAAGACCAAGGTGTTGCAATTATAAATCTGTATACATATCCACATATACTGTATGTACTGTATGTGTGTATGTATATGTGTAAAAAGGCAAAATAGATAATTTCTAGTGGTTTGTATTGTTTTGGGGTTCATTGTGCAACATTGATTGAAGAAAAGACAATAACAGTGATAATAAACTAGTTCTAGTAATAATGACTCCAGAAACTGTCCTTATTCTGGTATTCTGTCTGTGTGTGTGTGTGTGTGTGTGGTAAAGCAGCATAATTTACAGCCCAGATGTTTGTTTGCTTGCTTCCTGTGGTCCTCTGAGATGCAGCAGATCAATCTGATGCAGCCTCTCGTCTCCCCCCCCCCACACACTTTGCCGTCCGTTTCCACTGTTCAGCACATTAACTCGTGGGCTGCTGGCCAGACAAAGAGTATCGAGCGCAAACCCCAGAGCTCCTGGTCGATGAGGGTTGGTGCAGGACTTCTAATCATTGTGAAGCCCAATGCATGATTGAACTTCAAGACAAAGAGTCCAATATGGATCAGCCTCCTCTTCCTCCTTCTCTCTGTCTGGATTTCTCTCTCTGTCTCTTTTGGAGAAGGCATCAAACTGCTGCTCTCACTGCTTCAACCGATTTCAACCATTCAGACTTCACAACCTTCAGGACATTTCTGCTTACATCGAATTTTCTTTCCCCAGGATATTTCTACTTCTAACTTTTTCTGTATATTTTCTCAACTCTTCCAAAACCTTCCTCTCTTTAAAATGTATCTCCTCCTTCATCTTTTTTTGGCTACAACTGAAAAGTTATCAGAAAGATGAAATGAAGGATAACGATTCAACATTTTTTTGCTAATATGACACATTAGCCTGAACTGAATTAAAGACGTTAGAATTATCAGTTTTCTGAGCAGTGAAGAATTGCTCGTGTTAGTTTGAAAATTGACACCATGATCATGACAGCATGAGTACATGTGTAAACACTGATTATCTGCCATCCATGACCAAGGATTTCTGAGCTCATCCTTCCCCATTTACTTCTGCAGTTTGCAGTTACCAGCATTTCACCTCCTCATTTAGTGGTCTACATAATCTGGTTTATAACTTGAATTGTTGTGGGGGTTTTCTGGGGACTAAATTTAGCTGCATTTATAAATCTGGCTCCATCCTCCGATGACTACTCTCCACACTTGAGCTTCAAATGTGCAAGATGACAGCGTTCACATTTTGGCTTCATTTCTGGATAGTGGGAGAAAGTGGAAACATGTTGTTACATTACAGTCTATGGTCAATATGTGTGCAGGACTTTGTTCTAGTTTAAATGTTGTTAGTTGCTAAAAAGAATATGTTTTTTTATCAAGCTTTTTAGACACCAGTTATTCTTTGTCTCTCCGTTTGTGTTCAGTGTTCTTGTGTTTGTGTGAGGATGAAAAAAAAAGATTTCCTCTGGGAGGTTTTTGAGATTTATTTTTTGTTTTGTGCCTCTGAGTTTATTCCCAAAAGATTTTAGGTGGAGTTTTTCCTTTCCTCACGGCCACTGTAGCAGGAGACCGTGTGTGTGTGTGTGTGTGTGTGTGTGTGTGTGTGTGTGTGTGTGTGTGTGTGTGTGTGTGTGTGCGCAAACAGTTTGATGTGTAAATTTGTGTATTTCAATGGAATGAGAGGTTTGTGTTGTGTGGAAGATTAGTTATAGTGGCGGAGGGAGGGTGTTTGTGATTAGAACAGCGAGTGTCTTCCTTATTTTTGTTTCTAAAAGAGAGACAACAGTAGTTTTTCACAAGCAGCTCCCACACACACACACACACACACACACACACACACACACACACACAGCAGTCCAGACTGTGGAAAGCAGTGAAACTCTACCCCCGGCAGGACCACCTCAACTGGGCCCCGGGTCCTCCTGACCCCACAGCATTTAAACTGAACGGAGAAAAGGGACCTCAGTTTCCCAGAGAGAGCCCAGAGGAGGAGAAGGAGGGGTGCAGCTGTCTGCTGGCTTCTCACACCGCACGCCGTTTAGTGGCTCAAAGGGAGCAGCCCAGGGAGAGGGAGGCCAGAGGTCACACCAGCCAGCTCTCATACCCGCCTTCCTCTGATGTTCCCCGTGTGTGTTTCTCCCTGTTTTTCTCTCTCTTCTTTTTTAATGTTTCCAGATTTCCAGCCGTAACACACTTCACAGGTGATGTCCCTCTTTTACACGCTGCAAATAATCTAAACCACCCTGTCACCTTCTGTCTCTTTCTTTAACGCCTGCTGTGTGTGTGTGTGTGTGTGTGTGTGTCCGCATTAATTCAAAGGATTCTTTGTTTCTTAGTTATGTTTAAAACTCCCATAGGAGTTATAGTTTTTTCAAATTTCAAGATATAATATGTACAAATTCTTCATTCAAATGACTGGATCTATGTTGTATATCTTATTGACTTGTGTACTTACACTATCCAAAATGTTTCCAACAATGTTCAGACCAACACAAACAATTTTGGCAAGTTTTTGTTTCAGTGTGGATCATGGGAGTTGTTGTCTTCACCACCATTGCCGATGGAAATCTACCTAACGCGACTCAGGTGCAAATTATATTCACTTGAACACAAGTCATGTGTTAAAGTTTAATTCAGGTTACGCAGCAAACGGCAATGAATAATCATGATCCATTACGAGTGACCGATAAACCCAGAAGTTACATCACGTTACCTTGAATAAAATGGTGGATAATAGTACACAAGTCAACTAAATATATAACATAGTTCTAGTTTTTTGGGGACATTTTAATGAAAAATTGCGAAAAACAAAATCTTTGAGGTAGGTTTTGATTATGCAGAATTACTTGTGTTAGTATAATGTCATTATTTATATTTTGGGATAATTTAGATTTATCTACTTTACTGGTCAATAGTTGAGAATCTACCTAGAGGAGGGTGTGGCCCACTCATTGGGAGTTTGGTGTTCAGCTCCTCCTGTTCACATGCTGGTGTCTTTGAGCAAGAAACTCATCCCCATTATTAGACATTAGACTTTATATAAAGATATAAGACATGACCGTTCTCCAAAAGTGAAGCCAAAGTGTCTTGATCCCCCCTGGTGGCTGACTGCAATAAATGTCATAAATCCCACCTTCTCTATGTTAGTGGAAGGGCCAAACTAAAAATTCAAAGTACATGTCAAATTAAATATTCTCGAAGATGATTTTTGTCATTTTAGGCAGATCTTATCTCACTGATGTTCAAGTGTTCAAGTTTGGTTTTAATTTGTTATTTGATGCTATAAAAACAGGGTGAAACGTCATGATTGACGGCTGAGACTGTGATTGGTTGAGAGTAGATATCATAGATATAAGAACATGCCACCGCGGATCCATATCCTGAACCCCTGTGCAGACTCTGGTTCCAAATGCACAAGATAGCAGCGCTGGTATCCAGGATATTGTGGATTCCTTTGTGGATAATGGGAGGAGGTAGAGACACGTCGTTCATTCTACGGATTAGACGAGCACCTTGGATTGAAGATATAAAACACCAGTGGCGTGAATGAGAAGCAAGATGTCAGATAAAAGCATTAAACTAATGAAGTCACCATTTTACAAGATGTTTTAAAATCCTCCGATAACTTGTCACCGAGCTAAACTCCTGAATGTCAAATGATGTGGGTGTGCGACCATGAGTGTGTGTTGGAGTGACGACCACTGCAGGTGAAAAGAGACAATATGATTTCTGCCACTTCTCTTCCCCGTGCTGCTGCCTGTGGCTCCAGTTTAAAACGGAGTGTCATGTGGTGGAGGGTGACTGATGGAGAATGCGAGCATTAACATGCCGAGGCCACAGGAGACGTGGCACTGAAAGCATTAATGGAGTGACTGTTTCTGAGAAAAAGAGGGCTGATGTGATTGCAATGTGTGCTGGGGGAATCGTTCTGCAGGAGCCCAGCGCGCAGGCTGCAGGTAGCGCTGCCCTTATAACACATTCATGTGTATCTGAGAGATAAATCGGGTGGCCTTTTCAGTGGCAGCGAGTTTCAGGCTCACATGCAGAAATGTGCAGTCATCAACCATGACACAAACCCCCGCCCCCCCCACCCCCATCCCCGACCCCTTCTCTCAAGTTTCTCTTCATTTATCAATCAAACCACACGTGCATGCACACTCTCGATGTTTGAGCGACTACTCACCGGTTAACACGTGCAATGCACCCGAGTGCCCTCAAGGAAGAGAGCGGGGTAGATGGGTGGGGGGAGGGGGGAGTGGCAGAGAGATCCCCTGTGCACACGGCGGCGGCGGTGGTGTGTGGAGCAGGACAAAGAAAGGAGGGAGGGTTGGACAAAGGGAGTGAGGGATGAAGATGTGGGGTGGCTCCGAGGAAGCAGAGAAAAATCAAAGGATGCTGGAGGTGGGGGGGGCCACATGGCAGCAAAGGTGCAAAGATGTGAAATCAAAAAAGGGAGGGAAAGGTGTCATCTGATGCTTTGAAGTCGAAATTACAAAAATGAATTTTCTCAGGTCTTATCAGTGGCAGTGGCTCAGCCTGGCAATATTAAAGAGAAACGTAATATGTGGATCAAACACATTGGCTGGATTCTCCCCGTCATCATTGTTTAACATTAAAGCACCGGGGATGGAGGGATATTCCCTCTAGAGCGATGATAAATTGCAGAGTTAAGGGATGTTTGCGAAAGTGGCAGAAAAAAGGCCACAGGAGAGCCATCGAGCCTTCACAGTGATTTCACAGCGGGACACTCAGCAGTTTCGGTAAAGGCTTTGGAGGCTATTTATTTTAAGGAAAGTAGTTCCTGTTAAAACTGGTCACACTGAGATCTGTGGTTTATCTATAGACTGCGAATAAAGATTGACGACGTGTCTCCGCTTCCTCCCAGTATCCAGAAATGAAGCCAAACCGTCACAGATTCGAGCACACGCAGCTTATGCAGCAGAGTCTGTGCAGTGGCGATCAGGGGATTGATCCGTGGTGGCATGGTCTCGAGCTGGCTTGACCAATCATGAGTCAGTATCAGCTGTCAATCATCACATTTTGCCCAATAGCATCAAATAAAAACCAAACTTATGTGAAACTCTTGGTCAACCACATGGGTGAGAAGAACAACCTAAAAATAAACCATCTTTGAGAAAAAATTATTTGACGTGTTTGTTGACTTTTTTGTTTTTCCCATCCACTAACGTGGAGGAGGTAGGATTTACAACCTATATTGCATCCAGCCACCAGGGGGCATTCAAGGCGTTTTGGCTTCACTTTTGGGAAGTTGGCATCTCCTCCATCTCTACATGTATATGCAGTCCGTGCTACAATTACAATTTTTAGATAATTATTCAATATTATATATATAATTTTATTAAATCTGTACTTGGGATATTTCCCTGTTGGTATTTTTCATTCTGTGCCTTCATTCCTACTTATTGTGTAAAATTACAGTAAAGTTGAATCCAATGGAAATAAAATACAGAAAGGAAAGCATTCTATCACTTTAGATTTCTGGTCAACACACATTTCCTACTCTTTTCTCTTCTCTTCTTCTCCTGGTCTCCAGTGCCTGTTGCCCTGGGCCTGTCCCTCTCCATTACCCCCAGCACTCACCTATCTCTAATCCATACTCAGTGAGGAAACCTCTCGGGGATTGTGGTCTGCAGACAGGGCTTTGTTCCAACCAGAGGATCGAGGCTTTGTTCCAACACTGTCTCTGGCCTTGAGGAAGCATTGTTTCATACCGAATTACATGGAGAGAAAAAAAACTATAGTATTCGTTGTCTCTTTGATTGACTCAAACATTTCACGTATTGATTTTTCTGGGTCTAATCATGCTGCTTTGTGCCAAGTTCAGACTCCTGTTTCATTGCCCTGAACAGAGCTGAGGGAAACAGCAAATACAGCAACGTTTTCTGATTCATCAATGGAGGAAATATGGAGTGAACCCCCCCCTGTGGGCCCCCACCCCATCCTGTCCCGTGTCTCTCTCTCTTTATCTCTATGTGTTTAATCACACTGAGCCATATGGATGCACGGTGTGTTGTATTAATTAGACCCCAGGGCGTGGCCACAGAGGGGACTGGAGGGACTCCAGCAGTTGCTATGCTGGGAGCAGTAGTGCACCCTGAGCGTAAAGTGGGAGGATTAACAGGAGACGAGCTGAGGATGACTCACATGAAGCCAAATATTTATTGTTGTGATCCGTGTGATGAAGAAGACGTGTGATTTTCAAAAGTGACACCCACCACCCCGTCACCACCATTCATTTAACAAAATCTCATTGAGATCAATCTCCACCGTCTGATGTTTGTCCTCTAAGATGATTTTATCACATCACCAGCTAATCACATTGATTTCTTTGCAAAATATTTTATTATAATGTCATTATTACTGCATGTTTTCTTCCTCTGGACCATTTTTATGGCCGTTAAAACATGTTTTGTTGTGTGAGCTTCTGCTTCTTAAATCAAAACTGTACCAACTCTCTGTTGGACAAAGTGTAGATAAATTGATTAAAACACTTTATGGGTCTTTAGTTTTGATAATTTATCATGAGACAGGAAACTAAACAACAACAACACTCAGCTCACCAACAAACAAACGCTGATGAAAACATAACCTTGATGGAAGTGAATAACAACAACAAAGTAAAAACAGAGAGAGAAAACATTGGTCAATAGTTTCATAACAACATCCAAGAAAGGATCTTATGTGTCAATACAATCGTGCAATATACAATATATAGTGATCATCATAAACTGAGACACTGTTCATCAGTTTTCCAGAAAAACAACAAAAGGTTAAAGGATCACTGCACCAATTTGAAAGTTTTCTTGTCTTGAAAATTGATATTTATTGTATGGATTTTTTCTTTCAGACATTTGAAATTTTAATGAGAATCAACATTCACTTTTACAATCCAATAACCACATCCAATAACCACTGTGTTGAAAGAGCAGGTGCTGCTGTCTCTCTGTTCTCTATAATGAACTTTCTCTCCAGGAAAACAGGAAACTTTCACCTGATGAGAAAAAAAAGCCTTGTTTAGTGTTTGATTAACAGAGTTGTGTTAAAATGTAACATTGTGTGAGGTTTTTCTGTATAAGTAACCTAACACTCAGATGGACTCAGCAACAACACACATGACTGATGCGTGGTCCGCCGCATAATTTTACTTCATTTGCTATTTTTATATACACGTATGTAAAAGAAGATATAGAAGATATAAAAGAACATAAAACTGTACTCTGCTAATTGTATGAATAAGCTCGGCTGCCTGAGCCTTGTAAGGGTTAAGGAGTGCACTCACAGGGGGATAAATCAGGTGTGTGTTGTTGTGTGTGTGTGTGTGTGTGTGTGAAACAGAGACTGAGAGAAAGAGATGAAGGAAGACAAATCGAAGGAGGAGAAGACGGAAAAAAACCAAGGTTCACTTCAATGAAAAAAATTAAAAGAGAAAGAAAAGACAGGAAGAAAGAAAAGAAGAAAGAAAGAAGGCACAAAATAAAGAAAGAAAAGAAAAGAAGAAAGAAAGATGGAAAGAAGAAGGAAAAGAAAGAAGAAAGAAACAAGGGAAAGAAGACTGGCAGCAGTGTCTGGTCTAAAGAAACTGACCCTTGTGTATTTGCTCCGGCTCTTAACTGTTTTGAATTCCTGAGCCTCACACGTCGGCCCGGCCGGGGGACCACAGTCCTGGGTGGGCATCAGGTCCAGTCGCTGGGCTGGTGAGGTGAACGGAGGGGCCAACGGAGGGAGCATCTGGAGGGGAGGGGGGCTAAACGGGTAGCTGGTGGGGGTGAGCTCGGCTTAAGGGGTCGTGGAGAATGAGGCAGATTCGGGTTGGTGTTTGTCCAGCTGTCCCCCGGGCAGATGAGGGGGAAGTTAGAGGATGGAGATGGTTCAGCCGGAGGAGATGGGCGTGACCTGTTATTTCATTTTGTTGTTATTTTATGGATAAAGGAGACTGATATCAATCCAATGTGTTCCAGCCTTTTTCCGTCTTTTCACCTCAAAGCTGCAGTATTGTGTTTACTGGCAGAAACATTAACATATTATGAGGTGATCTCACTGATGAACTTCTCAGCAAAACTTTTCTTAGTTGCTTATTTTCTTAATTCCAGTTACAGAGCAACATTGTCATTCTGAGTTGAGTCACATATTGTCGCACAACTTAGGTAAATGTCTTTCTCTTTATCTGATAGATTCACTAGTTGTAAATTGTGTCTGTTTAAAGATTTTTCCTTGAATACAGTGGGACTTGTGTCACTGAACCATGTGATCGTCTCATTTCTTTTACCGACCAATCACAAAGTTAGGAGAAAGAATATTGGACTTACATTCATCAGATGACCGGAGGCACGACTCCAACTGAATGACTCTGTGGTTCTGTAACTACTGGATGTGTAAAAAAGCTACTTTTCATTCACTCTACCAACCTATGAGGTGTTAATATGTCAGTGTTGTGTTTACAATTTGTTTACAAAAATCAGTCGATGCGATTTAAGTAATATTTTTGAAGTTTTTCTGTTTTCATGTTATGCAACTTTAAACTCATACATTAGTAAGAAGCAACCATTCACACCAGTGGTCAATTTAAAGTCTCTAATTGACCGAAAAGAAATCTGCATTTCTTTGGTACTCAAAGAAAACCCATGCAGGGAAAACACACGGTAAGAACATGCAAAGTCCACATGAACAAACCAGAAACCTTGTAGTTTTAAGGTGAGAGTCCTGCCCACTGTACCACCATGCCAAGCTTGGGAGGAAATAACAGGAAGAAATTATATACCATGAATATCTGACAAAATAAAGTCAACCATCAAACTTTATTGGTTTGTTACTTACAGTTTAAATTATCTCCAACGTGACTGGTAACATATTCAAATGCTGCAGAATCAAGCTGATAATGTCAGTGTTGCAGTTAATGCAGATTTTCTTTTAAATTCTAATAATTCATTAACATTTTTTGTCGCCTGATGTGTTTCTCATTTTCACCTTGAAGTTCCAGTTTTACCTGCTTTAAGACCAAAAGTCTAAATCTGCATCAGCAATGTATTTTAATCATTTTAAATTACATTTTATTCTCTAAATACAGAGTAACCTGTAGCAGAATATTTTTTACAGCGGGTGCTAGTTGCTCGTCTCTTGGCTTGATATTGGGACGTCACTTCCGCTGCACAAATTTTTCTTCTTCCTCCAAACAATCTGTGGTCACTTTCATCCTGTCCAACCTGACCTCCATCATTCTGCTGCCCTCGCTCAGGAGTCCCGGGAGAATCTGTTTGACTAAATCCTGTGAAACAAGCACCCAACCTACAGATCCTTCATCCTGTATTAAACAGTGACACCTCTATTAGATTTGTGAGATTTTTATGGACACTATTAACAACTTTACATTCCAATTTTTCACTTCCAGGTCCATTTATTACCACCTCCTATTTTTTATCCTCTTGGGTCAAGGTTCAGCCCTGAAATAAACAAAGGTTTTTCCTGTGTACAAGGTCTCTGATTGAAGCTTTGAGCACCAACACATGAATAAGAAGCTGTTGAGCTCGTTTTATTGACAACAGAAACATACTCTATGAAAACCAGAAGTGGCCTGAGGGTCCTCTTTAATCCTGTGGTTGTTCTCCAAGATTGAATCATGTGAAATGATTGCATTGCTCTCCAATTGCATCATCACCCTCCAGGATGAAGGATCGTCTGCCTAATGGGAGACGGACCTACTTCTGCGCTGGAACGCAGGGACCCATTTCCAAGCTTTGTGAGGTTGAGGTGGAGAGAGCGGTCACAGGCGGCCACAGGCGGAGGTCACCGTGGTCGCTGGTTTTGTCTTTTCGAGTCAGCGGGCTGTTGTGGAGGTGAAGATCAGGGAGGCTGCTGCTGCTGCTGCCCCAACCCCCACCCGTCCGTCCCCCCACCCGTTCACCAACACCACCACCACCACCACCATGTTCTCCTGGTCAATGTCCTTCTCTACCATTGACAGCTCACTCAATAACCATTACTCTCAACTGGACATGAAGTGGGTGGACCCTGCTGGGCCGCTAATTGCACGATCAATAGGTGACCATAAAATGGCAGTGAGCTCACCAGAGGGATCTATTAGTATGAAGACTGTAACACTAACTGGATCACAGCACATAATGATATTAAGAGGGCAGCAAGTACAACAATAACATGTATTATTATTGATTTATATGCTCTATACGCTTCGATCACTTTATGCTAAATTTTCAATTTATTTTTTCTATTAAAAAAAAAAAGTAATTTTTCTGGCTCCGTCTTATTATGAATCCTTGAAGCCGACTGGCCTTTGTCCATCACTTCAGCCATTACACTGACTCTTTACAATGGCTTTTCCTTTGTTGTCTCAGCCTATAGGCACAGAGCTACTGGTCTGCATGCTTGGTAATGTATGGATGAAGAAACACAACCACACACACACACACACACCACACACACACACACACACACACACACACACACACACACACACACACACACACACACACACACACAAACACACACGTGAAAAAACACCAAAATTCTCTTAATGCACAGGAAAGAAAAGCAGTGCCACCTATTGGTCACATCCCGTCAATGCAGCAATGTTGTGTGTTCATATAGTCCTGGGATGGACAATGAGTGTGATTTAAATACAATAATAAAATTATAACAATAATGAAACTTTATTTGTATAGGACCTTTCATTAAGAAATGCAGCTCAAAGTGTTTTACATATAATACAGATACAAATAAAAACATGTTAATAAAAATAAAAACATGTTAAAATGTAAGTTATATAAGAGAACAGATTTTAAGTTACATAAGAACATGTTAAAATTACATTTCAAAGAAAAGGAAATAAAATAGAAATAAAATTACATAAAAAATAAATAAATAACAGAAAAGAAAGAAAGTGATAAAAATCATAAAAGCGCAGGAGTGCAGGCAAGTGCAAGATCTAGTTAAAGGCTTAATTAAAGAAAAATGTTTTAAGTTTTCTTTTAAATACGTTTACTGAACTAGCTTCTCGGATATCTTCTCTCGATATCTGAGAAGCTAGCAATTGTCCGGAAGCCCCGACATTCAAATATGTCTCGAAACGGCTTCAATTTTTTTCGTAATATACAAACTTCAGTTACACAACATTATTGATATGGAGTCATATTTCTGCCACTGACAGATGTATAACTGAAATGTCTTTATGTTATCAGTTTTTTGGTCTCCACAAAGTCCCAAAAGATATACATTTATTATCTTTATGTCCCTTTAGCTGCTACATGTCTTGTCATGTTCACAAACTAGGGGCTAAACCAATAGCTGCTTTAGAAGGAAACAAATATTGGTTGACTTATGAATAGCTATCAATATCTTTAGGAAGTAATGTCATTTTCAACTCAAGGGTTATGTCACTGAGGACCGAGCATCGATAAGTCTTCATGAACTTTACGGTTTCTTCCATTTTGATCTGGCAGTTTCAACAGGATCATCGGTCAACACAGTCTTGACGTATGATCTTTCAGGTTGAGCGTGTGTGTGTGTGTGTGTGTGTGTGTGTGTGTGTGTGTGTGTGTGTGTGTGTGTGTGTGTGTGTGTGTGTATTGAACCCAGGAGGAAGGGAGCATTCAGGTCATCTGGGTGGTGATTGACTGTTTTACTGAGTATTGCTGACGAGGGTGCGTTTTTTTTTAATTATGTCAATACAAACAGATAAATATCTCACTGACTAGATGGACAGCACACACACACACACACATCCTTGTCTTACTATATTCTGCCATTAACGTAATGTGTTTCCTAACCCTAATTCACACCCTAACCCCAAAACCAGGTCTTAACCCTCAAACAGCCATTTCGACCAGCATTTTGGTAGTATAGTGGTTTTCAAGTTTTTCGGCCCCCACAGCTCCCCTCACAAACACACACACACACACACACACACACACACACACACACACACACACACACACACACACACACACAATCCAATTGCAGCAACTGTCATGGTGCAATCAGTCTTCCAGTGCTGCACGTTGTTGTGTACAATAGCAATAGGGCCGTTAGAGAGACACACGCTTTCTCCTCGCAGTACATACGTCTCTGTCACAACATGTAATACCCCCCCAGTCTCCTCCTCTGCCTACAGATTGTAGCATTTCACCCGAGCTTTGAGGAGATCAGTTCGGACATCTGTGTCCAGAAGCTCCTACATCCAATCGATATCTGGGGATTTGTCAACAGTCCCCTGAGAAGCAGCTTGATGTCCCCCTGCCCTCATTCTGCATCCACTGACTTAACCCCCCCATACCTGTAGCCTGTGGACTGCAACATAAACCAACCCTGTGTTGTTATCGATCTGGTGCTAATGTGGTTTAGAACAATAGTGTTACATTGGTTCAGGCTGCCACAGTAGTGGGTTTCTCATGGTGGAAAGGTTAAGGTCTCGGCAACAAGAAAAGATTTCAAATTAGCTTCTTACTTCTGATGTAGATTCAGCGGCTGATGATGTGAAGTGACGGAAATCGACAGAGAAGAAAATGATTCTGTGGACTCTATTATTTGTTGTTTATTTCCTTTTCTTTGCTCTAACTTTCCCCTCACACATATATATTTACACGCAAAACAGCCTTACCTAGTCTCTATACAAACACATATTATCTTGCACTATGTTGACGTCATGAACTGTTTTGTGCTTTTGCCTTAACGTCTGTTCATCCTGACAATAACCTGTCTCGTGTCTTTTATTTAGCAAAAAAAAAGATCTGTGATTGTTTCCAGTAGTTTACTGAACAACCTCTATCCGTCTCTCCTTTAAATGTGTTAACCCACATTATTTCACATTATCTTACTGTTTAAATTCTTTACAGCTTGTTCCTCCTGAAGCTTTATGATGTTTACACTGAGAGTACTGAAACCCAACACTACATTATTTACAGCTGCTCAAACTAAAATATACAAGATGTCTTCAGCAATATCTTTCACACATGATGGACCCTAATACAACACCCATGAGTCTTTGTCACTGTTGCCATGGAGAAGAATCAGAGTGAGAACAAATTCTAAATGCGGTGCAGTTGACTGAGACCTAGAACATAAACCTAAACTGATTTGTGCGAAAACATTGACATTTCTTTTGATCATGATCATTTTTATCTTATTGATATAAAATGCACACTGAAAGTTGTGTTTAACCTCTTCCTTAAAGTTCCTGTGTCCAAAGCCTGTGCCTATAAAATAACAGATATCAATTCATGTATTTCTTGATCTAAAATGTATACAACTTTTAATAGTAGCTCATCAAACAAGCGAACAAAATGAGAATGACACTCAGTACCTCCTCACACCTCCTCACACCTGCTCAAAGGCGCTGCAGTCCCTTTAAATAAAATCAAACTGCACCAAATTGCACCCGCCATAGATATCAGTCCTCTGGTTATTGTAATTTAGATCCATGGGTTATTTCTTGGGAATTTGTCTGTTTTTCAATGTAAAGGAAGAATTATAAAAAATCCTAGATCCGCCTTTGCTCAGATGCACATTCAAGTTTAATGAGTAGTCTCTTGGCCCATGTCCTATATCCTCCCGGCAAGTTTCATGGAAATCCATTCAATAGTTTCTGCGTAATCCTGCTGACAAACAAACAAAAGAACCAACGAAAAGGAGTAAACGTCCATACTGTCCTTGGCAGAAGTAGAAATGTGTGAGTGCCACGATTAGAAACCTTTTCCCAAATGCACACGTTCACTTCCTGTCTGTCACACACACCTGGCTGGAGACACAATCCTACAGGATGCCTCCTGAGCTCCTCTGCGGCAACTGAAAAAGTCAGCCGCTGTGAGAATTGGTGGTGCACAAAAACATTTATGCACAAATGGTATTAAGCATACAGTGCAGGTGTGTGTGTGTGTGTGTGTGTGTGTGTTCCTGATTGAGATATGTGTATTCAAAAAAGGGGGGTGGATTTCAATAATGAGCATATGAATATGAGTGGAGTTGTGCAAGCAATTGTCCCTCCCCTCACATCAGTTGCAATCACAATGACGGCCCTCCACCTTTATTCAATTATCATAACTATCTTCTATCATTTACATACACACACACACGCACACATGCACGCACATCTTGAATAATTCATTATGCATAACACTGGCAGCTCCGTTCACGTGGAGATGGAAAAGCAGGAAAATAGGAATTCAAAGCTTCCTCTGTCGATTCGACTTGTTAATTCTCCGGGTCCATAATTGCATGTGCTTCTGCAAGAAAGAGCAGAACTGCGTCCCTATTAAAATGCCATGAGCAAATGTATTTTCCACAAAAAATATTGAAAGATTAAAAGTCACTTGAGTTAAAATAATGTTGCAGCAAACTGTGCAGGTAATTATTGTTTTCATTTAGCATAATGAGTATTTCTTCTATCGCAAAAGATTAATTCATTTGTGGAGAGCTTTGCGTGTGTGTGTGTGTGTGTGTGTGTGTGTGTGTGTGTGTGTGTGTGTGTGTGTGTGTGTGTGTGTGTGTGTGTGTGTGTGTGTGTGTGTGTGTACTCCTTCTAACTCATATTTCTGTGACCTCATCATCTCAGTGTTCTGTTCTTGTCCCTCTGTTGCTTCCTGTTCCTCCAGCCCTCTCTCACCTTGTCGTCAAATGCAATTGAAGGACAATTTGAAAAAAGGACACTTCAGGGTACACTTGCATGTAGCAGTCCCGTGCACTCGTCATGATTGTTGTCCACTGATTTAGATCAAATCGCTGCTCCTCAGGGCTGAGCACAGTGGGATACAGATGACAGTCCTCCAGCCTCCAAGATTTAATATGAGGAACATGCTGATGTTTGCCACGCCTGTAGTGTTTTTTACATTTGCATTTCAATAGCCAAGGTGCCACATGTATTTTCAGGGGAGATAACGCCTGTCAAGCACACGGCAATAACACGGAACGAGGGGGTCTTCCTCCTCTGCTCCTTCACTCGGGGTCTGAATAGAGACACTTAACTGTCAGAGCAGATTCAGCAGCTGGAGATACATCCTGGGATCCTCTGCCCCCGCTCACTATGTATGAGCATTCATAATTACAAGGCCCTCAATTAGTCATTAATTCTTCAAGGCTGGGCTGAGCAAAGATTTGAAATCGCTTGAGGAATGAAATGAGTGTGTATTTTTTATGAGCATCGCCGTCGTCTTTCTGTGATCTCCATGGTTCCCTCCCTCCATCCTCAACACCTGTATCACTGACAGAGACGAGCACACGCATCAAATGTCTCATTCTGTTTATACAAAACTAATCTGCTCTGGTTTGTACATTTAGAGGGAAAAGCAAAAGGTGCCGGGTGGTTGTTCTGTAGTAACGTTTAAATCAAGCTTCCCTTCTGTACCATCTGTTTGTTTTGACAACAAAAAACCTAAATGTTGTCAAAGTAAACACATCCTGTCGCGTTCTTCAAGTCAACTTTGAATTAATTAACATTTAGTCAAGACCACAATCTTCCCCCAGTGCTTGAATAAAAAAAAATCACCCATGCATTAGCTATAGTGCTTAATCTTTAATTGTCATGGAGCCATTCCCTCAGCTGACAACCAACACCTTTACACTCTGAAGATAAAACATTATAGTAGCAAAACAACTTTATCTAGAAACATTTAGCAAAGACACTGATTTTGATTCATGATTTGACAGATATGTTCATTAAAGGAATAGTTTGACACTTTGGGACATACAGTGAGATCCAAAAGTCTGAGACCAGAGGACTGTTCAAGTTCTTGCTGTAAGAGCTGAATCAGAAGTTTGATACCACCCTCATGTCTGTACACACTAGTATTAAGGGCAAAATATAGAATGCCTGTCAGGCTTCATTCATTTTCTCTCAAAACTCAGTTGGGTTTGGAGAGAAAATTGCAACCGGAGTCATTCTCTGATTCTCAAAAATAGGTTTTCATCATCCCAGGCTACATCATTCATACAAATTTAAAGACTATTTTGCTGCCATCTTGTTAAATTAAACATTTTTAGTTTTTAGTTTTATCCTGCAGTTATTTAATTTTTTTGCCCATGGTTACTGTTTTGCACTCGTTCTTAATATCTGTTCTATGACGTCCTGAAGCATCTCAATGTACGTTGGGGAACCCAGGCAAAAGGAACACCCTTTCCCATGGACCCTGTTGCAACGCCCCTGCTGTGGCACATCAGGAATTACATGTTATTGAATATAATTTAGATCTATTCTAAAATAAAGACTATTATAATATGATAATTATTTGCTATTTCAAATTAGTATTAAATAAATACCTATTTAAATTCAAGGTCTTTAAATTCAGAAACTGGGATTTAGTTGTTTTCAAACATTCATGATTAAACCCTGATTAAAAACTAGACGCTTGTGGACTCGTGAACCGGAGGTGAGAAGAAAAGCACACACCATTAAAGGAGTGCAGGGAGGTGTGGCAGTCGGGTTATTATTGTCTCCTGAAGGTCTGCTGAAGGTCAGAGCTCGGCTGAGCAACAGATCTGTGCTCGCTCCCTCTCTTCCTCCATCTCTCCATCTCTCCCCTCCCCCAACCCGAGTAATGTCATTCCATCTCACGCGTCCCTGCTGACGGACTAGCTGTCCCCACCTGACTTCCATCGAATGGCCGGGCAGCTGCCTATGAACACGACTCTGCTCGATCAATTCACCTCCTGCCCTTCCTCCGAACCACTCAGAGGAGAATCAAAGAAGAGGTGGAGACTCATCATCAGGCCCTGCACAGAAGAATCTGGTTTATTTTACGAGGTGCTCAGCTCCCCCAAGTGTCATTTATTAAATAAGAGCTTTGGAGAATTTAATTTGACTCCTCAGAATATGAAACACAAATATTGCAGTCCATCTTAACGACGTGTCGGGGATATTCTTCAGTGTGTGCTGCTTTAATGGTGCGCCTGGGACCAATTACTCTGTCACTGCCACTGCCCATCATTCACTCATCATTTCTCAGTCACATCAAATTTATTCTTACTCTCAGAGGATCTCGATAAAAACGGCTTTCAGCGTCAATTTACACCCTCGTTCTTTTTAAAGCAAGATTTTCTGAGCTACTGAATAAAACTTTTATTTCTCCCTATTAACTAATCTATGCTGTGGGTGTATGGTGTGAAAAGTCTCCACTCCTCATGGTTTCCTCAAGGCTGGCGAAGGTCACTCCATCAGTCTCTAAGGTAATAAAGAAGGATCTTACAAACTGTGGCCTCTGACGATTGGAAAACCATCACGATCAATTGATCAGCACAGTCCAGGGAATATAACCTTGTTGTGGAATCAGAGAATGGCCTGGACCAGAGAATGATAGAAATTGACCAAACTAATTTTGGCCTCTGGACTGCTGAGTTGCAAAACCTACTTAAGATCAACTGGAAAAACTTTAAGCCGGCAAAACAAAGAGGAAAAGGGCACACAGATGAATTCTGTTCTCCGTGTCCATAACTGTGTGTGAAGGCAGGTTAGTCAGGACACTCATCAGATAATCATGGTACTAGACTACCTGACACATGCAACTGTGATGATGGACTGATTTACCCGTCTACTCAGCCGGAAGGAATCCCCTCTCTTCTGAGAGGAGGGACCATCTGACGGGCTCTGCTGATGGATGGACAGATGGCCTGAAAAACTGGGCCAGACAGATTGGAGGAGAGAAAGTGTGGAGAAGATAGGAAACAAAAAGATAAGGGGAGACAAGGGAAGGCATAGAAAAGGAAAGTACAGCAAATGAAAGGGAAAGGAAAGGAAGGGAAAGTACGAAACAAAAGGAAAAGCTAATGAAAGCAAAAGAAAGAAAAGGGAAAGCAAAGGAAACCAAAACCAAAACAAAGCAAAGCAAAAAAATGAAACAAAAGGAAACAAAAGGAAAGGAGATGAAAGTGAAAGTGAAAGGACAGGAAACACTTGCTTATTTTACCTCAGTTCTTATGGTGATGGAGTTTGTATATTACAGCAGAAGTACACAAAGCAGGCGGCACCATGACCTAATAAAAAAGAGACTGTATAGATTATATATACAAGCAACAGACTGAATGTACGACTCACTGCAAACAGTCTGAACTTCAACCAGTATGAGAAAACACACTCAAACACACACAACAACTGAAGTACACAGTCACTCTGAAATGATCCTTAACTTCCACCTGTTTAACCTGTTTTCGTTTTCAGTTCTAGTTTTGAAACAAACAAAAATACACACTTCAATAAAACTGTCTCCTGTTTTAAAGCCCCTACAAGGAGCGTTTTATTAGGGCCCGAGCACCGAACGGTGGGAGGCCCTATTGAAATTGAAAGGATTATTATTATTATTATTTTTTTTTTTCAACAAAAGAAGGGGCTTTTTGAGGGCTTCAACATGCTCAAATCGTTACCAAAGTTTGCAGAAAATTAGAAAGTAGTGAAAATGTACGTATTCTGGAGTATTTAGAAATGGGCGTGGCAAAATGGCTCAACAGCGCCACCTGGAACGCAGCCCCTAGGTTTGCCCTCGACCGATCTGCACCAAAATCGGAACACAGGTGTATCGTGACCAGTCATACAAAAAAGTCTCAAGGAGCATTATGAAAAACGCAACAGGAAGCGTGACCTGACCTGAACAGCTCCATATATTAATATTAGTTCAGGGTCATAGCGCCACCTACTGATCAGTGTGAAAATTAAGTTGTGGTAACATTGTCCAATTGACACAAAATTGCTCACGCTACATCAGAGCCCCTACTTGAACAGATCTATATGTCTGTATGTAATAATAGTGATGGCACCACCTACTGGCAACAGGAAGTAAGCTTTGTTTTACAACTGTCATTCGATGACACATTTTCACAGTGTGATGTGCAATTGATAGCGTGGACCGTAATGAGCAATTAGCAGGCAAGGATCGACATCGCGTGACAGACGCAGGAAGTGAAGCGTTTATCCTTGCCGCAGTGCGCAATACGCATGCAACGCGGAGAGGTGCGCTTGGTCATTGATTGCTCTCTCCACTAACCGCAAGAGGCTTCAAATGCATGTGCTCGGGCCCGTTAATGCTACAACGTAGCAACGTAAATAATACGGACAGACAAAATACGGACAGAAAGACGGACGAAAATCCGTCTGTCTGTCCGGATTTTTGTCTGTCTGTCTGTTCGTATATTATTTTTTATTTTCGGACAGACGGATGGATTTTTTTTTTTTTTTTTTCGTCCGTCTGTCTGTCCGTATTATTTTTTTGGGGGACGGACAGACGGACGGATATTCGTCCATCTGTCTGTCCATATATTTTTTTGGGACGGACAGACGGACGGATTATTATTTTTTATTTTTTTCGTCCGTCTGTCTGTCCGTATTAATTTTTTTTTGGGACAGACGGACGGACGGATTTTCGTCCGTCTGTCTGTCAGTATTTTTTTTTTTTTGGGGACGGACAGACGGACGGATTATTATTATTTTTTTTTTTTCATCCGTCTGTCTGTCCGTTTTTTTTTTTGAGAGGGACGGACGGACGGACGGATTTTCGTCCGACCCGAGAAATTGAGAATCGTTTATAGAAAAAGACAATTTTCTCCCTGATATTCTCATTTGCTGCTGTCGGTCATAAAGAGGCAGCAATATTAAGATGAGACCGTTTCATAACCAGTCACAAACTCCCTGTAGAGACTTTAATATGCATCTAATCAAGTCATTGGTAGAGAATATATACAAATATATGCTTTAGTTTTGATAAATTATTTAGTGGAAATTAAAATACTGATAATAAAATATTATTGGCAATTTTAATAATGTATGTTTAATAAGAATTATATACATACACATACAACAAGAATAAGAATGCTCAGAGACTTAACATAAGATATAATTTAAAAAAGTTAGATAAGAGCAAATAACTATATATATAAAATATTCATCAGAACACATGACATATCACATCATCATATACATGAAGGTCATTCTGGCCCTGGAATCAGAATTTTAAACTTTGTGCTAATTCTAAGTACAGTTATTAAACCAGCACCAGATCAGATTAGCTTGTGGCTGGGCCACAAATATACAACTGAGACATTTCAATCAATCAATCAATCAAATTTTATTTGTATAGCCCATATTCACAAATCACAATTTGGCTCATAGGGCTTTAACATGGTGTGACATCCTCTGCCCTTAACCCTCAACAAGAGTAAGGAAAAACTACTAAAAACCCTTTTAACAGGGTAAAAAGAACGTAGAAACCTCAGAGAGCCACATGTGAGGGATCCCTCTCCCAGGACGGACAGAAGTGCAATAGATGTCAAGTGTAAAGGAGAACATCATCAAGATAAAGGTTTTAGCAGCATTGATAAGGGTAAACATTTTGAAGCATAACTGAAGGTCAGTGAATTGGTGGATTAATGTCATTAATGGTCAAGTATCTGAGGAGAAATACTATGTATCAACCAGTCCTGCTGCAATCATAGTCTATGGTCAGCAGCCAGCAAGATCATGATCCACCATCAAGATCGGATGCCACTATAGTCCACAGTCATTGTCCACTGCCGCCATTAGGATCCATCATCAGCTGCCACCTCGGTCGTGGTCCACCACCATTATCAGATGCCAACACGATAAAGGAACCGCCTTTAAGTGTCATGAATAAAGATTACTTTAAAGCTGATTCTGAGAAGGGAGTGGTTTCATTCCTGGAATTATAGAGCTGGAGCATTGCAGGTATTAAAGGAAATAAAGAGCATCACAGTATAACCTGGTTGAGATGAACGTATGAACCGGATGCTGCAGAATCAGTTTGACATTTACACACATCAGCCGCCACATTAAAACCTAATGTTGAGTCGGATCTGTGTAAAATCCTCCAGGCATTTTTCTATTGTTTGTACAAGCCAATCAAATTCAGTCAACCGGAAAAAAATTTAAATAAACTGCGAACGACTGCAACGGCAAAAATGTGAGCAAGCTCAAACGTCAGCCATCCCGGGAGTATACATATAACCGTAAACTATGCATAATTAATAAACCCACTGAAACATTAATGCAGCGTTTGCTTTTGTTTGTCTTTATACAAACTGCTGCCTCGCTCCTGTCAGGCAGCTTTTGACTTCTGCTGAACTCCATTTGATCATAAAGATAAACTTGTGTTGTTGGGGGGGGCTAGGATCTGCTTCAGTTAGAGCTCAGAGGGAAGAAATGAACGTGGGGATGAAGGAGCTTCTGTGGTGGAGATAAAACGAGGAGAGAATGGAGGTCAGAGGGGGGAGAGTAAGGGAGAATTAGAGGCTGTGGTTGGCTGAGGCCGATGTCCACGGCACTCAATCAGGCCTTATAGCGGCCGGCTGATCGACAGGCGCGAGGATAAAATGAAAAGCTTTGAAAGTAATCTCCAAGATAATAAACTCCTGCTCCATCCAGAGGTGGATCAATGCAGCGCTGGACAGAAGAGAGACATTTTCCTCCTTCATCTGCTGGAGGTGGAGCCACTTGCGACCTAACCTTGTCCATTATCTAGACTAGCGTAGGGCAAGTACAGTCCAAGGGCTTCAATCTCTGTCTCTATGATTTTCCTGCCAGTCTGTACTTCATCCTCTCTTTCTGCAGAGTGCTGCCGCTTGCTGCCCCACAGCAAAGACAGATGGAAAGAGTATAAATGGGGGTCACCCACTCCCTTATGAGAGTTCATTACCTTACACACTGGAGGAGGAAGAGCCGTGGAGCCGTGTTCGGTGGGGATCCCATCCACAGAGGGGAATGTGGCTCTAAAGAGGGGCAGGAGGGATGCTGGTCCAAAGAAATGCAGGTCAAGAGTGTCAGACACAAAAGACAACACAGCATTCAGAGCAGCCAGACACCTCCACAATGCCAGAGGGGAAAGAGAAGTGTACTTTATTGTCGCAGCAACTGTTCCAATGTTATGGAAATGTACGTTTAAAAAAGGTGAATTGTGGGCTTTGTGTCACCGGTGGTGGAGCTTTGTTGTCCTCGCTGACACGCACTTAAACTAAGCAGGAGCGAAGTTGATCTCTCCTTGTGTGTGTGCGTGCGCTTTGAGTGTTACAGCATTCGAATCTGCTCGGAGATTGTGTGTGCTGAATGTGTACAGAGCGCTGTTTGTCCCCTATCGGTATGCTGCCAATTGTCAGACTGGAAGCTGCTCTTTCAAACCAGCAACAAAAGGCTCTTTCCCCCAAATGTTCCCTCTCCGCAGATCCACCGCTTTCCTCTTGAATGAGGCGAAGCCAGTGGTGCAAAGACAAAAATGTGAATAAACGGGGAACACAAAAACAGGATTTATCAACTCATGTAAGCAGAACTATCTCAAGAGGTGTGAAGAAAGAGTGAGATCCAGAGAGAGGTGTTTGGGGGGGGTTCGGAAAGAAAGAGAGCCACTGTAAGTAGCGAGAGGAAACGTTCCCATAGGCGCTGTCGTTATTTCTTCCCACCTGGACTGTTATTCTGGTTTGGAAAGGAGTTCTGGCTGCATCCCGTGTGGTCGCTGCTACAGTGTGACCCAGTCCAGATGGTCTCCTCTCTCTCTCTCCTCTGTGAGCGCTGCAGGGACTGTGACAGACGGCCAGCGTAGTGTAACGGCCCACAGGAAGGATAGAAAGACTGATAGACAAGAGGGGATTCAAACCAGCAAGGAGAATCGGCCATTTATAGACATTTACAGAAGGATTGAATGAGTGACAAAAACTAGGATTACAGCCCTGTGGTTGTTGGCCTCCGCCAACCAGTACAGTTTTAGTCTACATGCATTTTTCTCAGACTCATATTAACGGTCACTGTGCCTTTGACCTTTAACCATTAAAATGTCATCAGTGAAAGTTTAACCAAATTTCAATCAGGTCACCCTTTAGTCTAAGGGAATGCTTGTACCACATGTGATGACATTTCCAATGGGTATTCTTGATATATCACGTTCACAAGAACATGAGTGTTGGTGCTAATACTGGTGTTTTTTGTTTCTTTTTCGGGTATTAGTATGTCACAATTACATGTTAATGATGGGTTACATCCCACAATCAAGTATTAAATAGACACGGGTGTGTAGTCTCAATACATTTGGACGTGGGAGTTTTCATGGTTTTCACCATAAAACTAAGATTTCACTAATTGAATATCACAAACAATAATCTAAAGATTTTGCACAATTACTAACTAAGGAAGTACTTTCTGCATCGTGCAGCTGGAGCAAGACCAACAAGAAGCACGCCACAAAGAAATTACTGAAGGTATGTACGTAAATAACACATTTTAGTGTTCATTCATCAACAAGGCTACCATATTGATCAAATAAGTCACAATAATAATGTGACAAGGTCAAGGTCACTGTGACCTTCAACCACCAAAATCCAATCATTTAATTTGTGAGTCCAACTTAATGTTTTTACCACATTAGAAGGAATTCCCTCAAGGCGTTCTTCAGATATTATGTTCACAAGACGCATGGATGGACGGGCAAAAATAAAATGCCTCCGTGAGTGAACATTTCTGTAGAACAGTACGATTTTAACTTTAGCTGAACTGATGCTGACACTGGTGCTCTCTGCTGCACAGCTAAAAGCTTCTTCTTCAGGTGATTCAGTGTAGTCTGGTTAATTAAGCGTTAAGGTGTCATTTATACATGTACTGAAGAAATATATGTGTTCATGATCATTGGTATGTTAAAATATTCAAGCCCTCTTTCATTCCCATCATTCCTTTCTCTCTCCCCCCATTTCTCTCTCTCCATTTACTACAGCTAATGAAGCACAAAATCAACCTTGCTGGAGAAAGAAAACAGTGTCACACTGAGCTTGGTTGACAAAGTGATCCTCAGAGAAATGCAGCAACAACAGCAAAGAATGAAAATGTTGTGGTTGGAAGATCTAAAACAAAATAAGAGAAAAAACAGGAATATTCAAATGTGTTGGCACTTAAATTAAGGTCTATTAGACATGATGTCATGGGACTCAAAACAAACTAAATGACATTCTGGAAATGAAGGGAAAACAACAACAAGTGTGTTTGACCTAAAAAAATAATATTCCCTGCGACATTTCCTTGGATTTTCCCTTTAATTTATCTCTATCTCAACAGATTTAAAACCACAGCTCCCTGATCTACTGTAGCTCTGTCCCCGCTGTTTGATAGAATGCCACCCACATCTCATCAGGCCTGAAATGATCAAACTGACACAGAGAGCTTCATCATTACAGCCTCTGACCGACTGCCAGCTGCTCCTCTCTTCACACTCCCCACAGCTCCGCCTGTGCACCCTTATAGTCTATCTAACCCCTGAACATCACGGCCCTCCTGCAGACCAGCCCCTGCCCTACGATTCCCGGCTCATTTATTATCCTGACAGACAGGCGCCACACTTCACTGCACAGCTGGTAACAAGCTCCAAACCACATATGGGAACTCCCCTGTCCCTCAGACACCTCTGTACTCTGCTGTCACCTGTACCAGCCCCGCCTCACCACAGATCTACTTCCTGTTTTAAATATATCTCATATATACTGAATATTGACTCTGCATTCGAAGGGCCCTCTTCAGTTATCCAAGTCTTCTCTCAGCTGAAATATCTCTAGTTTAAACTGAAGCTTTATAGATAACCCTTGTACTTTGTACCCAAAACAGTAATTTGTAATACTATCACTAAAACTATAGTTGTTACTATTATCTGTAATCGTGATAAAATCATGTTGATAAAAAGGCGTTCCACAGGGTTTTATACTTGGCCCACTTGTTTTCAGTTCATATATATAGATAAGTATTATTTTTCAACAGTGTAAATGATAAAGAAATAATGCAGTCCAGTCACCAAGGACACAGTCACAGGTCATTTAAGAGTGCTTGGACCAGTCCTGTATTTTGTCTGTAAATTTACGGTTTTGGTTAACTTGCCTCTGTAGTAGTAACCCGTCATACACTCCCTGCTCATCACCATTTCTTTTTATGGATTTTCTGTTTCTGTTTCTATATTTTAAACGAGAGCATTTAAAACACACATGGGATCCCCATGTGTGTTTTAAATGCAAACTATCTGAAGCTATAACTGCTTCATGGTATCTGTCCTTGTTATATACCTAACCCTTATCAAAATCAAATGAAATGAAAATATACATATCCTATCAGCATTGCCTACAGGTTGTTTTACAATTCCTTTATCTGACATAAATCTCCTCTTCTCTGCCCAGGAATGTGTGCACAATGTATAGTTATCTATAGCTTGGGTCCTCTTCCCCACCAATGAAAGGACTGTACATACATTAGCATGTGGTTTAAACACACACTGTCCTTTTGCTTCTCCCTGCTCCTGCCTCTGTGCTGAGAGGATGTCATACATACCAGCTAAAGCAGAAGACAATGAGGAAAAACAAATCTGCCACATAAGCTGTAATTGGGTAATAAGGTAAAGCAAGATGAGACGTTTAGTGTCCCTGCTGGGAGGAGAATGGCCCATTACACAGTGATTTTCTCGAGAATGATTATTACATATGGTATGTAAAGGCACTATGCTGTAGTGACCAGTTAATTACATCCATTACTCAGGACTGGGTGGCAAGTTCACACTGGGAGAAACACACACTACACACACACACACACACGTAGAGGAACAGAACATACAATCACGTTCCCTCGTGCACATACAGGAGCAGTGTGTTTGTACCTGGAAGTGATTGATCAGTCATTTCTCAGAGCTGCGCACACAGATTTTTAAAGCCACAGCAGGAGAGAAAGCTGACAGATTGAAACATTTTTGTCGAATGTTTGAAGAATAAGAAAATTACATTTCTCTTCACAATAACATTTCCTCTCACAGGTGCAGTTTTGACCTTTAAAGTCGTCTCGGCGAACCTTTAGAAGCCTCCGAGGTTCCATGTGAACCTGCTCTCTGAACAGAGCCGCTGAATGGCTGAGTGCATTTATTCACCCAGACCTTTTGTTTTCACTAAAGCTCCACATCAGAGCTCTGCTGGGACTGAAATGATTATTTTTTGTTTGTCTTGGCGAACAGATCTCATATGAACTCTCATTATTCATTTAGTAGATGTTGCTGTGATGGTGTCAGTGAAAATCCACTGCCAAATAGTGACACCTAATGGGCAGAATGGAGGAGTCTGACATTCCTGTTGTGAATTATCTGAAGATCAGACCTGGGTTTATCAGTATCTTAAATCTCTGCTTGTCAGGGGGTGAGGTGAGACGCTGCTCAGACTCAACAGATTTGATGCAGATACTGATCTCACGCTCTCAAGATAATCTTTAAGCATTAAAAGAAAAGACTGTGTTAAAGCTCAAAATGTTGTTTCCTGTCGATATTAGGAGAAACCTGTTACTGTTTGTGAGAAAACACTTCATACTCACTTTTAAAAACATCCACCAGACATCTAAATGAATAATGAAATCGATGGATGTTCTTTTTTTTACTTTGTACAAAATCAGAAACATCTTGTAACCCACTGTGCGTTTGGTGCATTTCATAAATCACAGCGAATCGGTTTCACAGATGTTTCGCTAAATTTAAATCATCACTTTAAATAAACTTGGTGCATTAAAGAAGCCTAAGATTGAGATTTAAACGTGCAGATAATATGCGTGTCTGCAAAGTGTTTCATTTTTTAAAGGAATTAAAAAGACCTCCCTTCCTCAGGTCACTTTCTCTGTCACCTTTAAATGAGGTCAACGTCTAAATTGTTTCTCCGTCTGGAATTTCACAGCCAACAAACTGTTTCACTGCCACGAGCTCAGAGGACAAGTGATAAGTAATAATTAGAACAGTTTGACTAATGCGTGATCAATATTTCATGAGCTTTTTTACATGTGCAGATCAAATGAAGACCACCACTAGAGAGCAGCAGCGTCACTTGTGACCTCAGACAAAACGTCTCAACTTAAACAAGACGTGAATGAATTGAATGAGTAATGTGTTTTTAAAAACCTGTTAATTCACTTACAGAGCTTGTGCTGTAAAATACAACCTGCAGACAGAAAAGAAAATGTAACAAGGGAAAGAATTCAATGAAATGATTTCTGACGTCCGAACACCGAAACACAATGAGACTCAAAGTGTGACCTGTGTCTAATTAATAATCTTTAATCAATCTTAATCATTAGGTATCCGAGGCCATGTTTGTTCATACTATGTGAGCGTGTGTGTTTTGGGAGCCTTCAGATTTGATGGCTTTCCCAGCCGCAGCGTTTCCTGCTCGCAGACTGTAAATGGCCACAAAGGAAATATTTTACTGTTTGGCTGAGCACAGGATGAATTATGGGACGTTCACATTTTAAGCAAAGAGACATGGATGAAATCATTTCTGATACAACTGCACATCTGACAAGGTTCAATCCTCATTACACTCTGACAATTATCCAAACATCAGCCGCACAGAATAAACTA
This sequence comes from Hippoglossus stenolepis, assembly GCF_022539355.2. NCBI lineage: Eukaryota > Metazoa > Chordata > Actinopteri > Pleuronectiformes > Pleuronectidae > Hippoglossus > Hippoglossus stenolepis. The sequence goes on from NC_061483.1 coordinate 12,218,967, forward strand.
GGGGCCAGTTTTCAACAGACTGTAAGTTAAATATTCTACTTAATTAACTGGTAGAAATTGTTATTCTTCTAAGAGGAGTAATTGCAAAATAAATGAAGAACAGAAAGAGCAAAATGTCTGAAGGATGAACACATGTTTTTGGTACATAGACGGTTATTGAGCCAAACTGGGACAGAAGAGCTCATGTCAGAGTTTTTGTGAACTTTCTCCTACACACAAAAACACCACACTATGACTGATATTAACATTTAAACGTTTCTCAAACACATGTAGACAACAGTCAAAATATAATACTACAATATTAATTTGATATGAAAGATTTTGTCGTTTTTCTCATGTCGCCTTTTCTTCCTTCTCTCCACAGACATGGCATAAAACGATTAAACAGTCTCAGATTCCCAGTAGATCGGCTTTTGTTAGAGCATTTTCTGAATTTAAAAAGCACACACGCTCTCTCCATCCAGTAGCCAAGACTGTTGCTCTGATTGCAGACAGATGTTGGTCCAAAGTAAGGACACAACAATAGACTTTATCTCTGCAGCCTGACGTTGAAGATGTTGAAGATTAGCCCTGTGTTCCAGTATGTCACACGTTCATGTAGGCTCACGTAGATCAACATGCCAATATTATGGCTTAACATTTTCCAAAAGACCCTAATCCGAAGCAGGTTGGAAACAGTGATTACGAGCAGAAAATTGTTTATGGCAACTGTTTCAATCAGAGCAAAATATGTCCCGACTCTCAGATGAAAGCTGAGCACCAGAGGTAACTTTACCAGCTGCAAAAGACCTCCAGCTGCTTTTGGGGGAAATGTTTGTGTTGTGAGAATGAATAATAACGAGGGTCCGGTGGGGGATATCAGATTTCCACTGTGATTGGTTTGATGAGTAGTGAGTTTGATGAAGGGACTGAAGGAGCTCCCAGGCAGTGATGTCATGCGCTTCAGAAAAACATCGACCGAAGGTGTTTGCGCAATCGTTTTCTCAGGTTTTGTTTCAACAACAGATTAACGTAACATGAATATTACATCATTCTTTGATTGTTGATTAACCTTTTATAATTTAATAATAATAATAAGTAATCACCTTAGTAATCTAGTAGATGATGTGTGCTGTGTCTTTGCTTTTAAACAGTGGAAATGTTTGTTTTGTTGTTGTTGCTGTCTTGTATGGGGTCAATATTGTATCAATATTAATTGTGTGTGTGCAGAGGTGTGTAACTGTATCTGTGCGTAATCAGATTTGTAAATTTGTAAAAGTATCTGTAAATGTGAACTGAGATTTAGTACAAGCATCTGCGAATGTGCATCTAGAGTCTGTGTGTGCGTAATCAGATTTGTAAAAGTGCAGACTGGTAAGTGCATGGTTCTGTTCATGTGTAGATGAATCTTTAAATGTCTACATAGATTTTAATAGCAGAAAATACAGACAAGTCTTCAACTCAGAAGCCTCACAATTGGCCATCATTTCACGTGTGATTTTTGCTAAACTTGGGTAAAAAATGTATTTGGGGACATACATATATATTTAATTCCAGTAGGATTTCACAGAAAAACTCTGTAGCTCCACCTCAGGGTGTTTACCTACACAGCTCTGCCTCAGCCTGGACATTCTCAGTAGATCTTGGCTGGAACATGAACACTGTTTTTACAATGTGCAACAGTTTTTCTCATTACGCAACAATAAAACCCCGTCCAGACTTAGAATTGTTCTCTGGTATCATGATGATCAACCCTGTGACTCCTGACTGCTTCTCTCTCACTGATGCATCGATATTACAACTTGGCCTGTAGCTGACATGTTTTGAACACCTACTGTTTGTCTTATTATAAGTGTTGGTTTTTATCTGTTTCAGTGGAACCTTATCACAGGTGCATTGTGGGTAATAAATGTATAACCAGTCCTGATTGGAATCCCAGTTTGTTCAGGGTCTTTCTGTGGGGAGTTTGCATGTTCTCCATGTGTCTCCAGGTATCCCGGCTTCCTCCCACAGTCTAAAGACATGTGGTGGATAGTGGACTAGTTAGGTTAATTGAGCGTAGGAGTGAATGTGTCTGGCTGTTTGTCTCTTGGCCCTGTCGTACGCTGGCAAACTGCTCAGCGTGCACCACCCTGCCCATTAGTTGGGACTGGCCCCAGTTCCCCAGAAGCCGTGAAGTGGAATAGATAATGGATGGAGACAAACAATACATTCTCTTATCTGAGGTAATGTTTTCAGGATCACACATGTGTAATTCTATCATTTTGCAAGTGGCAGGAACTGCTCTCGTCTGTGGCTAATGTGATTTCATTTTACTGTAAACAAGACAAACATTAGATCTCACTCACACTGGAACACATGTGGTTTTTCCCCAGAGATGCAGCACAGAAAGATGAGAGGAGTTCTGAATCCCTGTTTACAGACCAGAGAAGAGATGTTAATTACAACACGAGGAAAGTCAGACCCTGGAAGAGACGTGAAGCTGAACAGATGCAGAGTTTTGAGAGGGTGGTTTTTTTAATGTGTTTCTCTCAGCGTTCACAGGCAGCATCCTCCTGTCTTTCTTGTCTGGATGTGAACAGAACTTTCAGCCTGAGTGAGTCATGTGATCGGGGGAATAGCTCCTTGTGCAACACATCTCTCTCCATTCTCCTGTTCAGCTGCAGATGAATGAAGTCAGATTTTTAAAACCACTTGTATCCTCATAAAAATTTGTGTGGATTTCTGCCAGCTGTCTCTAGTTTCCTGTACTCTATGTATCCAGGGACAGAAAGCATGAACCAATGATTATCTTCACATAGATATTCTACTTCATTTTCTGCAGTTCTTTCTCTTTTTATTCCTGTTCCGTATTATGTTATTCATTGTAAATGTTTGCCTCTGCTAACAAAAAGAACCCAGTGTGTTTGGCTCCAACATGTATCTTCATTCAGTACTTGTATTTTACTGATTCTATTTTTCCAATAGTTAAATCAAACAGTAATAAATTCCTAATATTAAAATTTTGTTTTTTGATTTGACTTGTTCATTTGTAAATACTGTGTCCAAGTGAGTACAGTACATACTGTAAGTGTAATCACATGTGATACTCTCTTCATCATTTGATCACATTGATCACATCAGATTCGATCACACTGATGATGACAGAATGACTTGAAGCTGATTGGCTCTTGTCCTGAACGCACGTGCTGTACATGTGCTTTAAATAAAAGGTATATCTGTGTTTCCTCCTTGAGCTCAAACATCACAGAAACATTACACAACAAAAACAGCACAGACGTCTGGAACAAGCAGCGACATCATCAGTTATTTGTTGAGCAATGAGGGGAAACGTGGGAATTTTTTTTACTTTTCCACAGATTAGTTTTCACCTCATGAATTTAAAAAAAGGTAGAAGATGTTTTCTGTGTCTACACTCATTTGATTTGGATACATGAATCTGACATGTGATATTGAACTTGCGTAAATTTAGCTTTACGATTATGTTTTTTTAAGGGAGAATTCTCCTCCTCCAGATCCTCAGGACCGGGGTCTCTGGAGGTCTCCAAACACAGTCCAGGAAGAAAATGGACGACCCTGTTGAGCACATATCATCTGTCTTCCAGGTCAACCGCACATGTTTCCAATCTAGCCCTTGATTCTGCATGTCTTCATGCTTTACTGAGCCGGAGTCGGCCAGAAAACATGAAGGAGGTGCCGTAACCTTTACATGTGCTCTCCATATCGTGTCAGCAGAAAAACACATGTCCTCTCCCCCTGCTTGTATCCAGGTTAACAGATCTTTACAGTCGTGTAAGAGGAAATAGGTTTGTACTGTGGTCATGTGTGGTATACGGATAATGGCTTGCATCATGAAGAGAATAAGGTTTTTCCTACTTTTCCCACTTTTCCCTTTTCTTCAAGTGAAAACGCTGCCAGGAGAGAGTCATTAGTGGGGTCACAAGAGTTCAATAGAGGCATTAAGCATAGACTTCACAAACATCCACAGCATTTGTGTTTTATAACTATAACTCTTTTCTTACTCAAAGTTCTTCAGGCCTCTTTGACTTTCCACAGATTGATCAAAAAAATGTGTTCATGTTAACAGACTTGCACACAAAAGAGACAGGACTCTGACAGCAGCCCTAACAAATGGACTATATATTTATTCATACACACTTTCATATAACACTTCTCTATAAATATGGGATTCATTATCTTGCCCAAGGGCACTTCAGATGCAGGCTGGAGGAGCTGGGGATTTAACCGCTGACCTTCTGGTTGGTGGACGACCCTCTCTACCTCCTGAGCTGCAGCCACTCAATGCCACCAGCACATTATTCTACTCTCCTCTCACTTTGGGGATGCTAGGTCATGTGGTTTGCATCCGACCACAATAACAAGGATATTATGATAAATCTATACATATAACATATATCAAAATAAAAAATAAATAAACTCTGTCCAGTGAAGTTTTTTTTTCTTTCTGAAATTTAGCCGAAAATAATAATCAGAACATTTGTCAGTACTTCACCAAAATAAACTGCAGCCTCTTAAATGATCTAAAATGAAGATGAATCATTAAATTTAGATCCTTACAGGTTTTCAGGTGAACATGTGAAGCTGCTATTTCCCTCACTCCCTTCAGTATCATGCAGTTCTCAGGATGACATATTTTAATCATCAGGTGTTGAAGATCAGTCTGTTTTCCCTAACCCTGTTTTTGCTGCACAGTTTCCTCTGTGATGTTTTTTTAAATTAGCACCTTTATCCCAGACACAAAATGTTCCCCATGTTTTCCCTTTAATCTCCAATAACATTTCCTCCACTGAGACACGGACGCAACTGATTTCGTTTTATTGGATTTAGACCATGAGTAATGTCGCCCAACCTAATAATAATAAGCTGCTGTAATAATAACCGACTGTGTTCTACACAGTAAGTGCTACTTTGATCCAGACCAAACCCTGTTTGTAGAAAATATAAATTGAACTATAAAAACAAGGATTAAAGGAAGACACATCATTTACTGTTGCCACGAGGAAATGTATAATAAGGTAAAAGCTTTTTTGAGTTCAAAGGGTTTATTACTTCAATTACAAAGAATGCAGCTCTCTACTGGTCTCAGTTATATGCAAGGACAAACAATAAACATGCACCAGGCCCTGCTCCTCCAGAGTATATGTATCTCTGCCAATGAGGTTATCTTTTCATCTGCATTTGTTTGTTTGTTCACAGGATTAAACAATAACTACTCAAACTATTTCCATCTAATTTTGTGGAGGGGTGAAGTGTGAACCAAGGAAGAACACATTCAATTTAGGTGTGAATCCAGATAAGGATCCATGATTTAATTTTCTTCAACATTGTGAGACAGGGTGTTTTTTTCAACATTTTTATTGATTTCTCAGAGAATAATTCATGGATCTGGATGGAAACAATCAGTTTATTGGTTTGACCAGTATTTGTGCAACCGGTAACTAATTTTCAACGTTTATCTGGGAGTGTGCATGTTGTTTTAAATGAGTTTGGCCCCGTGGAGCTGAGGATCAGGCAGAACAGTGTGTCCGTGCTGGTGGCAGCTGGTTCGACAGATTTGACTCCTGCAGCTGAGACAGTGACTGAGCTTCTTGAAATGTTTCTCCACAACAGACCAGGACAGAGAGGAGGCAGAGGTTAGACAGGGAGCAGTGGGGGGATCCCTGTTAATGACTCTACCAGTGAAACTATGCAGAACCTCTGCTACTGTCATTAGGGGCCCGGCATCGCACAGAGGGAGAGAGCCCACTTCACTTCCTTTACGTCCACACAGAAAAAAGGGGCTCAGATTCGAGGAAATTGTCATGATTTTAAAAAGTCAACACATTTGACTTTTGGGGAAAGGACGTCGTCTTCCAGTGAACAAGAATCACATCTCTGATGAAAACCTCAGCACAAGATTTTCTCATTGAGGATGAAATTGGTTTGGACAGAGAGCCTCATTAAAACAACCTCAAGAGCTGCACTGGTCATTAAGATTAGACTGAGATAACTGAGACAGCCTCATTCAATACAGCACGTTGTCACTGTCGGGTTTAAACCTGTTGGATCCAGTTCAGTTGAACATTAGTACTGTTGATCTTGGGTTGAATGCAATGGATGAATGTAATGGAGTAAAAAACTATATTTATATCGAACTATAAAGTAGCAGACAATGGAAATAAGTAAGTAAGAAATTGTATTTAATTACAGTGCATGAGTAAATGTACTTTGTGGGATAATAAGAGGTTTTTGTAAAGTTTAATATATTGAGTAATGTCTATAAAACATTATCTGTATCTAATATAGACAGAAAACTAACATTGTTTCCATAATACATTTGAATAATGAAAGAAAACTGTGTCTGGCAGAGAAATTAACTAAAACCATGAAACCTTTGTTCGTGCTGTGGAAATGAACTTTGTCTGAACTGTGATCTTTGTACTCAACATGAGCTGTGAGGTGTTGTATCAGATCTGGTGTTTGCAACACAACAGTATATTTGTGTCAGTATTCACATCTGTATGGAAACTCCTGTCAGCTACATATTGCAAATTGATGATGCAGGTTTAATGTCCCTTATGTACAAGTAGTAACAAAATGTAAAATACTGTTGTTGTTTTTTTTATGACTCTGGATTAACATGTTTTTTGACATGGCAACATCTTGGTTTGTGGACGTTGAGTAGAGTGTTTGTTTGTTTGTTAGCAGGATTAAACAACAACTACTGGATGTTGGTGCCGATACAGGAATTCCGTTTTTACTTTCTTTTGTGAGATGGGACATTTTCCAACATTTTCACAATTTTCCCAGGGAAAGATTAATTGATCTTGATGAAAAAAAACATAATTAGGGGACTGGTATTTATGAGTGTGTTGCTCAGATCTTTAAAAAAATCTGTATTTAGTGGATTTAAATGTGGTTTCTTCAGGGGACTGTTGGGCCTTGTGGAGGTATGAGCTCTACTGAGTGACGTTCTAGTTTTTAATGGCTTTATATCCATGTGGGAAATGCAAGAAACTATAGGTGTTGGATAAATTTCTTCAGATGTTAAAAATACTCTAATGGGGTAGAAAGTAACAGAAAATGGAAATAGTCAAGTACCTAAAAACTGCAGTTTCTAACAGGCCTTGAATAAGTGCACATCCATCACTATAAAATAAAGCTGCAGCCGAGTGATTAAGGACTAAAATGAAACACATAATTAAACTAAACATGAAAAACTAAGTAATGAAACAACTTTCTGATTGTCACATAAAATCAGTCAATTATTTTGTGTTGATGACAGATGTTGCCAGAGGTTGAATAAATGCCAGCCTGATGACAGAAAACCTCCTGTATGACAGTAAATCATACAGAAAGGAGGAAACTAATTAAAATCATCCATTCCATAAAAAGTCCTGCTTGACAGAGCTGCACAGATTTTGCCCAACATGATTTATCTGTCTGGAATCCAGTAACAGGCTGTTGTTTGGCAGAACATAAAACTGTTCTGTCTTCTTCTGTTGCCAAGAGACCAAACTTTGTGTATTTGTGTTTGTGTGTCCAACCTTGCCTCATCCTCGCTTCTTTCATATCCTTCCTTCTCTCACTTTTCCACATCATTACCCGCAACCGCTGTCCTCCCTTTTTTTACAAAGTCATTTGAGGGCCTAGAACGTGTCATAAAGTTGTCCTCACTGAACGTCTTGTAAAAGTTGGAAAAAGACATCATTACAGAAAGCTACTGACAGAGCCTGACATCCGGAGTCCATGCACTGTATACAGGCTAGTGGGGAAATCATTATCTTTTTGGAAAATGTAAGATATATTTAAGCCACTTTAGCTTTTCTCCTAAGATAAGATAATATATGATAAGATAAGATAAGATAAAATAAGATAAACTTTATTAATCCTGAAGTAAACTCTTGACGGTGCCTAATAGAAATAATAACAGAAATAAAATACCATGAGACAGTAAACTAATACTAAATTTGAGTGCCAATAGAAAGTATATCAATGATAATAGGAGTAAGTAATATGGAAGAAATATTACACATGACATTGAACATAATATGATGCTACACGTAGTAATATTGCACATGAATAGCTTTTAATTTCACAAAGAATTCACTTGAAATAGAACATAAGTCAATTTGACTGAGGCTGTTAAAAGCTGCTGTTAGTTTAGTTTGAGCCGAGACGTCTGAACCAAAGTCTGTGAAACTCACATGAAATCATTTGTAGTCTCGTGTCTGACAGACCAACATGTAGTATTGTTTTTTGTTCTTCTGTCTCCTGGTTTTCCGTTTCCTCACCTCTGCTGAGCAAAAAAACAATAATTGGTGGGAGACAAACATGAAGGGAGGTTGTAGAACGTGACTGACTCGTTTTCTGACCCTGTTTCTGCTCAGGCTGCTTCCTCCCCGTCATAGGGAGCATCGACCCATTGCGAGCACAATTTACCGTGTGCAGCCACAGATTGACCTCGATTCAAAGCTAAGTTTCCCGCTGAGACAAAGTAATTTGTCCTCTCACCTCATCTGAGACCTGAAAGACGTCTGGAAGGATGGAGGTGCAGCAGCAGGTTATAATCCTCCCTCCTGGGTGTTCTTTGCCTTGTAATTGACACGATGAGGTCAACTACTGAATGTTGTGTGGAAAAATAACAGATATTGAGGATTACAGGATCTCTAACAGACATGACCAACACAAAGTGTATTCTGAGAATCTGCCCTACGTCTTCAGATTCTTTCTCTTCGCACCAAATTCCCCACACTCATAGATATTAGAATCCCGTGTGCATGATTTTTTTCATCAAGATCCATGAGTTATTCCCTGGGAAAACGAAGACAATTTTTTGAAAGTGTGTCCGATCTTTCAATTTTAAAGGTTGTAAAACAAAATTCCTGCATCCGGCCCCTGATTTGGATCCGAAAGCTCTTCTGTGACCAAAACCTTCCACCAAGTTTCATGGAAATCCGATGTTTTTGTGTAATCTTGCTCACAAACAAACAAACCAGACAACAAACAAATGGACAGGGGTGAAAACAGCCTCCTCTGCAGAGGTAAAGAAAAGGGCCACATGTTGAGATAAACTCTGAGAATCATCACTTCTTGTGCAAGAATAACCTGGTTTAAGTGTAATAACAGAGATTGGTTCAAAATAATCTATTTATATTCCACTTTTTTAACAGTTGTGTTGCTATTTATGTCCAAACAACTGTGTCTTTATGTCAAATTGTTTTGATCTAATCCTATGTAGTTTCATTGTGTGCGTGCACTATGGAGATGCACTGAAGTTAATTACTTGGCTTTGCAATCAATGCTTTATAGTGTCTTTCAGCTCATTGTTTTGGTTTTTCCAGCCTGAGACTTGACTGTTCTGGTTCACACTTTGCCACTTTATCCAGCTGCTTTCAGTAAAGGAGCAAGAAGTAAAGCAGCTGTAAAAACAAGCAGACAAAGTCAGCAACTTGCTGATGACCATAGTGATGTTTTTAGCTTTTAAAAGAGCCTCATACTTCACTCAGGGACCAAAAGAGCAGGGGCCAAAAGAAAAGATAGCCAAAAGAGTGAAGATTGAGTTGAGAGTTGATTATGCTGCTCTGTATTTGTATGAGTGACCCTATGGTCCCACTGAAACAAGATTCAGCTTATTGCTCTTTTTACTTAATGTTCATTCTCTTTAAATCAAAATTACACTGACATGAGATTCTGTTTGAAATAATACAATCTACTCAACGATCTGCCTGTGTCTAATTTACACTGTGTGACTGCAGATGTAAAATGAAATGGCCTCTAGTCAAACAGTCGTGTAACTGTAACTGGCCTGTTTGCGTTGTGTAACACGATGCAGATGCGTAGCTGCACATGATGTATAAAACAGGAGCAGGGTGGACGTGTATTTAAAACCACATCACATTCAGTTTGAACGTTTTCAAATATTTTCTGCAGTTGAATAAATCGCTTCTGCAGATAGTCGAGATTAAATGTTTTTACTTGATGCCACAAATGTCAACATGAATAAAAAAAAATCATAAATGAAAGAATTACTGTAAATGTCCACTGACTCCTGTACTTCAAGTCTAATATGTGCTCAAAGGGGCTTTATCCAACCCACATTAAAAAGCTAATGTGCAGTATTAGGATCTCATACTGATCTCGTTCTGCTTGTTCTGCACAGTCGTGAAACAGAAACATTCAGGCTGAGGAGACAAATGCCCTGTTAGACTCAATCAGCATTGATCTTGAACACAGGGGGTCGATTTATTAACACCACGCATTTGTTACCCAGACCCCCGCCCCCCCCTGACTGTCCCTCTTTCATACGTAGCACTATTTAATAAACCATTGCGTGTCACGAGCGTACAATGGAGGTGATAAATTGTATGGATAATAGTGTAATCAAAAGACACCTTGGCTCACTGCCGAGAGGGGAGGTGGGAGAGGCAGGGGCGCTGGAGGCAGAGACGTATAAAAGAGACAGTGAAGGAGTGTGTTGGACCAGAGTGAGAGAAGAGAGGAGGAAGAGGAGAGACAAAAAAAGAAAATAACAGGATATTGCGCTCAAGAAGGTAAGTAAAAAAAAAAAAAGATTATTAAAAAGTTTATCTCAGCTCAACTGTACTTTTTATATAGGCAGAAAATATCACAGTCTAAATGCAGCTGGATGGGCCTTGTATGTACGACTAAGAGCATCAGTAAAAAAATCTACGTTACAGTTATTCTAATTTTAGTGTCTTTTATTTCAATATTGTCATTTGTAATTTGAATCATTGTCAACCTAATTAAACAATCTATTCTAACGCATGTGGCTCCTCCTGATCAAAGTTAATATACTAATTATTTCCTAAATATATATATCAATATTTTCGGTGACAAATGATTATGTGGTGAAAAAAATTGCCAGTGTACAAATGCAAACTGTGAGTGTGTGTGTGTGTGCGTGGGTGTTTGGATTGTGTTGCCAGTGTTTCGTCAGTGGATGCAGAAATGTTTGAGTGCTCCCCTGACAGATGGTGATGGATAACACAGATGTGTAATCTGAGTGGGGGGCTCTGTCCAGCCATGTTTTTTCACCCTAAAACAGAAAAGACAAAAAGCATGGAATGAATCCTTAAACACCCATTTTTCATTTGTTCTATTGTTTTATTCACTTTATTCAAGTTTAACGCAAACTCAATTGAAGTATATATTTTGGTTTAACTTCCTCATATCCAAGTGTTTTCATTTGTTTCATTTGTTTCCTCACAATCATCTGATCCTAATCTTCTCTTCCCAACAGGAGTCTCTGTTCGTGGACTCAGCCTTTTTTGAGCTCCTGGTGTGAAACGCACAAACCTGAGGTGAAAGTTCAAAGGTCAGAGGTGACGACAGAGAGTGAAAATGTCACTGAAGCCTCTTCTGCTCATCTGGGGAATCACTGCAGCCTCTGTTGTTACTGCTCAAGGTGGGTGTCTCACAAAGATGCTGAGATTTCTGTTTTTCAGTCATGTCAGTGGCAACTCATTGGAAAACATATTTTAAATAACAGTCAGATGGGGACATGTATACACAACAAAACACAAAGTTGCGCTTTGCAACACAATGAGACAGGAGACAAGGTAATAACACAGACTAATAAAAACTCTACACAGAAATATTTAAAGGTTCAGTGTGTGAGATTTAGGTGAAAGGGATCTATTGGCAGAAATTGAATATAAAATAACCCCAGTAATGTTTTCACTAGTGTTTTATCTAAATTCTATGAATTGTTGTTTTCTTTACCCTGGAATGAGCCGTTTATATCTAAATACTTTATATTTAAATCAGGAGTGGGTCCTCTCTATGGAGGCCGCCATGTTTTTTACAGAAGTCATAACTGGACAAACTAAACACCTTTTGAGTTTGAAGGATGCCACAGGTTCTCTTTCATGTTTGGAAGGGGAGGGTGAGGTGAGGGGGGATTCAGCTGCAACATGCAACTTCACCACTAGATGTCACTAGATTTTACACACTGAACCTTTAACACAGTAACGTCAAATGAAAATGTTTATGTGCGCATATGTGATTGAGGTGTTTCTACAAACACTGGCCTGCAGCTGACAGTATGTTCCTGTTTTCAGATTTATACCCAAACTAAACTATTGGCTGTAACGTTTTCTAAATCACTGTTCACCCCTGCTGTGCTTCTCTGGGACCCTGACTAAGTTTTCCCTATCAGTGAAAAGGCTGATCACCCTTTAATCAAAACTGAGTCTGTTCTAAATATAAACTAAATTTCAGTTTTTAGATTTTACAGATAGACATAACTGCACTCATATTTACATTTTCTTAAATACATATCTATATGTTTGCACAGTGAGGAAAGATTAACATTAGGTATTAGATATTGAAACATTTCAGAATCATAAAACTAATTTTGTTCACTAGAAGTTAATTTGAATTTGTCTTTAACATGTCTCACCCATCACATGTAACTTGACCAAAAGTAAATACCAAGAACTACATGTCAGACAGAGTGGCTGCCCAGTCACTTAGGTCGAATATCTGCAATTGGCAGACTATAAATAATGAGCAACATTTGAAGTAGTTACTGAAACACGTGTATGAATGCATGACACAAATAAGGCATTAAATTGGGATTTTAAATCTTGATTTGTCTGTTGCAGGATCATGGAGAAAGGACAACAGAGAGTCTGGGCCTGCTGTCTACCAGTCTGAGGGTAATGGTTGTTCTAGATTTCTAAACTAAATATATATTTAAAAGTATATAAGGTCTTTTTGTTGGTTTAGTCATTTTCCTGCCTCTAAATATACTGAACTCACTCAGTCTGAGCTGCTACTCAGAGCAATATTTATGTCTACACTCTTTAGAAAACTACGAGTGGACCACATGGTTCAACGTGGATCACCCCGGAGGTCGTGGAGACTACGAGCAGCTGGAGGCCATTCGCTTCTATTACCGTGCACGAGTGTGTGAGACACCACGGGCAATTGAGGCCAGAACCACTGAATGGATCCCAGCCCGCGACACTGGGGAGACGGTCCATGCAGATCCGACAGTGGGCTTCTGGTGCCTCAATGAGGAGCAAGGTCCCGAACGCAACTGCTCGAACTATGCAGTCCGCTTCCTCTGTCCTAAAGGTTTGTTCTTGAAGCACCTTCAAGATTCATTCAAATAACAAAATTCGGGCATGTTTGAAGATTATTTTTACCCAATTTTCCAACAGTTATCAGTGTGAACATTCAGGGTACCTGGGGCCCTTGGTCAGACTGGAGCCCATGCCCCGCCGCCTGTGGTGAAGTGAAGGTCCAACTACGCTCCAGAAACTGCCAGTCTCACTCTATGCCTTGCAGTGGCCCTAGAGTAGAAGAGAAAGTATGCAATGGACCTGAGTGCCCAAAGACAGGTGATGTGTCATCATTAAGTTGAAGAAATTCTTCTGCAATCTGATTCTTGAATAAGCAGAACTACATCTAATCTGTGATGCACTAAAGTTTGTATTTGTTTTGTTCTACTGCTTAGATTGTTTCCTGCAATGTGCGGTGGGGAAGGTGAATGCTGAGTGTGACGCATGCATGTGTGAAGAGCACATCCTGTTGGGTTCAGTACGTGGGGCTGGGGGTCTCATCGCTGAAGGAGCTACGATCCTTCGCAATGGAAAGCTCCTCACCCTAACTGACCACAACGGACATTTCCGCATCCCCGGTATCTGCCCTGATGGCAACACCACGCTGTCGGTCAGCCTGCAGGGTCACGTCACCCATAACATTGTTGTGCCAATCAGCTCTGAACGCACTTCTGTCCTCAGTATCCAGCTGAAAAGAATAGGTACAATCGATGTCTGTGGATTACAGTTCACATTACCTGCTGCAGCTGTATCAGATTAACACATGAAAAATAATTTGATTTCATCTCCAATTTGTCAGAGAAACTTCATGTGTTGAGCAAACCCGACAGCAAGGCCAGGAGGCAGGGACAAACTGCTGCCTTCTGCTGCAAAGTGGCGGGAACACCACAGCCAGACAAGTACCAATGGTATGATTTGTCATATTTGTCACTGATCAACTGTAGACTCCCATAGATATAAGATATAATTCATGCCTTTGCTTCTGCTGTCTGTCTTTGCTTGTGTGTGACACAAACAGGTTTCATAACGACAGTCTCCTGGAGAAGCACACTGGGAGCACCTTGGTCCTAAAGGATCTGCATCTTGAGCAGACTGGGGAGTACTACTGCAGAGCAAGTGGTCCATCTGGTGCTATCAAGACCAAACCAGCTTCACTCAAGGTCCTAGGTGTGTTGCAAATAAATAAATAAACATAGTAAATATACAATAATGTGAATAAAATACTATATCAGTAAATATACTGTATTTTAGATAACAGTATGATCAAACTAAATCCCAGTTTTTATTTCTGTATCTCAAACACAGGTCGAAATGAGCATTCATGTAACCCCAAGCCTCAATCCCACCACATCCGTCTTCCACATGACTGCTACCAAAACAGCACAGACTCATTATATTACGATGTGGGCAAGTGCCCTTCAAATACATGTGCTGGAAAGCTGGACAATGGCATCAGGTGCAAAGACAAAGTGGCTTACTGCTGTGGGGTGGAAAATATGGAGAAGAGGCAGATTACATGCCAAGGTTACCAACTACCCACCATGGTGGTGACTGAGTGTAGCTGCCAGAAATGTGTGGAAACCAAGTCTATTGTGCACGGTCGGGCCATTGCGGCAGATAATGGTGAGGCAATGAGGTTTGGCCATATCTTTATGAATGGAGTCAGAATCGGCCGCACGGGCTACAAAGGTACCTTCTCCATCCAGGTCCCTCCAGACACAGAGAGGCTAGTCCTGACTTTTGTGGACAACATGCAGAAATTTGTCAACAGCACAAAGGTACTTCCATTTAACACCAAAGGAGGGGCTGTTTACCATGAGATCCAACTTCTTAGAAAGAAAGCACCTGTCACCATCAGCTCAATAGAAACCAACACTTTGGAGCTTGGGGAGGTGGAGGGCCAAGAGGCAATGGTTCAGATCCAGATTCCACCCAATTCCTTTTACAAGGAGAATGGAGAAGCCTTCACGGGTAATGTCAACGCTAGTATAACATTTCTCGACCCAAGAGATGTCTCCACAGCTGCTGCAGCTCAAAGTGATCTAAATTTTGTAGGAAGTGAAGGAGATACCTTACCTCTAAGAACCTATGGTATGTTCTCAGTTGACTTCAGGGGTGAGGAAAACAATGAGCCCCTGAATGCAGGTGAGGTGAAAGTTTTCCTTGATTCTGCTCAGGTGAAGATGTCTGAGCACCTAAACACCATGAAGTTGTGGTCATTGAACCCTGATACCGGCCTGTGGGAGGAGGAGGGAAGTCTGCAGGTGGAGAAGAAAAGAAGAGGCAAAAGGGAGGAGAGAACATTTTTGATTGGTAACATGGAGATCAGAGAGAGACGGCTGTTTAACCTGGATGTCCCAGAGAACCGCAGGTGTTATGTGAAAGTGAGGGCCTTCCGCAGTGATCGCTTCATGACTAGTGAGCAGGTGGAGGGAGTTGTGGTGAGTCTCATAAACATGGAGCCGACAGCTGGCTACTCCTCTAACCCACGTGCCTGGGGACGATTCGATAGTGTGATCACTGGCTCGAACGGTGCCTGTCTTCCTGCCTTCTGTGATGAACAAAAAGCTGATGCATACTCTGCCTATGTCATGGCCAATCTTGGAGGGGAGGAGCTGGAGGCTGTCCCTTCTGCTCCCAAACTCAATCCCAACCTCATTGGAGTGCCCCAACCTTACCTGGGTAAACTGAACTACAAGCGGACCGACCACGAAGACCCACGAGTTAAGAAAACAGCTTTCAGCATCAACGTGGCAAAACCAAGTCCCAACACAGCCGAGGAAGGCAACGGACCAGTGTACCAATTTGAGAAATTGAAAGACTGTGAGGAAGCCCCTTTCAGTGCACCACACTTCCGTTTCTCAAGAGTGGAAGGAGACCGCTATGATTACAACACTGTGCCATTCAATGAAGACGACCCAATGAGCTGGACTGAGGACTACCTGAGCTGGTGGCCCAAGCCCATGGAATACCGGGCCTGCTATGTTAAGGTTAAAATCACCAGTCCACATGAGATCAATGTGCGGTCCCGCAACATGGGTGGCACCCATCCCAAGACAGTGGGCCAGCTGTATGGCCTCCGCGACACTCGCAGCATCCGTGACATGGACCAGAACACTGTATCAGCTGTGTGCTTGGAGTTCAAATGCAGTGGGATGCTGTATGATCAGGAACGTGTCGATCGAACCCTGGTGAAAGTGATCCCACAAGGAAGCTGTAAGAGAGACCTTGTCAACACAATGCTTCAGGAGTATCTGGTCAACCACCTGCCCCTGGCCGTCAACAATGACACCAATGAGTTCACTATGCTGGCGCCTCTTGACCCTCTGGGCCATAACTATGGAATTTATACAGTGACAGACCAGGATCCCCGCACAGCTAAAGAGATCGCACTTGGACGCTGCTTTGATGGCACTTCTGATGGCACGTCTCGCGTCATGAAGAGCAATGAGGGTGTGGCGCTGTCGTTCACCTGTGGAGATCGTGAGGTGACACACCAGAGTGCTTTCCAGTCCTTGCAGAGCTCTCAGGGTCAGACAGTGACAAGTGTGGTGAGAGGCGAAGGCAGGCAGAACCGGCGCCGGCAGAGAGCCAACGCACCTCGCAGCAGTCGTAGACGTAGCACCAGAAACCCCACAGGAAAACGTGCAGAGGCCAAAAACTAAACACTGAAGGTCAACATGGAGACCAAATGAATACCTCCAACAGACAGAGGTGGATAGTGTGAACCTTCTGCTTTGATACATTTTATATTGGCTTGTATTTTTTTTCCCACGTAACTAAACAAATAGGCCTTGATTTCTTGCAGCTTCTTCCCAGGACTGTTCTACATTATTTTTGTTAGATTTTCAACTGTACTGTGGTAAATATTTACTTGAAACTGTAAATAGAGTATTTAAGACATGTGCCTTATAAACAGCTATCAATGAGCTGTTGTGTTAATACATGTAAGATTCTTGCAGTAAGGTTATAAACAAAGACAGAAAAACAACTTGTCCTTTTGACCAGTGGTTTATTAAATTAGATGCTTATAAAACACTGCAGATGCTGTATTTCCCATATTATCATGATCATAATCCAATTGTGCATGTAACATTGAAACTGGTCAACTGTTAGAAAAGAACAGGAGAAATATGCCCCTTTCAACTAACTGTAGCCCATATGAAGACATGGTGGGGTGAAGCCCATAAGCCCCCGCTCCTCATCACACTTGATACAAGCCTGCAGAAGCAATGATTAGGAGACCAGTTGTAGAAAGTTAATCCACTTGCCTGATCTATACTTTTTCTGCATTAGTATAAATCAAATTAGTAAATTGCTTTTGTCATGCAAGAAAAATACCTATGCTCCAAATTTTAAAGGATATTCCAGAGATGTATCAAGAGAATGGCTGTGAAGTTTTAAAGTCACATTTATTATACTTGTTTATCCCTTTTATCTTACAATGAATGTCACGTGCTCTCTGTAAAATTACAACTATTACTTACATGTTGCATCGGTCTCAGAATCACCCACAATGCAACCTTTCCGGAGATAAAGATGAAGTATGTACTGAATAATTGTTCTGCATTTGGCAACCAAAGTTATAGATACTATATACTTTCCTGTAAGAGACCCATCCACAGGTAAGTGAGACCTATAATATATACATGACATTCTGGTTTAGGAATTTGCATAGAACCTTGTGTTTCTATGTCAGTACACCTATAACTGCAATACTGTATCTGCCATTTTGACAGGGGCAACATTCAATAAAAAAAAAATGAGCCCTGCAAAACTCAGACAACAGCAGTTACAATGTATTCTTCATTGTTGAAGCTGGGTCACCCAACAGATACTTAATTATTATGAGTGTGTGAGTTGAGGCTGAATGAGACAGAGAAAAGGCAATTCCATATGTATGAACATAAAGAGTTGGTGAGACTGGGTGCTCCCTGGTATAGTCCCTCTGGTCATTGAAGCAAAATGAATGGGGCAACACATAGTTCAGATTTTCCAGGATGGCACTGGACAGCATGAGAAGGTACAGCTGCGTTTCTGAGGGTGGGGAGAAGGAAAGGGCAGTAGTGATGGAGCCAGTGTCACATAAAGTCCTCGTAGTCTTGGGCGTAGCCACCATCAAACGATGCATAGTCAAGGTCGTCTCTCAGCTGTGCTTTCAAACCGCCTCCAGCTACGACCCCCTTCTTCTTCTTCTTCCCTTTGTTTTGCTGTAATGGCAAAAAAAAAAATTCACTTTTAAAAAAACATAAATGATGAATAATTACATATTTGCAGCAAAAAGCCTTTCTAGTTTGATCTGAGAATTTAAGAATGAACAATGCAAAGAACTAAATTATTCATGTGTATTCAGCTGCTAAACTTACATGTTACATGTTTCACTTGAATGAATAAATACTGTATAGCACTGTTGATTTAAATTACATAAACCACATGAATGTTTAAGAAGAAACTTGATGAGCACACATCAAGTGACATTGCAAGGTGAACAGCACCCCCTACTGAATATGAACAGATCTAAATTTACGTGCGAGAAAACACAAGTTTAAAAGCATGCATCATCTTACCTTTTCTTGTTTCAGCTTTTCACTAAGCAGAGCTGACAGGGAATTACTGACTTTCTTCATGTCATCTACTTCCACTGTAAGAAGAAGATGAAAAATAAGTATTAGACAAACCTGTTTCGACAGAAATCGTGTCAATAATCAACAATGTTCAATGAAATCTAGTGATGAGACGCGGAGCTTACATGAAATACAGAGTTCCCGAAACAATGAATCCAAGAAACTTGAATAATGCACAGATTTTTCAAACTGGGTTATTTTTTCTTTCAACAATTTCTCAAACTCTGTGAAGTCGTCTTTGGAAGATGGACACATGGCATCGATCCCAGTGACACTGTTCGAAGTGCTGCTGCCGATACCTGCACAAAAATATAAAACATTAAAAGATAGTTCAATATTTCTTTAGAGGGCACAGAATCACACAATACTTAAAGAATTCTGTTTGTTATATTTACGCTTGGGTCATGGGATAGTATTTTTTTTAAACATAGAATATCAATATTACTATGCATCGCGAACAACCAGTGCTTTAAACATGATCACGTGATCTCTGCAGCAGAGTTAATACATCACTTCCTGCCTCTGCCTGCTGCTCCACCTCTCACCTGAATAATTGAGGATGTGATGCTGTTGTGAACGTGTCTGTTGCAAAACCTCCCAGTGTGTTGTGCATGTGTGAAAGGAACCACAGATCAAGTCTGTAGGCAATTCTCTGGATTTTACCATTAGGTCATGTCTGAAAACTGCTATACTTCTCGTACACTTGATTTATGCCAACATTTCAAAACACGCTTTTCTACTTTTTATCAGTTTTATAATGAGTCTGGAACAATTGTAATGAAAACTGTCAGATGTTTTTTCAGAACACTGAGCCTTATATTGTATACATTAATTATAAAAACTTAAATTTACAGTGTAAACTTTACATTAAAATATTATTTTGTAATAATAAAAAAAAAAACCCCCATTATTATGGTTTAAACATTGTGGAGGACAGATTATATTTTGTTTTTCCTGAGCAGTGATTGTCTTACCAAAAGTATCTTTTGCTAGCTCCAAGTCTGCGGCTTCCTGTAATTTCTGCACTCTTAACTTCTCTTCGAGTTGTTCTTCGGAAGTGAGCTCTGCTTGCTGTAATGACAAATACCACAAAGTCAAAATTAAAAGTGAGGGGACTACTATTTTATGTATTATACAAAAAACTGTTAATGAAATGGTCCTTACTTGATCCTGCAGCTCTTTCTCCAGCTCCTCCTGTTGTTTTTTCTTTAACCGATTTTCTTTCTCTTTGATTTTCTCACTCAACTTTTTCTTATCAGAAACTTTCGTCTCTGAAAATGAAAATAGAAATACACAAAAGGTAAATTTGCTGAAGGCATGTAATTTAGCCATTGATTTAAATACAATAAATAAGATTTTAACAGGTTAAAATTAAATACATACCCGATTTTTTCACATCTCCATTTTTCTCTTCCTCCTCATCATCCCAGTTGTCCTACGAATAAAAGGAGGTGGCATTATTATAATTTATAATGATTCTACACAGGCAATTTGTGTAAAAGCATGATGTCAAATAAAGGCATCACAAGTTTATATAATAATCATTTGGATCACTACAGCTGCAATGTGAAATTTGTATTACATATTTTGATGTTGTACAAATGTATGTACAGGTCAATGAATTTCTACAGCTTTTATAATTTTTGTTTGAGAGATTTAAAGAAATCCTTTAACAGGGTAAAATGACTCATTGCTTTGGGATTTTTTTAATGAGTGGCTTAATATAAACCTTCCATATTGTGAGATACATTATTATTGTAAAACATCAGTGTTAGAATAAAATATTATCTGACAAACTGAATACTTCACAAACTAAATGGTCAAACGGACTCTAGAACACAGATACATAATTCAATGAGCTAACACAGGAAAGCTATTGTATTTTGGAGCAGGTTCTAATTACAGCAGTAACTCCAGACGATCCACTTGAGGGTTACAAACTCATTTCATGTGAACAATTGGCTGTGTTCGCTCCTGGTTTGCCACGAGCATCGCATCCTGCCAGCTGAATAAAACCAGCTGTGGCACGGAGGACATGAAATCATCAGTTTCTTTATTTCTGCCTCCATATGTGACTGAACTCCCGAACAATTGAAGAGGCCTCCACCAGCACTTTCCCTGGGTCAATTCTCGGAGGTTTCCGGACAGTGGCCGTGTCCCCACTCAGCTAAAAACAACCTGTGACTTCCCCACCAGGAGAACAACTGTCTCCCGTCACACTCGTGTTGTAAAAGAGGGAAACTTCCAGGCCTCGTTCTTGGATCGGTTGAGTCATCAAACCCAGATGATGATTTCATCTGATTGCGGCTCGAGTTGGTTAGCAAGCTAAAGCCGCCTCATGGTAAACGGAACTAAAGCTGTGGGACAGGACTCGAATGTCGATCTCATATACTCACATATCCCAACTACCTACAGGCAACTGGGAAATAACCAGCAACATTAATTAAATACTCCGAACCAATAAAGTTATCGACGCTGTCGTCGAGGTTGAAGATAATTTTGCGCGCAAGCTAACGGGAGCTGGTGGGTTTGCTAGCTCAGTGGCCCGGGAGGAGGTTAGCTTTAAGCTAGCTTATCCTAATTTAGCCCGGCTGTCAAAGGAGCTACATCGCCGGCTGTCAGCTTCAGAATAAAAAAATAAAGGTTAGGAATTATTTTAAAACCAATCCACTTTGCTGGTAGACTAACACACACCGTGGTTCATGTTCGCTTTGAGCGCTAAAACCCGAGTGTTAGCCCCCGTCGGTTTAGCTGGAGTTAGTACAGGCTGCCCGTTGGAGCCACATGAGTTAGCGTAGCTAGCTAGTTAGCGCGGAGCTAACACAGGCTCGGGGGTTGACAGGCAGCCACAGACCGCGGTGAAGCATGGCACCAGAGCCGGGGCGGCAGAACTCGGACCCGCCGTTAGCTCCACACCCACCGGACCGGCTAACCGCGCTCTGACCGTTCACCTGAGTCCGACCCCCCGCTCGGACCGTGTGTGTTTGTTCGCCACGTTAGCTCACTTTAACATCTTCCTCTTCGTCTTCCCCTTCCCATTTGTCCACCACTGCCGCCTTTTGGAGCTGCTCCTCCGGCTCGAAGCTGTCAGCGTCTGTAAAAACGACAACATGAGATTGGTTAGACCGATCCACATCTACCGAGAGACCTCGACACGAACACGGTGTCGGGCGGTTAAAACCGGAGGAGACGGAGTGACAGTGGCCGATGTACAGACAGCTATCCTCTCCAACTTAGTTTCTTACCCCAGTCCGCCATGTCGGCTGTGTTGCTTGTGTTTGCGGTAAGGGCAAGCTCAAATCGTGGCAGCAGTAGCCCGTAGAGGCACTTCCGGTATCATTAGAAACTGCCACTGATATGTAAAGCCTGCTGCCGCTGATGCCACACTGTTTAAATGCTGCTGCCGCTGATGCCACACTGTTTAAATGCTGCTGCCGCTGATGCCACACTGTTTGGCCTCTTTCTTTGTTTGGCTTCTGCCTTTGTTGTCACGCTGTTAGGAGGCAGCTGTCACTGCAAATCGCGGCAATGGCCTTTACAAATCAGTGGCAGTTTCTGTTGCCACCGGAAGTGCCTCTCCGAGCTGCCGCTGCCTCGACTTGAGCTTGCGGTCTCTCTGTGTTTGACAGACCGTCGGTGGAGTCAGTGCTGCAGCCCGCTGGCCACGTTCAGGAACAGCTCGCACGTGCTGGACGTCACTGTGGGTTTATCTAATGTCCTCAGTGCCCCGGACTCCTGCAAGTAACAGGAGCCCGAGCAGCCACCGCAGCTTCTCCATTTCACCACATATGACCAGGCCTGGTGTCAGACACAGCCCACACCATGTTTATACCATTTATTTATTAACAGGGAGGAGGTCAATGTTGGACTTTTACAAGTTTTATTGAAAATGTCAGAATACTGTTTCATTATTCAAGATTCCAAACTTTACTGTTTGGATGTATTGATATATATATATATATATATATATAGATAGATAGATAGATAGATAGATAGATAGATAGATAGATAGATAGATAGGTAGGTAGGTAGGTAGGTAGCCATTATTAGACAATAACGTTTTGAATCTTGAATAATAATGTAGGCATTAATGGAAATATATGTTTCACTGGTGTATGACACACAAAGTGGCAGTGGGAATAAAATGTGTTTTAAACAGCCCCTCTGTGCACAGGAGACTCTGAACCTTCGCCCTGATGGCATCATCTTCAAAAAGTCATATAACATAGTAAATAGGAGTTGTGAAAGGAAAGTGCAAAAACAAAAATGCTACATATTTAAAAAATCTAAAGTAATTGTTCTTATGTTGATGCATCAGTATTAAAAACCCTACAATGTGTACCACTGTATGTTAATATGCTTTCAAAAATAATGTCTTGAATAGTTTTTATTTTTCATTAATTAAAAGTCATAGCAGTATTTAGAGTAAGCACACTTTCAGCAGCAATTATCTAACACACACACGTTGCTCCAACTTCTGTGTGTTCATGTGATACCAGACACACTCCATGATGTGGAGACCAGGGTTGTGTGGGAGCCACACCAGCTGGTGCAGGACTCACTGTTCTCCTTGTCACTGAACATAGTTCTCTATGAACCCGGATGAATGTCCGGGGTTAATGTCATGCTGTAGAATGAATCTGGGACCAATTAGACGACTACCTGATGGTTGTGTATGATAATATGAAACATCTTAAGTTTGTAAATGTCATAAACACACATAGTGAGTTCAGTTAGGAATAAAACAATTAGGATTTGAGAGGTCAAAGTCCTCCAGTATGTGCTGTTACAGAACTGTCCTGGTTCTGATACTGACTCATCATTTCATACAACATTATATAGATAATCTCACAATTATAAGGTTTTACTATCTTATCATTTTGACTTCAAAAGTAAAAAAATCAGACTTGTATGAAATGCTTATCTTATGTTCACAAAATATGCCAAAGGTACACCAAATACAAGTTTATATAAAATAGTTTTTTTTACATGGTTTGAAAGGAGTCAACACTATTGTGTTTTTAGACACTCTTAGACTGTCACATATAAATCACTGTGAGATATTAATCAGTTGCACTGAGTGTGTATGAGAGCTGAAGACAGAGTCGATCAGAGGCAGAGTGGTTCACTTTAATAGTTTACATCTATATTTATCACACCACAGAGTGTGCACAACAATACAAAACTCACAGCAAATACACTGAAGTACTAACACAAGTGTGTCTCACTGAGCATTATGAACCTGTTATCACATCATCAATATATAAATGTGGGAAAGATTAAAGCTCTGATAAAAATATTACATCCTTTCACAAAAATATAGAACTTTGTAGGTTTGCAACACAACTTTGAACTGTTAATAAATAACTGTATAGTAACTATTCCATTTCTTTCCTGGGCATGGCATCACATCCCTGAGAAAGATACACCAGGAGTTCATACAGGTTCATCAAAATATAAATAAAGTAATAAATAAAGGAAATGAAAAGTGAAATGAAAAGAATTCTATGGGTGTTGGTGGATATGTTGTTTATACACTGAACATGTTTAGTTTTTCTCTTACTTCTCTGAATCGAACAATATCTTTGGTTTGTTTAGTGCTGAATGTTGATAATTCAAAGTGACAACTGCAAAAAAGTCTCAGTGAACACTTTCTGAAGTGCTGCTTATTATCTAGGAGGTACAGCTTGCACAGATCAGTGAGATCGTCTTGGTTATGTGGGGGAAGAGGCATCTCCTGATCCAGCAGGGGTGAGCGGGGTCATGTGCCAGGGCAGATCAGGGTCGGGCAGGACGATCAGCAGCATCAGCAGTCCCAGTACGAGGCACAGAGGACTGTGGCTCAGCGCCAGCCCCAGTGACTTCCCTACAGGAACACAGTGAAACCAATACAAATGTAGGGCCGTGCAAAATAGGAGCTCTGCGGATTATCTGTCTTTGTG
This sequence comes from Hippoglossus stenolepis, assembly GCF_022539355.2. Classification (NCBI taxonomy): domain Eukaryota; kingdom Metazoa; phylum Chordata; class Actinopteri; order Pleuronectiformes; family Pleuronectidae; genus Hippoglossus; species Hippoglossus stenolepis. Next base: position 12,243,603 of record NC_061483.1, read on the forward strand.
TATTATCACAAAAAACACATGGAAATACATTTATTTGACTCCACTTTGAGTTCATTTGAAAATAAACACTGTCAAAGCATCTAGAAAGACATTCCAGTATAAATGTTTCATTCAATCAAACAATAAATAGAATAATACTCAGATGAAATTAACAATTTGTTTCTTTTTATTAATAAAATTATGTGCAATGTAGAATTTTCCCAATTGCTCTCGAGAAGTGCTTCAAAATAAATGTCTAACAAATTCCACAACTTAAACTCAGTCTATCAGACAGATATGTAATCATGAGGTAAATTATTATAAAAAGGTTTATGTCCCAGTTCTACACTTCATACTATACTGCTCTCACCAAGGTTTGTGTATGAACTTTTCAATGAGTAAACATTCTTCAGAATAATTTGCTATGATAAAAATATTTTTTTTAATACATTTTTAACATATATGCTAAAAGATGTCTATGTACATTCTGAATTTGCTGTATTTTTAATTTCGGAGTATGCTGCTGCTACACAGAGAAAATCCATGAGCTACTTACAGCTGAGCAAAAATAAATCGAATTGCAGATGTTTGTGAGACAGCTCCAGGATCATCTCAGACATGAAAACAAAAAATCTATTATTACATCTTTAGAAAAATACATTTTGGGATTTTATTTGCTCAGCTCAGTATCTGTCACAGTGCATCTTGCATGATTTCCCTTTGAGCAAATATTAAAACTACTTCATGTCTCGTAAACTAACTAAAAACACTATAATATGAATATTGGTATATAATAAACTGTCATGTATAGTATTAGTATGGAATTGGGACAAAATGTTGGTCAGAGATTTACTTTTGAAAGAAGTATTAAGTCTCTGATCAGTCGATATAGAACTCATAACAAGAGTCTCAAATCTTTCAGCGTTTTACCTCTGAAGTTTATAGGCCTGTTCTCCCAGGGCGTCAGCGCCATGGCGAGAGCAGTCCGCTGAACGTCTGACAGAGCGGAGACCTGCTCCGGAGTCACTGCAGCCGCCTGCTCATAGGAGAACATGCTGATCTGGATGTGGTTTAACGCCACCTTGAGGAAATGACAAAACAGACAGGCGGGCACATAGAGAGAGAAGCAGATTTTAACATCAGGACTTGTTCTAAAGTCTAAAAAAACAAAAGGATTTAATTTCTTCATTTCCAAAGTTCATTTCCAAAGTTTATAAATATAAAGGGCCCATTCTAGGGTAAAGAAAACAACAATTTGTACATTTTAGATGAAACACACAGGTGAAAACATCGATAGGATTATTTTACATTCAAATTTCTGCCAATAGATCCCTTTCCCCTAAATCTTACACACTGGACCTTTAAATTTAACTTGGCTGAAACCTGATTATTGAACCAACGTGAACATGGATCAGGATAACTTGGACTATAGAAAAGAAAAATCAATAAAACGCTGAAATCGTCCTGAATCAAAAAGAGCTCATGCTGTGAATATTGTTTTATTAAATGTTGACTTACACTGAACCGTACAGTCGATATCATTGAGATAGCCAAGGGCGTAATTCCTTCGATTTGCTCTTTCACCAAAGCCGACATGGCAAAGTCTGGGAGACCAGCTGCAAGAAGTGGGAAATGTTTTAAAGAAATGTAATGTAATGTAATGCAATAAACATTTGGTGATTTGAATTTCAGGTTGTGAGCCCGCACTTCACGAGGTGAAGACAGTGAAGGAACCAAACCTGCCAGAACTCCGATCTCAATGAAGACGTCAGTTCCCCACGAACTGATGAGTCCAAAAGCAAGACTGTGTGTGAGCAGCCCCACCAGAGCATCGAGCTGCTCCTCTGAGCAGGAGAGCGTCAACTGACCCAGAAAGAGCACCGCTTTACTGCAGCCAGCAGGGAGAGACAAAGCACGAGGAGACAGGAGATTCAAACATTAGGATTTAAACGAAAAGGTGGAACGAAGCAGCTTCTGAAGTGTTTTTGTTTTTATTTGCTCACCTGAACTCAACAGCATTGAAAGCTTTCATCTCTGTGTCTTTAGCTCCACACACGATGTGTCCCATGGCCACCAGTGTGCTGGAGTCCAGCTGACTGGGAGTCCGTTTGGTGGAGTTCAACACGGTGGTAAAGAGAGCAGCCAACTGGGAGGAAGGAAAAAGAGTTATGACCCAGACATCCAGACTTTTACCACAGGTTCAGTTTATAAGGAACAACCAGCCGAAATTAATACAGTGTCCTGAAAAAAGTGTTTGAGAGAAAATCTGACAAAACTTTGGGGTCATTGAAAATCCTCTAGGTTAGTGTAAGGTGTCGTTGTCTTGTGGAACATCCATTGTTTACGATCATCACACTTTTACTGTGGCTGCGTCTCAACAGACAGCCATATTCATTTGAATCAAAGACTGTAAATGAAGATGGACGACATGACGCCTCCTCAAAGGTGAAGCCAAAGTGTCTTGATCGATTGACTGTTGTTATAAAAACAGGGTGACACGTCATGATTGACAGCTGACACTGACTGTGTGGTGGTCATGGAATAATATAAGTTTTACACAGAGTCCTCGGAAAGTGCACAGGATAATATTAAACATTGTAAAGTAAAAAATATTAAAAAGTAAGATTTTAGTCTTAACTCAGTTTACATAGTATGAACAATGTTTGATAAGAGCAGTATGATGAGTTTATATAATATCTTAAAGCAGGTACCTGTCTGTTGCTCCAGTCACTGACAGCACCCAGAGCAGCGATGCTCCTCTGCTCAATCAGTCGGAGGCTGCTCAGCTCATCTAACGTCAGCTCTAATGCTAGACCCCCAAGCTGAGAGATCACAGACGGGGAGAAGGACGAGACGGGGCCGTACATCTACATGCACACGCGTGTTATTCCAGAGGGACCCAGCAAAGAGAGAGCAGACACACTGAGTTAAGTCCAGAACACAGAAGGGGACACTGGTGAATTAAACACATCTGACAATGAGATGAAGACGACGACAAATGACTCTCACCTGTTTGACCTTCTGGAGCAGCTGCCTGTGTTGGTAGGATGAGAAGAACGGGTCGTGACCCATCAGCTCCAGACAGTTGGAGAAGGCAGATGAAGACATGCTCGTCAGGCTGCTGTCGGCCCAGGCAGCCGGAGTGATGGAGCGCAGAAGCTCACAGGTCGGAACGATTGGAGTCGCTGGTAACAGACACAAATATCTGATCAGAGGAGGCTGCTGACATATGACTATAAGTAAAACATTATATAAGATCAACAACTTCTATGAGCAAATTAAAAATGTTTCATTTTATGTATTAATTTTATAAACTTTATTAAAACAAAACAAAAAAAAGTACACATAACGAACCTCTTTATAGATTTTCTATAATTGTTGAGAGAAATTCACTGCATGTTAACAATGCAGTGAATTATTTATAAGGAAAATTAGTAATTAGAAAATCCAGAATGAACATTCACTGTTTCACACAGAGAAAATGAACAAAAAATTGGTGGAGCTTGTTAAAAACTCTTATTCACTCTTGCACACTTGGCAAATTATACAAATCAAACAGAACAAGCTATTATCAAGTAAAAGTAACAACTACTTCAATTGGTAGTCGACTGTTTGGCCGACAGCCAGTGGTTTTACAGAGCACTGATAATGAACGACTCTTTGGTAGCGATTTTAGGAATCAAATGTGATGCTCACGTGACAGAGGATTTATTCTGAGGAAGCCCAGGAAAAACTGAAGAACAAACTGCTGCTTGAGAAAAAATGCCATCCTCTCGTTCTTGATCAAACAACGACTTCCCACAGGCCCGTGTTCCCACCGACGCTGCATCATGAACAGCTTCTCTATATGTCCCAGAGTCATCAACGCCTGAGGGAACACAGACAACAACACACAAACATGTAGAGACACTGACTGGAGATGTGACATATGAGGAATTCATTTATATGCCTGCATTGGCCTCTCCTGCCATGGAATCAAGACACCAATGTGTCTCTATAGATTTCCGGAAGACAAACAAATCTGTTACAGGAGGGAGTTTTCGAAATCTCTACCTGAGGATCAAACTGTCTTGTCTGAGGAGTATTTATGACGTAAAATACATCAGTCAACTCACCATGGAAATGTCCTGCAGACTGCTGTCAGGCAGGAAGAAGAGGAACCGGTCCACCTGACTGAGAGTTGTCTGGTTCCAGTTATTCACTGGGCTGAGAGGAAACAAGAGAGCGCTTCATCCTCTTTCCTCAGTTTCCTGCTTTTTATCATATGAAACCTCTGCCATATAATGTAGAGATTTTTCATGTTGCACCTTCAACTGTGAACTTACTTTTCACACTCTATAGAAGTTTATGAAATTCCATAAACATACATTGAACCCCACTTGACAATACTCTAAAATGAACAACGTTAAGAGGCCAATTTCTTAAGTGAACCTAGTTGTATCTTCTCCCTAAAGAAACTTGGAAATGTAATAACTCAGTTATCATATTAGTAAAATATAAAAGACACAAACCTGACATCACAAAAAAACATCACCCACAATTAATGTGTTGTATAATAAATTCATTCGTAAGTTTGTTACCCAAAGACAGCAGGTTCTTGCAGGATCCGAGCCACCAGTTCCATCTTGCTCCTGCTGTAGCAGAGTCCCAGGAGGAAATCCAGATTGTCGATGAAGAAGCTGCGGTCCACATGAATGAAAACCTCATCCACCACAAACGGTGCCATGACGCCCAGTGAACGGAACTCCTCCTCAGTGAACACTCCTGTGTACATGCTCTGTGGAGAAAAAAATCACATTTATAAATCTTCCTGTTTTCAAACTTAAAATCTTGGCTTTTAATCTTCCTGTGGTCTTTTGGCCTCTTAGTTTTTTAAACACAAGAGTATTCACAGTGTACTGACCATCCTCTGCGCCATTTTGTCCACCAGCAGTTGCTGTTTTTTTCTTGGCAGCAAGAGAAAGTGACGAGGGTCCTGAATAACCATCTGCCTCAGAGCGTCCATCTCAGCTGTAGAAAACTTGTTAATGGTGCTCATGCTGCAAGTAACCACACAAACACACAGGAAAGTAAATAATAAAGACATTATATTGTGAATAAATCTATTCATAATGATAAACTGCTGTTAAACAGATGTTTGGTCGGGTCTTGCCTCTGGACAATGACTTCATAAGTGAGTTCTTTATGAGGCAGAGACGACACAATGTGCTTCACAGACATACATACAGTCATAAATAAAATAAATAGAGTAAACGAGTTTGACGTACATGTTTTATGTCTGAATGGAGAGAACAGGGCTTCTATCTATATTTTTCAAACAGTAGGAGGAGGATCTGTTAAAATTGTTGATAGAATTTCTTTCCTGATTTTATTCTGGGCAAACAAAGATGGTTCGAGAGTGAACCTGATCACTCAAACCTCAGCACTCAACAGATGAGAACTTTCATTTTTTAATATCATCAAACATGATTGATGGGCTTCCTGCCATGAAATTACATGTGGTGACTTTTCACATATGTCACATGTGACATATAATTCTTATCGACTCCTAATGAGTTGACCTTTTCCCTGCAATCATTTTGAAGATCATTTTAAATGTTATGTGAAAACACTGACAGTAAAAAAAATGATTCATGCAAACTTGTGACTCACGGCATGGACAGGGCAATCTCAGCTCCGAGGTCTTTGAGCAGCTCAGAGAAGAACTCCAGCTGATACAGCTCGTCGATCACACACGTTTTCTGTCCAGGAGAACAATAACACAAAACAACTGATAGACATAGATATACATACATATAGATATATGTCTCTACGTAGATGTAGATATAGATATAGATCACATGCAGTTAAAAGGGCCAGGCCATTTAAGAGGATTGTTGTAGAATTATATTATATATTATACTATTTCAATAAAGTGTTGTAACCCTAACCCTTTGGCCACGTCTGTCAAAGAAAAGACTCTTGAATGAAGTCAAATAATTTATAGTGAGCTCACCAGTGAGGTGTGCAGAGGACCAGGCTGCTGCCTGAGGAAGAGGAGGATTCTTATCACCGCAGAAGGTGAAGAGTCGGCCTGAAAATGTTTCTTTAGGACTTTACAGCTCACACCTTGACCCAGTGTTCCCAGACTCCTGCTCACATATAATACAAACCACCAACACAATTAAAAGAGACTGAGAAAAGGAAATAATCTGCAGAGAAATTATCACATTAATCACAGGAATGAAGTTACTTACAGAAAGTGTTGGAGGATTAGGTTTGGTTTAGTATCAAGTGCCTCTCTGAAAATAGCTATAGCCTGGAGGAGATAACAGACACATGTTGTGTTACCTAGTTGTTGTAACATGACATTTTGTGCACTTTGTGAGCCAAGCACAATCTGATATTAGCACAGTTTTTGTCAGTGTTGTTTGTTTTCACAGGCAGGTCCATTCACAGTGTCGGTGGTGATGACGTCTTTGCTTTTGCTTCTCCACTAAATAATTAAGCTGCTAATCAAGATACTGTCATAAACACTTACTCATGACAAGCAGAGGAAGTACAAAGAGACCATAACAGAAAGTAAAAGTCAAGGTTGGAGGCTTTCGTCTGTTCAAACACTGAAAGCAAATGTTTGTGAAACAGAGATTTTATGGCTAATGGGGCACAATATTTGTATGTATTTAGCTTTATGTATTTATCTGTATATATAAGCTTTTTCTTTTTTGTAAACACGCAAAATGTATGTGAGTTCTATAGATAAATCTAACTCATGTATATTTCTGCATTAAATATATCATCATGTTTTCAAATCTATTTCTACTTTTTTAACTTATGAACCTTTAATATTTAGAGGCACAAAGCAATAAAGAACAAAAACAACTTGGCATTTCCTTGTTATTGCGATGTGTTACCTGCTGTGTGTTAAAGGGTTTCGTGGTTATATTGGCAATGTTGTTCACAAGCAGACGAGTCCTGGGCAGGACACTGAGCAGAGGCGTGCAGTTGAGCAAAGGCTCCACATCATCCAACCACGTGACAACCTCTGGAAACCCCTGGTTAGAAGTACCAGAACACATAAGATAACATAAGATAACATAAGATAACATAGATAACATAGACAACAATAAATCATAACTCTTTAGGTTCTGGAGTAAAAACTTCACGATTAAATAGGAAATCTACCAAGACTAAGTGAAACGTTTTATAGTCTCATTTGAATTAAACCCAGTGATTGAAATGAGTGATAAGATATTCAATTCTTAATGATATCATATTGTTTCTTAGATGCTATTCAACTCAAGTCAGTGTTGATTTTTTTCTTTTTCTTTAACTAACATCATCAAACTTTCAAAATTCAAAATCCTTGAAATCAATATGAATGCGTCTTCCCACTCTCGGATGTACCCATAGGTTGGTGGAGATAGAATTGGCCACCGGCGGGCTGAGGCCTGGTGTTTGCCGGGCCATGGCGGGCAGGGAAGACAGCAGCATGTCGGAGGTGAGGGTCAAAAAGGTCTCTGTCTTCACTCCCACGATGAGGGAGCCGAGCTTCTGCAGCTGACCAGGAGCGGTCATCTGTGCAGAGAGGAGAACGGAGTAAGAGTCGGGGCATAAACCAATGCAGAGTGAATACATTCATGTTGTGAGGTGTTTTTAAAATAACTCACTGCGGTAATCGAAGTCAGTTTGTCTACAATTACGGAAGCCTGAAAAACAAACGCAAATAAATAACTGGAATTACTGCTACCAGTACAGTTTCAGTCAGTTTCATACATTTTTTCCAGACACATATGAGGTCGTCGTGACCTTTCAGCTCTGAGATGTAATTGGTTAATCTGTGAGTTGTAGTGACAACTGGTCAAAATTTGCTAAAGGCAGATTTTAAGATATCAGCAAAAACATGTTTTGTGAGGCCACCATGACCTTGACCTTCGACCACCAAAATCATATCAGTTCATCTTAGAGCCCAAGTGAACATCTGAACCCGATTTAAAGAAATTCTGTCAAGGTGTTCCCGAGATATCACATTCAAAAGGCAAACATTTGTTGTGAGAGGTCAAAGTGACCCTTGACACTCATCTGTGAGTCCAACTAATAGTTTGAACCACATTTATAGGGATTGAAGGACGGACAACCCGAAAACATAATCATAATTATGATTTGAGTGATGATTTTAACTGATCATTTCCTGGTATGTCAGATGTACTGTATCTTATTGCTAAAGCTCTGTATCATGGTTATTTTGAGTGATGCTGTCTTTACCGTTACTTAATTTACTGAAATATAAAATAAAGTTCTTTGTCTTTGTCATGATGGTGCAGTCTAACTATCTTGAGGAGGTTAATCCTCTAGAGATTTCTTTTAAAATACAAAAGCAAGACGACAGCTGCGAGGCTGAGGGGGGGAAAGGCTCCGGTTCGGATGAATGCTGATGGTGAAGTAAAGATCAGGTCTTTGCTCAGGAGCCACCTCACCTCAGGGGCCCTGTGCTGAGGACCCACTGCCTGTCAGCTGCTCCTCCGGAGCTACTGGCTCCACCAGCTGCTAGAAGACCCGACTATGTGTAACAAATAAGGGTCTGTGTTGTGACAGGGACTGAGGAAACCCCCACTCTCTGATACCTGATGTTCACTTTATACAAAAGAGTCTATAGATGATGCTTGTGCCTGCTAATTCCTACATCTTTCACTATACATTACAGGTGGGGCACGCTGCTCTACCTGTGCAGAGCTGAATGAGGTGGAGCTGAGAGCAGGGAGAACAGCTCCCAGCTGCAGTGGAGTGAGACCCTGCAGGAAAGTCACACCCAACAAGGGCATGAGGTGGGCGACCTCTGCCAGTCGATCTGTGCTGAGCGAGGAGGGAACATTAAATTCTGTGCTGCTCAGCAACAAACTGGAAATCTGCAGAGACAGAATATATATATATGTTTAATATTATAATACTGAATATCATAAATACAGCTCAATTGCAACTGTCAGTTCGTACCAGATGGTTGGGTAGACTGAGTCCCTCACGTGTGCAGTTCATGACAAAGTGCTGGATGACACTGAAGGCCTCAGTGCCTCTGTACAGCAGCAGGTCTTCTGGGTCTGCCAGGCATGACAGTTTACCCAGCCTAAAAAATACACACACTGTTTTAACATCACACAGCTGGGAGCAGACGTCTCCTCTCAGGAAGTGACACAGACATTATTTAAAACACATATGTTGATTCTGCACAGCCTGCCTGTAGAGGTATCGCCTTAGGATTCAGGAACTGTATTGCACTTAGGACAAATGACTGTGTATCTCTATGACATTTAATTCTTAAAAGGCAAAAGAAAAAGTTGTGTTACCATAACAATAGTTTGTATATTTATATATATTATCATATTACCAAGTTTCTGCTGGTTCTGTCATTTAAAGGTGTATTTGTTTCAGTTAAAAAAAAATTTGACATCTGACTGTTATCGCTGTGTGTAATAATTCTCCTTATGGTTATTTACCCTTAAAATGTTTAATAATTTTCTTATTTGAACATTAAAACCTTTAACAGTACAGCCCATGGACACTTTTCTTGTTGAAGATTCTCATAATAACAAGAGGTCAAGAGTCTAATTTATTAACACAAATACTGAATATTACATGTAATTCAATAGCCCTCTCTGAAATGTCTACAGTGCTACTGACCTGCAAGCAAACAGTGAGTGGTGACAACGGTCAAAATTACTTTACATGCTAAACTAAACATTAAAGTGTTTATATCCTTCACTTTATGTGAATAGAAAGAGTGGATTCTTTGTGAACCTGATAAAATCCTGAGCTGTCAGGTTCCTGTAGCTGCTGACGAGGCTCTGAGCAATGAACTCCTGCTTCAGAGCAGTGAGGTGGCTTTCCTGCAACACATCCAGCCCGTCCACCAGCTGTGGATAAACATCACACACACATGTTTGCCATTAAATACTTTTTAAAGAATCTATATAACATCCACAGGTTTTGGGAAATAAACGTATTTACCTTTTTGTCATGGGTTAAATGAATCAATTAATGCTGCTCTCATGTCTGTGTGTGAAATATGAAGCAATCATCACAGCGAGTTAGCTTAGGCATTAGGACAGGAAACAGGAGGAAGCAGCAGAAATGTGGTCAGTGGTGATAAAATCCAAAATCTACCAACTCAATAAAGCTACCTCATAGTTTTTTTTTTTCAAAAATGTAAAAACATAACTTGTTTTGCTGAATGTTTTCACCAAGATAAGCTAATTGGCTGTAGCTTCATATTCACTGGACAGACATGAGAGTGGTATCAACCTTCTCATTGAACTCTTTGTAAGAGATTAAAGTATTTACAAACACACCAAACTACTCCTTTAAACCCATCTTTCAAACTCCTCTATGAGTGAAAGGTCAGAGACCATCTATTTTCTGGTCATTGATAATTCATGTCCTCATCTTTACTTATTGAACATCAGCTTATGAGGAGACATGTTGGTGGTGACAGAGAAAGAAGAGGTTGTGCGTCTGTGCTTTCTTTTCACCGGTCTGTGACGTGGAGCTCGGCCGGTGCCCCGAGGCTAATCGAACTTTAGCAGTCCAGGTTTCTCGGGTTTCGCGGCCGGGTGTCAGGGCTCAGAGGTGCGGTTACCTGAGCAGATGAGAGGTGTTGGAAGTTGCGGAAGGGCAGGTAGGCGATCAGGTTTCCAGTGTCCCTAATGAGTGACTGATGACCTTTGGTGATTTTGGACGGGGGCATATCTTTGCTGTACCACAGGCCAAATGCTTCCCGCTGGTCCAGAGTCATGTGACCCAGGTTACTGTTGATGGCCTCCCTCCTACAAACAAATGTCAAAACATTGTTTTCACTCACGTTATTTACTGAAACTGTTGTTCTGTATCACTTTTATGTAATATTTATATACTACATAGTACTATATGTAGTCACTTAAATATTGACTTCAAGTCATTTAAACATTGTGAGAGGCCTGAAAAACTTAACATTTACTACTGTAAGTCAGGATTTTTGGAACTTTATTTACTTTCTTGTTGAGCAATAGATGAGAAGATTGATACCACTTACATGTCTCATTTTTACATATAAATATCTGAATTAATAAAACTACATTTGTAATTTTGTATTAAATTACAAATATATTATATGAATCAACCAGGAATCAATATGTTTGCTCGTAGCATAAAGACAGGGAAACACTTGCTTCATCTAAAGGTAAATTATTAGTGATTTATATCTATATATACCTGATGTAGTTTAACACATACCTGTCAAACTACAAGATGAAAAAAAAGAGTAAAAACGATATCTTTTAATATATATTTGGATAGAGCCAAATTACCTACTGTATTTCATCCTCAAATATTTTTTTGTATTGATTTCAATTGTAGTTCAATTGCAACTGTGTTTTGAAAGGTGTAATAGAAATTAAGTGTATTATTGGTAGTATTTCCCTTATTTCCAGTCTTGATGGAAAGGTCCCCTCATGCCTGTTAGCTTCAGCTACATACACCATTGATCCACAACAATAAAGCCACTATCAAACTAAAACAGATGTAATTATTTGCCAGTTAAAGAACTTTTTTTTTCATAATAAATCATGAGGGTTTTTTTTTTCCTAATCCTAGTTAAATATATACGTCTCACTTTCTGGGATTAGTTGGGTAACTAAAAAAAACCAACAGTATTTATGTATAGTATAATTATATTAGATAGTAATGATCAAACAGAACTATAGGTGGGTTTATATACAGCTGTGGTTACTCACAGTCTCAGATTTAAGATGAAATACAGATTTTCTTACTGTTTGTTCTGAGTTTAAAGGCTCATCCTAGTTGAAACAAGATCAACTACACACACACACACACACACACACACACACACACACACACACACACACACACACACACACACACACACACACACACACACACACACACACACACACACACACACACACACACACACACACACACACACACACACGAAGCTCTTTCTACACTGAAATCTAGTAAGTGCACTAGTCTCCTTTACTTGCAATCTATAATGCATGTTCCTGGCATCTTGGGGTGAAATGACACATCTCTTGTCACGGAAGCCTGACACCGGACCTGTGGCCAGATGGAAGTATGTCGGAAAGTGATACTGCATGATTGAGCACCAAAACAAATCAGGCTGTTCACTGCAGACTGTACTCAACATGTAATATTCAAGATGTAACACAGAGTCACAGGGCTACAGAGATGTAACACAAGGTTTGACACAGACATGATACTGCGTAGGATGCAACCAGTCATGAGTCAGTCTCAGCTGTTGATCATGATGTTTCAACTCATTCTTAGAGCATCAAATAGCTAATTAAAAAACATTTATTTGACCTTTACTTGAACGTTTTAGTTTGGTTCATGTCCCATACACTAACATGGAGGTGGCTGGGTTCATGACCTTCGCTGCAGCCACCCACCAGGGGGCGATCGGGACATTTTAACTTCACTTTTGGGAGTGGTCATGTCGTCCATCTTCATATAGAGTCTATGGTATTGGATCATATAAGCGGACACCATCACTCACACAATCACGTCGTTCTGCAGTGGGGGTAAAGCTTGGATGTCAGCGGGACTGACTGAGGCCAGCAGAGGAGCCAGCTCAGGGAAGAGACTGACATCTCTCTTCACGTGGGTGTGGAGCAGCACTGACATCATGCTGGGCAGGTACTGATCAGGCAGCTGGAAATCAGAGGCAAATATTTTGTGTTAGCAAGAATGAAAAACTGTGGAATCAACAAAGGCTGAACAGAGAGTATGTATGAAACACAGAGCCGGGAAAAGATGGCTAAACGTGGTTAGCATGAAGGTCTGGATGTTAAATGGTGAGTTTCTTCACCTGCAGCGTATCCTTGTTCCTGCTGTAGTACTGAAGGATCAGTCTGACAGTGGTGATGTTAGTCGCACTGAGCACTGACCTCAGGCTGCTCAGCGGCACCCTGAAGTACTCCTGCAACCATTAACACATTAGGGCATTAGTCCAAGTAAACATGAAAAAACATAGACACATACTTTAACTTTATATTAGCAACTTTACATGAGAATTCAGATAATGATCGTGATTGTTACGCCTCCATGCTAGTGACAGCTTCGTGCTGTCCATCCGTTCGTCCCGTTCTTGTGAACACGATATCTCAAGAATATCTTTTGGGGATTTCTTGAAATTCGGTAAAAACATTCAGTTTGACTCAAGGATGAACTGCTTAGATTTTGGTGGCCAAAGGTGAAAGGTTAAGATTGCTGTGACCTCACAAAACACGTTGCCTTGTGAACACCATACATCAGGAACACCTAATCCAGTGAATATCTTCACCGTTTGACCAAATTCACTTTGACTCAAAGATGAACTGATTAGATTTGAATGGTCAAAGGTCACAGTGACTTCTTACAAATCTGAAAAAAAGCCTGTATGTTGACTAAAACTGCAGTGGTTAGTGAATGTGGGTAGTACTAGTCACTTCTAGTTACCTTTATGAAGAAGAAATCTTCTGTCGTCATATCTCTTGCTGTCTGCATCAAGCTGGTTAGCACTGTCTACACACACACGCACACACACACACACAGATTAGTGTAACGGTCAAATCAAGTGTGAGACAGTGTTGACTCCACCCAAAAGACGAGATTCATCATGTCAATATCGATGACAGGAGAGTAAGAGTAAACCAGCTGTCGGCTGCCTTTACACAGAAGGTCAGCTGCTATACTGTGACACTAATGGTAACTGATATAGATGAATAATTAGATTAACTATGAAGTCAATGAATTGTCCGACGCAGAAACTGATTGAGCCTGTATGAATAAAAGATGAAGGAGAATCTCTCTCTGATTAACCTGCAGAGTCAGTGTCCGAGACAATACCTGAATGATTCTTCATTAGTTCTCATTGAGCAACAGATTCCTGTTTGTTCTCTGAAGAATAAGAAGTAAAATAAAATGGAAAATACATAAAATCCTCCACTTTGACCAACTAAGACAATAAACCTGCTACTCAGAGATTATTATGATAGTACTGCCATTGAAGAGTATAAATTAGTGTAAATAACTAAATACTTTTACCCAAGTACTTTACTTCATCACAAGTTTGAGGCTTTTGTAGTTTATTTAGTAGTATTTAATGTAGTTAAGATTACCAGCTACAGCAATATGTGATTCTTAAGTAAAGGTATATTGCAGAATGGCCCATTTCAGTATATATGTATTATAGTTTTGATAGTTATAGTATAGCATATTTTGATGTTAATACTTGCAGAGGGTTAGGGTATTTCTACACAGTTGTACTTGTACATGTACAATTTTTCTGACCCATGAGTACTTTTATAGTTATAGCACATTTCACTGCAGGACTTTTTTCGATATGTCAGTATTGCTACTGTTGTGTCAGACTGTGAAAACGTCTTTGATTACGAATATCAACTAATTTTAACTGCACAATAAAACAATAGTTACCCCGAAGCACTGCAGCACGACTCTCTTTTTTCCAAACTCTTTTTCCCTCTCCAGGTAGCGCCCCACAGACTCTAACACGTTGAGTCTAATGTTTTTGATGACGTGCAGCGAGGTGTTCTGCACTTCCTCCAGGGCCAACAGGAACACCACCGTAGTGCTGACTGCCTGCTCCAGCACTGCAGCCACAGGTGGAGTCAGCAGATCCTCCACCCTGGGCCTCAGACTCTCCACCCAGCAGCGCAACATCATCTGCAGGGCCATACTCTGACTGGCCCCGGGCCGACAGGCGGAGGTGAAGTCAGCCGAGCAGTTCCAGTTGAACTGCCTCACCAGTTTTCTGGCCAGGCAAAAATCAGATTGTGCAGTGGTGCTGAGGTTGGTGGCGTTGGTGGTGGCGTTGGTGGTGGTGGCAGTGGTGTAGTTGGTGTAGGTGGTGCACATGCTGCTCACCCACATACTGGACGGCTCCTGGGACAGCAAGAGGAGGAGATCGGAGTTTGGGCAGACAGAGGAGACAAAATTTGTCTGGTCATGTTCCCAGCAGAGAGTTAGCAGCGACACATCTGGAAGAGCCACGCTCCAGCTGGAGTACAGGCACTGCTCGGCCGGGTTGAATCCAGCCAGGTCATCCCCATCATCTCCATCACCTCCAGGAGAAACCCCGGGATCTGTGCGGTTGGCACAGTGCTGTATTAGCCAGGTGTTGTCCTGATTGGTCAGCAGGTTGTGGAGGATGGTTTGGTTGGCGCAGACTATGGAGGTGAAGTTGAGCGGGTCGATCTCGGAGCAGAGAGCGAGCTCGGTCATGTCCACCATGATGGGATACGTCCACTCTGAGTACTTGCACACCTAAAGTACAGATTATTTGAATACAAGATCAGAATACAAATTCTCAAAAATATATAACTCGTAGGAAGTTAACAAAGTATATTTATTTCATTACTCTACTTAAGTAATTTTTTCATCTCTCTGTATTGAAGTAGAATTATTTTCAGGTACTTTTTTAACTTCTACTCCATTACATATATCAGTAACTATTTGTACTTTCTAGACCACTTTAACAAAGCATTGTGTTACATCATCTGCAGCATTTTTTATTAATATGACAACATATACAGTAAGTACAGTTAATGATGTCGTTGATTGTTTCATTAGGGAATAGGCTACTCTCACCAAGTACTTTTAATACTTTAAGTGTAGTTTAAAGCAAATACTGTCTTATTTTTACTCAAGTAGAAAAGCCAATGCACTTTTTCTTTTACTTGAGTATATTATTCTCTGTTTATTTGTACTTTTACCCAAAACATTTTTTGAGTACTGCTTGTACTGTAGGTGCGACCACATACTGACGAGTACATGTGTAGTACACCTTCCAGCTGTTTTCTACTTTTTTCTATTTGGTTGATCGCTGTTGATATATGCACACGGAATAAATGAATAATTTCTGTCTAATAACTTTTGCCTCTACTTTTTTTCAATGTTTCTATGAAATTCAAATTGTGTCATTTCCTTTTGTGCAAACGAGTTGATTGGACGACCCAGAGCCACGTCGTTGAGCTAACACACCCACCTGTGGCGACACCATGTCGTCTATGTCCCTGCACACAGATACCAGCCATTGGTTTTGAGGGTTTTCTAACAGCTTCTCCAACACCGACGCCCTGCAGCAAACGTTCTTCTGAAAAGCCAGCTGATCATTGTTCCAACAGAGGCCGACCACCGACTCGTCCACCGGCCGCTCGCCCCACGTGTGGTAGTCACACCAGTCTGCGGTGTTCAGTGGCGGGCTCGGCTCGGTGGGTAGAAAACTATGAGAGGTTTCACAGAGACTCTCCAGCCAGTCGTTTTCCGTATTAAGCAGCAAATTGTTGAGAAAAGTCTGGTTTGCGCAAACCTCTTTGATGAAACCATTCCGATCGAGGCTGACACACTGCATCAGGACATCCATGGGAATTTGCGCCACATCGCGCCATTCGGAGTAACGACAAGAATCTAGAATCAGGGAATCCGGGTCAGGGAACGGGGGTGCAGGGGGCGACACTGAGCAGTTGGGCATGAACTGGAAGTTTTCTGGGTGGGAGAACAACATCACGAAGAATCCGGTGTTCCAACAGATGTGCTTGGTCAGTGTGGGGCCGTCCAGGTTCATGCAGAACTCCAGTAAGTGGGGACCCACAAGGACCGTGGGCTGGTCGAACCACTTCCCGTAGACGCAGAAGTGACTCACCAGGTACCCGGGGTCTGCGGAGGAGTTGGCACAGTACGCATACAGCCAGCTGTTCATCCGGTCCGACAGCAGCTTCCCCATCAGCGGAGCGTCGCTGCACACCCGCCTCACAAACTCCTCGCGCTCGTTGTCGCTGCACAGCGTCACGAGGACGGCGTCCACCACCTCGTTCTCCGACCAGCTGCTGTAGTTACAGGCGAGCTGTCTGAGGTTGGTGGCTTCTCTGGCCACTCGACGAGGCGCAGTCAGAGGGACGGTCAGAGAGGAAGGGGGGGTGGCAGGGGAAGGCCGCACGTCCCCAACACTGCAGTCGGTTGACCTGCTGAGCGGAGAGGCCAGTTCTCGGATGACATAGCACATGTTGCTCCACACCTGCTGCATCTGGTGGACGCTGAGGGAGTTCAGCGCCTGGCAGAAGGCGAGCACTGACGTAGAGGATCTCGACCCGGCGAGGATGTCAGCGCACAGCGTGTCGTTGAGCCGCGCCAAGTTGTGGCGATCGCACTCGAGAAGGATGTCGTGGCCGTCGCCTGCCGCCTCTGAGACGCTGCGCTGGAAGAGGATGCTGGGAGGGCTCTGGCACTCGGGCCCCGGGTATGTGCACGGAGGCTGTTGTGGGGCCAAGAAGATTTCCAGGAGGATGTCAACGATGGAGTTACTGAAGGACCAGCTCACGTTGTGGTTTATCCCCCTAAACAAAGAATATATCAGGGATGACACCGATTTAGTGAGAGCTACACTGGCTGAGATATGGAGGGAAACTTCTAATTGTCTTGGGGACTTTTCCTCCATTCTGTATTCACAAGTCAGTTTTTTTCTACAATACATGTCCTCAATCTTACTTAATCCAGGGTTTCTGCCTAACCCTAAAACCATACTGAGAGCCATATGAGACCTATGTGAAGTACCACAGATAAGAGGGAATATCAGATTCCCAGAATGACTTACACTTTCCCCAAATCAGAGATAGAGGTCTCTTTTTTTCCCAACATGTTTCTCTATTGTTGATTCAGTGATTCAACATGAAGATTTTCCTGTCTGTCCAGAACGGGGACTTTATCTTTTCAGAAACAGCAGCAGGGAAGTGAACTGCACCTTCTATGACCTTATGTTCATGCACAACACAAAAGGGGACCCAGTCTTAAAATCATTGCTCCACAGTATTAATTGTGGTCGAAAGTTCCACAGTGGAGCTTCAATAAGGAAAAGGGGCTTATTTGAATTTAAAGAATGCCTCACCACATGATGAGCTGCTTGAGATCTCCTGCAAAACAAGTGGGAAAACTATTTATTCGGCAGAGAGAATTTGTAATAAACTGTGCATTATAAAGTGCAGTTAAAAAAAAAAATACATCTCAATATTCAAATTCTTTTAAAGGATAAGGTTTTACCTTGCTGACAGGTCTCGTCTCTATCTAAAGACGGAACGCTGATTGCAAACTGTAAAGCTATCTTGATGTAGTCCATTGGTTCTTGGAGCAACGTTGCCATTAACCTCAGGATGTTTGTCACGGCTGCGTCCACGAGGCCGCTCGCCGCACCCATGAAATTCCCAGAGACGGGGACACTCAGTATGTTTATTAAGGTTTGCTGAAAACCAGTGAACGCTGTGGCCACCGACTCCCCCATCCCGAGGTAGGCCCTGGAGAAGCTGGACGACTGTGTGTCGCCGCTCAGAGGAGAGCATGTCTGGGACCTCAGAGACGACACAAACGCCAGCAGGGGCCTTCCCAGCTTCAGAGTCACCGCCTTCGTCAGCTCTGCCTCCAGGCCGCAGTCCTGCCTCCCTGACATGATGCACACTAAGATTCTGGGCAGGTCGTCTGTGAACCTGTCTCTCAGCAGAGGTTGGAAGAGAGCGTACAGGTTACTCAGCACACTGTAATATGCATCTAAAGAGAAACTCTCCTCTCCTGCAGTGAAGCTGCGCGTCTGTTCGTTGTCATTGGACAAAGAGCGGATCTGATTGATGACTTTCTGGATGTCTTCCTCTAATGTGGTGAGCTCCTTTGGAATCCGCCCGCTCTGTCTTTGTAGAACTCTGGGCTGCAGTGAGGACACATCACATATGATCCCTGTAGAAAACAGGAAATATTCATTTCTGTTGACTCACAGATACAAGTCTTACTACTCTTTGATCACAGCAAATACAACATGTCAAAGACTGTGTGACAAATCTGATTCATTCTCATACTAGTTATTGTTTAGTTATTACTTTCACAGTTAAAAGATGAGTTTACCTCTTTCAATTGTTCTCTGAATGTTGTTTGTGTCTGATACTTTTATTCAAATGAGGTTCTAACGGATAAAAAAGTTATTTGCAGTGAATCTTCATCTTATTTTTTGTATTTAATCTTTACTTATATAAAGAACAATTATGATTCCTCTTGCACTCAGGCTTAACAAGACAATAAAAGTTAAGTTATCTGTATTTATATCACAGGTCATACAATAATAATAATAATATTTTGTTGAACGTTTTTATTCAATATATTGTTTTTATTGGACAATGACTTCCTGGGCGATTTTAATCAAGGATAAACTAGGGCAATAAAACAATATCAATAATTATTGCAATAGAATCTTCATCAATAGCAACATAACAAAAGTCTAATATATATCAATATATCACTTGTACAAGCACATGTATCACACATAATTGATCCACCGAATAAAGAAAAGTTTAAAACCACAACTTTCACTCAGGAGCAAAAACCCTAAAAGAAATGATAAAGTGACGTATATCATAATAATGATATATAACGATAATGATGTGAAAATCTTTCTCTTAATATAATCGTTGGCCATATGTTAAACTGAGTTTCTGTTGTGAACTCACCCAACAGGATGCACACCATGGAAGCAGCTGGTGTGGACCACATTGTTTGTCTCCTCAGTCCAACTCAAGCAGGCAGCTCCTCCAGAGAAAAACACAATATGTCCCTCTCAGTTTAGTTCTGCTGACGCGGTGGAGATGTTCATGTGAAGCTGGAGAGCCGGGCTGGAAACAGACATCCTGCTGGTGAAGTGTCAGTCGTTAAGAGCAACAGGCTGTTCTTCATCCTCCAGTGTGGGGCAGGTGAGGCTGCTCTCTTTCTCTCCTCCCTCTCTCTCTCTCCTCTCTCTTTCTCTCGCTCTCCTCTCTCCGCAACTCTACACCGGCTCTGAGTCACTGTCAGCGGCCTAATTACACACAGAGCCAAGGTGTCGGTGCGGGTGCGAAATGAAGGCTGTGAAAGGCAGAAGGGATTTCTGCAACAAGCACGGCCATTGCTGCTGAATTATTAACCGAGTGTGTTGATTAATTCCTCCGTGTGAAACCTGAGTGGTGTCAGGAGCCGGCAGAAGACAGCAGACTGACTGCAGGAGGACTTACACACAATCTGCTGCAGGTACAGACTGGTGAGGGCTGAGATGATGATGGTGCTGGTGGAAACACAGGATATAAAAACTAACTACTGCTTCAATAACTCTCCACAATCACAAGTTATAAGTGATCAATTCTGATAAACAAATCAAAGTTGAAAGCACTGTATATTTTTTGTCATCTAAATTAAATGCAAATGCCATAAAAATACAGTAAATTACTTTTGTTAAAAATATTATCCATTATACACATTATCCTGCTGAATGTATTTGTGTCTGTATTTAAAAATAAATCTCTATTATATAAGTAACGTTCTTTACTGTCATTTGACAGTGTGTTTGGCAAGTTCTGCTGCCAACCTTTTTAGTTTCTTTTGTGTATCATGTTTTACTACTACATTAGTTTTCTAAATATTAAGATACATTTACTTTAATTGGCTGTTGAAAATTGTGTCTTTAATTTAGAAAAAAAACATTCAAGCTAATAAAACTTACACCCAAAATGACAAGAATGAAGGATCTTCTAATTTAGAAATTTAAGGGTGGCTTTAAAGTTATGTGACAATCTTAAATGTTTTTAAACTCATTCAAATTAAAATTTGATAAATCTGTATTAAAATGAAAATGTTAATAACTCTTACTAAGGAAAAGACCAAATGTTGTGTTTCTACTGTTTCAGGCAAATGCTAAAAGCCTGAATTAAAATTAGACAGTGCAAACCCTGGTGAAATCCAAAAACTAACAGGGTGGACTCGTTTGAATTAATAAATAAAAGATACGGCCTGAACATCATAGTTCTACTTCTAATGTTAGTGTAATGGATAAAGTGCATGTGCCTACTTTAAGTAAAGGATTGGGAAATGGATTGAAGTGCTTCAACCATAAACATTTAAAGCAACACTTTGCAACTTGTTTACTTTAAAATACCTCACAATCTTTTTGATGTTTCACTGACTTGGAAAGGAAGAATGGAGCCTTGTTCTTTCCCACCCCCCCACCCTGGCTGTCTGTTCTCGCTCTGTGTAACTTTGGTGAGTGGGTACGATCTCCTGTGAGAAGTGAGGAACTGACTTGACACTCGCAGCTTAATTTATCAGATCCAGTCATTTCAAGAGAACTGTAGATCAGTTAAAAATATTTAGAGTTGATTTAAAACAATGTTGATATCAAACATTCACTGTGAACAGAGTTTGGTGGATTTGATGCAGCAGTAGCGCTTCAGGAAGCTGGGCCTCATGGGTAATATCCACCATTCCGTTGTTTCAGTCCAGTGAATGGGACCACGCCCACAAACACATTGATTCAAACAACTTAATCGTTTGGATATAAGTAATCACCACATGTGGCTGCAGAGGGCGCTGTTGTTCAGTTAAAGTTAGTGTTGTTTAAGTGTGACGTCACTTCTTACCCTCTTTTCTCCCCTCGACTGTTCCACATCTTCACCATCACAGTGGAGAAATAAAAACAAGGGCATGCAAGAGGTTTTTAACTTTAAAACTTTGTTTCAGAAATTCAATGTAACTGTATATACACTTTACAATAGCATATAGCCTGACGGCTAACAAAGATGTCTTAAAATAGTTTTCAAATACATCTTCAGCACAAATAGCAGTTCTTGCAAGTAAAATGGCTTGACAGATATTGAAAAAAAAAATCATTAACACAATTGCTTTTTTCTTTCTGCAGAAAAAGTGCCATGATTAAAATTTAATTCAGGACTTCCCCACAAAGCAAGCTGTATTCTCTACATGCTAAGTTTAACAGTTCAGTGACATAGCGCTAAACTAAACATACAGATATTTGTAAGAAAAAAAAACACTCCATCTGATGTAAAGTTAAATCTTCATTAATACATTTAAAAAGTAGATATGACATGCCTTTTGAAATAAAAAATACAAAAGTTTTTCCTTACTTTAAGGATTTTTTTTAAAACATGAAGCTGCATGTATTGTACAACACTCATTGTACAATAGACTGGTAATGCACATTAAAAATGGATTAAAAGTATCAAAGCCTCCCACCGATCGTCTGGGAACAAGCCATGACAGATAGTTGCACTATCGCCGCACACTGAGGAGACGAGCCCACCCGGGCTACATCGCACACTCCAGGTGAAGCTTGCACACTAAAGGATGGTTGCCCGGAGGGGGGGCTGCAGGGATAGGGGGGAGGGGGGGCTACCATAGTAGGACCTCAATGCAACACTGTCCGTGCCTTCTCTTCAACATCTGAGCTTACATCCCCTTCTCACGTATTTGTTCTATTAGACGAGGAGCGGACTCGACATGGAATTCAGAAAGACACTTGAACACTTCGCCCCATGTACAATTTACATTCATAGTCTGGACATGTGTACTCATAACATCATGGCAGAGTAAACACCATTTTGCCCCCTAACAAATTTTACTTGAACACAAGCTAATTCTTCTAATTCCTGGAGAGCTACCAACTTCTGGTGAGAAAAAGGCAGAGACAGGGAGGAAACATCTCTCTGAACAGAATCTGTGTTGAGTGAGCAAGGGGGGGGGGCACAGCAGGAGCCTCCCGGAGGATGTGCTCACGGGGTCGGGACAGGGGAAGGGTTAAAACTCTGGAATTACAGTACACAACACATTCTGCACACTAAAAAAATAACAGAGGGAAGGGGTCTCCAGGTTTCAGTATCTGCAGAGCTCTGATGTCTGATTGTCTCTTTCCATCTAAGAATTTTCAGGGGTGGGAGAACTTCTACTGGGGATGGCGGGGGTGTTGTATGGCACTGTACAGGCAACCTACAAATCCAAACAAGAACTGTAAAGAGTTCAACAATGCATGCCTAATTGTCACAGAGATTCAAGTGGACCTTTTGAAGGACAGAAGACAGCCTTTTTTTAAATGACGCGTGTTTAACCTGTCCGTCGCTCTGTCTTCAGCTCATGGGTTTAGGCTCGCGAGGTTGCCGCGACAACATCAGCTACGTGTCCGTCACTCTTATTCAATAAATTAAGTTGAAACAACAGTGGAGTAAAAATGTCAGTTTGGCTTGTGTCCAGGCTGAAGTCAGGAAGAAACACATTCATATAGTTACCATTCTTTAACGTAATGCTTTAAACTGTGCTAAACAAAAGAAAAACAAAAGAAAAGGTTAAAAAGTACAAAGTAAAACTTATGAAACAGACGAGTAGTGGGGCAGTCAGTGAAGCCGACAGTTCAAACAGTATGTTGCTGGTGCCAGAGATGGCTGGAACATGGTCTGGCCATAGATTTCTACCAGGGGTAGACTTCAGGACACACTGGCAGAGATGTGCTACATTAGTCATTATGCTACCGACATAGCCATCGAATTACACGTCACAAAGAAACCGAAAACTCTGATTCATCCAGAATACTTGATTAGGAGTAAAAAAGACAACACTGATTATAGACAAATGACAAATCAAATACTATGATTAAAGAAAAGGTTGATGTTGACACATCACTGTGAAGATGAATGCCCTCAGACCTTTACAATATGTAGATTTACAGGTAACAAGATTCTTAATCCTAACATTTAATTAGGGAGCCAAGTTGTATCCACAGTGAAGCCAACACACGGATTCAAACCTTTATCTGTTAGAAAGAGAACAAACTAATCTTAAAGTCCGGATTCATTTCATCTGACTATGCAGTGGACCTTTTAATATGCGGCCATGTTCTCCTCATAGGAAAAAAGGCTTACAATAAAACTTACATGACCCCTTTTAAAATACCATATCTTACAAACAGAAGTAAAACATTTTGAAATGTTCCTTTTTTTTAAAAAAACAATGAAACACCAGTTTTACCAGAAAAAACTGCAACCAACAATAGAAACTTGACTCAGCTACAGAGGAATGCATATGGTTTTAAAAGGCTACAGATTGTAGGTTTGCCAAACACCGAATCAGTGAGTGTGTGTGTGTGGCTAGGAGTAAACATACACACATGCGCAGATTGATTTACAGGCCCGTCATTCCCACTGAAAATTGTCTGTAGCCACAGAGTGTCGTTATTCATCAGTGTCAACAGCGTGAGCACCAGGAGTTGATTTGGGTTCAGGGACTCGGTCAGTGTGGAGTTCCTCTTTGCCAGGTGGCATTTTCATATCCACCACACCAGCACCAAGACTTCAGAATTTAGTGTGGAGACAACATCTGGCTCCACAGCTGGAGAGTCAGTCAAAAAGAGGAGTCTATCTGGGCTTGTTCATTGTGTCGATTCATCTATACACTTAGAGATTTAGAAAATGTCTCATCAGATCCTTAAAAACGTTTTCCTTTTCAAAGTTTTTTTTAAGCAATGATGCGTTTAAAAACAAACAAACCAAAAAAGGGGGAAAAGGCTAACTTTTTTTTTTTTTTTATCAGTAATGGCAATGTTGTAGTTTGTAATCCAAACGGGGGCTTTTTACACACATGTGGTTTCGAGTCTTTTCACGTTGTCCCGTTCTGAGAGTCTGTGGTCGGGTTCAGTCTGGGGGCAAAAGGTCGTGAAGCCGGAACCGCTCCCGAACGTGCGGCCGCACATCCTCATCCTGACAAGTTCAGCGGGACGGAGGAACACGACAGGAGGAGAATAAAAAAACAATTCGATTAGATTTACTGAAATGGTAAAACATGAGTCTGATGTAGCTGGTGTTACAGGTCGTACATGTATAAATGAAGAGTGAGACATCTTACCATCTCAACCAACTTCTCCAGGAAGGGCACCAGCTTCAGCAGCTCATTGTCATTCTTGTCCATGAACCAGCTCTCTATGGGAATCCCATTGGACAACTGAGGACAAGGGGAAATGTCATGACCATCACATGAGAAACCAAGGGGGGGTTGTTGTCTGTTAGTTAGCAGGATTACAAAACTACTGGATGGATTAGAATGAAACCTGGTGGAAGAGTGCAGGATAGGTCAGAGAAGAAATGATTACATTTTGGTGCAGATTCTAAAACAGGGGGATGATCAAGGATTGTTTTTTTTAAAAAACTGGCTCTCTAGGGTGATTCTAGTTTTCTATTTTAACTGACTTCAAAGTGCTTTCCCAGTGTGATTATAAAACTGAAACCAAAAATCTATAAAATAGTTTCCATCAGTGATTGACTGGAAAGCCGCTTCAAAAGAAGAACACCTCCCCACTACACATTTATAAAACATAGTATTAGTTTTTAAGGAAACCAAGCTGAGAGATTGCAACATATCTAATGACACAAGGTGTTTAAAGAGTTATCTGGTGAAGAAACTGGTGTTAAAATGAAATGTGTCAGTATCTGTCTGATTCAGCTCAGTGGGCTACATCAATTAATCAATGTTTGTTTTGTGGTAATTAATCAGAAGCACGTAACAGTCAGTGGAACAAGAAAAAATGTTCTTAAAACAAAACCCCCAGTGTCGTGTTTTGTCTGGGTGGTCACCTGATATGCGAAGGCTTGTGGTGAATTGTCGATGATGATGGTCTTTGACAGGTCTCTGCCTAAGATGTTGAGGTCCTTGATGTAGTTTCCCTGGACACAGACACAATGCTCGCGAAACAACCGGTGTCTACAGTTTCAGTCGGGAATGAAAGGAAAGAGGGACGAGAAGAAGAAAAATTAATCAGGGACAAGGTCAGCGTGATCAATAATTCAGAAAAACCACAACACTGACACCTCAACAGTGACGCATACCAACGCCGCGGCTGTTTCCTGAGCTCTTTGTCTTTTCATTCAGCTTTGTTGTGTTTTTATAAAAAGATGAACTGAAAACACATCATACCTCACGAGCTGCTTTTTAGGATCCAAGATGTTGAGCAGTTTGTCTGCATACACCTTTTTAGAGGCTGTAAAAAGGATGATCTACAAAAGAGGGAAGAGAATAAAGGTCAATTTATCTAATCTGGTGTGATTCAATACATTTTTAATAAACAGAGGAAGCCAGGTATTTATTTACCTCGTAGATTTGAGACATGCGTTCCAGAAACTCTCTGAAGAACGGCCTCAGTCGCACATACACCTGCACATGAAAACAGACGACAGGTTAGCAAATATTTAAGATCAACGTGTGACAAGTGTAGGACATGAGAGACAAGATGAAAATTGAAGGCTATGACCTCTGCATCTTATTAAACCAGCCTTTGTTGTGGCGTCTTTGTTTATTGGAAATACAACCTTGTCTATTTTTGGAAGCACACCTTCCTTGACATGATGCCTTTAACAATAATGACTTTAGCCCCCTCTAGTGGTATCATACTATAGGAAACCTTCGTGTGAGGCAGCACTTACCTGGTAAATGACATCCTGAAAGAGAACAGGGAAGGTAAGTGCTGCGTCCTCCAGTTCGTTTAGACTGCAGTGAACCAACGTCTCATCCTGCAGAACAAAACAGAAAATAACGCATTTTAACAATGAGAATAATAATAACAACAACGTATAAATCATTTATTTCGTAAACATTAACTGACCAGGTCTAGGACCAGCGAGAATTCAGGCGTGCTGCGCGTCTTCAGTGGTAAGGCTGGCTTACGGGTGAGCTGCTCTTCTGTCAGTGCAGGGACGTGTTTGATGAAGAAATACCTAAAAAAACATCACACAATTTGAGGCAATTAAAAACCACAATATTGTAAATTAAGCAGATATTATTAATTTTATTAGCTTGGATTTCGAGTACCAAGAAATACAGATACTTCTGTTACATTTACTTGTTGTACACTGTGTACACAGTAGGGGTGTAACGATTCTGAAAATAATGATTGTTGCTCTTTTGACTTAAAATGAGTGCAGGTGTTTTAAGTGGGGTCTAGTTATAGGACTAATCACTATATGGCACTGCAGTGAGAAACTCACGGGTCAAAGACCTCCCAGTCTTCCTCATAGGACGCCTCTGGAGGTACTGCAGTCGGAGGAGAGACCACATACGCCATTTCTGGAGTGGCGCCTGGAGCTTGGACCACAACAAGAAAAAAAACGTTAGTACAAAGAGATTGAGAAAAAGGAACAACGTAGTGAGACACACCAGAGCCTGCAGTTATAGCTTACGTCATTATTACCTCAACATGAATCAAAACTCTTAATATTTCAGAGCCACCTGGTTTGAGCTGTGGTATCTACCTGTAAGAGGTGGAAGGTCAGCATTAGCATCAAGCTCCCCCTCCCCTGCTGTGGGTGGAGCCTCTGGGATGTGGGGGGGCCGCAGAGGTGGCAGCTGTGATACACTAGAGTAGAAGTTAGTGGGGGCACACAGTTCCTGTGTGGATGTGGCCGTGCTGGTGGGCATCTCTACAGCTTGCTCTATGTCCAGCTGCTTGACGATCTCCTCGGCCTCCAGTGCCTGGTCTGGAGAGTCTGAGCCAGAAGAGGCTGAAACACAAATACGACGAGGAGACGTTTGAGCAACACAGCACGTAATAAACAGATCAGTCTAAATGTGATCAAGCAGTAAAAAACATTCTATGGCAGAATAAACATTATGGTTACAGTCTCAGCTTTACAAAATCTGGAGAACAGCATAATGGCACATTGCTTCACATTCACATAAAAAATTATTCATATTGAACTTGTAACTTTATTTGGTGATCAAGATAGTAAAAGACAGCTCTTAACGAGAAAGAAACATACTACTGGGGCTTTATATGTACTACAGTCTTTTAAATATGGTCTGATAAACAGGCTACCTGGGGGTTTACTTACCATTTTTAGCTGGTGAGAAGAAGTTGAAAACAGGGGAGAAGATGGTCCCAAGGAGGGTGGTTCTCTGAGGACTGGTGGGCAGCTCCACAGCCGTCGTCGTCTCCTCCAGACTGCCGTTAGGCTTCTCCTTACTCCTGTCATGATTGGTTGCCTCTGCCATGAAGAAGTGAGAGTTAACAGAGACAATTGGAAAATAAAGACAACTAATTGCCAGGTAATCCCAGAGTACTTTTTTTATTTTTGAGTGCTACTTACGCCCATTGATGGAGCCTCTCCTGCCGATAGTCCTGCGAGGGGAGTCGGTGTTCGGGGTCGTAGAGGTGATCAGGTTGTTGTCCACATCACAGTGGAGGCGTGTCTTCTTAGCTGGGCTTTCCTGCTCCACCTACGAGAAAAGAAATTACATTAAACAGTGATTAGTTGTATTTAATCAAAAAAATACATTGTGATGATTTCAAGCTGTTCCAAATAAAAACAAATGTAAGAAAAGTAGTGCACACAAATCTTAATATCAATAGAGAATCCACCAGTGGCTGGTTGGAAGCTTATGTTCCCTGATACGAGGCCTGTGTCATGATGATGATCAAATCTTTGGCTACAAAGAAGAACATGGGGATAAACAACACAGAACACTGTTGCACCTTGGTACATAGTGTTATTTTTCATTAAATAAATAATCCAAAAGGGAAAAACTGTTGACTGTTGATACTATTTAGCTTTTTATGTATTTTAAAGTGGGGTTTTTTGTGTTCACATCATAGCACTACAATTCACCAGACATTACAAGCCACAACATTGATATGGTGCAGTTGGACACAGTGTGAGTTTAATACACTCATCTTGCAAGGTACGTAACACAATGAATTTTCACCACTGTTATCAGTCTACATGGGCCTTGAGATATCAGCGGTTAAAAAAGGTAGAAGGCTGGTGAAAAAGTAAAGGTTTTTTTTCACTTGTAAGAGTTGACCAATAGAGGCAGTAACAACAACGATAGTCCTACAGGTCTTGAATAAAGACTTAATGAGGAAATGCAGGAAAACCATGAAATAACAAAATTGTGTTAAACATCAGAAATCCTCTGTGTCTTTCCAGAGGAAAAGCTCCTTTCAGCTGAGTTGACTTTTCCACTTGTTACTACCTCCTGTCCCTGCACACCAACTCCGTGAGCCAGAAGCTAAAATTAGACCCAAGTCCGAGTTCTCAGACAAGCTGCTGCATTCCTCCAGACATTTCTTGGGAAACACGACACTCCATGCACCAAGAAACACTGTATTTAACTCAAGAGACCTGGAGAGTGCATGCTATACCATTAGAAGAACAGTGCCAGAAAGTTTACCACTGTTAAACTAAACACTTGTACAGGAGAGGAACAAGTTCTTCAGGTACAACACTCCAGAGCCTCCAGAGGGGGCATCATACTCATTTCCGCATTGAACTTAATTAAAAAGTGAGGCCGCTTGACATGATCGTTGAGGTAGTTACCTTAACAGCATTTCCTCTGATGAACTTTTTGATGGTTGAGAACAAGCCCCGCCCTCCACTAGTAGGAGTGTCCTCTTCTACTTCTGAGTGCCTCCGCTTGGTCCTGGACAGGCGGCTCGCCACGCTGGGGTTCGGTTGCTGAGACGCCTTACGCATTCTCAGCCTCATTGTTTTAGCAGTCACATGAAAGGCTGTTTCGGAAAACCCCACATCAGGGAAGACGGCACATACAGGAAGAGAGAGAGAGAGCAAATTAACACAACTGTGCAGAGTGAAGGAAACAAATTGAAGTAAACACTCAATTGCTCAAGTGGAAAAACAGGTTGTTCGAACAATCGCGACTGTGTTAAAAATGGATAAGTCTGTGGGAGTGTATCTGTTTGTACTGGAGTAATACTGGTGAGTTTTCTGTAGACATCTGGATGCATTCAAGATCCCATTTCACTTACATCACAGCGGATCACAGCAGCCACAGCTGGCTTTACTTCCATCGGTACAATATAAAAAAAAAAGAAAAGAACACTACCTCGGACCTTACTTTACACACACATTATACAAGCACTCCTTACTACTCGCTTTGTGCATGCAAGATCAATGTTTAAGTCAAAGTACAGAAGCCAAAATAATTATAACTACTGATAAAGCTGTAAAATGTGGCTCATTTGAACCCAAAGTAATCTGTAAGAAATACACTCCTTATTCTGCAGAGTGGAGGGATTTAATTGGTCAGCATTGTCCTCAAGTAAGTACAGGGAAAACTAAAAACTATTCACAGGCAACTCAAATTGTCAGTGAAGCATGCCAGCCCCTCGCACTTATGTAACAGCAGCTGGCTGAAAATGTGTCCGGACATATCCACAACCTGTCAGGAGCCCTACACACGCACAATAGCACCATCTGAATATATCCTGTACGTCCCATGTACTGAAAATGTCCTTTGCTACATCTGCTTTACATTTCCAGGGGGCGGATCCACGAACACACCAGAGGTGCGAGTACTGTTGCTCAATCTCAGACACACACACAAAAAAAATACAAACATGCCAAATTAATGGTAACATTAAAGAAACAGGCAGTAAAAGTGGATCAAGCCCAGAAAGTTGTGACTGAATATCAAAACTCAGCCAGAACATTTATGAGAGTAGATTTGATCATACAGCTCTTGCAATATGTAAGTTTTCAAGACCTTCTGAGATCATTCTATTTTTGAGAGATTAAAGAGGTGATAAATCCAGGCAGTAGAACAGATCCACCTGGAGATGCCGTGAGTTAGCAACTTTCTAAAGTGTTAAGATTAATAGACAAACTTTCAGTGCCTTTATGAGAAGCAATCGCTCATGTCCGTCATCTTCAGTGCGTCAAGTTGTGAAGAACATTATAAAACAGCCAAGAAGAGGCTGATCTCTGGTAGACATTTTAACTGTTGTGGTTAGAATTGCATAACTTTATTTTTTCTTCCCTTGCAATGAGAGTAAAAACGTTAAATATGCTGCAGTTAAAGTACTTCGAATTAGCAGTCCATAATACTTCTGCAGTTCAGTGTTGTACTAATCACAATACTCCTGTACAGGCTGGAAAGTTGTGATACTTTGAGACTTACAACTAATTCTCTTCATTCTTCCCTTTGGACCATGACATACAGGAAAATAACAGTGTTTTAATAATTCACAAGTCTGACGGTGAATGGTCAAAGTAGAAGGGATACTTTACAAACAATATGTAAACATTAGTAAGCTTGTGGATGTCAGAGATGCGAACTCAACTGCATGGACATTTTAAACTTTAAGTACAGTGTTGCTGAATAAAGACCCCACAGGTCACACAGTGTGCACAGAACATCTGGGTTTCACTGATGGATCTTTATTAAAAATCTACATCAAGTGCCTGTTTGACTCAGTCACCGTTGCGATCGACCCTGGTCCGTGTTCTGCATGATAACACGGCCGCTGCCAAACATCACCCACGAACCGAGGATCGTGCTCACTGCCTGGTATGAGCGAGTGAGCGGGAAATAAGAACATGCCACAGAGACTGTATGAGGCAGCTAGCAAGACGCAGAGGAGAAACCAGCGAGGCCCTTCACACAGCGGCACGTCCGCTCCGCAACAACCACCACGATGATCGGGTTCACTTCAGACGTGGCCAACGCGTAAATCGTAATATTAGAAAGCACACGTGTAAACACAGGACATGTCTGGATCAGTTGCTCAAATCAAACCCATGATCAACGTTGCACGCAATAATCAAGGCTACCAAGCGTTGCGGCTAATCGAGCGGCTAACACGGTGATGCTAGCGCTTCCTAAATGAACTACAAGGGGTCGCGTGTAGCGAGTCGAGGGTTCAGAAAGTGAGAAAACAGTAGTTTCGCTTTCAACACCGTCCCGTTCGTCAAGTGTCACTCTGAGGCGTCGGCTTTGTTGTTAAATCGCCACAACCAGGCGCTCGGCTAGCGTTAGCATTTCGACGAGGCGAGCCCGAACATGCTAACGTGTCGCTAGCGAACCAGTGCGACATCGCGAGTTGAGGGGGGGAAATAAGATTAAAAACAATTGGTTCCGTTAAGGGACATCACTGGTGTGAAGCAGGTCACTGCCCGGTTTCATGTGTGCGTCTCTGTGAATCATGTTCAATTTCGTATTTGTGGTGTTTTGACAACGGAACTCCTCAGATGTCGTTAATCAAAACAGCTAACAGACACAGTAACGTTTTAAAATGTCACATCGGTCTGAACAGCGTTAACCTGAACCAACTAATATAAATAGGTTTGATTTCATTCAATGGTTTCAGTGTTTGAACGTGAACAACTCGGCACCAACTGGGAAGATGATAAATGGAGGGGACGGCGTTAGCTTACTAATGTAGAGCTAGCAAACTTCAGTTAAGGAATGCCAGTTTAAACGCCGCTAGCCTCAGTGGGTAGCTACAGGAGTTAGCATGTCGTTAGCTCGCGTTAACTGTTGATTTAAGAGGGAAAATGAACAGACGCGCTTCGTCTAAGTTACAGCGTAGTGACAACGAGCAACATGAAAATAAAATTAACCGATACATCGTGTCGACCAGTAATTAGCCAGGCTCCGGGGGTAGGCCGTGTTTTAGCGGTGCGAACTTAGCTTAGCACGGCTAACTTAGCGTGAACCCAACCTAGCCTCCTGGTAAAACAGCTTCGGGCTAACAGATGTGCACAAGCGAGAGGAGGAAAATATTTATCCTGTCGTTAGCCAACATTACATAAACCGCAAGCCGAGGGAGACCAATGCACGACCAAGGTTAACGTGCGCGACTTACTTTACGGTGCTCCGCGGTGTCCGGGGGTAGCGACTCAGCGCCGATCGACCATCACAACTGCGGCTGTGGTTGTTTTCGTGATCCGATCCGACTTTTTCGGTGTATCTGCTCAAGGGCCGTCTCCGAAATGACACACCGTTGTGTTACCAGGCGCCATTTCCCGCCTCTGCTCCGTCTCTCAGAGGCAGATACCCGTATGGGACACAGACACACCCCCTTACCTCTCAAAAACACCAGTCTGCATCGAGAGGACGAGCGCTCGTCTTTTCTTCTCCCGGGGCTGATTGATCCGTGTGCTGCTTCTTTTGTAAACAAACAGTGCATGACCTCTTCTTCAACGAGATAACAATCGATCGGGCATTTATAAGATCTGAGCTGCTAATACTCAACAGATTCCTCATTCTTACAGAGAATGAAAGAAACAGGATGTTACAGAAAGAAACTAAAGGCATTCAGGAGCTGGACACCTATGAAAGTCTTTGTCCTTAGAAAGCAGCTGAGTTTTCTTATTGTTGAAAAACTATCACCAGAATAAACCTGTGTTACCTGTCGTTTTCCACATCTACAATAACTCTAAAGCATGATCACAAGTGACAAATGACATGAAGCATCACCTTTAATAAAATTAAATTACATTCAATCTGCCTTTCCACGAGAAATCTATGTACCTGGCTGCACAAACAGAACCGATTTCATGTTGACGGATTTCTCTAAGGACGAGGACATCTCCTCAGTACAAATGGTAACAGCTCAACTACATTATGTACAAGAGACTTCATTAATGGAAGCATGTGTACAGTAAGTCAGTTCCATGTGTGCTCAGATCATCTTTGCACACGGCGGAGGATACTAACAATTGCTCTAAGTATTGCTTATGCATCAGTATTTTGCTTAATTTGATTAATAAAAGGTTTTGACTGCATGCGATGGTATCATTAAGAAAACAAAACAATGAGGAGCACTTTGGAGTGTCTGTCACAAAGAAAAGAAACTGATTTAATAGGCCATAAGAAGAGTCCTTGGCATTTGTAGAGTATTCCCATTCCTGAAAAAAAAAAAAAAAAGTCTTCACTGTAAAAGTCCCAAAGTTATGTTGAAAAGGCAGAATGCCAAGTTAGTCTCTTTGATAAACATCTCAGGTGAAGAGTTTGTTTCTATGACGTTAGAGCGACCTGTAAAGAAAAGTAGCAAAAACAAAAACACAGTTCGACCTCGAAGTTCAGATGTGAGTCAACAGGCCTCATTCAGACAAATCAGTCACGATCTGAGGCCGATATCAAGTAACAAAACTCAACAGTCAATGTACAGCATCTCATCTCTACTGTCGTAGAACCACTGGGAAATCAAGAGCAGCTCAGGACAATGCCATGTTTTTCTTCTTCTTCATATCATGTTAAGTTATTCAGAATTAATTCATTAGTTGTAATGTCTGATCAGCGCATGACATTGAGGATGCACCTTATAAATTCTTTAAACATATTGATGTTCAAACTATCTTGTTGAGAGAGACCTTGGTTGTAGAGGCAGGTCTGAATATGTTTAATGAGTTACAGCTGTATGAGTTCCCATTCAAAGAATGTCAATAGCTTGATGTCTTTTTCCATAATCCACAGCCCGATCTCCCTGCATGTCACGATCATCATCATCTGGAAAAAAGGAAAAAGAAATAATATTAGAGGTAAATTCATAGAAACATTTACACTAAATGAAGTGTTGTAATCATACACCATCATCGCATTATAAAACAAATTATTGTACATGAATCATTAACTACAGTATGTCCTCTGCATCAGTCCAATCACATTAATAGCTGTACATTCAGAAATGGAATAGTATTAGATACATGTTTTTCCATTGTGTTGAATATACTGGTGCACATCTGGACTCCAGCTGAAGTGCTGATTTTCAGCTTTACATCCATCTAGTCTTTTGTAAATAAACCTGCTGATTCAGCAACAATGTATTTATCTAGAAGAATCTATAGAAAATACATATAGTCGTGGGAGGAAACATTTCCTACATCTATCTTGAATATTATTTGTTTCCTTGTAGGTGGAACACAAACTGAACAGTTAAACATAAAATAAAAATGACAAATCATAGCCAATCACCAGGCAGAAATGACAAATTGTTTTTTAAAAGATGAATGAAAACAAAGATAGTAGTACTGTCACACTCTAATCAAATATTAAAATTCTAATCCAAAAAGGTTATCAGGAATTCATGGGAAACAATCACAACAGAGAAAAAAATACATGGGCATGCATTTCAATATTTCAAGGAGAACATAGACACATTCACGAACACAGCGAGCTATATTTATCTACTGGTCTAGATGTGGGTCAGATGTTTGGTGGGCACAGACAGGTGGTACAGCTAAAAAGAAGCACAGGCAGGAGAGAAAATACGAAATGGCAGAAATATTCTCACAGAACCGTAAGTTCCTGGGTCAGTTTTTCCCTAAACGGAACAACTGGGATTGTTATTGTGTCTATGCAATGTGAAATTACTAACACAATTCAGTTAGTCATCCCGAACTGCATAAATAGCAGCTCTGTTTTGACCCTGAAGGAGTTTGTCATAATTCTTGCATATCTATATTTTATGATGGAATTCAAGGACCAAACTCAGGGTACTGTGAGCTACTCTAACTGTCAGGACAGATGCAGGGGGGGCAGCAGCAGGACAGGGGTGGAGGGAAGGAGCAAGGGCGGAATGGAGGATACACATCTGAACAGGCAGTCCAGTCCCCCAGCCTGGCTCACCTTGAACGTCTTCCTCCCCACCATCACCATCCTCTTCCTCATTGTAGGCCAGCTCGGCCTGCTTGTCGGCCTCATACTCACCCACGTTCCCATCATCCCCATTGTAGTCCGCCAGCTTAGAGCCGTGTTGCGGATCTACTGGGGACTCGTTCTCATCAAAGAACCGGCCTGCAGGAGGCAGAGAAGGGCCTCATCAGGAAGGGAGGGAAAGCGGAGGCAGTTGAAGGGAGACAGGGAGGAATGGGTGAAATACTGCATAGTAAATGCATGAAGGAATAAGTGATTGTCTGTAGAATGTGATAAAAGATAAGGAAGGGGAGGTGAATGGATACAGAGATATAAAAAAGACGATGAGTCTTTCAGAAAAGAAAAGGAAAGTCAATCATGGATTGAGTGGAAACAACAGGGGTTCCCTAGCAGCACTAATCTAATTATTGGTTTAATCATCTCTACAATCCAATCATCAATCATTCAAATTCAATGCTGCTGAATTAATCCTATTATATGTTGACTTTTTGTTGCTACTGTGAGGAGTGTTGATCCCAATCATTACAAACAACTCAACTGAAGCAACTTCCATTACAGAGGCCTGTTTGTGGTTATTTTGAGTTTAACAAGCTATAAAAACAATAGTTTGTACGTGTTAAAGTATAAAACTAAATAAATAATACAGTATACGTCATGAATCTATATTATATTCCCACTCCCCACTTATAAATCTCTCATGTAAATTGATGGGACACCAAAAAGTCAAATTAATCTTTCTCAAAGATGTTTTATGTCATTTTAGGTAGATCTTATCACACCGGTGTTTCATGTTTCTGAGAAGTTTGGATTTAATTAGTTATTTGATGCTATATAAACAGGGTGAGATGTCGTGATTGAACGCTGAGACACTCATGATTGGTTTAGCGCTCGGATCAATGCGAACGCAATACCTCAACTGCCACTGCGGAGAATCTAGAGATGCATCATCCATCTTTACAAACAGTCTGTGGTCTTAACTGATGTTATGTTTTTGTTTTTAATGTTTCGCTTGGACATCAGGAAGAGTAGTTGATCCTCGGCAACAGCTGATGGGAATCTAATAAAATCATAGGCTTTTGTTGCCGTGCAGATTTGAGATGTCCCTTCTGATCGCGACAGCACTGGGTGGGACTAGAGATGCACTGAGCCGGGCAGCATCTTAACGCGGCTCGTGTTTACTAAGTACCAGACACTGCCAGAAATGAGACATCTGGTGGGTATTAATTTACCATAATGGGATGCAAGGATAAAGTGATCAGATGTAGAAGATTGGTGGAGAAAAAAAAATGAGTATGCGGTGAGTTTTTTTTAACAACAGAGCTGCAGAGGGTGAGATGGACGTGTGAGGGAGATGAAAGAACCGAACATTTGAAAACAGGGAGAATAAAAAAAGCAGCAGAGCAAAGCAGAAGCCAGGCAGCAGGAAAGGATCATCTGGGAGCCAGCTGTGTGTCATTTGTCTCGACTCCTCTGCAACTGAGCCCTCTCTCTCTACACCTTGACAGTGTTCCATATTCAAGACGAGACTTACATTCAAACAGACGCTCAGATATAGAAATTCTAACCCTGAACATGTCTTTTGTAGAAGTAAGTGTGTAACCGGTTAGCAATGGGCACACAGATTCACACAGATAGCACAACACCATAATTGTGTTTTACTCTCTGAGTTGACACACATTAGAGAGAGCTGGGAGGCAGCACAAAGGCAGAGCGAACAAAAACAGCCTTGATTTTACCAATTCTTTTTACGCATAGTTATTCCCCCCCCCCCCAACACTTCTACAATAATCACCAGTCGATGAGTTAATAAAATATTTACCCCTCCATCTACCACATCTCAAGTCAGTAACTTTATTCTGTGGAGGAACACTCACTTTGACGGTGATGAACTGGCTCTGCTGCGACTTGGTCTTTTGGGTGGTGAGGCTGGATGTGCTTGGGCACCTGGGCAGGGTTGGGGGGCAGAGCAAGACCCCTCAAGTGTTCGCTGTCACCCTTGACATTATCTGGAGCTGAAAGGAAGACAAACTTAGGCGGTGCTCTATGTAGAAATCTACTGAGCTACAACATGACAACAACGATCAAGGAAAATGAATGCCTTTTAAATATTCCTGATTATTATCAATGAAGCATAGTGTAGTAAAAACAGTGTATTTGTTTTCTTAAATGTAGCACCAGAAGATGTTGTACATGAAAACATTTTGAAAATAATAGTTTGCTGTGAGAGAAACATAATTGAATTAAGTAAAACTGTATTTCCGTGAAGCCTGGGAGTGATTACAATTAATATGAATCATATGGTCGTGGTGCCTGCTGTACCTCGGAGTTGTCTTTGCTCTTCTCCCAGCTCGTCTGCCTTGATACCTGCCTTGTTGTCCTCTTCAAACACTATTGGTTTGTCCGCCTGTTTCATGATGTTTGGAGGTGCAACCCCTACAGCTTGGACCTCCACCCTGTCCTGCTGCAGCCTGGGCTGGTCCAGAGACAGACCCTGGACTCCAGGCCCGTCAGCTGCCCCAACGCCAGGTCCGGCCCCGGCGCCCACAACCACATCAGGGGCCTCGTCGTGCTTCTTAGTGATGGCTGGTTTCTTCAAGGCTGAATATAAAATGAGTGGTAAAGTGAGGAATTGAAGTCCACTTTTGACTGCTTTGTGTTTTAGTTGCAGCAGTAATAGAAATATTTAGGCAGTTTTTGAGCTATGACACCACAGAACAGCTTTTTTACCGGCTAAGTAATGTTTTGGTTTTGTCTGTCTTATAGCATGATTACACAAAAACTTCATAGATTACCACAAAACTGTATGAAGAAGATGGAGGAATCCATACAATTTTGGTGCATTTTTCCCCCCACTGCATTTAACATAGTGAGATGGAGTTTTTTTCCCCTTCTAGTTTTCTTAAACATTGTCAAGTACAGTGACATACATAAAGGACCCTGACATTTGTCAACCTAAAAAGTGCTGTTGTAACTTTAGGTCCACTGCTTACCAAACTGCACATCATCGATTTTTCCCACCTCACTGTCTTCAATGCCAGGCATGCCAGCATCACTGCCAGGCTTCCCCATCTCTTCTGTAACAGAGGAGAGGGAACGTGACTTAGGTAAAGGACAGTTTGATGAGTTTCTAGTTACAGAGTCATAGAAACAGTAACATACACACAAACTAACAGAGGGTATATGAGCATTTAGTGCATGTTTATTTTTCCACTAGCAATCAAATACTGAATTTACCATGTAAGCACAAAGCAACAGATAGAAACATCATGAGCGGTAAAGCCTTACTTGACTCATCACATCCACTGTACCTTTTAAATCATTACTGTCATGCCGGTTAGTGGCCACAGTATGGCGCTCTCCAACCATCTCAACGCCAGGTGCTCCATCTGCCACTACACCCTTTTGGCTGATAATCACACTCTGAAGAAATGTCAAAAGAAAATAAAAAAAAAATGGAGAGAAGAATTAATAGAATTAATAAAGTGTAGCTGCTACTGTCACTACGTATGTTAAAAAAAATCTAAAAGTAATGAATAAATGCTGCATCAATTAGGGCTGCACGATGACGATATGATTTGCGATAAATAAACATAAACAGTCCCTGGCTACTGACCCAGAGACCATGGACAGCTCCACAGCCAGGAGGAGGCGCACAGCCCGGTCACAGCGCCACCAAGCCTGGGGCAGAAACCAGGGAGCGATGCACAGCTCCACTAAGTCCACTTACAGTGTTAATGTGGGTCTTTTAATACACGTTTGGTCCTTGAAAAGTAATTTTTTCACAGTTTTAACGGCTCTGTCAGTAATTTACATCCTCTGGTGTCTCTGTCAATCGCGCTGCCTCAAACCAAACGGAGCGCGCCGCCATCTCCCCCAGTTTGACACGTGTCAGATCACATTGTTTGTGTGTGTGTGAGTGCGTGTGTGTGGGGGAGAGAGAGTGAGGGGGAGAGAGTCTTATGAATGCACGCGCTGCTCTGAAGAAAGATTTAACTCATTAATGAAAGTATTGATCATTATGTGATGATCAGTGTAGATATTGTGGCGACAGACAAATCAAGAGAGTGAGAGCGAGAGAGAGCGACACAAACACAGCAGCGGAGTCTGTGTGCGTCTGGGCGCTGTTATTTTTCCCTCAAGTTCTTGGTTCATAAATAAGCAACAATTCTTTTATAAAACTCAACCGCTCACAGTGATGAATTCAACTCGTGAAAAAAGTGATCACTAGAAATTTCCACAGTGGAGTTTAGTTGGAGGAGGTGGAGCAAGATTTGACGGAGCTGCTCTTTCAAATTCTCTGTTTTCTCTCTATTCCGTTGATATCGCGATGACGATAGATTTTCGATATATTGTGCAGCCCTAGCATAGATGCATTTGCACTTAAGGACATGGGGGGCTCCTCAGGCTCAACCTTTCACTATTAACTTAAAAGTGTTTGTCAAGATTTCATCAGCACTCACCTGTCTTAGCTTTGAGGTTTCTTGCTCCAGAGTCTTCTTGGATTCTTCATACTCGTTTTTTAGTTGTGCAATCTGACGTCCACACTGTAAACTAGTTAACACATATTTCTCATCAGTTCCACTCAGGTTATCTGGGATTTATTTTACACCAAGAGATTTTTATCACCTTATTGAAATATCAATGAGTCATAATAATGTTTAACTTAAGAAGCAAATGTGACTGAGACCCTGTGTCACACTTCCTGTCGGTGTTGCCATTACACCGACAGGAAGTTGTAAAGCTTAACATACCTCTCGTACTCCAGTTTTCTTTCCAACGTGGTGCTGTTTTTCTTCACTTCTCTCAGCTGGTCCTCCTGTTTTATGAACTCCTGCTTCAGCTCCTTTAGCTGCTCTGTTCACCGCAACACAAACAGATGCACACAATAGTTTGGAGAGGTTTAGTTCACATCTGATTAATGCATTACAAATTTCAATAGACGCATTGAAAGTTTTTACAAGAGGGTCTGAGAGTGCCCTCTGCTGGTCAGACAAGGCTGAAGTCCTCCTACCTTCGAGCCTCTGGATTTCTGTAATTTGGGATGTGACTTCACTCTGCAGTTTCATCTGAAGAGAGGAAAACAAAGGCTCAGCAATTAGGAGGGACCGCTGCAGGACTTCTGACTCTTCTACTACAAGCAGTCGAAGAGATGCACAACAGGTTCTCTCAACAGTGAACAATGTCAGGCGGAGCAGGTTTGCCTTGTTTTCGAAAGCTGCACAAACACAGAATACACGGGGACCTTTTACTGAGTTACTGTGAAAAGGAAACACAGCGACAGGATTCATGTAGCTGGTTGAAAAATAAAGAATCTCACTTAATTTAACTGAGCA
Organism: Hippoglossus stenolepis; assembly: GCF_022539355.2. Classification (NCBI taxonomy): domain Eukaryota; kingdom Metazoa; phylum Chordata; class Actinopteri; order Pleuronectiformes; family Pleuronectidae; genus Hippoglossus; species Hippoglossus stenolepis. Next base: position 12,284,186 of record NC_061483.1, read on the forward strand.
AATGCCTTTAACATTCAAAAAATATAAGTATAGACTTTGATAATTACTTTACAGGTGGTAAAGTTATTATTATTATAAAGTAATTATATATTTTTTCTTAACTTAAACTCAGTGACCAGGAAAACAACCCCATAGTGCAGTTCATTAAAATAGCTCTGTAATGAACAGCGATAATGTGAAACTTAACACACTAACCTGGATCCCAATCTTATGCTCACTGTGATGTTACGGACATTCTCGGCTGCTCTGTATTTTGTGTTTCAATTACACTCTAAGTTGTGTTTCCAAGGGAAGGAGGAAAACTTTTAGGTGTTGACAAATATTTTATAGGGTTTCAAAGACTCCCTATAGGTTACAAATGTAGCTCTTTAAGTTGTTCAAAAAATAGCAGCATTATCTTTTCCACACTATTATATTAGAATGGTGATTAGTTTTAAGGTGAACATGGGCATTATATATATTTATCTTTTCCCAAAAACTTGTCATCTTTGGAATCCATTGGGATTATCTACATTCTTGAATGAGTTATAATTGACTGGCACAGATAGCAGTGAGGACAGAGTGGACAGGAAGTAAAGCATTTGCAACAGCTTCTTTTTTAGATCTGTAAACTAATGGAGGATTTACATAATTTAAATCAGTGAAGCACTAAGGTCAAACTTCCAAATTTACAGTTTTTGATATATTCAGGTGAGACACACAAAATCTCTCGCTCCTTCCAGATTCCCAGCAGCTCGTGTCAAAATGTATTTATTACTTTGGTTTCTTCAGATCTTATATAAGTTCTGGGAAGAGGCGACGTCCCAGGTTAATTGTTCTGTGAACTCACACTACAGGTTAATCAAGTACAAGGTGTTGAAGACTGCATTACTCAAATACAAGTGAACAACATTTTACCATCAGTGTCTCCTGAATGTGACAAGTGTTGCTCTAAGCATCACGAGCACATCTTCCCTGGGTCTACCCTACAATATAACTTGTTTGTTTGTTTGTTTGTTTCAACACTGTGTTGAGTCATTTTAAAAAGCATTATTTGAAGAAGTATTAGCACCGTTGAAAAAAAAAAACAAGCTTCATGCCGACAAGTGGTCAAACAAACCTGGTTAAACAGAAACCGCCCTGCACAAAGAAAAGCAGACACGGATGCAGTGACGTTACTCGTCAACGTCATACCAGGCGTTCTTACAGGGCCATCGGAAAGAAAATCCAAGAGTGGGAACAGAAATGAGAAGACATTTGTCCAACAACTGTACGTCTTAGTGCAGATAAACAGATACAACAGGAGCAGAGCAAATATGCACATGATCAGAGACTATTTGAGAGGAACAACCAGGTTTTGAGAAAAAAAAAAATGTAAGGCCATGCTCTTGAATAAAGACAGGACAGAAAATCTATACTTTTTTCAAAATCCTTTTCCTGAGACATTCAGCCAGACCAGGGATTGGTCATCTTTGGATGTCCTGCAGAGACCTTTGAGCTGCTGTAGATGCAGACATGCACTTTGTTATGGTAATAACTTCTTCTCCTGACTTGGAATTTACTGCTCCACCAGCTATGTGCATTGGCTCTGGAGATTTTGTCTAGTATACATATAGAAAAACTTTACTGAGTCATATTACTCCGCATCCATCAGGACTCTGACCTGTGTGGCTACATGAATGGGTGCGGTGCATAACTCCATTCATCTATTGCTCCCAACATCTTAATATCTTGACTTATGAGAGACCTTATCTGTTATTTTGTCTGGCAGTATGTTGTGTCAATATATTTTGTGATTGTAAAAAATGAAAACTGTAAATAAAGTATTCAAAAAGACTGTAAAACATGAACAGGTGATTAATGGCTTTCCCTGAGAGCCTGCTGAAAAGACTGTTTGCACACTGTATGAAGATCTATAAGCTTCTAGGATTCATTCTAGCACCTAATGGCTACAAGAGCACATATACTGTACTGTGTGGAAGCCATTTAAAACTCCACTGCCACGGTTTTCTCTGCATTGCAGGCCTCTCACTGTCTGTAGCATGCCTCTGTGTTCAAACAGGGTTGGGCTGTTGACAAAAGAAAGGAGTGGAACAACGGCTATGCAACGCGTATTATCTCTATCTTAATTACAGATATGAGAACCCGGATACTAGAGTTACTACCAAGACACAAAAGGAGCTCACAGTCATCGTATGTAAACACGTCACCATCTATATTCTGCTCAAAAAGAGAATCTCTAAGTTTTTATCGCTTCAAGAAAGAAAATATATATCTGCCATGAGGGATTTAAGTGTCGAAACTTAATAAAAACGTAAAAGAAAAACACCAATTGGTCTGTAATATATGTCAGTTTGTTAAAGTTTAGAAATTACTGACATTAGAGACAGCTAAACAGTTTATTTTCTTGTCTCATAAAGGCTGAACATCCATAAAAAAAAAGTAAGTTGTTCACTGAGTAACGACAGTGACTTCAGGAAGCTGAGAGGACATTTGAAAATAATGGTTGAGCAGAATCAAGACTCTCTTCCAACCTGAGGTCACTGCAGATCATCTTGTAAATATACTGTGCTGTCATCTCTGTGGACCTCTCCAAGTAATTTTACACAGGTGATTATTACCTATATTATGTATATTTACTTTTTTATTATAGACAAATGATAGAACTTTGGTTTGTTGTTCAAGTGCATGTGCCTGGTTTCTGATTTACGTGTCTGACAGCAATTTATATTTATTGTATTATTTCATCTTTAACTAACTGCTTTGAACATTTGTACACTGATGACCTGCAACAGTCATTTCTGCAAACTGTACTGAACCATCTTAAACTGGATAAGAATGCACATGCATCATAGTTATGGTATTTAGAGGAGGAGGTATTGGTTGCAAAAACTTCAATTTTTCCTCTGTAAAATGATCCATTGTTGAGTGTTACTAGAATAAAAATACACTGATATTTGGAAAGCAATAAACTCCCATTCAAATATCATTTCAATGATCTCATCAGGACTTTTGGACAAAGCCTTTCCTAAAAACTCTAAAGGGGTTGTTTTTCCTAATCTTATGTAGAAAAAGGGTAATGTGATTTATAGGCAAGACTCTGCTTCCACTCTAATATCCTTGGATGCTGTTTATCACTCAGCCCTCCGGGTTTATCACTGGACATGCTTCTAGGACCCATCATTACATCCTGCATGGAGAAGTTTGTGGTTTTCTCTATCTGATAGACGTGATGGGCATTTGTATTTGTTTATCTACAAGTCTCTTATTAGGAAGCTGCCATTTTATATTACTTCTATGTTTGACTTGTGCTCTGGATCATATCAAAGTCAGTCTCTTGACTGGCTTACTCTGGAAGTCGTACACGTCTGCAGTGACATGGGCAGATCAGCTTTTACTTTCTGAGCTCTGACCACCGTGAACTCTTTACAAAGCACCAGAAAGATCTATTCAACTTACAATCCATGACCACAAACCATCCAGCTTCTGTTTCTACCTGGTTTAACTGGTTTATCCTTTGTGAATATTTCTCATATCTTCATTAACTGTATCTATATATAGTTGTTTTATAATCTGTGTGCTTTTTTGTGATTTTACTGTTGCTCAACATCATTGCAAATGAAGACCAGCCCTCAATGACTTCATGAGTTTAGGCAATAAACAGCTTTTTTAGTGTTCAACTGCATTTGCCAATTCATGATCTAACCTTCTCTTACAGAGAAGCTGCTTGTGATTGTGCACAGAGGCATAACGTTATCCTCTCTGACTAGTTAAAGGGATATATGTCGCGACTCCTGGGACGCCATGTGGACACTGGAGACCAGCAGTGGTTTGTCCATGATGCTAAACTGAGCATGGGACAAAGATAAACAAATGTGGGCCTGTCCAAGAGAAATAAGAAAAGTCAGACTGGATGCAAATGAGATGAAAACGACCCCCTCATGTGTTGTATTAACGTCTGCCAGGGCAGCTGGGCACACACCAGTCAATGCTCATAGGGTGCTGGGACACAAAAGACAGTGAATTGCTGGCTGGGGCCACCGTGCAGGACAAAAGATGGGAACAGCCTTGTGGGGCATACAGAGGAGCAATACACAAAGTCTGTGAAATGTGTAAAAATGTGCTGAAGAAAAGAATCAGTATTAATTCAATGTTGCTTTTCCTAGCAAATGCAAGCATATCTTTAATTGACTATATAAAGTGTCAGAAGGCAGATTGGAGGAATGTAGAGAAATGTGGATTTTATACAGCATAAGAATAAAACAGTTCTGTGTGGAATAACCAGGCAGCCTCATCTCCTAATTTAGGCAAGCATGTCAAATCTATGTCTTTTGAACTTAAAGACACAAGTGGTTAAGATGTGAAGGTACAGTGAAACACCATGACCATTCCATTTTCTCCAAAAACCTAAAGTTATATTGAAACACTTGTGAGATATTTGAGCTATGACTCTGTATAAAAACCCTACATTAGTGGAACAGACCTCAGGTGAAAGTGGTGGAGAGGTGGATAATACTGTGCAGATGAATGAGTTTCCGACTGAGTCTTGAGCTGCATTTATCTTCTGCCACTAGGTACCACACACTATTCGATACGGACCATTGTCCTCTTTATAAGAACGATCATTTTCCTGGTTTTAAACAGATGAATGAGCTAAAAGCCTCAATCCATCTTGAGTTACCTCAGTTTTTTATCCCTGTGACACAGAATATGGAGATAACAGCAATATAATACAGATATGAGAATGAGGAAACATAACTTGCTATTGTGACATTGTCTTTTCCTACCTGCATGAAAGCTATGTAATAAGGGATCATGCTTTGCCATTGGATCCCTGTACTATTTGCCCTCCACACCTAATTTAAATACTGATTCAACTTTAACGTGCGTACTACTAAGTAACTATTTACAAAGTTTATGAATTTACTGATATTTGTAGCAGCATTTTAAGCACAAATATATCTGATGTGGATCAATAGACGTGATGTGGATTTGGATATGCAGCAGAAAAGAGATGATGGATGAATCAATTTAGAAATGATTTATTTAAGTTTAACATGTGAATTGTACTATGGGCAGATGTCTGGAACTATTGTACTTGAGATTTTCGGCCAGTTTGGTTAAAATCAAATTCATCTTATAATTTTTTTTTAAGGAAAATGAAATTGGTGATTTTACCCATTTTAACCAACAACAATCAACCCACAATATGAAGTAGGGCTGGATGATATGGCCAAAAATCATATCATGATTAAAGAGTTTGTGTCAGTCCATATTGATGATTCTCACAATAAATATCTATCGCTATAAACATGTTAGACTGATTTTTGATCCTGAGAGAATGTTGTGGTTTCAAACTCTTCTTTATGAGCAGAGAATGACCAACAGCCAAACCTTGCATAAGTCAGAGGTAGATCAGTTATGAAATATACCACCTGACTATGTTTGAACAATGTGTAAGTATGATATTGACTGAACCTTTGGTATGTTGCTATTAATTAAAAAGTATAATGTTACTGTTAAGAAGTATTAATATAGTTTCATTGCCCAGCTCTACATTGATTCAAATATGAAAGACACTTAGTTAGTGTCACCTATTTTATGTTTTATTCTTGCACTGTTTTCACCCTTACATTTGCTGCACCATAATTTTACAGGCTATGTTAGTCACAACTTTGTACAGCTTCAGTTATTTATCTTTTAATCTGTATGTATATTTGGCTTCAATAGTCACTACTCCACTGTGTCTTTAAATCCCCTTATACTTATTTGTATTGTCAATATCTCCATTAGCACATGCTTCTTTACAGTGACAGCTTTCTAGTAGTTCTGGTGGCTGGACTGTCATCTCGCTGTGGTGAACTTATTCTTGACCTTTTATTGTTCTCATGCTCTTGTGTTTGACTGTTTTGTGTGATACCGGATGACTAAATGTCCCTCGGGATCAATAAAGTATCTATCGATCCATCAAACTTTGTCTGTGGAAGTCTGTGGAAACTTCCCTCCCAAGCTTGTATCGTCGGGTTAAACTCTCAACATTTCTCCAACATGTCAGACATTAGAAACTCCGCTCCACCACACCCAGGCTGATCCGTACCTTCTCATCCCCGCACCTCTTGATGAGCGCCTCCCGGGCCTGCAGCTTGCCCTCCAGGACGCTGTAGTCTCCATCCTTCTGGTCGATCTGCTTCCTGTGTGTCTCCACCTGCACCATCAGCTCCGTGTTGCGCTTCTCCAGCCGACTCCGCGCCGCGTCCGTGCGCTTCACCTGCGTCTGCACCTCGGCCAGCTCGTCCAGCAGACGGCCGTGCTTGCTGGACACCGTCCAGTAGTTGAACGACAGCACGCCGATGATCACCATGAGGAAGATGAGGATGAAGGACGGGAGGCGGCCTCCCCGTCGGTTTGCGCCAAACCCAACCATCCCCACTGAAAATACCCTGTAACGTAACTCTGTGTCGTTGCCGCAGCCTCCGGAGCCCAGTGCGCGCGCTACTCTCCCGGTGTCAAGCACATCCGTCTACGTGACATGCCGAGTGTATCTGCGGCGAAATACAAACACTACACCCAGACAGGCATGAAGCTGGAAGACATGTCCACCGAGCCGCACTCTCCTCCCTCCTTCCGCACACTGGGCATGTTCCGCCGCTCCGTCCTGTGTCAGCGGGTGAAAAACGCCCGCGGGGACGTGGCCTAGCTCAGCTGGCAACGTTACACACGGCAGAAGAGACGTGGACAGCGACGCGGCTCCGTGGCACCGAGCGAGCGCGCACACACGCACACACACACCACACAGCTAGCTGGGCGACGTTAGCATCCAGCTAACGCTCTTCTCCGTGTGTCTCCCTGCAGGGTTATATTAACACGTGTGGCTCCGTTACACACGAACCACCCCGCTGCTGGTTCTGGTGTCAGACCTGCTGTTGGTGTTAGCTACCAACATGTCCGGCTAACCAGCAGCTAGCTAGCAACGGTGGATGCAACAACACAACCAGCCTCAGCCCCACGACAACACGTAGCGTCTCTTCCTGTGTGTGACGGAAACACTCGCTGCTGCGCAATGAACCAAATCCTTCAAATCACCGGGCAGCGGATTTTAAATCATGATCTCCACGAGCCGCTGAAACACCAGGCGTGATTTCTGCGCTGTGTGAAACTATAGCTGCAGCCACTGTCTGCCACTTCCGCCATGGAGGCGAACCTACATTTCAAAATAAAAAAAAGGATAAAAACGCATGTTTAGCAGCAAAGAGAAAGTGTGTTCTTGGCTTCTTGTGTCTGACTTTGTTAGACACGTGTAGGCTCAAAGTCTACACTTATTTGTAAAGTGATTTAAAACCAGCGGCATCGTGGTGAGAGCGAAAAATCCGTATGGAAACGTAGTATTAATAAAGCCAACTGAAGAAAAACAAATACCGGAAGTATTGTATTGGCTGGAAGAAGTAGCTTTACAGTCATAGTGAAATGAGGATCTAGATTTTATCTATTAACAGTTTGGATATTAGGTAAGTGTTGTCAAACCTGAAATAAAAAGATGACAAATGCATCATCAGAACAATACTTTTTCACTTCCTGTTTAACACAGGTCGCTGCTGCGTGTTGCAAACATGTCATTTTGAAATAAAAAGCAGCACTAGGGTGCCTTTTGGTGGCTTTATGTATTTCAATTACATATTAAATTTCAATGTAAAGGGTCAGATTTAATAGTTTTTTCTAGCATGTTGAGTTAATTTGAATAAACTAACTTGCGTGAGTTAAATATATTGTGTGTTTAATGTATACATTAATCTATACGTTTAACTTAATTTAATTAAGTCATTCAAGTTAGCCATAGCTATTTTCTGAGTGTAGGTCTGTCTTCATGCACTCTTATACCATTTATTCAAAGATCACTAGCAGTCTGATTTCCAATTTTACTTTCAATAATTACTAACAAACACATTATATTTCTAACATTATACATCTTATCTTTCATCACTGCTTGTTTTGCCTTCTTTTGTCATGATTGTTATGCACTTACGATCAAGTCCTGTTGTTTTTAGTGCTATATAAAACAAATCTAACTTGACGTGACTTATTATTTACTCTCCCTCATAACTTCGGTCTAGTCGGCCAAAGATTTTTCAGTTCATCAGTCAGGAGCAACTGAATTAAACAACACCACTGAATACACCATGACTGTACTATACAGTGTTCCTGTTATTTTGACCAGCTAAGGTGAGTAGATGTTCCCAACACCTGACCACTGACACACATCATTGAAATAAGAACACAAACCACCAGATACAAACTCTGATTTTATTGTAACACTGAAAAGAATCGCAACACAATGAGGTAAGTTAAATAATCCACATCTGTGATGTTTTTGAAACCAGCGACACCACTAAATATTCACCACCCAATCAGCAACAGTTCCACAAAGTCTGCAAACGATGGCGATTAACGCGTCGTCAGTTCAGTTCACAGTTTAATACAAACAATATTCCTCTCAGCTTCGTATGAGGACAAGAGGAATACTGGAAATCTTCCAATCACAAACTTACCAGTTGTACATTTTTTGAGGAGATGAGACTCAGTAGAAAAGATCCCCTGAGGGAGAAACATTCTTTTGATTTTCTGATGAGAATGAAGCCTCTACAGACACTGGCAGGCTCAGTCTGAGTGTGCTACCATTTCTGCTGATGACTTGGCACGGTCTCACAGGGCACTAAGAGATGCAACGTGAGAGCATTTCAGTTTGCCTATGCTGCTGTCACACTGTACAAATAGATGATCTCACAGTGTCTGATTACTCTACAGACATCTGTGGCACAGCACGACCTGTCTGCAACTCCTGCTCGCTGAAATGCCCTCAGAATTTTTCACCCGAGTCCTTGTTGGGAGGAAGGTCAGAGAATAGTCTCTCTGTACTCAAGGCCTTGTTCAGAGGAGGGGGAGTCCAGTGGGTGGGTGGAGGCACTGGTTGTTTGTTGGAGGTGTTTGGGACGGCACAGGGAAGGGGACGGCGATGAGCTCAAAGCGCCGCAGCTCTGGAGGTGAAGGTCCTCACGGCCTCGCTTTCTGGGACTGCCGATGATGCGCTGGGTCATCACCTGAGCAGAAGGAAATCATTATGCCAGGGATACATTTTTACAAATGTCGCTGACAAGCAACAATCCAATCAAATGTATTTGGTTTTAACACAGATATGCCACACTTTACTGTAGAATGATGAAAATCTAAAGAGCTGTGAAATATACCTCACTATGAATTTACATTACAGAGAAAAAACTGGAAAATACTGTAGCATTTTTCCACAGCTGCTGTAGTTATAATGCTATTATCATCACAAATTAAAACAATGCTGCTACGTTATATTTTCCATAAAATAGACCAGAATTGGACTATCAGGGTCTGTTAAACGGTACAGTATAAACGGTGTGATCCAGTTACCTGATCTATGACATTGGCACTATAGATGGCCTCCTCCATGTGTTTCTCATCCGACTTGATGACGCACTTGATGTTGTTGACCACCTGCTGGACCTCAGGAGGTAGACTGCAGTTTGAATGCTCAAGGAACTTGGCCACCAATATTTTGGTGTCTTTGTACATCTTGAGGTCGGCCAGCGAGTGTGGGCGCTCGTGGGAGGAGTTTGTGTGCAGGGCTCGAGGTTTGAGGGGGATATCAGTTTTCCTGTCCTCTTTCTGCTGCTTCCTGACAAACATGTGACCATGTTTTGCTCCACTATCCTCTGCTGACACGTCTGAAGATAAAACACAAGAAAAACTGTCAAAGCATTGAAATAAATAAATCATGGGCATCTCTTATAATCAAGGCTAATACTAGTGAGAGTGTCTGTATCACTGATTGAACACATTTTCATTATCAGCTCACAGTTGCAGTTAAAATAGGCTGAGGATTATTTTCTGATATGAATCCATGTATATCAGATAACATGATGTTATGGCGGGGGCAGCACAGAGGTTGCCGGTTCAAATCCCACTTTGGTCGCTGTCATTCTGTGTAGACATTTCATGTCCTCCTGTGTCTACAATGGGTTTTCTCCAGGTACTCTGGCTTCCTCCCACAGTCCTCATCCCATGAATTCAGACTGTATGTCCGTACCTTGCTCTGGTGACGTATGAGCTGAAGCTTCAGCAGCAGGGTTAGCGGCAGAGGAGCAGCCACTATTTTCTCCTGTAGAGGGAGACAAACACTTAGTGTGGACCAACAAAGCAGTTACTGGGTAGTGAGCCTGCCTTGCCTGATTTCATTGAAATGCTGTAGGGCTGCTACGACTTATCAATCACCATTACTGTTTTGTTTGATAAACAGTCAAAAACCCAGTGACAGACAATTAACAACAATATAAAACAGAAAAAAACAGCAAATCTCTACACTGAAGAATTTGGAATCAAATAATTAAAGAATTATTTAGAAATAATAATTGATTTACTGTGTAATCTCGAAAAACAACTGATCACTCTAGAAATATTTACATGGACTATTTAAAAGCTTTAGTATAAAACTTGTGAAACATCCTTGCCACACTTACTTCCTGTTGCAGAGGAGCAGGAGATAGGGTCACTGGTGGAGCGGACAATGCGTGCCAGCTTGCGGTACCTCCTGGCTGCTCGCACCCGAGGCCTCTCTGAGGGCGAGTGGCCACTTTGAGCTGAGGTAGAGGGGGGTTGTGATGTCGAAGAGGGAGACCAAACACTGAAACACAGCCTGGGGCCGCGTGGTCTGTTCGGAGGGGAAGGGGAGGAAGAAAGAGCCAAAGGGCTGATGGCTGAAGTTCCACCAGAGGAGGCCACTGAGGTGGGGGAACAAGGCTGAGGTGGTGGGGGGATAGGAACAGGGAGCATGAGCTTCCTGCTCATCATTCGTGCTTTAATGAGGGAGTGTGTCGGCGGTTTAGGTGGCTCCTCTGGTAAATGTTTGGCTGAGGCGAGCTCGTCACATATGTGAAGTGTGGCACTGTGTTCCTCACAGGGATGTGTGTTGTCTGTGGAGTCCTCCTGGTCCAGATTGCTAAAGTTCTCTGAAGACCAGTCTGGAGAGCGTTCCAGAGACTCCTGGGTCTGGGAAGACTCACTGTATCCGGTGTCACAGGGGCGAACATCCATGCTAGGCAGGCCACGGTGGCAACGTGACGGGTCACGTGTACAAAGTTCCAGGCTGGTGCAGCTTCCATCAGTGGGGGCAGTGTGGGGCGTGCCGTAAGGAGAGGAGTCAGAGCCCTGGACCTCCAGGGAGCACAAGTCCTCTGAGGAGCAGGTCTGGTCCTGATCAGCCACCTCTGACACCATCAGGGATGCACTGTCCACTGAGGCTGAAAACAGGGAGGAAAAGGCAGGATTATCACATCTACTGTTTAACAAAAACATTGGACAATCTCCTGTAATGTTCCCAGCGTCTTTACCCTGAGTGCTGAGACCTGCAGTGGTGTTTCTCTCACACAAACTGGACCCAGTGGCCTGTTGCTCGATGCTGGTTGTGACCTGTAAAGACAAATAAATAAACACTGTTCAAGTAAAATGATTTTGAGTGGATAAAGAAGATGAAGGAGAGAAAGTTCAGCTCATATTGGATATTTTATTGCATAATACAGAATGCACAAAAAATCTTCAATACCGCTTTTTGGTCTGTAGAGGGCTCTGTAAGACCACAACACTATAACAGGACATCAGGTGTATCAAGGGAGAAAACTACACCATCAGCTTAAACAAGAATCTTTAATTAGCTTCAATGATGTCTGCTTCAAGGTGCCGTTTAATACTCGTATATGTTCATGTAACTTGGTTTGCCAGATCATTCGTTGTCTTTAACCTGAAATCATCAGCTGACTCTCCTCTGCCGTCTCACACAATCAATCGATCACTGCCTTCTTCCACTGATTATTTACAGCAACTGTTTATCTGCAGCAGGTAAGAAAACCCCCTGCTGATTCCTGAAGGACACGGTTCAAAGTGGATGTGAATACAACTAGGGATTTATCACGTGTAATGGAAAAAAAAGGGATTAGAAGACTGAGCAGTTTATGAAAATAATAGAGGCTAGAGGGAGACTTGTTTTTACATTAGACACTTGTTTTTAATTGTGAACAATGAAATGCAGTGAAGCCTGAAAAAAAAGCTCTAACCATTTTTGAAAGACCATATGTACATTCTCAGTTATCTCAGACTTTTAGATCCTATATTGGTAATGCCATTTTAAAACACCAGTAGAAAATAAAAATAAAATGAAATAAATACCAACAAAAACTTTGACCAGCTCTTTAGAAATTACCATCTCATTTACATGAGTTGCTCAAATTCACTTTTATACTCAAACCTATTGTCTATAATAACGTATATTTCACATTTCAGACTTTCAAGAATCTTGGGCTTAACCTTGAAATCCACATCTCTGAAGACAATCTCATTAAAATGTACATAAATTCAAATTTAAACCAAAAGCAATTCACAACTGAATATCTCCTTATATACATTAGAAAAGTTATTTTAAAAAGTCACAATTTAAAGAGTATTTAAAGAAAAGACCTATTTTCAAGCAGGTTTGTATTGCTCCTACTCCTATGAAAATAGGAGTAGGAGTATGAAATATAAGTCAAGTATTATATGTGCTGCCGTGCACTCAGTTGCCTACACACAAGGCTTGTAGCCTGTTTTAAGGACAAACTAGTCTGTTTTTATCTCACCTGGCTGGCAGGGGTCTGCCCCACCACAGACTCATATGGAGGCGGCAGGTCCGTTGGGTACAGGGTCCCTGGGCTGTTGATTGGAACCCCGTAGATGGCACTGAAGGGAGAGTGGGGGAAGTCCAGGTGGAGGCCTCTGCCAGGGACACAAAGTAGAGTTTTAACTTAATAAACGAAACACAAAAACACCTTGAAATACTGTATCTCAGATATCTATAGCTAGAACACGAAACGTGAAGAGTGTTTGAGAAACTGTAACAGCAAGTCTGAATATAAATCCTATCTGAGTCTAAACGCAGTCGCTGGTCGATTGAAACCATTAAGAAAGAAAGGATGAGAAATATCCTTTTGCTGCCGCCGCTCCAGTCCGGATGATTTAAACCGGTTCTCTATTATTCTGTGTGTAGCACCGCTGTCTCATATGGTGCCAATTAAGAACACGCAGCCATGCACGCAGTAATATCTTTTAATTACAACCCCATTCTCCCCCAATGTGCCAGAGCATGAAATACAACCTGAGAGTTTCCACCAATCATCTGAGGCATGATGATGTCATGACACATCCCTGGCCCCGGGCAGAGACACCATAAATGCTTCCTCTGCCTTGTTTGTATTTATGGCATAATTGACAAACAGATGTGGCTTCTTGCCAAATGGCAGCATCAGCAGCACTCTCTCTGGCAAGACTGAGAAAATGGAGAGAGTGATGAAGGAGGGGGTCAACCGATCTTCCACAACAGCTGAGAATCACCGCGAAGATGATGATGATGATGTCGCAGCTGCTTAACGGAGGGAAAAGCTCAGACCTGGCTGCCGATGATAATACCACATGCGACGCAGTCAGATAGTAAACAGACGCATGCCACCGCTGCCTAATATGATGGATTTGGATTTGGCTCTGGAAGCAAATGTTGGTTTTGGCATCTGTATATTCACCTTCTCACAGGAAATCACGGGATGGTTAGTCCATATTAACTAAATATGTTCGAGCTGCAAAAATCCTTTAACTGAACAGATAATGGAACGTACCAGCAAGAACAGGTTATAGACTTCATCTTTTCAGCTCCTCTGAAACAAATCCTTCTGTTTCTTTTCCTTGGTGTGTTCTCCTGAGAGCTTTCCGCCTCCAGTGCCTGACCTATCAGCCCCATGATCAATTTTTTTTAATAACTTTGCTCCTTCCTCACTTTATGACCATTTTTATTTCACAGTCCACTACCTGATTCATTACAGGTGTCTGTGGCGAGGCGGGCAAGGAGCTGCAAGAAAATGTTATAGGTTCCAAAAAATGAATCCCGAAGAGTCCTAAATCTTCAGCGTGTGTGTTATCGTGGCACTGGGCCATGAACGACTGATCACTCACAGAAACCAGCAGAATTCTATCAAAAAGTTTGAGATAAGCAGAGCCAGGCTGGGTTCTTCATTAAGTTCCCCAAATGTATTTAATAAAAACTAGGCCTTTATTTCTGCCACGATCAGTAACATAACCACAATTATACCCTGTAATCTTTGCTTCACAACAAATACAGTAATTTTTGGATTGCTAGAATCAGCAGAGTCAGCGACTGACTCAACGAGGCATTTATAACTTTTTAAAAGGGGTTCTGAAGTAGACCTCTGTGTACAATTACACAGTTTTCAAACAATTGCACTATATTCGCTAGGAAGTTCGTAAATTACATTTTTTATTGTGTATTCTCTATAAATATCTCACAGGCCACATTGGTACCAGAGTTCGGGGAGCACTGAGAAAAGATGGGATGCTGATGAGAAATATTTTGCGTCTCACCTCTGTCCATCCATCGAGGGGGTGCAGGTGTACTCTGGGGGGTAGTACGGTGGAGGAGGTATGGGAGGAATAAACTCATCAAAGTCCAGAGTTTGGTGGAGGATGGTTCCGTGGGGGGTCATGCAGTCAGCATTTAGGGCTCGCGCTCTGTGCGGCATAAACTGAAACACAGCATGAAAAGAACCATTATCAGAGCCTGTTGTTTATTCATTTAGACATAATGTTGTTAATTATAATGACTGAGCATATGTGACATTTGTTACAGCGCCTCCCTGCTGTCATTGCAAGCAGTTACACATAAACACACCTCTGCTGTTGGTGCCTTGCTCAGGGGCAACTCAACAGCAGATTTCTGAGCACTGCATATTCACCCTCCTCACTCAGACCTTTGTAAGTGGGACAACTTTCCAGACATAGAACAGCCTGCCCTTCTAATCTCCAGGCTGCCACTGCTGATATTGACTTGGCTAAATTTACGGAGATGAATAAAAGGTGAACACCTCACGTGGTAAATGGGACTGTTGGAGATAAGACACAATGCTTTTGTCCTTTGCTTCACTGTGAATCAATATTAGGATGCCACGATGTTCAGCTGCCTCAGATTACACTTTCTGCTGTGTATGTCTGCTCCTGATTTTATAAATACTGTAACGGATACTGTCTTTTTCCAATTCCGCGTAGATCGGCTTAGCAGTAAATAATGTGAGTAAAAATGTGTCCTTCTAATTCATTGAGCTTTAGAAAGGATCTGCAGAATTAACACCGAAATGTATTTATATCTATGAGTCTGCAGTGTGAGACAATGATCTGTCAACATCTCAGATAATCTATGCTGAGCACTGAAGCAGAGGCTGCTGCAAATCGAGGCCTTTTGTCAAGATGAGAATATTTTTCTAATTTCCCTTTTTAATTGCTGTGTAATTTAAAAAGCTTGTGATGAATTCATCTTTGCCCTTTAATGACTGTTTGCCTATTCTTGAACAGGAAAACATTTTGTGTAAAAGAGCTCTAATGCACAATGGGCTTCATTCACCCACTGTTCTTAAGAATACATTTCTTCTTGTGTAAGAACAGAATCTACGCACACTGAAGAGCACTCTTACGCACACTTGACAACTGAAATGCTTGTGTAAAATAATCAGTTATTGTTTTTTTTTACTGTTAATTCTACAGTTGTATAATATGATTTAAATAACCATAATATTTTATCATTTTATCAAAAGACTCACAAGTTTCAGTGCACATTATATTGTTTTAAACACATGGAAATGTTGAAGAGGAAAATAATTAGTCACAAATATAGTCGCCCATCTTTAGGTGTTACACACTGTATTAGATGTGTCACATGTTCCATAGTTTTCCTGCTACATCTTTTAGTTAAAATGTTCTATCACAGTGCAGCCTGTTAATTCTGAAAACTAAGTATATTTCTGCTGTGAGACAAGAGATGGCTCAGGAGATGCAACCGCACTCCTCCAGCCTCGCATCAAGACCCATCACATCCACAAAATTTACAGCATAGCTTATTTAATGTGTAAAACATTTTTAGATCACTGAGAAGCTTTGCCATCATGTTGACGTGTTGCTCTACGTTTCTAGTTGTTAATGTGTTTAGAGGCATGCTGGTGAAAAACACAAAGGGAGCTGGCTGTGCTAATTTCCCTCGTCACTGACAGCATTTAGCTGTTGGTGGCTGTTTGATTGTTGCACATACATAAGGACAGAAGAGGTTCACACTGAGGACGATGCACCTTAAGCTGTTTTCTTCCATTCCAACATATTTTATATAAGATGCAGGAGAACTAAGAGGGAAGTCCATTTGACCTTGTATTTACATTGTATTTACCGAGCAGGATGATTAAACATTTAACATTATTCTCTATCATTTCTAAACCAATTGCATCTCCTGAGCTGCATGTGTTTACCAAACCATCAGGGTGGTCACTGAAAAGTTTTGCGTTGCTGTCCCCTCCATCACACTCACCATCTGCAGCACATCAGTCGAGACCATCTGCATACAGCACATGGCCGTGGCTAGAGCACACACAATGGTGGAGATGACGTTGAGGGCACACACGCTGAACAGCAGCTCCTAAAGTAGAGCAGGGAGAGGAGGAGGAGGCTGTTAGAGAGCGACCAGTGTCAATAGTTAGGGAATGGATGGACGGGGAAGGTGAGAGAGGAAGAGAAGACATTTAACATTATGAACCTGTTCAATATGAGGGATAATAGAACAAAGAGAGGTGAATGTGCAATATAGTATAAGGAAAAATCACAGAGAGGATTGAAGGTGACACAAACGGCACTGGCGTCATTAAGGTAACCAAGTTTAGAAAAGCTCAGCAGAGCGGCACTGCAGTGAGAGAAAACTTCTACTGATATCAGGTTTACTAACCCAGCACAAAAAAAAGTCTAATCTTCATGATTAACAAGTTTACAATAAGTTTCAAAACGTATGAAACTGGAAAAAAAAAGAAAAGAAATACAATGTCTTTGTATATTACAGCTTAACAAACAAATTCAATTTCAGTGAAAAAATAAACCTCTTAAGTATCCAAGGTTAAGCATGAGCACACACACACATTCACACTGTGGTAATGCAGCAAACAGCAAGGGGACAAACCAGTATTGAATCTGTCAGAAAAAATAAATGTGCACGGTGGTGAAATACTAAGCCCAGCACCCTGAATCAGAGGAAAGACTTATGACTGCAGCCCCATGATGATGCTCTTTGTGCCGTTTGAATAAAAGGTGGAAATTTATCTTTAAATGGCTCAATTTGTAAAACACATCCGAACAAATAACCCTGTAAGAACTGCATTGTATGAATTAAGTTCCAGAAGACGAACGACAGCACCATTTTGTCTGGAATTTGGCTCTGGGAATAAAAACTGTCTTGCACACAGATTGAGGAGAGGATGACAGCAGCTTGTATTGCAGCCTTAAAGGGAGAGAAGCGAATTATCGCATACGTATGTGTATCAAATAGTTGGAGGTGATCTTGAGTCATCTTGGCTGATTGAATTCAATAATAAACTAGAGTGACACTCACTAGAGCACATATAGTAGAATAGTATATTATAGTATCATAGTCTACCTCTGCCAAGACCCAACAGTCTCCTTAAATTCAATCAAGCTGCATCAAATTTCACACTCTCATGAATATCCGTCCCCCAAACATACCAGATTCTTTTCATCAAGATCCTTGAATAATTTTCACACAGTTCCATGGAAACTGGCTGAGTAGTTTTTGCATCATCCTGCTAACAATCAAACAAACAAACTCCTCGGTGGAGGTAGATATATGTTATTGTTCTTTTACGTTCACAGGGTTCATCTGTCATATTAAATTCCCTCATACAGACACCATGATGATGTTATTACCAGTACTATTGTTATCAAACAGTATAAGCCTGTTAAAAAGATATGAGAGAGCAGGGATGGGGGTGACTGTGTGGCAGAGACTTTGTGATATTTTCATTTAAAAAGGCGAAGTAAATCAAAAACACCACAGAAATCCTCCATCTATGACCAGAAACTGAGTGCACGAAATGAGCATTCATGAGAAACACGGGCTGCCCCTGAATATCTGTGAATGCAACAATATTATTCCATCAAGACATGAAATCTTACAATATCTTTTGTGGACAATGGTTTCTGAATGAAGCTCCCACATAAAGTGTTTTCCAGTCCATCGCACAGATGACTCACCAGATTCAAGAGGCACGTAATTACCAGTGACATTAAAAGCCCCACGCGTTTTGGGCTTCTGATAAGCTGCAGTGATGACAGATGTCTGCCCCCTGCAGTGATCTGTAAAGGGTAGTGGTTTGTTTTGAGGGGTGCAGGTACCCTGACTATCTACAGGAGGTTCCAATCAGATCCACGGATTCCCTTTACCTCAATGATGTTGCCTTGGTTCATTTACCAGTCCTGCAACATGTTTTTCAAACAAGTTAGAGATATAGCAATTAGCTGCCAAAGATTCAGTCTGTGAGCTGGAAGTTGAAGCAGTGATGATGCCAGTTGGAACCAGTGAGGTTGAATTCATGCAGCGCCAACTATACTATGCATCTAACTCATGTTTGTCTTGGAAACTAACATTTTTGGAACATGGTTTGTGTTTGGAGGATTCAAGGATGATCTACATGTCTGTCTGACATTTTAAACATAGAAAATCACAACCAGTCAGTAAATAAAGAGTAATTTGTAAACTGACTGCATGTACACAGTGTTTTTACACAGATATAAAGACCACTCAAAGGGCTCTACACTTTTACATTAACCCATTCACACACACACACACACACACACACACACACACACACACACACACACACACACACACACACACACACACACACACACACACACACACACACACACACACAGACACACAAACACACGGGTGTGGCTCAGGAGAAAGAGAGGTTTGTCACAGAGTGGTGGTTCAATCCATGGGCAAGATAGAGCCCCACATCCCTGACGGCTGTGTTTTGAGTTTGTGAATGGTGTGTGA
Source organism: Hippoglossus stenolepis (assembly GCF_022539355.2). Lineage (NCBI taxonomy): Eukaryota > Metazoa > Chordata > Actinopteri > Pleuronectiformes > Pleuronectidae > Hippoglossus > Hippoglossus stenolepis. Next base: position 12,303,159 of record NC_061483.1, read on the forward strand.
TAGAAATAGAGCGCTGTATGAATGTGAATGGGTGAATGGAACTTGTTTACTAGAGCACTTTGGGTGATCGATTAATATGCTATAAATACACTCCATTTACCATCACACACTGGCTGGACAGCTTTCAGGGACTATTTGGGGTTCAGCAGCTTGCCCATGAACACTTCAGCAAGCAGGGATCGAACCACCAACCTTCTGGTAAGTGGATGACTCACTGTAGCTCCTAAGCCACAATCGCCCATTTTAAGTGTGTGAGACGTGCACCTATTCACACACACATTCAAACAGCTCCTCCATAGCATACCTCTCTATTACTCCTAAAGCCCATTCACACACTGACAGCACAATAGAAGTGGTTGTCATGGTCACTACGGCAATTTCAGCTCCTTTCGTGTGTTTCTGGTGTTTTTTGCCCCTTGTGTCTCATTACTTCCCCCTGTCTGTCTACCACTGTGTGTGTGTGTGTGTGTGTGTGTGTGTGTGTGTGTGTGTGTGTGTGTGTGTGTGTGTGTGTTTATGCCCCTCCCCCTCTAGCTGCCTGATTGCCAATCTGTCTGTACACCTGCCATCCATCAACCCATCAGCCCAGCACTACATCCACCCTCACATCTTCATCCACTCTTTGCCAGATCATTGCTTCAGCCTGTTTGGATCATTCTCTAAGATTTGTTTGCCGACTCAATTCTCCGCCTGCCTTGCTCATTCAGTCGTCTCCACCAGCCTCCCAGCATTCGATCCCCTGCCTCGCCTCCACCCACCATTCTCCCCAACCAGCTCACCTTCCCAAAGGCCTTCTCACCTCCACCGACCTCTCACTTCTCCCAATCGCCTTCTGCATCTGTCGGCTCCGCCGCCTTCACTCCCCGCTCTGCTCCGCCCTGCCACCTGCCTCTGCCCTCTAAATTGCCTGCTGGAAAATTCACTTCCCCCATCCACCATCCATTCCCCAAAAAAACTTAATTTATACTTCTGGATTTGGAAAGGAGATTTTGTAACTGCTTTTAGATTTACATTTAGTTTACATGGTAAAAATGTTTGACTGATGCTGTCATACTCGGCTGCTAGACATTGTTTTACAATAAAACTTACGAGTTGTAATAATAACAATATTATTGTCAAATATACGAGATTTATGGGAACAAAAACATGAAAAAATGCTGTATGGGTAATTTGATCCACTTAAGATCGGTATTTAAGACAACCTGCTGCCTTAATAAAACAGATTGCATAGCACTCCGGGGCCTTAAACAGAAAGCTTAACTGGTTTTTCACATCACTGATACTGAACTGTTATCTCTCGAACCATGACGTTCTCTACCAGAAACAAACTACACACATCCCACTAGTAACTGCTCCCTCCCGCTTGCTCAAATCAAAGGGCAACACCTTGTTTTCTGCATCCACCATCGAGTTTCTGTTGATAGTCAGCGCAGGTCACAGCACTGACCTCTGCTTTCCTCAGCCTCCCCAAGCAGCTCACAGTGTTTGACAGAAAAGCCAGGACTTCCCCCAGGAAGCCCTACTACAGTTTGAGGGAGGGCGTTCTCTCTCTTCTATAGATTTTCTAACACCCAGTGGCAGAAAACAGAAGATGCTGTACGTGGTACCAATATTTAGTTTATTTCACACAACGTAACTACACTGTACATAAATGGGATGTAAAAATATGTGTGAGGTGCGGTAGAAACCAGTGAGGGCTTCTTTGTAGATCGGCACCTTAGACTGTTTATAAAGGAGCCCAACATGACACAACGTGAAACTAAAGCGTCTCAATTGCCCCCTGGTGGCTGGCTGCAGTGTAGGTCATAAACCCTGCCTCCTCCATGTTAGTGGATGAAAGTGTGCGTCAAATATTTTTTGATCAAAAATGGTATCTGGTAAAATTGATTTTAATTCGTTTTTAATGCTATAAAACAGGGTGAAAAATCTTGATTGACAGCTGAGACTGACTCGAGATTGGTCAGCAGGACCTCCATACTACTGTGCAAGCTCCAAATGGCATCATCAGCGCAAGATGGGATATTCTGGCTTCATTTCTGGATAATGGGAGGAAGTGGAGACAAAGCCTCCATCTTTAAATAGAGTCTATCACATGTTCTATGTGTGATATGTTTGCATTTTAGAAAAATCTAATAGAATAATGTAAATAAACCAAACCAAAGAGGTCAGCAGTCTGTTTCTGATCCAAAGATTGTTGCAGGAAGACAAACGAAAGTTAAGAGCTTGACATTTTGTGTGACTTTGACTAATCTTTATTGATTAATGATGCAAATTGTGAATACATTCACTGAATTCACATGCTAAATACAGTGCATGTGAGTTGTCTGACTGAAATATGTTCACTGCTAAATCTTTCTGCATCTTTTACTCTGAAGACTCATCCCTGAGACAAAGCTCTACGATTACTATACACAGCAGTAACCAATTGTGCAACTGTTTCCTTGTTGTGTGTTCTAATGGTTTATTAGGGTTAATGTATTTTTCCTCAACTCTTCTAGCAAACCTGGAGATCACAAATTCAAACTGCAAGCGTCTCGTAAAACAAGAAATATTTATGACGCCTTCATCTCAGCAAATTTTTGTTATGGTAATACATCTGCCTTGCGGATTTGAAACGGTGCATTTCTGTGATTTCCCTCGTGAGCACAATGTACATAATGACATAATAAATCCTGCAGGCAAATGTAATAACACCTCTACAGAAAACTGTTTAACATGCCCGCTCAACAGATATTTAACCTCTGGAAGATACCTTGCCCCGAGCCAATCAGTTACACAGCAAGGTTACACATCCGCCGCCCCCTTACAGGAAATCACAAATTATCTCAAAACTCCCTCCCACTGATTATTTACAGCCCCAGGCAGCGTGTAACCAAGAGTAAAAGAACAGGGAAATTAAATATGCTGGCAAAGGGCAAATGACACATATCAGCAATGTGGAGAGGGCTGATTGCTTTTTTTAAGAGCTAAACTTTTTCATGTAGAAAAGCTGTTGTCAATGCTGATTGAGTAAACAAATGAAGGTCTATTACTGAGGCTACCTGCTGTGAGAGTTCAGCTCTCCCCATATGCTCTGTAGTTTCATGACAAAGGATATTGCAGCTGCATCATGAGGTTATTAGGATCAGCGGACGTCAAACTGAAAGGACCAAGGGCTCTGGGGACATGGCCACTTCCTCTCAGACATAACTCAACACATCTGACTACCTTGGCACTTAATAAAGGTTTATAGCACCAATTCCCTCATCTCTTTTAATGAACTATGATCACAATGACAAATGTGCTTGATCTTTCCTCTTTTCATACGCATCCTTCATCCTAAGAAGTCTTTTATTTGGTTATCAATGTTTTATAATCAATCAGGGACATAAAATGAATGGATATGATTGTCGTTATCCACTAAAGGCCCCCGCAGCACATTCTGTATATCATTCCTGCAGACACTCGGAGTCAAGATAATCTACCAAGATCATGCACTTGCAAACTAAAGCCACCCCAGGCTGGATACACAGTGCATACTAAGAGGTTTGACGCTAGGGGAAAGACAAATGCTGTTGCTACTCTCAACTTCCTGCCCAATTAATCTGAGACTGAATTCTTACATTGTATTTGTATTCCATGTCATTTTCCTGTTTTCACATGGGACGTTTCACACAGAGACGGATGGAAACGTGGAGACAGCAGTTTAGACTTGACTTGGTTTAATGTGAAGCATGTTAGTTGCGTGTTTTAGTACACTGATATGTGTTAACCATCACTATAAACAGATAAATATTACTTACTTGCAGTTATATGCCTCCACCCACCAGTCGAGTTGCAGTTTACATCCATTTTTGTCAATAGTATCAAAGACTATTTATCGATCAATCTAATGCAGTGGCCCACCGAACATGCATGCAATTTGCTTTAATGTGCACAGAGAGGGCAGGTGTAAATTTGAGGTCTGAACTTGTCGCGGTAACATGCAAAGGCTGTATGTACCGATGTTATGCCAAGGTTTGATTTAACTTTATGGATGTTTTAATGGTCCAGTGGGCTATGGATGTGCCGGCGGCCAGTCTGACTGAGAAAGAGAGCAACAGCGGGGCAAAGAGAGCTGCACACGGTTCTATGATAAAGCAACAGCGCATGGGAGTTAGGGCCGAAAACATGATTTGTGACTTCTAAGTGACCTAAATCGAATCAGTTCATGATTTCATCCACGTGAACGTTTGTATTTAAATAACATTTCCAACATACACAACTACAGGAAATCCAGCGTTTGCCAATCAGATTAACCCTGTGAGCTTTGGAGTTTTTGGAGTTATGTCTCATTCTGGTCAAACCCAATGGATTTCAAACAGTGAGCGTGAGATAACAAAAAAAGAGACGGCACCACAACTTAAGAGTAAATATGATGCAGTGTGTTGTTACCATAGATACCAGTGCAGACAGGTTAGATCCCTCAACAAAAATCCAACGTGTAGTTAGATTGGCTAAACATTTAAGAACCTTTTTTGACGAATGAATCCAGTTTTCCTGGAGTCCAAACATAGTGTAACTTACACAGAACGTTTTTACGTGCGAAAATACCAAAGCTCTCCAGTTCAGCACTATGCGCACACACACGCTGGCTCCCACCCACCTTGAGACGTAGGCGTATCGTGTTGCAGTCCCTCAGTGGATTCAGTTTCAGCATCTCGCCCAGGTTGTTGCAGCTCGAGCTCTGCTGCTGTAGCTCGCAGCAGACACACACTCCATCGCTGTCAAACTTGAGCTGGTGGGGAGGAGGGGGGAACACACATCCACACTCATGCATGCACGCCACATACACAGAAACACACACACACACACACACACACACACACACACACACACACACACACACACACACAGAGAGACACACACGCAGACACAGAAATATGCACACACAGATCAGACCTGAGCTTGGTTTTTCTTTAAACATAAAATGTATTCCTGATAAAACCTATATTTTTTATGAAATGATGTAGTTAAAAAGACTGAAGACACGTGAGCAATAGAATAATAATAGACTGTGACTGAGAAAGGCTGCTGAGCAAGTGTTCAACAGGACAAAGACTGTGAGATGAGGAGCTACCGAGGGAAGCATCGAGGTAGAGCATACCTCTGCTATGTGTCCCAGATTGAGAGAAAGCAGGACATGAACCCAACAAGTGTGGGTTAATTACATTGGGGAGAAGAGATGAGGAACATTAATATTTCAGTCACAACTGGGGGATGGTCTCTGGGGAGCCATATAAAGCAGAGAAGTTGCTCTTCTCGGCCTGGGTGAGGAGAGAAGCTGCTGCTAATGTGGAAGTGGCCAGGTTAGTGGGTTGGGTGCTGGATGAAACACAAGGGGCTTCTTCAGTCATGAAAAAGCTCAGGAACTCCGGCAGAAATCAACTTAAACAATCAGCTTTACATCTCATCACAAAAATGTGCTCATCTTCATCTGGAGCTGTGGCTGTAAAGCTCCCCAATAAGAAGAGTGATGACATTTTAAAAGCTCACAATCATGAATTTTCTTAGAAAGAATAAATTAAGTTAATGTTAATGGATAAGATGCTTCTTAACAGAGCTCCTAAGGGCAAATCTATTACAAATAAGTAGGAGAACTTTTGAGAGGGTTAAGAGATTTTTAAGCAGAAGTGAAAATAGGTTTATCAAGTTATTTTAAATAACCTAATGCTTGTCGTTTTAAGTAAGTGGTGTTGCACCTGTGCATTGTGTGAAGAATCCTGTTTATGTGCTGCAAAACTGCCCTCTTGCTTTCAGACTGTAACACCTCACTGAGAATGAGGCGTTAATCTGCTGGGCTGCATTCAAGGCCTCTGAGCTTGTGCGTATTTTCCTCTTAAAATGCTTTTACACTCATCAACTAATTAAACTAAACATAGGTCGTGTGTCCAGTTGAAAACTTAAAGCTGCTCTTGAAATTGTCAGAGTTCATGCATGGGTTTGGTCTCTGTTGAGAGGTAAGGTAAACCTGAGGTTTTATACCCAACAGTCAGAATCACTGTAAATGTTACTGGCAAAGACATTTACTGTTCTTACTTTTGAAAGAGATCTAAGTGAAATGACTTGATTAAAATGTGTTAGACGAACGTAAAGTCTGTGTTTCAAACTAGAGACGTAGAGTTTGTCAAACTGTTCATTCACCGCCCTGATCTAACAAATGTTTACATTGTAAATGTATGATCCAGTGTTTTGGGGGATATCATGAAGCCACATTTATAGATACTGACTCAAATTCTTAGGATGTCTTAGTATATAAAAGTACTTAAAAGGGTCAGTTGTGCTTAAAGAACTAGTTCATGCTACTTTTTGCCCAAAACATACCATTGTACTCACATGTATCATGTGTGAATGCACTGTTTAAGATGTTGTTCTTTAGTTTTGAGCATTTTTTTTAATTTTCTCTTTTGAATCGGCCAGAAGTACAAAGGCTTGTATACTCTTTCTTTTTGAGCTGTAGCTTCACTTCTGGCAAAGACAAATGTGATAATTAAGAACCATTAGTCACAAACAGAGAAACAGTTCAGTCTACTTTCATCGCAGACTGTTCTGCAGCCTGCCGAGAACAGAAGTTCTGCCTGTCAGTCCGCCACATGCCAAAAAATCATGTAAGTGTAGAGTCACATGCAGACAACACTGAACACATGCCTATTACTCACTGACTTCGTGACTAGTTTGACAGTTGATAGCAACTACATCACTGCAACGAAAATATTCAACACAAGCTGTGAACTTGACATCTTTCAGCTTGTGAAGTGATCAACTGATTCCAGACATAAACCCTCTGAACCCTGAGCTGCTTTTACCTTTATTTACAGGCCTGTGGCAGAGCAGAGTGCGTTGAGCTTCTCAAAATAGTTTTTCAGGCTTCGGAGTTTCAACATTCAGCTGTTATTTATACATGAATGGATATATGAGTGTCTGTGTTCCAGGAATGCAAGATGCATGTTGACGGGGCACAACATAAAAAAGCTGATCTAAAAAATGTTTATCATAGGGAGTGAGGGGTGGCCACATCTGATTCCTGTACCGGGGGCAGGGGATGTTTTTTAACCTATGTCTGTGTGAATACAAAATAACTTCAAAAACCCATTGATGGATTTACCCTAAACTTGGTAGGCATATTCCATGGAAGAGTATCTCCAGGTGATTACTTTTTGAAGCTGATCGGATGTTCGTGTGTGTGTGTGTGTGTGTGTGTGTGTGTGTGTGTGTGTGTGTGTGTGTGTGTGTGTGTGTGTGTGTGTGTGTGTGTGTGTGTGTGTGTGTGTGTGTGTGTGTGTTGCCCTAGAATAAACAATGGTGCAAAACACAAAGCTGGAAATGTTGTTTTAACATTTTAGTATCATTATGAAACCCTCATAGGACACATATTATATATAGGCTGCATAAAGTCTCCTAGATACATTCATACGTAGGTTATGCATCGCCCTTCCTTTGCTTTTAATTTCTTTTCTTCTTTCATAGCTTTTATTTCATCACATTTAAGCAGATATGCACAACACAAACTGCCCAAATTTGAAGATACTGCTATCAATGGAAAGAGCGCGTTATTCACTGAGAAGAAGTGTGATGCATTGATGCATATTATAAAGTTGGAGAGTGTGTGAGTTAAAAGTCCAGTTGGTCTCACCAGCTGACAGTCTTCCAGAGAGTTGACCAGCTGAGCGTTCTGGCAGGAGAGGATGGAGCCCGCCAGGTTGAGCATCACACACACCGCTGACAGCAGCATGAAGAATGTGATCTGTCACCAAGATGGAGGAAGAAGAGGAAGAGAGAGAGAGAGAGAGAGAGAGAGAGAGAGAGAGAGATGTAGAAAAAAGAAATACAACAAAATGTCAAAAGGTTGCAGCTTAACACAGGTTCAAAACTCTTTCCGATATTGCTGTAACACCAGAGGCCCTTCAGGGTGCTTCAATCAATCGTCAATCACAGGGATTTCTACGCATCACCATAGTAGAAAAAAGGTGTCAAGAGGAATCGATACAACCTGTTTTTCCTCAGACCTACAGAGTCTGAAGACGAGAAATGTCATCCAATGACACAAGAAACAACGTATTGACAGATGGAAATCCTCCCTCCTCAGTCAGTCTTAAACACAGACCTACATGCACAAACCCTATCACCCGTCTCTACAGACGCAATATTTCTCTATGCCTCACACTGATAGAGAGGCAGTTTAGCTCTAATGTACTTTCCCCGCAAATGTTCCCTTGGCTCCCTCTTCCTCAGGGTAAAGGCTTTAATTTGTATCTCCTCACTGAAAGCCCTGTGGATATCAATCCAGTTAGCAGGAATATAGCTGCCATTTCTGGTAGTTTAAATTACAGGTCCAGCAGTAGTTCTAAAACTGGCAACAGACAACGAGCCCTCTGTGTCCGGGAAAATGCAAACCAGGCACTTGCCATTTTTGACGCCACAACTCTTTGTTTTTTGGGAGCTTGATGACAGCAGCAGAGTTTTACAAGCTCATAATTGGTGAGTTTAATAAAAAATGACCATAAAAGACTCTTTTCAAAGTTTGCTTTAAATATGTGTTATAAAACTAGAATACCCTGCAGTTGTTTGCCTCCGCCACCCAGTGCAGTTTCAGTCACCAGGCATTTTTTCCACACTCATATGAGGCCACTGTGACCTTTGACCTTTGTTTGAAATGTAACCAACAACTGGTCAGCATAGGAAGGAATTCACAACAGGGAGACCAGAGACCTCAGGCTCAAGAGGCCATGTTTTCTGAGGCCACCTTGTCCTTGACCTTAGACCTTCAACCACCAAAATCTAATCAGTTTATCTTTGAGGCCGAGTAAACATTTGTACCAAATTAGAAAAATGTCTCTGAAGGTGTTCCTGAAATACTGTGTTCACAAGGCAAAAATTATGCATTGTGACGCCATCACGACCTTGACCATTGACCTTTGTCCACCAAAATCTACTCAGTTCTTCCTTCAACTGAATGTTTGCACCAAAAGGGAAGATATTTTCTTAGAGGCACGTTAACGTTAATGCCTCTGTTAATGTCACCTGCGTTGAGGCATAAAAAGTCCTGGGACAGTGTTGGTGGAGGACACAAAAGGCACAAGCTGGAGCGGTGTGACACATACAGAGGTTGTTGAAAAACACATACACAGATGGGGAGGAGGAGAGAGGGACAAAGGGGCGGGGTGGTGAAGGAACCGGAGGTGGCATGTAATAAACAGATGGAGCGATAAGTTTAAGTGCTTTTCACCATGGCAGAAAATTGAAAGATTGGTAGGTTGATGGTCGAGCCTGAGGAGAAGGATGTGAATGAAGAAAATGCAAACAACAGAGGAAATAAAGACAGAGTGACAGCGACATGCAGGAGAGAACAGACGTCTGTAGTCCCATGGTGCACCAGTGGGGATGATGTGATTAATCAGCAATTCATTTAACTGTGATATGAGCTGTCTGGTTCTCTGGTTGATTAGAATCAAATCAAACCTCCTAGAATAGCACTGAGACAAATCTGCAGGTCACATGAGGAAATGTGGCCCTTATATACTTTTTGTCATAGACAGCATCATAATATAACATATCATATAACACTTTATTTTATATGACCACTATTTCCTAATAACGTCATGAAGTTTGTTTCTAATTACAGGACCAAAAATAGACGAAGTTCTTCGGCTGTTTAGTTTAGTTCATTAAAGTAGCTATAGAAATAGATGTGCTACAGATAAGCCTGATTTTCTCTATGACACAGTCTATGTTAACAGGACTGAAGCTCCTTACTCAGAATTACTGATGGGATCTGTCTGTTACTGTGGAAAGAGATGGACCCATTTAAATTAATGAAAAGTGTTTCCCATCCATTCAAAAGCAGATGGTAAGAAGTATGACTATTGATGGGTGGCTGCTGGACAACAAACAGAAAGCATCTTCATTATTTTACTTGGGGAGCGCAGAAGCATTTAGTTTGAATGTCACAACATTAGCTATTAAAGCGAGCATGTTATATATTGTTTTTGTTTTGTTTTTTTAATGGAACCTCTTTGGGTTTGTCTTGTTGCCAGCTGAGCCAATCGGATACAGCGCTGCGTCTGAGGTAATAAGTTAACCAGCATCAACTGCAGTTTAACTGAGGAGGAAACCACTCTTTATAAAAGCTCTACTGATGGAGAGAGCTGCCGAAACATCACCCTGCTTTTTTTGTTGTGTGCATTTGCATGAATGTCTTTTTAAATCTGTCAGATCTTCGCTATCTACAGCTACACCACCCTGGAACAACGAAGCCATGTGGCACCAAACCCATTGGTTTGGTGTCATTACGCAGTGCAAATTGTGATTTTATACAACAATGATCCCACCATAAATCCTGTGATTTGTGTTCTCCAGGCCTGAGTGTCACCTGTGTGTCACCCATACTTTCTCTCTGCCGAGCTGATTGTCACGCCTGGCACCACACCAATGCCTTCTCATTACCATGTAGAATCGCATAGCACCATTAAGCTGCAATTCATTAATTACTGCTGAGCTTCCCTCTGCATACCAAAGAGGAAAACACACACACACACACACACACACACACACACACACACACACACACACACACACACACACACATACATACATACAGCCACGCGCGCACACACTACTTGGTCACCATCGCAGATTTACGCTGTGTGTCATCATCACCTCGTTTAGCACTCACTGCGGAGGACAATACACCACAATGCACTCCCATTCATCTCCCTGACACACACTCATAGATTACTACAATATAAGACTCAGGGTTCAGGTGTATCACTGTTATTCTCCATAACTGTCACTGAGGTGAAAATCATTTGCCTTTAACTTCGCCTCCTCCAATCCTTCATGCAGCTGCAATATATTCAGATTCCAGAGAAATAGAATAATACTTTAGCTGAACCATATCTGGTGCAAGAAAAATATCAGGGTGACTTATATTCATGACCAGTTTTTCCCCACTAGCAGCATAATGGTACAATATATTTCCTGCTTTGTTTGTTCATTTGGTAACAGGTGGGAGTAATGCACCGAGAAACGCAGCGATGTGTCAACAAAGGCAGGGAGGATGAAATGAGCTCACTAGAGCCTTTTACAGACATGAAAATGTCCAGAAAATTGAGCACAGACTTTCTGCAGACTTTCAAACATGAAGAATGCAGCAGGAGATTCTCCAGGTCAGATGTGTTCACGACAAGAAGAAACTGTCTGCATCATTCAGGCGAGAGGTGGCGTTTGCGTATAGAGCATGCCGGAGGGAGGACATGACGTATAAATTCTGCCGCGTAGATCACAAGTTTTTTTTACAGCACGACAACACCGGAGTTGGCGCATATCACTAAAAGCTGTCTAATCTCGTTTTCTTTCCAAATTGACACCTTCATCGGCGTCTTCTACCTGTACATCTCTTCTTCATCCTGTTTCCTCCATCTGTCGCGTGTTAGAAACATGATCATCACGCTTACTCGCTCACTGTGAACGTTCCGGTCATTATCCAGCTGCTCTCTCACATGGGCTCACAAGGACATTTCCCGGACATTTTACTCACAGGCTGGCAAGAAAAGTTCCGCAAAATGCCAGGAGCAACTGACTCGGACATTTGCGTTCTCTGATACAGCCCCTCCAGAAACCTTCGAGAAAATGTGAGCTTTGGTGGATTGTGTTAGCTTTGGACAGAGCTAGCTGTTTCCTCATGTTTTCAGTCTTTGTGCAAAGCTAAGATAATTCTCTCAATGGATTTGGAAAAGCTCAACTTGAATGAAATTGTATAAACAAAACACTCCAAAAGTCCAAGGCAGAAATAGATTCTTGTAAGTCTGGCATACATCTTTCCAAAGCTAAAAAAAATCATTCATCACCTCTGCTAATTTGCAGAGGCACGTTGCAGAGAAAAGATGAGCATCTCTCTGACAGGAAACTGGACTGATGCAGCGGCGAACAGTAATGGCTTTTCACTAGCTCAATATAAACCAACGGATAGGAAAGACCAAGATATTAAATAGAAATAAAAACAGAGGAAATTGGGAGTTAGGTATCCTCAACTGACAAGTATTCCAAGCAGAAATGCATGAATATTTTAAGAGGAAGGCCTAAAGCTGAAGTAGACTAGGTTAACACATGAAGAACATTATACACATTTCATGTTGTGGTGGTTGGTTATCACACCTCAGATGCATCATATGTGGAGCAAATGTGCAGTAATGTCTGCTTTTATTATAATGGTTAGATATTTGTGGATGATTACAGTTGCACTCAACTGCAAAATACAAACAACACAACCTGTATTATCGCATATTATGAGAATCATGTGAGGATGTCAGTGTCCATAAACTCCAACACTCAGTATAATACAGATTTAAAAAACCCTCTGACCCTAAATAACCTGTGTGTTAGTGCCACAGATTATCTGCTTTTATTTCATTAAGGCAGATGATGACATTCCAACACGATTTAAACTCAGAGTGCAAACCATGTTATGCAATTTAGAGAACATCTCTTTCTCTCAGACCTCACAGCATCGAGAGTGCACGTGTGACAAGGAATTCTGGGGGATTTTGCTCCTTTTTCTGAGCCCAGGTTCATTTTGAATACTTTTTGCTGACTTTTATACATCCTTGTTTTTGTCTTTTGGATTGGCATCTTTTAAACTGTCCATACTATGGTTCACTTCATGGTTATAAGAATGGAACAGAAAATTTAAGAAATAAACTACAGTCTTTGTGCTGTGATATCATTTATAGAAGCATCTCTGAAAAGACATCATCTTGAGCTATAGTTGGGGCTTAATTCTTTGGGCAAAGTAACCAAAGATTGGTCAGTTTTCACCAGATGGGAATTCTGGGTATAAAAAGACAATTTGAAACAGTGTTAGAAAATCCTCTGACTGCAGCATAAATTAGTATTTAGTCTGCAGCAGTACTGCGACACAACACTATTTATTTTCAATTATCCATGAGCCACCGAGATGGAAGTAATGTTGTTCTGTTTCTGCCGCTCAGCAGATCACAAACGCTCTGTTTCAGTTTCCCTCTGATACCGTACATCAATCCTCAGGCCCACACTGAGCTCAGAAACATCTGCGAACAAAAGGCACTTTCAGGACAGAAGGAGATTATTAATGAATATTTATCAAGGGGGGGGGGGACAATATGATATATTGGTATTAGAAGCCTCCAGATCTTGTAAACTGTTCTACTACTTAAAAAACATACTGAAATACACACAACCCGGGGGTTAAGCCACAATCAGTAAAGAACACAAAGTGTCTCTTATGGCAGCCCTCACTGACTTTATAAACACAAAAGAAAAAGCAAATCTACGGCTGCAGCAGCTGGTTCTCATTGGTTCCCACTGTTAACTGAGGTCAATTTCTACCTCTTTGCACCCCCCCCCCACCTACAGAGGCCGGAGGTGTATTTATGTATGGATGTGTGCGTACGGATGTGAGTGAGTGAGTGAGTGAGTGTGTGTGTGTGTTCGGGCCTCATCACCAGGATTAGTTGTGATAGGAGCTGAGTGACCCTGAGTTCAGTGCAGGTCCAAATAAACAGTGGAGGTGTTGATACAAACTCTCAGCAGCAGAACCCCGGGGACGTCACACTAAACCAGATGTAACGACTTCCACAGACTCCTAATCCTGCCGGGGAGCAGCTTCATCACAGGCACACACATCGCTTTAAATGCTCCTGCGTGTGTTTAGACACACACACACACACACAAACACACACACACACACACACACACACACACACACACACACACACACACACACACACACACACACACACACACACACACACACACACACACACCTGCAGAGACCATAAAAACACTAGTGGGATTTTGAGGATTTACCAGTGAGCACAAAGAGCACACAAGCAAATTGATCTAATATAGTTAAATATGACACACAAATTAACATATTCACAGTATAATTATTACTATTTTACTCATTGGAAGAATATTTTTACAATATATAAGCGAACCGACCAACTGGCTTGCAGGAAAGTTTTCATTCATCATATGTCGATTTCCCCGAAAAATACAAGAGAGACAGACAAAGCCAAGGGAAAGTGCATATGATGCAATTAGAAGGCGACCAAAACAAAACGTCCTGTTACTTTGAATAAAACTGGGGATTTCTCGGGGTTTGAACATTGGTGGAAACATTTGGGATAATGTAAGTATACATGTCAACAAAATATATAACACAAGTTTAGTCGTTTCGAGACATTTTAATGAAGAATTGTTACATATTATTTCTTTTCACAACACACTGGGGTTGTGATGTTGACGATAAAGCCACATCAAATATGTTTACATTAATAATGAAAGTAAGACAGTGGACTGCGCACGCTTTCAACACAACCTTTGACAGACACACAACTCAGCACATACGCTGTTACCACAGAGATCACAACTTCATAACGAGCCTTGAGCTTGTGTTTGATTTTCCTGCTGATATACTAGGCGTGTAGTTTGATTCTCTTAGTTGTAGACTGGGAGAGGAGAGGAGAAAAACAGCACACTGTGCCTCCTGACTTTCTAGGCTTTGATGTGTAGTCATGTTGACAGCACGTCAGACTGCATCTCCACAGGATGTGATGGATTAGTTCCTGTGGTTGGAGACATCATGCGGAAGTTGGAGTCCGACACCTTTTATCGGCAGATGAGACTTGGTGCCCTGGACATGAGGCGTGCTACACTACAACTTAATGTTGCACTACGTTTTGAATTTAACCTTTTGACTCTTTAATAATGTGTGTTCACACTTCAAGTCAAGCCCTCTCCCTCCAAACATCCCCGCGAGGAGAGGCGAGATAATAGATAGTCAGACAGGCAGTACTTGGGCATTCAGGGGAGGTACGAGAGCTCCTTGTAAGAAGGTAGAGGAGTTCATCTCTATGCCAGTGCTCACACTTATTGATTAAAAGAGACCATGAAAGACAGTATCGCCCTGAGGGTCAGTGGCTGATTAACCCCCGCTTCTCAACATTTTAATCAACCACTGACCTCTAATGAGCTAAAACAGGGAGGCTCTGCCTGCTCTGCTACCCCCCAGGCTCCTGGTGGGGGGCTGCTGTAATGAGACAGGCCTGTAATGAACATGGTCCTAGTAGACACTGACACCAAACAGAAGAACGACGGGGACTTTGTCAAGGATTCTCCGTGCTTGTTGTGGTTCATTAAAAATCCAGGATGACGTCTCGGTAAGTGAGTACACTGTGAAGTCTGTTACACACGAGGCGCAGCACAGGCTGTGATGTGTGATTGTAATCAAACTGTCAGAGGTTGTAATAAAATTAACAAACTGTGGCTCCTCTGACAAAACTTGAGAAAATATGGCAGCCATCACGTGGATCCCATATTAAAACACCTTATGCCATGAAAGACGATATAATGTAGTGGAAAAATCATGAGTAATTTTACTTAATCTATCGACTAGAAAAGTTATGTTTGTTCATATGTTTTTTATCCCTTCTGCTCAGCCACGTAGCAACATGACACTGTTGCCTGATCAGTTGCTCCATCACTTTGGTTCAGACTGAAACATATCAACAGCTATTATGTGGATTGCCACGAAATGTGCAGACATCCGTGGTGACAGACTGGTACATATTCAAATGTAGCGCGGGCCATAATTTTCTGTCCGATCTCAACCGTGCCTGAGAGAACTAACCAAACCAGAACTGAAAGCACAGACATTGTTTGTCTGGTGTGAATCCCTGAGGCTGTAATGTGGTGACACTTATTTTGTAGTTTCATTTATTTTCCTTCCTGACTTCATTTCTTCAATATACACTCTGTAACCTGCCAGTACATTAACACCAGTTACTGGTTTTAATGTGGCGGATTAATATATATTAGCCGTCTGCTTTCATGTGCAGCTCCTCAACTTTGAACATTTTAAGTTGAAAAGGAAGTTTTCAGTATTACCACGTATTAATCAAAATGTCAGAGAGCCCCTGAGACACCCTGTATTTTGCAAACCAATTTAAATGTTCTCCTATGACACCAACATTTGTGGATACACAGATTTGCACTGAGCTACAGAAACTTATCTTGAAATCATAGTCACTGTTTTGTTTGTCTCTTGTGTTTGTTTATGTGTTTTCCTCATAAATATTACGAATCTATATTTTAAAACGATAAACTGAGCTGAAAGAAATAGTTTTCTAAATGCTCTTTTATTTGTCTATTTTAGACTGAGCAACGTGACCCGGGCTCTGCCGAAACACCTCTGCTGCTGCTGCTGCCCGGATCATGCCGCTCTCGCTCCTATGAGCCATCAGATAAGCTGGTCTATCTAATTCATATTCTAATTAATATGGAGCCACACTTCCTGTTTCTCTGGGCCTTATGGGGGGGACATCATTCATTGGGTTTTATCTGGAGCCGAAGGTTCCTGTTCACTTAGCCAACGGGGATCTTTCACACTCTGCCCACACTTTCTCACATTCGGCTCATCCCTTTGTCCACTCCTTAACATGTCAATTTAAGGAAGATGGTTATTGAAGGTTATTGTAGTGTGTGTGCGTGTGCGTGTGTTCCTGTACTTATATCTTAGTGAGAACCATTTTAAGCATAGATCCTACAGAGTGAGGACATTTGATCGTTCCTCACTTCTTCAAAGGGCTGTTTGAGAGTTAAGACTTGGTTTTAGGGTTAGAATCCGGTTTAGGTCAGGCTTAGGGTTAGGCATTTAGTTTGGATGGTTAGCGGTAGAGTAAGGGGCTAGGGAAGGTATTATACCAATGAGTGTCCTCACTAAGACAGAAGTACAAACATGTGTGTGTGCGTGCGTGTGAGTGTGTGTGTATGTGCGGTTTTCTATGCTGAGAGAAACAATGTGGTAAACAAAGGAGATGAATTGAGAGAAAGACGGAGACAGGAGGATTCAGTAAGCTTCCCAAAGTGCCTCACGGGAGACATCTTTAGTGTATGTGGGAAACAGAGGAGTCGATCATTTGTTTTATTTTTCACTCTGTGGAGCCAAACACTTCTCATATCGGTGACATTCTGTTGATGTACACCTTAGTTTCTTTAATATCACTTTGTGAGTAGAATGAAATTAGGGTTTGCAGCAGCCTGAGTTTAATATACAATAAACACAAAATTAAGTTTAAGCTCAGCTGCACGGTAGAGATGCATTTAATAAAAAATAGCTTGTTTATTGAAAAAGGTTGAAAGAAATCCAATCAGTCTGTGTGATATTATAATATTACACTGGCATTTGTAAATGTGCTACAATCATTGGCTATTAAAATTCTTCTATATCTGCATAGATAACAACCAACAAGTGAAACAGGAGATTATTTCTGCTATTTGAAACTATTATTTAGAAACATCTATATTCTCTGGGTTTCTAGGAAAGAGTGTTTCACCATGTGGAGATGGCAAAAATATAAATATGCACCGATCAGCCACATCATTAAAATAGGTAACTGGCTTTATTGTTGGATATTGTTGGATATCGTTCAGTTTTTAGTGTGACCTGTTTCAAAAGTGATTTAAAACTTATTTTGTATTTTTAATTAGGAGACAGGAGCTAAAACCTAATGTTTGAGAAAGAGGCTGAAAAGAGGAGCTGCAGCAATGGACAGTTTGAGGAAAGTGATGTGTTTTCTGAACACTGAAGCATGTAAACATTATGAGGGAATTCCAAAAATTTAATTATGAACCTGAATTTGCATAATAGGTCTCACTAAATAATTTTCTATGGCTTATGGCTTGAATGAGTGAAAACACTGTCTTCAGGCTGGCAGCAAGGTGGCTTTAGAGAGGCCGGTTTTCTACAGGAGCTTTCAGGAGTATTCAACAATAGCTGCTATTTATGGTTAATTATACAAATTATACTGTTATTGTGCACTGTGACTGGGCAATGCTTTATAACAATCCAAGAATTGTACTTGACTTCTTGAGCTTGGTCTATTTACTTTAAGGGCAAAGAAAGAATTTCATTGTACAGGACTGACAATAAATGCTTTTTTATATAAATATATACTGCAATTCCTTACATAGCTTAATTGCAACAAAGACACAAACACAATAGTCTATTTTAATCTGTAGGAAAGAAATTTAAATATTACTTTTAACATTGCTAGTGTGAAATACAGAGTTAGATAAAATTGAATACATTTAGATAAAACATCCACACTGTGCCGAAATGAACTTTAGGATTTTAATAAAGGATCCTGGAAGAATGCAAAACGTTGTTGCCCAGCAACAGGAAAATATTGTTTTTTTCTTGGCGGAGGACCAAAGAAAATGTATCAAAACAAACCTAAAACTTTTGACTCTGCCTTTGTCCTTGTGCCTAAAGTAACATCTCAACTCTCGGTATAAATCTTCTTCTCATATTCCTCTCTTTTTGTTTTCCCTAAACCTTATAAAATGTGGCAGGAGTAGCGATAGATGGAAGTGCCTGAAACACCCATCACACAGCTCTGTGTGGGTTTGTTGGGGAAACTTGAGGGAAATAGCAGCTTTACGTGTGAGATATGGGTGAAAATATGACGTATTACACCTTAAATATTTTAAGTTTCATTTTTTGTATTCACTAGTTGCACAGGAGCAACACTATCAGAGTCAGTTGTTACTGACAGACAAAAACCAAATCACTCATCAAACATGATATGTACTTGTTTCTGTATAATTCAGTATCCATGTGCCAATTTAAAAAAAAAAGATGAGTTTGGACAATGAGAATAAGTTTGTAGTGGATTGTCTTTTTCGTTTTAATCAGCTCTTCATCAGTCCCCAAATATCTGAGTTATCATTTTAAATCTGCAGTCTACAGGGAACTAGCCTTCTTTAGCTCATTGTTTTTATCAATTTGTTACTTTTTTAGTTGTTTAACTTTTTTATAGTGTTTAATTGAGAATCTCAACTTAAGTCCAACCCACGTAGAAACACAGAGAACATTCCACACAGGAACAAGGATTCAAACAGGGATTCAAACCAAGGGCAGTGAGTCGACAGTGCTAACCACTGAACTGCCGTGCCACCACTTCATGTTAGATGTATAATTATTTTTCATTTGCTAATCTTCTTTAATCAAACCTTCAAAATGTGCAACACTGCTACATTACAAAGCCAATAACTCTGTTGTGATGTAAACAAAGTGGGGTTGACTAAAAGTGTTTGGATATAATCCACCAACGCGAGCCTTTGAGGCAAAATCCAGGTAGATCCTTTTCTTTCACTTTCCGATATCAATTCAGTTGAACTGTGTTGTTTGAATAAAAGAGGCGTTTATATCTACAGGTGTGCTGGGATTCCAATGGGTGGTTATTTTTATAACATTGCACAACAGGCCAGCTCTCATTTCAGGTGCTTCTCCTACTTCTGGTGTCCTGCCAGCTCTGGAAAAATAGCTCGAAAGAGGAGAGGAAATAAAATCTAACCACAAAATCAAAGGCTACAGAGAACGTGTGAATGGGAGTAATCCCTTCCCAAAGCTATTTTTCAGAGATTTCCTTATGTTTGAAAACAGCAGCTTTTTTTTTATTTTGCTGATTTTCCTTCTTTGTACAATCCCAAACACCACCCTGCCCTCAGTGCTCCTCAGCTCACACTTTCGCACACATATGCACTTTTGTTTTGATCCCTCACTGTCCATCTGACACACACACACACACACACACACACACACACACACACACACACACACACACACACACACACACACACACACACACACACACACACACACACACACACACACACACACAGTCTCTGTTTTCCTGTAGCAGCTCCTGACAGGTGGTCCTGCGGGGCCCATCTCAGTTGGCAGTGGGCTACATCTCTCACTAAAGCCTCTCCATCTGGGTCAAGTCAATGAATAACAGACCTCTAAGGAGGAGGGAGACAGACGATGCACACACAATTGCAAACACAGCGACTGATCTGGAATCAGCATGCTTGAATATTTTGTCGGAATATGTGATTGCATGTGTGCATCGTGGCATGTGCCTCTACGTGTTAGTGTCATATCTCTCAGTGTACAACAGTATGCTTGGATGTGCCGTGCATGTGTGGGTCTGCATGTGCAAGCAGTCCAAAGACAACAGTGCTCACAGCTCCTGACTACGCAGGATGGCAGACAGAAGTAAATGGATCAGCATTTACTGTTGACCGTTTTTATGCACCAAATGGATCCCCAGAATTTTTTCAGTCTTTACTTCCTTCCCGTGCTACAGTTTGAAAGAGCTGCACTGATGCACCACAGCAGGAACTGTTGAATAGCACCAGGAAAACTCTAGCCAAAAAATGTATTCAAGGGAAAAATGTATAAAGGAGAAAATGTGTGCTTGCTGGGTTTTGCCTCCAGCTGGTTTCACAAGAAATTCCACAGATGGATTATAAAAGGATTTTTTTTTCTGTGTCTCTATTAGAAAGAAGATCCTTATTTGAATAGTTTCATAAATACCTTGAGAAAAAAAAAAGCCTTTTATAAGCTACACAACAATGATTTTTATTGATGATTACATTTTTTTGAGAGTTTTAAAAGCCAGGATATGAGAATTTTATAAACCCATAAAGGGCATTTGATGCCTCCGCTGTGCACAGCAATAATAAGCTATTTCACATCGTGGTAGTCAGTTTGCTTGTTTGAAATAAGGAAATAACCACATGTTGTGAAATATAAGTAACAGCCAAAAAACACCATGTCAGCTGCTCTAGGACAGTCGCCCTGACAACCAGAGATGTATGTGATACTCAGATTTCCATCACGCAACATGCACAAGCCAGATAAACTCTGCAGGAAGCCAAAACCTTAAGTCAGATGATATATATTCTGATGTTATCGAAATATACAGTGAACAAGTTGTGTAAATTATATAATTATATCTCATATTATTTCATTAACCACACCTTGACTTGTCAAAAGAATCATTTTCTTCAGGGCTGTTTGTAGGTTTGCTCTTCTTCTTATACCAGTCTCACGGGAGCTCTACTTTATTCATCATCAACAATAAATTCACGACAGATAACAAATAACTTCAGCTTTAATATTCATTCACACTCAGCACTTTCAGCCGTCATTTAATCATGTCAATAATAAAGTGGCAGAGGACGTAAGTGTTTCTATTCATAGTGTGCTAGCTGCCTTCTCAGTGTGGCAGCAGTTTGTGTTGAATGTTCCTGTGTCTACTTAAAACTAAATCTAGTATATGCTCCCAAACACTGACTCAGCCGTCCATACATTCACAGCAAGACATGTAGGCATGAATCATGAACACAAACAAGTGCACACATTGAAATCAATCCCTCTCCACCTCCACTAAACTTAGAGGAGAAAACAACCTCAACAGAATCCCTCGCAACAGGGTTTTCTTTAGGAACTAGTGCAGTGCCCGTTCTAAACTTGCCTGTGGTAATGCTGGTTGCAGCTTTCTGTCTGAAACTGTGAAACTGTAAAAGTGACCTGCAATAATTGAGCAAAGAGTAAAGAGAGGTTGCTGGACTCAGTCCACAGAACCCTGAAGCCACCGCTGCTGCACAAAGAGCTGTTCACCTGTTTATTCAAAGGGGGACCATAGCTGGACCTCCCATCCACAATCACTACTGCACAGAGTCTTACTCCAGATAACTTCACCTAAGCAAGATGGCAGCATCCGTACCTGGAATATTTTTGCTTCCCATTGTACAGTGGGAGGATATTGAGATGCATGGTCCATTTCTACTAACATATCAATATAATACATTCTTGCACAAAATGAGAACTGGGAATTTTGTCCCAATCACTTACAGTGAAATTAAATTATGTAATCTATGCAAGTTTGACTGAATTTAACATTAATTTATCGAGTTTTTATGTGAAATAAATATAATAAATAGAAAGTATCACTTCCTTCTCAGTCTGTTGTTGTCAGGTGTCATCTGTTGTTTTTATGTTAAGACATTAACGTTAAGCCGTTTCTAAAGTCAGTACTAGAAGCAAATTTAGAGGCGAATGACCATTGCAAGTTTGTTCAGTTGAGATAATCATATCACTTCATCCATGTGCTTCCTCCAGACCGCAAAGGTCAAAAGTCTGTTTACAGCAGTTCCCTACATCCAGTTACCAAGCAGTGGCTGAGTCTCCAGCAGCAACACACCAGGCCTGCCAGAGCCGTGGAGTGGTGGTGGTTGCCGTGCCACGGTATCAACTCACTCAGCTGTGAAATATGGCTGACAGGATTGTGTGCAAACCACAATTACATCTCGAGTTCCTGACAAGTGACCACAGAGCACTAGTTGTTCATTCAACTGTGGAATATAAACTTGTGGACCTTGCCTCTAATGCCTCCATTTGCTCAAAACACAATCACTGCAATGTCACACACAGTTCTAACCGTTTGCTACAGAAGGAGATTGGCAGCGGTGTGACAGGAGGGAGAGAGAGAGGAGCCCATTGTGCTGCTTAACAATAGCTGAAAGACGAGCACAGGCAATGTGTGTGTGTGTGTGTGTGTGTGTGTGTGTGTGTGTGTGTGTGTGTGTGTGTGTGTGTGTGTGTGTGATCGGCTGTGGTGAATTTCTCATCAGCTATGATTTTATCGTCACTGCATGTTGTCAATGTGGCATTTGAAAATTTCGGAGCGTTTTACTTTGGGACTGAGAAGGAAAAGTACACAGAGAAAAACATTTTAGTCTTCGAGACCTTCAAAGAACAAAAATGCAAATTTATTATAAATTCTTGAGTATTTAAAATCGCCCGAGGTTTGAAAATCTACCTCACGTGACTCAGGCGCCAATCATCCCCACGGATTTGGTGATGTGTTAACGTTTGATTTACTTTACGCAGTAAACTGAATCAATAATCACGATCTATTACGAGTGACCAATACAAACAGTGAAAGGAGAAAACAGCTTAATGGCTAACAGTGTGTTTTCCCTTCATCATACAGCGTTTTCCCTTGAAGTTACTGCAGAAACTGGCAAAACTTTGAGTAGATTGGATATGACGCAATTAAAGGCAACCAAAATGAAGCATCCTTTTGCCTTGAATAAAATTGTAGATTTTTTTGCATTTGAACCTTTTGGATAATATAAGTGAACAAGTCAAAATATATAACATAGGTTGAGTCATTTCTAGACATTTAACTCTTTAAGTAAATAAAATAAAGTGCAGTGACAATGTTCTTTATAAAATACACAAAAGCCTTGAGACGTAAAGTGTGGAGTGGCCATTATTGCGGGCAGCAGAAGAGACTTCAGGGACAGATTTATGTGTTTTGTCACTGCTGTTTTTCAGGAAACAAGCTCTCTGTGTGTTTGGTAATTATCCGGTGTTGTGTTGAAACTCTGCAGAGCTCAGCTCATCAGCCTGACACACAGGAACTGTTTGCAGACGACAGGTAAACACATAATGACATTAAGAAACTCAAAATCCTCCCTAGTTTGTTTGCCTCTTTTAGTGAGTGTGGCTGTGGATGTGCTTGTGTGTGTGAGCATGTCGGGATGGTTCACTGAACCAGATGGTGCTGGATTCTGTAGTTTACTGTGTGGACATGAGGCTTTAGCCTTTTACATGAGCTGATATTGGAGAATGGAAAACGTTTGTACAACTTTTTGTGAGCCTTCTATTCTGAGACAAAATGCAGAGCTGGGATAATGATCATCTCTCCATGATATTCACACTTCTACACGTGCAGACATTTTAAATACAGCTGCAAACCCATGTCACAAAACAATCATGTAACCGCTGTGCGATATATATTTACAGCCTACTATCAACAACAACACTATAAATAATCCACTGCAGGATCATTGCGATCAAAAGAGAAACAAACCACTGAAGACTAAAAGCTGCATTTTCTCATTGTGCTTTTGTGTCTTATTAGGTATTCATGAATTAAACATTTAGTAGCCTCAGAGGGCAGGATAGTGGTGTACAAACCAGAGAACGTCCGTTGTTCATCTTCACAAACACCCGAGCTTTTTAAAAACTCCCTGACATCACACACCTTGTGCCTCATCTGTTTAAATCAAACACCTCATTACACAGTTGTAAATTTCTTTGCTTGAAATGAAATTACAGAGAGAAAAGGCAGAAGGACATGAGAAAGATTAAGGATTAAGACGGAGTCCAGCATTGTCTGTCTGGGGCCAAAAACCTGGGGGCTGATGCAAAGTGTTAGGCCCCTCATAGCCGAGACAGACTGAAACACAGACAAACCCTGGTTGCCACAGAGGAACAGAGGCTGCTAATGGGCTAATTTCACTCCTAATTAGAGAATGAATTTGTCCATTTAGTTCTGTAGGAAAAATGCTCAACTATGGTGAGGGCTAAATTGGGCTGACAAGACCCAGCGCAACTGATGCACCGCTTATTGATGATTCTGTTAATTGGATGAAAAAAAACAATTTCTCACAGACGTTGTGTAGTTTCGATTTGTTGTTGTTCTAGTGCTTGGTTATGAATCTTCATCCCACAACCGTAGAGATATTTCTGTTTCCCTGTCGCAATCAGTCAATGTGCCATCTCGCTCTCTCTCTCTCTCTCTCTTCGTCGCTCTCGCACTTACAGTATATTTATGGGCTGTCAGGGTCGCAGGCTGTCACAGGGAGCACCTCATAAACCCTTTCACCAATGTCCCGCTGGCCCTACTGTAGTTATGTGATCGTAATGGAAAGTCTACAGTTATGATGATGCTGTTAGTGATTTGTGTGCATAGTTAGTGAGATATCTGGAGGTGTGGAGAGCATAGATGGGTGTGTTTATATGAGGATTATAGTTTTAAAAAGTGAACCTGCTGCCCTGTGTGTGTGTGTGTGTGTGTGTGTGTGTGTGTGTGTGTGTGTGTGTGTGTGTGTGTGTGTGTGTGTGTGTGTGTGTGTGTGTGTGTGTGTGTGTTACAAGCAGACAACAGTGTGGAGGGCTAAACAAATTTCCTCTGGATTTATCCCCAGGAAACCTTCAGACATCAGTGTGTCGCTGAAGCTGTGCTGTAAATCACACACTCTTCCAAAATAAACAGCCACACACACATTTGTCAAATTATGTTCAACCAGTGGGGACGAGACACCCAGACACACCTCATGCATAACTAATATTTCTCGGCTGCCAGATAGTCATGAGCACAAACCTGCATTCATTCCAAAATTTGTTAACACATCCATCATTTTCAGTTTTCTCTAAACATAACACAAGGAAAACAACAAGGCCAAGGTCCATAAACACAATGAGTCCAACAAAAGATCCACAACACAACACAGGCTCCAGACAGAATCACGACAATTGCTAAATCTAATTGTATATAAGTATAATCTGATAAGGTCATCAACTGCAGGCAAAATATGACAAGAGTGGCGTCTGTGGTGTTATGACGTGGATGTTGATAAAACCTAGCAAGGTGAGGCGATGTGACTCTTTGACAAAATATAACTTCCAAACTGTATAACATTACCCATGGAAATTCTTTATTGGGCAAGTAAAATGATAAGTAGGAAGAAATTCACCTACTTCAATTTTCCATTTAAGAAAGGGAAAGAATGCATTGTGCATTAGTAATAGTCATGGAGCTGATGTTCTAGTACAAGAAAATGCTGAATTGGAAATGCATTCATTAAAATTGAAATAACTGACCATTAGAAGCACATATGCAGGTATGAAGAGGCATGTGTTGTTTGTACCATATGCCCTTTCACTTTAAAAGAAACTAGTGAGAACAGTTGAGGATTCCTGAGACAGAAACTATTTACTGCAGACTAACTGTGTTGTTTCCCCGCAGGGCAAACAAGGACTCTCTACCCTCCAACTCTGTCTCTGTCTGTCTTTCTCTCTCGAAACACATAATCCATCACAGTCACAAACAGCAGACTGCAGGTAGTCTTGTCTTTCTCCTGGCACTGAGTGATACAGAGTAAATCTGCTGTGGCATTAATGCAGCAGACTAGACTGGATGGAAAACTGCAGTGTTTATTAGCGGTTTAAGATAAGGAGGAAGAGCGGGATTTTGCTTCAAAACATGAACACGGTGCGTTTTTCTATTCCACAAAGCACAATATACAGTATCGATAAATCTTTCATGGGGAGTTAAGTACAGGGAAAGTTTGGGGTCAACAGACTTTCATATTCAACACATCATCTCTCTCCACAATGTGTGCACCTGTTTTTCCACTCAGGCTTACACACAACTCCTCTCCCCAGCCATGCAAACATTGCACTCAGCATCACGAGTCGACATGACTGCAACGTGTCGGAGCCAGAGATGTTTTACACGCCTTCTTCTCTGTCTCACCTTTTCTATTAATAACCCATATCTGTCTCTCTAATACTTCAGGATAAATACAACAATGGTCAAATATAGGCAGATTCAAAAGCATGTTATGCTGTGTCAAAGTATGGAAGGATCATTGAAATAAAATGGCACCATTTATTTTTATATTCTAAACAAATTGATGTCGGGTTGCGGTTTATGGTTTAGTCTATAAATTAATAAAACATGTACATCATTGCACAATGAAGAAGTAGAAATGAATATTAATTTCTTGCCTAGAATTAGATTAGAGCAGAATCTTCTATTCGATAGAAGATTGATGACACTATAATTCCTGAATACAGCAAGCAGAAGCTAGATAGCGGTTAGCTTATCCATCCACTCATCCATCTTCTTCCACTTATCCGAGGTCTGTTCGTGGAGGCAGCAGGCAATGCAGGGTGTTCCAGACATCTCCCTCCCCAGTTGTCCTTCTCCTCCCCGGGGATCCTGAGGCGTTCCCATGCCAGATGGGATATGTAATCCCTCCAGCATATTCTAGGTTGGGCATACCCAGAGAACCTCCAATGGAAGGTGCCCAGGAGGCATCCTGAGCTTTGCACTATCAACACGAAGGAAAAGCGGCTTTACTCCGAGCTCTCTCTGGATGTCCAAACGCTTCACCCTATCTCTCAGACCCTACTGAGAAAACTCCTTTCAGCGGCTTGTATCCACTATCTCCTTCTTTCGTTCACCCCTCAGAGCCCAAGAAAATCAAAAGCTTTGCCTTGTGGCTCAGCTCCTTCTTCACCACAACTGACCGGTACAAAGCTGATGTCACACCGATCCGCCTGTCCTTCCCCTCACTTATGAACAAGACCCTGCGATACTTTAACTCAACTCACCCCCAACCTGGAAAGAGCAGTCAACCATTTTCTGCCTGAGGGCCATGGCCTCGGACTTGGGGGTGTGATGAGACGGATGAGACTCTATTCAGCTTTTGTATAAATTAAACAAACTAAATATTTGTGATCCAGGTGTTTGAAGACGGATTTTGTAACAGACAGAACCAGGTTAGTGGTTGTCCCCAGTTTCCCATCTAAGATCATTTTGTTAACCAGCTGCTTGTTATTGCTTCAGTTTTAAACAAGCAGACATGAGAGAGAGATTAATCATCTAATCTCACTCTTAGCAAAATTAAATTATATTAATCATATTTCCCAAAGAAGTAAAACTATTCCTTTAAATTATGTGTTTAAATTTGCGGAACCAGAAGATAATTAAATTAACTAGGACACATTAACCATTTGGTACTTTTACATAATAATGTTCTCAAAATAGTTATCAAATAAATGCATAAATTAACAAAGTAATTGTAGATTAATCCTCTGTTGACTGAGTAATTGAGTAAGCGACCAATCCTTTCTGAACTTAATTGTTTCTTCGAGTAAAATCCTAACCTGCCCAGATCACACAGCATTTTCAATTACACCAGCTAAGCAAACCAAGTCTTTGATGCACATACTTAAACGGTTTGGAAAATCTCCAGTTATTACGGATCACGATTCAGAGCATGGCCACCCACAGTTGGCAGATGGGTTGGTGCAGCATTGCCAGCCGGTGTATTAGTCACCTGCCAGTCAGAACTGGGTCCAGGCCAGAAATGGAAAAGCTGTCATGTCAGGACTGAACATTAGATGCTACAATAACAGTCATAAACCCCCCCCCAGATATTAGCTATTAGACCACTCTGAAGACAGAGAGCAGCGGCTGTGGACTGACACCTCTGTGTCTCTGCTGGCACGGACCCATCCAGTTAATAAGTCAAGCTCTTTAAGGAATGAAAGGTAAGAGGATTTAAATCTTTTACAGTGCACAACGTGTGACCAATTTCAACTGACACCTTGGCGATGGGATATTTCCTCTGATCCCTAAGAGCCAAAATGATTCACATCTCTTCCTCTGGTCTAACATTACAGAAGAGGAGGAGGCAGAGGATAGTATATGTGAGGCAGGCAGGGAAGCGAGGTGATAAAACTAGAGGGAGCGAGACAAGTAATATGCAGTAAGGGGGGAGGGGGACACATGATGTGGTGAGGCTGCAGAAATTACATGAGATTATTTATGGCATTAGGAGAGCATGAAAGAGAATTGGGCAGGGGCTGGTAGTTCATGCTTTACCCCCAATCCTCATCGCTGCTTTAAAAGGACAGAAGCACTGAGAGATACATGGACAAAGAGAGATCTGATGTGCAAAAACATTTATTAAAGTATTTTATTATGTCTGAAATTTATACGTTCCTGAAGTTGACCCAGGCTGATCTTCTGGTATTCCTTAAAAATGACACAAAGCCGAACATTTTGACTTTATTCTTATAATATTATCATAATATATATAGGTTTCCCCTTTATTTGGCCTGAGTGCTTTGTTGTACCCTGAGACCAACCAGATGCAAAGCAATACTACATTTTGGTTTTTACAACGTATTAATCCAGGTATTTATATAGAAAGTAGCACATTGACTCCTATTTTGCGTTTTAAGAACAAATCATGTTTATTCCAATGTTTAGGACTTGCTCTCAAATTTAATAGATATATGCTCTAGTTATTTAAGAGTGAATCCCAGATGTCTTCAGGAGCAGACACCTTGACACATGTTTTATAACGACTATAAAAAACATTGTTGGTGAAGATGAATAATTAATCAGCGGAAGCAATGAGTTTGATTCAGAGGCAGCCTCAGCCAATTATTTGCAATAATTTGAACATTTGATCTAATGTTAAACTGAACTAAATGAATAATCAATATTTGAACTGAATGAAACGTCACTGTCTGAATCATCAGTGTGCTACTAAATTTTGTATATGACTTGTATGAGATTTACAGCTGTGGTAAGTTTTGTTTCCTTTTCTGTAAATTTCTACTTATTCAAGCACTTCTTACATATAAATATTAGAAATGTGATGAATTAATCACATTAATCAGTGTTGATCAATGTCGTTGGACTAATTCATTCTTGTTGCATGATCCCCAAAACCAAACAATCGCTCTATGAATGAGATGCCCTGACGATGTTAACACACGTCCCAAGTTACTTCACAAACCATTTACAAGCAAATTCCTTCACATTCTTACATTTACCTTCAAGGTAAAACTTTCACTTTTAATAGTTTGGGGCCAAGCTCCAACATCGTGTGATCTGAGTGCAGAAAGTGCTGCACACGGGGGCACAGAGCTTTCAACCCAGAATGATGCTATTTGGGTTTGAACTGAGCAGCAGTTGAACGATTTTTCATCAGTGCAGGCAGATACATGAAAACTGAGAAGTGAAGAGACTTTGACCAGCTCAGCGGCCGAGTAAACACAGTAAACTGGAGCTTTGATTCAGGGATTTTGACTCAACCTGAACAAACTCAGAGGTTAACACACAGTTACAGTGTCTATGGCTGTTAAAAAAAACAAGTGTGTCATAATTGGTATTATTATATGGTGTCTATATACACTAATGCACATATTGTCATAAACAGGATTGTGTAAGTAGTGTCTTGTGCGTCATCACATCTCCATCACTCCCATCATCTCAATAAAAGACTCTTGTTCACCTGTCACTTCTTAGTTCAAGTTTATCAGATGAGTGTGAGTGTGGGTGTCTAGAGGAAACTCACCACAAGAGAGAGCGGCCTCTTCCATGACACCACTCCGATGAGTCCAGAGAGCAACACCTGGTAGGAAAAACAAGAAAGATGCTGTTAGAGCCGAGTTAGACGATCAAGTGCGTGGAAACAAAAATGGACAGAATGCATGTTCCCATGACTGGTGAAAACATGGAAATTGTGAAATGTGCCTTTGAAACATACTGTGTCGCCTAGTGGCAACATCATCAGGATGTGCTTTCTGTATTTCCTTATGTTAGTTGAGTGGCGCACCAGTGGATGGATGTTAACACTGACCCAATGTGTTACACTGGCTGAAAGGATTTATTTCCATTTTAATGTAACCTAGGTCATGTTTTAGTTCAGGCCAGTTTACCTTTCATAAAATCACTGAAATCATCCAGTTTATAAACTGTGATCTGGGAAATTAGGAGATCTCTCTGAAAAGAAGTTTGATGTTTGCAGGAACATGAGCAGTCAGACGATCGTACATCTTCTAAATCCTCTGATTGACACATGGACATTGGCTGTGGCAGCTGTCACCCTTTGAAATAGATTTAAACCAACTATATAATGACACATACATGTATTCTAGGTTAGCCATCTGTCGATCTCCTTCATGCCAGTCGGTTGTTACATCATCGACTCCAGACTGAATTGATTGACGGGAAATGTTATACAGGCATTTATGCTCTGCTCAGGATAAACTGTAAAGACTCTGGTGATCACATTTCATATCGTGCCACCATGGGGTCAAAATGTCCAGTTGACCATTACTTTGTTTTTTGACCAAATACCTGCAAAACTGACAACATCCCTATCATCCCTATCTGTTTTCCATTCCTCAGCAGTAAATAGCAAATGATCACCTACTAACAACTCACACTTCCACAGATTAGTTTCCCTATATCTTGGAACGAATGGCTGTGATCTTGTAGTTTGAGGTGTTTAATAACAGAAAACTGAATGCAGTGAGCTTTTCTAAATCTATAATGTACATAAATGTGATGGCACGTTTTTCTACAGTTTACTAGGATGTTAAAAGTGTGTTCCCAGCTTCTTGTATGTGTGATTCACTCCTTAAACAACCTGATCCTCTATACAGTAAACTGTGCTGACATCTCTGTTGGCTGCCAGGGACTGAAATGAGCTGATAGTCCACACGTTGGTCCCGGTGAGACTTCAGGATGTTCTAGTTACACTTATTTATTTATTCTATCTTTTTAATAGCTGACAGATGTATTTTGAATGAGGCACAAATCATAGATATTTAGAGTCACCACATGGGCCAGATTTTGGCAAGTGAATAAGAGGATTGTAGGAATTGGCTCCCTCATAATTTGTTAATTGCCGGAAGCTTTATTTAGTAAGAAAATCACACTGAGAATGAGATGTGCTTGACAAAAATTACACACACACATATATATATATAAATATATGCAGTCTGTACTTCCCTCTAATATATTTTTAACTTAGATTTAATATTGATTTGTGTGTTTCATTCGGTAACACAAACTATATGTGTTATTTTAAGGATGTAACCCTAAACAGCAGCTCTTTTCTAATGAGATACCTGATTAAATTTATATTTGAGAAAACACCCATTGGTTTTCACAGCACGCCTCACTCTGGGTGTGGTGTTGCATTTTTACAGTTCTGGCTGCTATAGGTGTGAATTCCTATGTGTGTGTGTGTGTGTGTGTGTTTGAACAAAGGGTACTCATAGCCTCCAGTGCTCTATTCCTCTCTGCCTTTCATTCTTCTTCACCCTCCATTAAACACCAACATGCTCTCGCCATTTTCCCCTCTTCTTGCCCCCCCTCTTTCCTTCCTTCTCTCTACTTCATGTCTACCTTCCCCCTCTCTGCCATCTTTCCCTTTGCAATTTCTCCCCAAACCACACTCCCTCTCTGTATCTCCTGCTCGGCGCCCACACACTCACAGCATATCTCTGCACTCACACACTCGCTTTCACTACTCCCTATCCAACGCTCTCGTTTCTATTTCCCTCTCTCTCTGGTCAATCTTTCACTTCTTCAGTCACCTTGATACTCACAGGAGCTGGCGAAGGGGGTGTCAGTATTTCATTTGAGGGCGCACACAGACACACACACACCCACACCCACAAAGCCACCGTTAAAGCAGATATGATGCAATTAAACTACCAGGTTCTGCTTTTGTGAATTGCTTTATTTCTTCTTCAAATTGGACTGACTCAGTTCTTTGATGTGAAATAATTCATTGTCACTATTAGTTGCAGTCGTGCTGACACCAGAATAAAGACTGTAGCCCACAATGTCCACTGAGTGCAATTATGTCACTGTCCAGCCCTGTCGGGGACAATCTGTAGCCATTCTCATCAATGTGCAAATGTCTCCTCTTCCTCTATACAAACTGTCTGCTTTTTGCTAACATACACTATTAGTGGAATGTAGTCACAAAACTAAAACATAGTGTACGGTGCAGTTAATTAAAGAAAAGAGTACAGATCCAAAAACTAGCACGCTTCTTATTAACAAGTAGCTGCATATGCTTCATATTTCCTGGATGTTGGAACTGAGACAGAGATGTGCAACCAAAGCGAGTTGGCATCTGTCTGACAGTATCTCTGTGCACCATATTCAAAGAAGTTTCAACAAGTAAACATATGTTTCACACAGATAAATCACAGAAATACAATAAACATTTTCACATTTAAATAAAAAAAGCAAGTGCAAGTGTAATTCCAAATGCACAGCGACTTTATTTTATATTTCACTGCTTTGTCGTCTGTGTATTGCTGCTACAAACTGCATCAGGCAGCAGGAGAGGGGGCTTGTGATTCTGCAGGTACCTGCACTCCGCTCTGCACACTGGTGTCACACTGCGACAAGTCCAGGGACGCTGTGTTACTATTACCAGGCTCTCACTCTCGGTGCTTGCTGCTGTTAGAGAGCAAATACACAAAGGCTGTATCGAGGTCATATCCTAATTTAGTTCCTGGTTATTTGTCCAAATATGTCAGTCTCAGAGGTTTATATTAATCCGCATTGTAAGGAAACTGAACTCATGTTTTTCTTTTTAGGGAATTTAAATAGCTTCATGGGTAGAAAGTCAGAAGAATGAAAATTAGTGATCTACAACACACATGTCACAGGCGGATGTATACTTGACTTAGTTTGTTGCAAAAGAGGTGATGAAGAGTTAAAATCATAATCACATCGTATAAGTGTGAGGATATTCATTTATCTAAATATCAAGATCCTTCTAGTACAAATTAATGTATGTTCCTCTGCAGCTTCTAACTATATTCTTGAATGATTAATAGAATATGTTTGATGTGTGACCACTGTACTTCAACTCAAAGCTCTTTTTGTACCTTCAGACTATGAGGCACAAAAAGATCACAGGACTGCAGGCATGTTCAGAAAGGCAGTAACAACCTGCATATATGATGCTTCAGTTTACTCAGTTTATAAACTGCACTTAACATGAGGCAGTTTTCTCCGTAAAAACAACACAGGACATGATGATGCTTCTGTAAAAAGGAATAACAGAACAGAAATCTTACGTGAGGGTTTGCATGAAGTCCACAGTGGTCAAATCTTGTGCTGACACATTTAACCCACAACATCTAACTCTTATTTCATGTTTTAAATTGTAATTCTTATGGCATTGATGTGGAAGTGTGGTGCAGGTGTTGTACTGGACCCTGCATTCTTTTCTATCATTATGTGAGTAGGTGTAAAGAAACATATTTAACATTCAAGTGCACGTTTCCCTCAGCCATGCCATATTGTCGCAGCTATCAAGGATGAAATCAGACATAACACACACACACACACACACACACACACACACACAGTTGAGTCATCCAGTCTCACTGCAGCAGTGACACAATTTCTCTCTTTGTCTGATCCCGCTTTTTTCTCTTGCCATCATTCCTGTCCCTCCATTGTGCTCTGCATTTTGTATGTGCCCCTGCATACGTGTGAAAGCCAGTGTGTGTGTGTGTGTGTGTGTGTGTGTGTGTGTGTGTGTGTGTGTGTGTGTGTGTGTGTGTGTGTGTGTGTGTGTGTGTGTGTGTGTGTGTGTGTGTGTGTGTGCGAGGGAAATGATGTGAGACCAGAGACCACGTGATAGATTTACTGGTTGTCAGTCACTGGTGGCTTTTCCACTTGGCTGCTCCCACAAAAGGATTAAAATGCAATACTTAGCAGCATTAGTCACTGAAACCTGGTAACACACACACACACACACACACACGCACACACACACACAGAAAAAAGCTGATGCATATTTGAATGTTTACATATTTCTTGGTATTTTATCTTGATTTATAAACTGTTGAAAAAGCTCAGTAAAAGCAAAGTAAAAAAAACTACAGAAACCAGAAAAACAGTGCAACAAACTAAGTTATGAAACTATAAGTTAATACATACAGGATTTTTCTTGAGGAACATCCACCCTGATAATATGGTATGAGCGTCAGGTATACGAACAGCTTTCAGTCAGTCTATGAGATGTGTTGATGTGGTACAATATATGGGATTAAATAAAGCCGAAAACTGTTCATAGAGAATATTTGAATTCATTAATAAGTTGGAAATTTCAACTTGCTAAATCATCAAACATAGAAAATGAAAACTGGAACAGCAATACAAAATCTGGAGGAAGTAAAGGTTGGGGTCAAGTATACTTTTCAGGCAACCCTGAACTATCCGTAAATATTTGATAGCAGAAAGTTTTATGTTGACAGATACAGCATCTTGTTCAGAAACAGTCATAGCCATACTGTCACTGCTAGATAATATTGAAACGTCCAATGTATGATAGCAGTTAACAGCAGTATGATCAGATAATTTGGCAGATCAGCTTAAAGGGGAATTCCGGTACTTGAACAACCCAATTCTTAAGAGATTTGAAAGTGAGACGTGAGATGTGAGACATGTGTAACGATGCCAGACTCTTAGCAAAGACCCTTGATAACATAATGAGCCTTATATCAGAATTCTATCCCCAAAAAAGTTTTAAAGGACATTCCGTGGACTGTCGCAGTTGCCCCATAAGATTACATTGTAATCTGCCGGCCAAGGAGATCAACTGGACCGATTCCTAAAGTTATTTTTCTCCAACATTTATATACAAGGCCCAAGTTGAAAAATACTGGAATTTAAGTCACACAGTGCTGATGGGAAACTCTTCAGGACTAATGTGAAAAATGTGAGGATTTTCTCTGTGTGTATATTACTGTGTACCTACACACACAATACACTTGCATGCAGATCCACAAGGACACACACACACACACACACACACACACACACACACACACACACACACACACACACACACACACACACACACACACACACACACACTGAGTACAGACAAGTGTAAATGGAGCAGGGAGATAAAAGCGAGGCTTTGGCTTTTCACAGCAGTGGATCAGAGCAGCCAGTGTCACAGCCATGAAAGAATGTATTACTCTGATATTCTACTAACACCTACATGCACAGCCCTACAGAGCTGACATTTCACCACAAAGCAATTAATACACACAAAAACCTATAATTCAAGTTTTTACAGATCAGCGACTTTTTGCAAAGTCAGTGTGAAAAGGTTGAACTCAAACTGCTTCATGACAGACAAAAGGCACAAGAGCCCTTCAGGGTCTGTGGATTGAAGAAGCCCACTAAGAGATAAAGTCTGTGAAGCTGCCACAGCAAATTCCATACACATAATACATTCACAACACAATACACAACTTCAGTATACAAGCAAGTGCCTGTAAAAGTGTAAAGAGTAAAAGTTCTTTGATATTTGGTACAGAAAATTGTTCAAATTGGAATGGCAGATGGTTACCTCTTTAATTCAAACAAGCAGCATCAAATTTCACACACAGTTCCCGGATGAACCAATGTGCAGTAGATGTATGCACAGAATAGACCACAATAGAAAATGTTACGATTTGAAATCATTGAATGTGTAAAACAAATTAAATGTATGCACTATAATTCTTTATTGAACATTATTTGTATTAGTTTAATGGTGTCTTGTATCCATTGATTAATCCTTACATTCACAGTGAAGACGTTATAACACACAGCAGTGGAGATGTGTATGTCTCCGTACCAGTGATTAGAAATAAAAAGATACGCGAGAGCTGAAACTGCCACGAATTCGACCTAAATCACAGTCTTGACCAATCTTATTCATTTATGCATGGCACCAATCAAAGGAGCCATTACTGGGAATGAGGGTTTAGAAAAACAGGCCGTTTTTCAAACATCATCGCAGCCAAGATGGATGGAGCCAGCGCGGTTGCCGTGGTAACTGCGAACAGGCCATTTTCCAGGATCCATAATGACTTCCCATCAGCTGAGAGTAGCAGGGACCCTCGCTGGCTCAGACAGGCTCATGTACGAGAAGATGCACAAGAACCTCATGTACTACAGGAACCCTGGTTAACATGGTCAAATTGAACACTGCACTCCGGACAGAAACCTCTCTGACACACACGTTACACACAAACCCTCTAAGTGTCGGTTCCTCTCCTGCTCTTCTCTTTCAAGTGAAACTGCTTTTACTCTCTAGCTTTTGCTTTTTATTGGACAAGAGAAGGAAGTGTTTCTGCTCTGCAGCGTCTTAGCACAAATTAATCTGACACAAAGTACACGTGTTTAAGTGTGTGTGTGTGTGTGTGTGTGTGTGTGTGTGTGTGTGTGTGTGTGTGTGTGTGTGTGTGTGTGTGTGTGTGTGTGTGAGTGCAAAAGTGTGTGTGTCTATATGTGTGTCTGCCTTTATGTGAAGTGCAGGCAGAGTAAATCTGCAGAATAAGACTGAACAGAATTCGTCTGAGGAAACTCACCATCCTGGCTTTTAAAGAGATGAAGAGCTGCTGATTAAATGTATTGATTGTAGGGGGAGCTGTCGTTTAATTGATCTTATATTTTACTTCCTGTTGTGTCAACTCAGTTTCTTTTTTTTTTTCTGCAGCTCATACTATACATTTATCTGTGCAGTATATAATTACTGGGCTGTAAATTCTCCTATGTGAACTCATACAGTAAGAGTCTCAAAAGGAAACCAAAAAGAAACATAATGCTGTTAAGATGTGGACAGTGTGGATAAGATAGGAATTGGTTTCTAGTACATGATTCAGTAAAAACCTCTATTATTTATTTTTGAAGCTCTGAATGACCTGGCCCCAACAATACATTTCTGAGCTTCTCTGCTCCCTTTCCACGGAGAGAACTCTCAGACCCGTTGACCAGCTGCTCTTATAGTTGATCCTTAGTCGAGGCTAAAGTGTAATGGCGTTCACATTGCAGTTCCAAAACTTTGGAGCAGTTTACTGAAAGAACAACATGTTCTCTTCGGCTTTTGACTGTCCTTGGGTTGTTTCTTATTAACTGTTTAGCCTTTCATCTTATATTTAATTATATTTGATTAAATTGTATACATAATTTTTGCATCTATTAGTATTTATTAATATATAGCCCTTTGGTCAACTCTGGTTGTTTAAAATTTCATAAATTTACTTGACCTAGACCTGTGAGCCTGGGAAGTTCAGAGCCAACACAAGCAGAGACGTACTTGTTCGGCAAGATGTTAATTTGTAAGCATGTGTGCTGTATATGTGTACGTGACCCCAACTGAAAGACAAATGAAGGTGAACTGTAGCATCAGGGGAGCTGAACTCCTGACGTGTGTGTGTGACAATTTCAGCCGTAACCTTCAATCAACCTTTGTTGGCCAAGAATGAGCAGCAAAATGTGTGTGTGTGTGTGTCCTTCTCTATATATTAATGTATACAATCAGTGTGTGTTTATCCTCTTTGTTTTCCAGCTGTTCCAACAACACGCAGCAGTCCTCCTCCACATTCTCCTTCTCCTTCCCTCTCATCCATTTCTTACAGTATTCCCTTCTCTCTCCACCCACCCCCTGCTTCTCCTTCCTAACCCCTCCCCCCACATTGTATATCATCACTCCACTTTGCAGCTCAGCAGCACCTCACCGCCATTACCATGGAAACAGTGGGACAACAGCAGGTCGGATACTGCCGCTGCCTGGGGGCGTGGCACCTTAGCAACCTTTCACTCCTCTCCTTTGACTCATGGTCGTCTCCAGCACCTCAGCTGAATCCATGAATTGAGACAGATACATGCCTCTGAATGTGAATCAGTCAGTATTACAGTTATACCAGTGAGAGCTATATTACACTTATCAGCACTGCTCTGCTGCAGCCATAGCAACGAGACCCTAGGTCTACATGACATGAACTGGATACTAATAATCTTTCCATACAACATTTACAAGGTTCTGTTAATTAAAGATAAAAGCGTTAAGTTTATTTTAATCATTTGTGTTTGGCCAGTAGACATTTTGCTCCTGGTTGCTAAGCAATACACAAGCTTGGTTGTCGCGCAAGGTGACGCTGCTCTGAGCTTCATTCTCAAATCCTGAGTTTGTAAGCAGGTCTGTCAATGCCAGTGAGAGAAAGAGAGATGAATCACTCCAGGTTCATTATTGTTCAAACTAAACCTGATGGTGAGCACAGAGGAGAAATGTTACTCTCACATCTTTTAACAAACAGTACACACCACAACCATCATCTGTATAAGGATATCATCTAAAGTCTGGTACACTTACTTCACATTTGCATATTCACAAAATTAACTGTGTATCCTTCATCAATTAAGAAAGCTGCTCGTGCATTACTACAGATATTATGACTTAAGTACACAAGGTGTAATAAAGCACAAACATTGGGTCAGAAACTAAAGTCAGATTTACACACTGAACAAAAGAGAAATGTTTTTGAGGGCAAACCAGAACAATCATAACATGATTGCAGACAAACACGATTCATCTTTTATGTTTATGTTTCTTTTGAAATGCTATTTGTTTTGGCCTTCACAAAATATTATATTAAAAATAAAGTCATCTTAAAATCATTGTGAGATTCAACTGCAACCTGTTTTAAAGGTTCATAATTTGACTTTGGCTTTCGGGAAACACAGATCTTATGACATCATTTTCTTAATTACGTGACTGCTCTTGGACTGATTTGTTCTTGACTGTAGCTACAGTTGCTTGTACAAAGTACATGGGCGAGAATGGGAACAATATTCTGCCAAAGCCTAACAGTCCTACAAATGTAATCAGGCAGTTTCATAAACTCACACATATCAGTCCTCTAAATCTTTCTGACTTTTTAAATCTAGATCCATCAATAATTTCTTGGGATATTGGTGAAAAGGCCCATCTCGCAAAGTGAAATTTATTTTTCCTGGATCCGCCCCCTGATCCGGATGCACACAAAGTTTCAATGGGTTCTTTCCTGCCCTCAACACATCCTTCCACAAAGGTCCCAGGTTGTCTTATACAGTAGTTTTTGTGTAATCTTACTAACAAACAAACAGTGATGAAAACAACCTCCTGGTGAAGGTGAAAATACAATGTTTCACAAGGTAGAGAGAAAGACTTGCAGCAGAAAGCAGAATTCACGGTGCAGTTTTAAAGAAAGATCTAGTGTATTTAAAGGGGACATAGCATGCCCATTTTACCACAAGTTGATATGGTTCCTTGGGGTCTTAATGAAATGTCTGTAACATACTTTGGTCAAAATACCACAAGGATCATATAAAACAGCTCCTTTTTACCCTGTATAAAACAGCCCTCCACAGAGTGACCTGTTTTGAGTGCCTGTTCCTTTAAATGCTAATGAGCCAGCTCCCCCCTCCCCCCTCTCCCCCCATGATTTTAAACGATATAAATTACATATTTTATATGATATAAATTATCAAATATGCATCCCATACTTTGTATTCCCCTTCTGTTGTCCTGGAGTTTTAATTTTCCCAATCACATAATTAAATGTCCCCCTCTGCCCATCCACTACAAGCACACAAGCAGACAGACAGAGAGAGAAAGAGAGGGGTGGGGGGCTATGAAGACCATCATTTACCCCCGAACCCCGACATTCAACGGGTACAACAACAAGCGGAGAAAGCAGAATCGCGGGCTGACCTTATACAGTGCCTTGCATAAGTATTCACCCCCTTTGGACTTTTCTACATTTTGTCATGGTATAACCACAGATTAAAATTTATTTCATCGTGAGTTTATGTAATGGACCAACACAAAATAGTGCATCATTTGGAAGTGGGGGGAAATATTACATGGATTTCACAATTATTTACAAATAAAAATCTGAAAAGTGTTGAGTGCATATGTATTCACCCCTTTACTGTGAAACCCCTAACAAAGAT
Organism: Hippoglossus stenolepis; assembly: GCF_022539355.2. Lineage (NCBI taxonomy): Eukaryota > Metazoa > Chordata > Actinopteri > Pleuronectiformes > Pleuronectidae > Hippoglossus > Hippoglossus stenolepis. The sequence goes on from NC_061483.1 coordinate 12,343,265, forward strand.
CTGGTGCGACCAATTGCATTCACAAGTCACATTTGCAAGTCACATAATTAGTAAATAGGGTCCACCTGTCTGCAATTTAATCTCAGTATAAATACACCTGTTCTGTGACGGACTCAGAGTTTGTTGAGATCATTACTGAACAAACAGCATCATGAAGACCAAGGAGCTCACCAAACAGGTCAGGGATAAAGTTGTGGAGAAATATGAAGCAGGGTTAGGTTATAAAAAATATCCAGAGCTTTGAACATCTCTCTGAGCACCATAAAATCCATCATAAGAAAATGGAAAGAATATGGCACAACCGCAAACCTACCAAGAGGAGGCCGTCCACCCAAACTGAAGAGTCGGACAAGGAGAAAATTAATCAGAGAAGCAACCAGGAGGCCCATGGTTACTCTGGAGGAGTTGCAGAGATCCACAGCTGAGGTGGGAGAATCTGTCCACAGGACAACTATTAGTCGTCTACTCCACAAATCTGGCCTTTATGGAAGAGTGGCAAGAAGAAAGCCATTGTTGAAAGGGATCCATAAAAACCCGTTTGGAGTTTGCCAGAAGCCATGTGGGAGACACAGCAAACATGTGGAAGAAGGTGCTCTGGTCAGATGAGACCAAAATTGAACTTTTTGGCCTCAATGCAAAACGCTATGTGTGGCGAAACCCAACACTGCCCATCACCCTGAGCACACCATCCCAACAGTGAAACATGGTGGTGGTAGCATCATGCTGTGGGGATGCTTCTCTTCAGCAGGTACAGGGAAACTGGTCAGAATAGAGGAAAGATGGATGGAGCCAAATACACAGGGAAATCCTTGAAGAAAATCTGATGCAGTCTGCAAAAGACTTGAGACTGGGGCGGAGGTTCATCTTCCAGCAGGACAATGACCCTAAACATACAGCCAGAGCTACAAAGGAATGGTTTGGATTAAAGAATGTTAATGTCTTAAAATGGCCCAGTCAAAGCCCAGACCTCAATCCAATAGAGAATCTATGGCAAGACTTGAAGATTGCGGTTCACAGACGGTCTCCATCCAATCTGACTGAGCTTCATCTTTTTTGCCAAGAAGAATGGACAAACCTTTCCATCTCTAGATGTGCAAAGCTGGTAGAGACATACCCCAAAAGACTTGCAGCTGTAATTGCAGCGAAAGGGGTTCTACCAAGTATTGACACAGGGGGTGAATACTTATGCACCCAACAGATGTCAACTTTTTTGTTCTCATTATTGTTTGTGTCACAATAAAATTTATTTTGCACCTCCAAAGTACTATGCATGTTTTGTTGATCAAACGGGAAAAAGTTTATTTAAGTCTATTTGAATTCCAGTTAGTAACAGTACATAATGGGAAAAAGTCCAAGGGGGGTGAATACTTATGCAAGGCACTGTATATACAGTCTATGGGGCTGACCAGCGGAGAAATGCACGCCCGTAGAACAGCCAGGCGGCAGCGCGCTTGAGAATGGCGCTGCGCTGCCCGCAGCGGCGCTTCCGCGTCCGGTGTAAACCCGCGTAACTACTGTAACCCGGCGTAACTACTGTAACCCGGCGTACAGTAGAGCTGAACAGTGAAGTCTTCCACACAGCCAGCAGTGTGGAAGACCGCTGCGAGGCAGCGCAGCTCGTTCTCAAGCGCGCAGCCGCCTGGCTGTTCACACGGGACGAGCATTTCTCCGCTGGTCAGCCCCATAGACTGTATATAAGGTCAGCCCGCGATTCTGCTTTCTCCGCTTGTTGTTGTACGTTGAATGTCGGGTTCGGGGTTACAGTAGCGCTGAACACTGCGGAAGTCCTCCACACTGCTGGCTGTGTGGCGCTGACACAAATTCCAGCTCACGCACGGGAGAGCGAGCGGCCGCTCCCGAGCAGCTGCTGCAGCCTCCCAGTCCCAACGATCCAGACAAATGCCACATGTGAGTGAATCGCGGGCTGACCAGCGGAGAAATGCTCGTCCCGTGTGAACAGCCCGGCTGCGTGCTTGGGAACGGCGCTGCGCTGCCTCGCAGCCTCGCTGCCTCCGGTGTAAACCCGGTGTAGCGAGTGTGGGGGGACGGGGGGTGGGGCCAAGACCATGTAGGGAGACTTCCAGTTCCTTGTTACGACACAAAACCCAGGAAGCGCAATCGAGTCGCTCAAGCATGACGTTTCTGACTTAGAGGAACTATAACAAAACGCGCGAGTGTTTTTTCCCCAGAGTTTTTGGGTTGGTAGACATGCCAGATACCCACATTAACCTGTAGAAGCACTAACAAAGTGGAATTTGCATGCTATGTCCCCTTTAACTCACAGATTACTTAGTCTATGAAAAATACCACTCATGTCCTTTGGACTCGTCTGTATCATATGTATTGCTAACTGCAGAGGTATCAAAAACTTAAGATGAAAATCATGCTCTGCTTACTGATGTGAGTTTCCTACTCAGTCTTCTTGCTACAAAACTTTCATTTCAGACAAAGTGATTGAAGCAATAAAGGAGAAACCGGTGAGGATGAAAAACTCTTGACCTGTTTCTGTGCATCACAAGCATCATTGGTTGAGAGTGAGCGGAGAGAAGAGAAGAGACAGAGAGACAACAGGGAAACGGGAGGAGAGGCTGCTCAATGACTCTCTCTGGCTTCTCTTCCTGATTTAGATCATCATCCGAATCTGTATCTTGCGCACAGGCCAATCACACATGCATGAACACACACACACACACACTTCTCATTTCAGAGGAGCTTCTTTGATTGCGCAACAAATGAATGTGTGCATGAAAAAAAGGAAAAAATCCACCGATGTTTCCTTTCAATTATCTGGATATGTTTGCTCAGTGGGACCCGACTGCATCACTGGAATGAAATTCAATGCATGACTGAATCTGTTACGTCCGGCAGTTAAATCTTCACAGCAGAGAAAAATCAACGAGAAGACACAACAAATTTACACGGACAGGACACATTTACAATTACGAAATACATTTAAATGATGGACAGATGATAACATTTCTGTTTCCTCTCCTGATGGTGTGATGCATTGCTCAGCTGCAGAGAAAGATTTGTTCTTTATGCTTCGTTCTGAGTGCCAGTTACGAGTTTCTATAGTTCATCAATCTGGTAGCCAATAAATCCCTCAAGGTTCACATAAAACCGATTCCTATGCATAAATATGAGGCTGAATTGAATTATATCATTCCATTTCCTATTTATAAGGATTTTTTTACGACAGTCACTGTTGGAAATGTCAAACCAGGTTCATGGGCATAAGTGAGACAAAAGAAGAAAAGGGTAAAATCATTTGTAAGTACTGATTTGCATGGATATGAAACCTAATAACCAAACCGCAGCCTCATGCCGGGATCAGACGCAATATATCAGCCCGAATATGCCCCGACCCGGAAGATGCAGGTTGGCCTGTGGGTTTGAAAAGGATCAGTGGACACTGGGTGCGTCAATCGATTGTTCTTTCTCATGTGGGGTGAAATAATGGACAACAAATGATGCCACATCTGGGAAGCCGCACAATATCTAACAGAAAGATCAGCATGTTCGATTTTATTTAACCTTCCACTGTGACGTTGACCAATAGGAGCACAGCTGACTGTGCACAAATGTAAACATGGTGAAGCAAAAGAGAAATGATTTGGTTGGTGCTGCAAAGTGGAATTTTAAAACTTTTCAGAGCACAAGACAACTAAGTTCATACACACCACTTCGGACACCGTGTTTTTTGACAATCTTGTTCCTGGAAGTCAGTCTTGAGCGTTTCCTTTCTGGTGACGTCATCCACGTCATAAAAGATGGAAAACAGTGATTGTCATTGGCATCGTGTGGTCCGTCATGTCTCTCAACCACAACACAGCAAGAATTTATGACTATAATTGACTTAGGTTGTAAAGCAATGCATCCACCAGAGGACAGCGAGCCGAGAGTTTCTGACAACAAACACGTCAGTGGTGGAGGTTGTGATGATGTACATCGTAAGAAAGAGGCAAAAGTGACTGTTTGTCCCTGTGCCCGGTTGAAAAACATCATAAAGTCTGTAGTTTGTTGACAACTCGCAAAGTCTCTCCTCAAAAAGATATGTCTTAGTTGAAATTTCTTCCTCTTGGCTAATGGTCGTCTCTCTTGAACTATTAACAGAACTGTCCCCCACAATTTCCTGGGGTACTGCTCAGTTTTGTCTGTATTGTCCATAAGCTTTCAGAAGACGTGCACAAATAAAGATAAAATTGATGCTGAGTATGGACAGAGGGTTCCGTCAGTTTCCATATTCAAATCTAACCTTAAGCATAAATGAGCCTTTAAAAGACAAAAATATCCTGTAGTCTGACCCAAAGTTCTGATGAGCACGTCTGGTCCGCAGCGATCATAATTCAGGAGTGAAGCGCTGAAGCGTTTGATGGTGTGCGGCAGCGAAGCCAGCCACACATCCATCCTGGATACAGCTGCAGGGACACCAACAGCTGAATCAGGCTTTCAGTCCCGTGCTGACAGGATAATCTCGCCCTGCAGCCAACCAGATTTGACAGGAGAGCGTGGCGGATGGAGAGAGTCTGTGTTTGTGTGTTGAGTTGGGGATTGTTGGGTGTGTAATTTGTATCATCTCATCTGCATCAGCTGGCTCACAATATCCAAAATATCCCCCAGCATTTTCATAAATATTTCAGACTATTGCTGCTATATCTGAGAAGTTAAAGTTTGCCTCAGTGTGGTGGCTGCAGGTTTTTGTAAATCTTTTTATAATAGAGATACAATAATATAATGTGGATTTCCACCTTGAATTTACCTTTACCCAGAGTTCACAGTAGTTCAGAGGAACAAAGTGAGAAAATGCTTTATTAGAGAAAAGAGAAAAGCAGCACCTAAACGCTACTAGTTATTTGCAATTTTTTCATTAAGTTCGATGAATTATTCACAGGAAAACCAAGAAAAATGTTGAAAAACATCTATCTCACAATGTTGAAGATAGTGAAAATACAAATCCTGGATTTACAGATTGAACAAAAAAAATGTAGCTTTCTCCCTGTTTTTCTTTTAAATTCAGAATACAACCTATATAATTTAGTGATTCTTTCGTTTGGGTTTAATAAATGAAATGTGTTGCGTTTGTAAATGATGAGACTGGATGATATTCCATCAGATGTAATGCAAAGTCTTCACGCAGTAATGAGACCGTCTCCATGACACACTGTACATCATTGTCAGTGACGTTGGGAAAGCTTGATCGCTCCACAGCCGCAAACTCTGCAAGTCATTAAAACAAACTAAGAAAATCACTAAACTGTCATTCACAAGGAGGCGGCCGCGCGACTCTTTCAAGTCAAGAAGCAATTAACGCTGAGAAAGGCCTCTGCGAACGATTACGGCCTCAAGCTTCATGCAGAGCCTTGTAATTTCCCCAACCACACACACACACACACACACACACACACACACACACACACACAGAGACGACAGATGACAGATCTCCCTGAAATACAAGTTCACTGTCTGAGTGTCACCAGCCGGGATCTAGAGGAGAATTTAATTTGGGTGACAGTTAAAAGGACGGCTGGTGGGTTTCAGTATTCCTGCTACAGAGCGAACACATCCAAATAGTGATGACTGCACCGAACTGAAGCAGCTGGCTTCCGCTGGTTTGTACAACCCTGATTAAAGCAACAGGCTTTAATGCCACTGGGACTGTGATCAGTTAACCAGGCCTTTATGAGCACACGTGCGGTGTATTGGTCACACTGCATTAAAGGAAAATCAACTATACTGTAGAAACTAAAACTTGAAAAAGATTATTATGATCTTTAAATAAAATGAACAAAAAACATTTAATGACTATGATAAATAATTTGCTTCAAATTGAACTTAATTCTGAATGAATGGTGGTAAAACACAACAGTATGTTTTGATCAGACTGAAGCAAGCTAAAAACAGGGTCTACAGAGCAATTCTGCAGGGGTTTTCGCAAACACATGAATACAACACATATTGTTTAGAGCATCCATGTTTTTTCACATTCCACTTGAAAGCACATGAAAACTCCAGAGTCGGAACATCGACTCGGTACATGGGAGCTTCTAGTGATCATTTCTGCAGGGGTTCGTCTCCACATGCTTCTTCTCTCATCCAGGGAAACTTGACGCCCTAAAGATGAGTGATTTGGCTGAGCATATAAGAAAATCTGGCTCTGCAGTCATCACACATTTTGGGCAGCTGTGGCTCAGGAGGTAGAGCGGGTTGTCCAGAAGGTAGATGGTTCCATCCCTTATAATTATGTAACATACATGATCAACAGAAAAGGTCATTATTTGGAACAAGTGTAGGTGATTTTCCTCAAAACCCAGGAAATCGAACTGGACAAAAAACTCAACAATCTAGTGCATTATGTTGACTTAGAATTTTAAGTTTTCTCAACCTGTAAATTTCTTCCAGTGAATAAACTTTGAGAAAAGTAGACAAAAAATTGTCTGTGTCAACCCCAGCCTCGCTTTTACATCAGCAATTGTGAGTTTGCTTATCTGCAGTTTTTTTGGTCTTCTTTTATAAAAGAGCAATTTCATGGTTGTTTAAATATTTCCAGTGAAGTTTTGTCTAACAGCCACTGGGTGATGTTCTCACTTACATGTCGACCAGGCGCTCGGGGGGGGAAAGCAGTTCATGTGATGCAACACTACACAATCTTTGAAGAGAGTGGAAGAGACAGGCGACAGCGCCCACAAGGACTTTACTGTAGCAAGAAAAAAGCAAACACAAAGTGATTTGTGCACTGCTCTGCTACCACCTTTTGAATATCAAACATCTGCAGTCTTGATATACAGTAGCACCTTTTTTCTTTTTCTTTTTGGATGATGACAGCTCGAAGGTTACAGCTTGAAAACATCCAGTTAAACCTCCGCTTCAACCTCAAACTGATCCTGAATCACTACCTACTTCTCTATTGTTCATTGGATTACAGCTGCTATGGGCTTCCATGTCACACCTCTTTAAAGCTCTGTCAGTTGCTGTGTATTTCACAACATTTTTCATGGAATCATATAAATGCCTGCAGGATTTGGTGGAGACCGAACAGAGCTAAGAGAGAGGGAATATTGGAGTGATTCCAAATGATTGCTAACAGGTTGCTCTGGAGTCTACTAATCAACAAATTGGAATTCAATATGAAATAAAGAATAAAATGAATGATGGTTCTTTTCTCTAAGCCTGACAGGCATGACCAGGTTCACATTCTCCTCCTCCTCTATATAAAAAAGCCAAAGGGCTTAACTCATGCTTAGCTTCATTGTTTGCCTCTATAGCAGCACAGATGGATGAGCAGATGGATGCACATCGATTATGTTTTATTACTGTATATTGACTTGCGTCACAGCCAACCAATCATCTGTTATAATCGCACAGTCCACATACATCAAGCTGGATGTCGCACCAAATTTATTAGATCCATGTCCCACACTCTGGCTTTTAATCAAATTAGATTAGTGGAATCACACTGTGTTGACGCCTTAAAAGACAAACACAGAGTCATCCAGGAAGTCTGAGATAAACCTGCACAAGATTCAATAATTTTTGTAAAAAGACAGGAATGTTTGAGTTCAAGATTCAAACCAGCAATTAACATTACAAAAGAACAATAATGACAAAGAGCAGAGCGAATGAATGTATAGAAACATTGTGCTTAAACAGCCAACTCTGTGATGGGGGTGTGAACTGTTTCCCAGCACCTCTAATTACCAGAGTAAATGCATGACAACACCAGAGAAAAGCATTCATCACAACTAATGAACACAATGTTGCTTCATTTAATCACAGTTGTCTATTCAGCACATTCATCATTTAATCAAAGCATACAAAACATGAACGAATCCGAACTCACTGAAGATCAACAGTTTGGCCGAGTCCAATTTCCACACAAGAATACACAGTTCAGATGTGATTATGCAGCGTTACACACCTCAAGACAAAGGCTGAAGATGAACGCCACAGCGCTGAATTCTGTGACTTCACATGTAATTACTGCTACTCTTAATTATTTATATATTTGATCCACTGGGATGTGAAAGCTGTATATGCACTTGTACGGGTGTGACATTGTGTTTGAATATAAATTTATTTCGAGAATTACTTTTTTCTTTGCTGAGTTTTAATTTTTTACTAAGAAATATATCCCTTGAGAAAGCTGCTCCATCATATTGCTTTGAGGATGCCCTGAAGGCTCCATCTCTCTCCAAGCATTAAGATTCATGGTTTCTGCTCAGAGGCAGTTTTTATCAAGATCTATGAACCAGAAAAGCATTTTGGCAAATTTGTACAGCCACTTCATCTTACAGTCCATAAATGTAATTAGTATACATGGATATCAACAAAACATTTACTGGATACATATCAAGACAAATGTGTGCAGTAAGTGCAGAGGAAGATGACACGAGGTGGAAATAAAGGGGTAACAGTCGCGCTGATATCACACGTATAGTTGCATTTATGTTTGACGTGTGTGGACGTGCCTCACACTAGATGCTAGCGCGATCATCACAACAATCACAGTTTCATGCTTGGGCCCACAACACAGCCAGCTTTCTTGCTAAGATGCCATGCAATGCTACAGAGAAGTAACATATACCAAGTTCACCTGCTGCTTGTATCCTCTTTTGCATTAACATGATTTGATTAGCCTGCGCTTGACTGTTTGTTTAAACCTGATCTGATTGGCTGCTGCCTCGATGGCCACATGAAAAGTTGAGTTCTGTTCCACTTCTGCAACGCAACAGAACCACAATGGAGTTTGGCAACGCATGACGTCCCGCCATTCAAAGTGAATGAGCAATGTTTCTGTTGATGCCTCCAATGCAAACGTGCAAGTCCTGCATAAAGGCTGTGAAATGACAATTGGTAGAAAGCGGTTAAATGTTGACTTTGATTCAAATTATTATATGGTGTCATATATTTTTGCATGATATTTACACACAAAAAAAACTTGAAGAAATTACGATGTGAAATTATTTTAAATATAGACAGTAATGAGCATTGCTGTTGTTCCTAAAGAGTAAGACATTGGGTTAAGCCTGGGTATGATGTTAAACTCATTCCTCGTTAATCCTCTTTTCATTGTAATTAAAGTATTGTTTGTTGGCCCATTAATCATCATACTAACTCCCTTATATATAAAGTATTTAACCCCTTATCTACAAAATTACACTGTATTTTGTTGGAATAATTTTCCCACTCCTGATGGCAAGGGATTATTTCATTCTCCACTCTCTCCGTCCCAGACCAGCCCACGTTCCAGCGCCAGAGGTTTTACTTAGTTAAATTAGTTGTTTAGTTTGTTACTGATGAAGACGCTGCTTTGTGTGAAGTCAGCATTATTGCTGGCACTGTGCGCATTTGTGCTTTGTTTGCCCCCTCGTTTTGTAATTTCACGGCTGTGTGATTAACTTTCAAGGGCATTTCTGACCCAATTAATTTCCTCTCCCACCACAATGTTGTCTGCAAAACACCTGCACAAAGCATCACTCGATGCATAAGGTACAAGTCAGCTGACTTACGTGCACGCTCTGCATTCCAGAGCCTTTCAATCTCTTCATCTCTGTAAACACCTTCCTGCTAATGGAAAGAAAACACAGTAGACTACAGCTGCACTGATGATAAATTATATAAATCCCACCTATGGGAGCTTTACACTGTACAAAACCTAATAACAAAGATATATTTATTCTGTTTGGTATTATGAACTGCATTTTAACTGTCATTCTCCACAACAAATGAAGGCACAAATGAGCCCCCACACCTTCATAAATATTAATAAGGATGGTCACCCACACAGTACTCATTAGCATATACAAACAATTGGGAAAATAACAGCTAAGAATCTACTAAGTGAAGATTCCCTCTTTTTAAAATGTGGTAAAAAAGTCACAATACGAAGAATGAACGAGGTTTGGATCACTATGATTTGGGTACTTTTTCCCACCCGGCCCTAAAGGGGTTTGTTCTGTAGACCGATCCATAGTCACTCACTCACTCACTCACTCACACACACAACCACACAGAGAGAACCAAGCATTGTGCGATGGACCAACACAAACCTAAACCCCCCTCAATTTATCAAAGTGGCCCCACAAATCAATGTGGATTACTTTGGGAGAAAGTGCTGCTCATGTGGCAGTGCATTTCCATTACCACACAACAATATTGGCCTTTTGGGAGGCTGCGGTAATTTTGTCTATTGATCAAATCGCAGGCAAAGATCACATCACCGTGTCTTCGTTTAGGCAATAACTCAAATACAAGGGGAAAAGGCAAAACCATCATCTATATATGGATAACAACATATAAACAATACGCGCACACACACACAGTTCAAAGAATCCCATCCCTGTAGAGGTCACACCAGTCTCAGGTAACATAATGTCAAATAATAAAGGGATTATCCCTGTAATCCTAATGGTGAACACCTCCACCATAGCAGTGGGTGTCACCTTGTCTGATGTCACCGACTTTGAAGCTTCAAACCGTCTGTGAAATTCTGATAAGCCGACCAATCCGAATATGTACAGTTTTAAGCCTTTAACAAGTTGTTCCACTTATTCACTTTTCTGTCCAATGTGATCAATTCCTCCCTAGTTGTGCGCGTTTTCTGAAAGCTTACGGATATGGAGACGGAGCAGTACCACTAGAAATCATGGGGGGAGCAGTGTAGCCAATAGTTCAAGCTTGGTATTCATAGGCCACAAAGAAGACATTTTAACTATAGCGGAACTTTTTGAGGAGCGACTTAGCGAGTTATTATCTATATGATGTTACGTCACCTGGGGAAACTGACTAACAGCTGCTTTTGCCTCTTTCTTAAGAGGTATGATTTGACGGAAATTCTAAAAACAGAAGATTAGACACCACTCACATATCTGTTCATTCAACATGAAGCTAAAGCCAAGCAGCTAGTTAGCTTAGCTTAGCAAAAAAAAAAATGAAAAAGTGATAAGGGGTTAAAAAGGCTTTTTAAACTCACATTATCTCTTTTTGGTTTAACAGAGGAAGTCTTTAGAAAAATAAAGCTGATCTCAATTCTTGCTTCTAACAAATACTCATATTTCCATTATCTTGTCTTTGTATGAAAAATCTGCTTTAATTGGATTAAACCCCAAAGTCATTTACGTTTCAGCTCAAATATTCTTCACCTTGATACTTCCTTCCCTGACACAAAAACAACAAAACAGACTTTGTGTGGGAGCACATCCTCAGTGTTTAACTTGATTAAAGCGAGGAGAGGCCGTTCTTCAGAAATCACTGCACAACCCTGGGTTAAACAAGTCAAGGCCACATGAGGATAATCAATGCTTCGAGCAGTCGCACTTGAGACCTGCTGGTTGTCAGTAATACTCCTCAGACTGGCACTGAATAGAAAGAAAATCTAGACTTGTTGCTCACTTGAGAGCAGATTTCAAATGTTGTTGCCCAAGATAAACAGCAAGCTACTGGGAATTGAGCAAGAAAAAAAAAAGCTGCTGTGGTGTTTCAGCTGACCTTGGAAAGTGGCACAGCGGGGAGTGTGAGAGAAAGATTCACACTGTGAGGGTAGGATACTGATAATGGGAGTCTGGTCAACACTTCTTACACTCTCCTTTTATTCATCTTACACATTTCTGTCCACTTTAAATGAGTTTAACATTTGAATAGTTTGGCCAAAGGCTTTAAGAAGACCTGTGGTCCAACCTGTCCACCAGTGTGTCTCAGCATCTTGTCAGACATGTTTAGGGGACTGATATCTATGAGTGTTGGAAATGTGTTGCTGATTCAAGGCAAAAAAAACCTAAAACAAATCAGGATCTAGTGAATTTAAATGTGGTTTCATAAGGGGACTGTTGGAGGTTTGCGCTCAACTGTGTGCCATTGTAGTTGATTAATTATTAGGCCCATAAAATGTCAGACAATAGTGACTCATAATTTCACAAAGGTCACATTGAGATATTTAATTAGTTTGGTCCATCGATTACTCCAAAACAAACAAATATTTCATTTTATATTAAACAAAGAGCAAAGAAAAGTCACTGTCAGTCATATTTGAGAAGCTAATTTCAATTATGAAATATAAAAGTTAACTTTCTGATGATTGAGAAATCAAATCATGAACAAAACTTTGGAAGTTAAAGTTTTCATGCTATTGCTTGAACGTGTTTCTATTCCTGTTAAGATGGTGAGAAGGAAAAAAGGAATGGAGACAGAAACAAAAGCAGCAAATCAGACAAACAAACCTGTGAGACACACACAACACAGATGAACACACAATGTGGTGATAGCAGCTTAGATCAATGGTGTTTAACTGTCGGGACTGAACAGAGATTTGTCGGCTGCACCGGAGCAGAGACACACATTTAATTTGTCCTTCAGAGGAAGACGAGACTGCAGGGCTGAACAGACGAAAGCCAATTAGCTTTAGCTCGTCCCCTTTGTGTCCGTCCACTGTAGCAACATGACTCCTGCACAACTTTTTAATCCTTTCTCCTCTCTTTTTAGTTAATCAATCAGCAAAATGAAAATGAGAAATGTAAAACGCTGAGCTCTTACCCCACATTTACGTCATGTTGTGAGAACTGTTAGCTCTTGAGATCAAATTACGAGTCAGTTATTCAATTTTTTTTAAATGGCAGAAAAGCACCATCACATCTAAAGTAACATCTAAATAAATTCCAGTATTAACACAAAACTGATCAATTCAGCTCATTCAATAGAACTGCAGTTAGTTTGCACATCATATACCTGATTTTCTTACTGTGACACAGACCAATGACGTTGCACTGCCAAACAGAGCGTCAGATCAGAAATCACCTTCATGTGTCGAGGACGTGGACCCAGCAACACGCCCGAGCACTAAAGGTTCAACTCTTCTCTGCCTTCCTCTGAAGCCGTGACATTTTGATCAGATCCTCACTTGTCAGGTTTCAAAGCACTGCTGCCTCCGTGTTTGAAGCCCACAGATTCATCAGACACGCACTGACATCGCCTTTCATTTGACCCACTGATGTTGGAAGATTTCTGTGAAAAACCCTGATGAGCTTCAATGACAGAGTTTCTACTGCTGTTTGAATACATTCAATGTGATTACAGTTAGCCTTACTACCTTCAGAACAATCTCCTGTTTGGTTTTTACTCTTACATAAATTCATTTGAACCTCAGATGCACTCCACATTTTCTTAACCGCAGTTAGAAAACTAATGAGTTTGGGTTGATAAAGTGGCTCTGAGAGCTCAACGTCTCTCCATCCATTATCTATACTGCTTAACATTGTGAGAGTCGCAGGATGAGCCAGAGTCTCCAATTACCGTGACCCCAATCTGCATGTCTGTCAGAGGAACCCAGAGAACCTGAAGAAAACCTGGACAGGGAGAGAACATACAAACTCCACACAGAAAGACCCCCGGCTGAACCGGGAACGTTCCTGCTGTGAGGTGACAGTGCAGTGTAAAAAAAAAATGCAAGTTGTCTAGGATCAGTAGAAGGAACAGGACGGGGCTGTGAGCTGGTGAAGCTGAGCTGTTGTGAACATAAGCTACAGTTGTCAAACAGTGTTTTTGTCCTCTAGTAGCAGCTGAAGAAAGAGCTACAGAGACATGGCCATACTCATTACTCCCACAACCGCAGCTGTAATTGACTTCAGGCAAAACAATTCACTTCCGCTAATAGGCGTCACACTCATAATCTTGATGTTGTTCTTTTGCTTTCATATTTCCTGTTCACTTTGTGGCTGCCCCTCTCAATCTGCTCGTGAAGAGCCTCTTGTCACACTGATCTTCAAGCGCTACAAGCTGCTGCTGATCTTTCTTACTCACTCCTTCTTCCCTGTGAAGCTCTGTCAACGGCGACAGAGAGAAACACACACAAACGTCCCCCAATTCCCTTAACTCTTTAAAATGGTGCTGACTGGCAACAAGCCATAGTAACAGCCTCTTGTTGCCATAGTTACCAACCTTGACGACGACCTAATCAAAGTCGACATTGAACATGCTGGTTCCACACTCACCGAGCACTTTATTAGGAACACCTGTACACCTGCTCCTTCTGTGCAATTACAGACTGGTTCCACTGTTTCTGAAAATGAGCTCTGATTTTCTCACACAACATCCTCCAGAGTTTTAACTCAGTGTGGTGCAAAAAGACTAAATAAACCGCCCAGTGTTCAGCAGTTCTGTGGAGAGAAACACCTCATTGAGAAAAGGTAAGAGGACGATGGTCAGACTGGTTACAGCTGGTGGGAAAGCTACAGTGACTCAGGTAACTGTCTTAAGCAGAAGAGCATCTCAGACTGAGCAACACATTGAACCTTGAGGTGGATGGTCTACATCACCAGGAGAGGACTATGTTGGGCTTCACTCCTCTAAGTCAAGAACAGAAATTCTGAGGCTTCACTGGGTTCTCACCAACACTGGACAGCTGGAAACTGAAATACTTTGCCTACATAGCCATGGTCGGAGTCCATGGACCCAACCTGCCTTCTGTCAAAGGTCCAGGTTGGTGGTTGCAGGATTCAACAACCTCAAAACTAGAAGGCAAAGATATATACTATGCATAAAGGTGTGGTAGATCTTTTTGGCAATAATCTACCTTCTTCTAATGGTTATTTCCAGCATCATAATGCACCATGTCACACAGCTAAATTCATCTAAATTCAAGTGGTTTCATGATCATGGCAATGAGGTCAGTGTCACCAGATCTGAATCCATAACCACACGTGGGATGGAGATTCACAGCCTGAATGTGAAGTTGAAAAAATCATGTACTGACTCAGCAAAGTTTCCAACATGTTGTGGCAATGTCACTTTATTCCCAATGCCACTGCTGTGAAAAGCCAAAGCCTCGCTTTTATCTCCCTGCTCCATTTACACTTGTCTGTACTCACTGTGTGTGTGTGTGTGTGTGTGTGTGTGTGTGTGTGTGTGTGTGTGTGTGTGTGTGTGTGTGTGTGTGTGTGTGTGTGTGTGTGTACCTCAGAGCAGTGCTGATGTCTTCCCTCACTGAGCAGCAGTGGGTTACTTACTCGCCCAAGACACACAGTTCAATGACAGTCTCCTTATTCTATCCAAACATGGTCCCAGACACGTAAGGAAAGAAAGTCCACATTCTGTCCTCACACGATGAAGAAAGACAATAGTCCTTCTAGGTCTTAATGGTCATGAAGAACACCAGTGTCCCTCTGAGCCAGAGGTGCAGTCCCCTGTCTGGTGTCGCTCTCCGCACCGTTAGCACCACATTAGCAGAGATGCTAACTTAGGGCTACACAGCAGACTTGTGTTTAGCTTCTAAACACTTGAAAACAGTCCAAAATACACGTAACAGCCGCATTACTCACGTTTTTACAAACGAGTTGGATTGTTTTAATATCATAAACCTAAACATCTGGCTTACTTTTGTAGAAAGTGGCTAAGTTAGCAGAGGTCAGTCACTATGTCATCCAGCTGCTGCTCTCACTCTCCCGCTCCTGTCTCTGTAAGCCCCGCCCCTTAACCAATCATATTGTAACAAATGGAAGGACTCACATGAAAGGACCAATCAGATAAATGCTACACAAGCAAGGTAGCCCGTCTCACCTCCAGTTGAGGGTTGTCTTTTCAATCAAACTACAGAAGAGTTACCTTCTTAAAGTTACAGATGCTTTTATGAACTTTCCTATTTTAGAGTGTCACAGCTTTTAGTGTAGCGATGGAGGATCTCTACTGCTATATATAAGCCTATTTTAACTTTGGGGGCTTTTATATTATGTATATTTTAATTCTGGGCTTTTATATTATGTATAAATTCATGAACATAGTATAAATAATATGTGTATCTCAATTCTGTGGCTTTTATGTATATTTAAATTTTGGGGCTTTTATACTATGTAGGCTATATCTAAACTCTGGGGGGTTTATTCTATGTATATCTTAAGCCTGGGGCTTTTATATTTTGTATATATACATACACATAGTATAAATACTATGGGGCTTTTATGTATATTCTACCACTGGGTATTTCTGTTTATGTTAACTCTGGGGCTTTTACCCTGGGGTAACACCTGTCATCATATCAAGATGTTTCCATTTCCATCCAGGATGTGTTGTGGTTTACCTGGGACTGGATTGGAGCCGATCTGGTGAGGAATCATAAAACGCTTGCATGGAGCTGGAGTTTCACACAATGTCATGAAATTCTCTTTATTCTGTTGCTGACTGTTGTTGATCATTTAAAAAACCCTCCTCTGTTGTGCTTTCTTTCAGCGATTGTAAACATTTCAAACTCTTTGTTGCAAAAGCTTATTTGATTGGCAAGACGTTCCCATGACACCCACTGATAATACCCACGAGTCTCACCATCTCCTGCCCAGGAAACAACACAATCTCATCCATTTTTCAAACAGCCTCCAACCGCTTCTTGGACGGCATCTCGAGATCCTGCAGTCTGGAAGCTGTCCGATTTAAATCCCTGAATTTCTTTGTGAAGGCGCTATAATGATAAAGTGGCACTTCAGAAGAAAATTGAAAACATTACATTTCCTGAAGGCCAAACAATGTCTCTTCTAAAACAATGATTTTCTCTATTTAAGCAGCAGGAAGTTAAAATATGTATCTCCAAATCTTTGCACAACACTCAGATATGTGGATGATATTAATCAATTCATTTGTCAAATCTATACTAAATCATTTAATGCACAAAATGTTCTTTGCCATTTCAGCCTCTCAGCCTTCAAGTCTGAGGACTGAGGACGACATTATGACTGAGATTTGGTTAGCAAACATAAAAACTCGCCAACTTGTACATGGCTGTTTACTAAGCTTTCTGTAATTTATGTGGAAAACTGGAAAAATTCCAAGTCACTGACACACACACACACACACACACACACACACACACACACACGCAGAGTTTTCAAGCAGAGGGATCTCTGTTCAGGTGCAGTTCTACAGGCCAAAAAAAAGCTTTCCGAGTTTATAAGACATAAAGTTATGTGTATTTACATGTTATGATTATGTGATCCAGATAAAAGCAGCTGTATATGTATGTGAGCCGGGGGATAATCAGGCTTTTGTCATGAAACCAGTCTTGGCTCTGGTTCGTCTTCAGCACAGTGAGGGAGGTATTGATTAGTGCAAAAAAAGCTTATATACAGCATGTTTTTAGTTCTACCACTGCAGTGCTGTGGTAGTGAAACGTTTGCTGAACAAGGAGTGAGAGTTAATAAAGTAGAAATTATTTTCTGATGTGGTTTTATGTGGACCTGTGTTGAGAGAGAGAAATTCTTCACATATACTGTATATATGAAAACTTTAGGTTGAGATGAATTTTTCCTTTTGCCTAAGTTGTCAAAAAAAGAAGACAGAGACATTGTTTCTGTGACAGAAACATGCAAACTCTTCAAATATAAAAAAGCAATCCTACTCCTCCAGGCACGGCTGAAACATGGATCCTACAGACAGAGATGAAACCTCTGGGGACAGAAAGAGGCAGTGAGTTGTCAAAAGGAGTATAGATTATGAGAAGGTGGGAGGGGGATGAGGCCGGCTAACCAAGCTGAAGTGATGCCAAGAGAAACATTTTTCGCTGGTAAGGAGGAGGAGGAGCTGAAATATCAACCTGAGGGAGGAGCTGACGGCCCAGGGGCCAGCTGGCCTCCTTCGCTCTGAGCAAACACAGATTCCCCATCATCCCCCGCCTGAACTCTGCACCAACGCTCCCCCTTCTCTTATTTCAGTATAAATCACTTTTCTTCCTCGTAAAGCATTTTTTCAAAAGACCAACTTGTGAATTAAGTTAGACAAAAGAGCAACTCCCACAATCCACTCCAGCCGAAGGACAAACTGAAATAAATGAGCATTTAGTACGTTTACCCTCATCAACAAGCAGCAAGTAAACAGATCTGTCTCCTCAAAACCTCCGATGTCCTTGTGACGCTTCACAGCAAAAACTACAGAAACTGAAAACTACAAAATGTGAGAAGGCAGCACTTGATAAAAGATAAAGACAGCTGTCTTTTGTGTGTCTTCACAGATCTGCTGCGTTTTGCGGTCGTCTGGAGCTGCAATGTGACGTTGCTGTTAGGATAACTGTATTTCCTCAAATAAATTATGGCTATACAGTAACTAAATGCCAGGACGCTACTGTATGAGGCTGTGCATCTTCTGTTCCTGCAATAACAATAAAAACCTTGTTAAAGCAAATTAATGGATTCAGTCAACAGATTCGCGAGAGTGCTTCCCTGTTGGTTCTGGAATAATTATAAAGAAGAGCGACAGAGCAGCCGAGGTGAAGTCAAGAAGCGGGAGAACAGAGAAACCTCAGCTGTGGAGAGAAAATCAGATCCCACCTGTCTGCTTTGGAGGTTTGTGCTGATTAAAGTGTCAAAAAGGACGAGTCTTTTGTCCTGTACTTTGTCTTTCTCTCTCTCCATTCTCTCTCTCTCGCTGTCTGACGCGCACGGCGGAGTGTTCAGATACAAAGTCCTTGAAACATGTCCAGCGATTAACTGTTTGACCTGTCTCTTTGTTGCCAGTCCCATCTGCATTGATGACCCCAGAGAAACCACAAGGAAATGCATAATTCAGACTATTACCAGCAAAATATGAGCTTAAGAGTGAAAACATTAGTGTGTGTGTGTCTGTGTGTGTGTGAGACCTGTTTTCAACAGGAAATTGGTTTTATGTCTTTGTCAGAGCAGAGAGCCAAAGTCCTAACGCCACCAGCTCACGCAGCACAATGTGAGGTCCTGCTGACGGTGTTTTCTTGAGGGATCCTGAGGCGTTCCCAGACCAGATGAAATATTTCTCTTTAATCTTCAGTCTTTCTGAAAATCTGACCTGTGTCCCCGTCTTGTTCAAGGCCTCAAACCAAGGCAGCAACTTACTGAGCTCTTTCATTGATTGATTTATTGATTAATCAGCCAGTTATTTTATTCATGTTGATTGATCGAAATTAAAAAAATATTATTACCTAGAGTGATGTATTCAGTTTGTTTAGTTTTACAAATCATGACTTTTTAAAGATTGAAAACAAAAAACAAATTTTTGGTATTTTTGATTGTAAACAACAGAAATCATGAAACAATTATCAAAATAGTTGATAAATGTTCTGATAATTGAATAACTGACTAATTGTTGAAGCTCTTATACCCATCCCAGCTCAGATTCACTGTGTTGCATTCAAACTTACACTGAAAGAAAAGCGGTTTTGTGAAGGATGAAGAAATTGTTTGAGTGAGAAGTTCAAACTCTGCCTATTTTACAAAGCTACAAACATCTGTTGAGCACAAACCCCCGGATTGTGCCACTGAAAAGAGGAGTTAAGTTGATGTGACAGCTCTGTGTTTGAAACACGCTGACATGATGTCGACACAGGCTGCATAGAAAAGCAGCACGTTAGCGGAGCAGCAGCTGCCTCCATCCTCCTGAGGCCTTTACTTTCCCTCCAACACAAATGAGAGTCTATTACAGAAAGTCAATTTAAAATCTGAGCTGTTGGTGATTTTGGCAGTTACATGAATGAACTTATTAGCATTCTGACAAACTACAGCTCCCACAAAGGTCATTTTCTTGTATATCACCAGAACAGTTTCCCCGATATTCATGATGACGACTGTAGATTTTCTCAAAATGTCATTTCCCCCCCCACTAACTTAAAGGGGACATAGCATGCCCATTTTACCACAAGTTGATATGGTTCCTTGGGGTCTTAATGAAATGTCTGTAACATACTTTGGTCAAAATACCACAAGGATCATATAAAACAGCACCCTTTTTACCCTGTATAAAACAGCCCTCCACAGAGTGACCTGTTTTGAGTGCCTGTTCCTTTAAATGCTAATGAGCCAGCTCCCCCCTCCCCCCTCTCCCCCCATGATTTTAAACGATATAAATTACATATTTTATATGATATAAATTATCAAATATGCATCCCATACTTTGTATTCCCCTTGTTGTCCTGGAGTTTTAATTTTCCCAATCACATAATTAAATGTCCCCCTCTGCCCATCCACTACAAGCACACAAGCAGACAGACAGAGAGAGAAAGAGAAGGGTGGGGGGCTATGAAGACCATCATTTACCCCGAACCCCGACATTCAACGGGTACAACAACAAGCGGAGAAAGCAGAATCGCGGGCTGACCTTATATATACAGTCTATGGGGCTGACCAGCGGAGAAATGCTCGTCCCGTGTGAACAGCCAGGCGGCTGCGCGGCTTGAGAACAGCTGCGCTGCCTCGCAGCTGCGCTTCCGCGTCCGGTGTACCCCGGCGTAACTACTGTAACCCGGCGTAACTACTGTACCCCGGCGTAACTACTGTAACCCGGCATACAGTAGAGCTGAACACTGCCGAGACCATGTAGGGAGACTTCCAGTTCCTTGTTACGACACAATACCCAGGAAGCGCAATCGAGTCGCTCAAGCATGACGTTTCTGACTTAGAGGAACTATAACAAAACGCGCGAGTGTTTTTTCCCCAGAGTTTTTGGGTTGGTAGACATGCCAGATACCCACATTAACCTGTAGAAGCACTAACAAAGTGGAATTTGCATGCTATGTCCCCTTTAAGAAACTATGACTTTCTGATTGGAACTGTAATCTCTATAGGCTTTGCCACTTGACCTTCCCCTACTCTGACAAACAGCTATGTTTGGACAAGGAAGACTCACAGGCGGTAGGTGATTTGTGAATTTGTAGCGGGGGATATTTTCACCTTGGTGTGCATATTATTTGGGAGGGTATACAGAATATTATGTTTTGGAGGTGATTGGTTCGGGTGGGGTGTGGGGAGCAACGCCCCTTCAGTAGGGAACTGTATGATTGTTGCAGGAACATGCCCAGTGAAACCACAATCTGCAGAGTTTATGCTGCATCCCGCCTGCCTGCCGCAGACAGTAAAATCTTTATGGATGAAAACCTGCCACTGACGAGGTGGGTAGGATTTGTCCTGAGGCTGCTGATGGTGAGTCTGACGGTCGGTGTGTTTGTGTGGACAGAGGAGGGAAGCGAGGCAGAGAGCGCTGTCCTCCTGTTCTTTTCATGGTCATTCGGTTTCAACTTTTGAAAATAAAATGTGGACTACGTGGTTTAGTTAGCAGCACTAATTATAGGACGCTCACCTGCACACACAAATTCTCTGTCAGCACACAGCCTGCTCTCTCATAGGGGAAGGAGGGATGACTGAGAGGGGACGGCTGAAATGTCAGGTTACTAAGGGGGATGATGTTTTGGTCATTTTGGTTTAAAGGGGATGGTTCCCACCCTCATCACCTTTAAATCCCCTTCTGATTATACATTGATTAACAGTCTCAGTCTTTTGTAATGTACCATCCTTTTCCAGACATACAGTTTACTGCACCAAAGGGTGTTGAGCCAGATGATTGTTGCTGGATTGGTCATTCGTATTTTTTATGTCAATGGGATATTGAACTTTTTGAAAGTTTTCAGTGGTGCAGTGTTTAGCGCTGTGGCCTCAAAGCAAGAAAGTTCTAGGTCATAATCTAACGGCCATCCGGGGTCTTTCTTTGTGGAGTTTGCATGTTCTCCAGTCCAATGACATTCACTGACATTTAGCCTAGGTTATTTAGAGACTGTAAATTGCCCGTAGGTGTTAGTGTGAATGGTTATTTGTCTCCATGTCTTTCCTGCGACCTGGCCAGGGTTTACCCCGCCTCTCACCCAATGTCAGCTGGAATTGGCTCCAGCCCACTCAGAGGAATGAGCAGTGTAGATAATGGATGGATGGTTTTCTTCCTTTTGCAACAGAACCTGGAGGCTCCAGTTTCACTTTAAAACTAATGCAATGGTTTTTGTGCTCAAACTCAAACTTGTATTGTTTGCTGCAATGCTAAAGGTGGAAAAAACAAACTGTGTTTACGTAAGACTCTCAGGTCGTCCTGGAGCCTCTGATTTATCTTCCTCGCCACCTGATTAAACCCTGAAAGCTGCTTTCAGCACAGCGGTCGGCTGCTTTCTCAGGGAGCGGGAGACAAACAGAACTGTTGCTCTCTCTTCTCGTATCTGCAGCCTGAGCCCGTCTCAATAAACACAAATAAATGGAAAATGGCCTGCAATTATATAGCACTTTTATCGTCTTTATGACCACTCAAAGCGCTTTAGACTTCGAGTCACTATCACCCATTCGCGCGCATGAAGACTGGAGGAGCCAACGATCGAACCACCAACCTCGCGATTAGCTAACGAACCACTCAACCTCCTGAGCCACAGCCTCCTTTCTGATCATCTGCCTGTACGTCTCTGTGGTCTGCATTCAAAGAGATAAAGGAGGAGGAGGGATACGACCTTTACGCCGACTCCAGCTCCACATAGACAAGTACACATGGGCACACATTTACACACCTATGACTTCCCCTCCCACGCATGCAAACATAAAAGCAGCAGCCCACACACCACAGTTGCTAATCATAGAACAAAGGGAGGCTCCAGTCAGCAGGCTCTCCCATTGATCAGCTATAGAAAGCAGTGGGGACTGACGACAGTCAGCTTTGTAAGAACAGGAAGAAGTTACAGCTCAATAGCAGGTAGAGGATACAAGTCAAACACATCAACAAAGCTCCATCTGTCTGCGAGCGCTGGTATCAGACCCTCACGCTTATCGTGGCTTGTTGCAGCTCGCCACTGAAAAGCGTTTCGTTTCATAACAACATATCTTCACACAGGTCAGGAGGATGTGTTTGTGTGTCACTTCACTGGGAACTAAAACTCTCCATTGAGTCCAAATAAAAGAGTCTGGGTCTTAAAGCTGCTCTTTCCAGACATGACATGAACCCGGCAGCAGAATAAATGTAAACACAGGTGTTGTACAGTCGCTGCACCTGTGACTGTTTTCCTCAGTGCAGCAGCATCTCATAAAAGCAACGACACGCCAGCTCACGGAACACATTTGCCTCCGGTCGTCTTCGGTTTCGCTCTCTGCCCCCGGCCTCTCCGATCCGGTTCCCCTCCCTCCCTGCCTGCGAGCTCAGTTCATCCCTGTCGGCCTTTTCTATTCAACAGTCTGCAGACAGACCTGCTGGCAGCCGGGTCGAGGCTGTTTGTAAAGAAGTGCAGCATCAAGCGTTCTGTCAGACGCTTCCCTGGCTGCGGGTCAGAGCAACACAGAGGCGCACCACGAACAAAAGTGAAAGAGGGCTTATAAAAGAGAGATAGGTAGGAGGAGGTAGGCAATCACACATACATACAAACATATATATCATGCATTAACAATATATAAAATAAGTCCTCCACATACATGACCCTCCTTCTCTCTGTTTCCTCCTCTCATGTATTTTCAGGGTAAGTTCTCGTGTGAAAACGTGCAGAAGATCAGAAACGTTTCTGCTTTCATCACACATCAAAACCAGCTTCACTCACTTCAAAGATCAAAATGATGCGTAAAAGTCTTTTTGTGTTGAGTGAGTAACGCAGAGATGTAATGGTGTGTGTGTGTGTGTGTGTGTGTGTGTGTGTGTGTGTGTGTGTGTGTGTGTGTGTGTGTGTGTGTGTGTGTGTGTGTGTGTGTGTGTGTATGTGTGCAGGCTCAGACATGTGTTTGATCACTGTGAGGTATGTAAATTTCCCTTCTAGTCATGTTTTAAAAGGATATAAAATACTCTGACTGGAATAATAATGAATGTCTAATGTGGCTTTTCACCAACATTACAATCATGATAATTACTTTGGTTAAAAATTCTTAAATGACATTAAGTCCCTGTTTGAGTCCTGCCACAGCGGCTCCAGGTTTCTGTAACAATCTGGCCCTCTTGCTCGGTATCTTCCCCGCTCACTCTTCCCATTTCACGCTCATTGACCTCGATCAGTAAAGCTGAAATGCCCACAAAATATTATTTGAAATTTTTAAAAACTGGCATCTACTCCCTAATCTAAAATGTACAAATAAGACATCTAACTTCTGGATAGACAATGTCTTCTGCTTTGGTGAAAGGTAAATTCTCAGTGTGTAAGCTTGATGTTCTCTTATGTTGATGTAACTGGGAGATTATAATGAACAACTTGCAATCCTGCGTTCAGTGAACACTAAATATAACCCTCAGCTACACTATTTCCGTTGTTCCCACACTGATGTTAATGTTAACAACATACACGCCTGTATTATCTCATTCTCATTTGATGTGTGACGTTAGCTGGTTATTGGACCAAAAATAGTGTTAAAATCACACTGTACAGCAGCAGTGTGAAGATGCTGCTTCAGGCACTGATGAGAGGATGAAATAAAACACACCCAAGCTCATCAGAGACCAGCTATTAAAACCGAAAGAAAAATAAACACCCAAATTAAATTTTTCAAGCTCAAACGCCAAAACATTCGCTGCTTCCAGGATTTTAAATGTGAGAACTTTTCGCTCTTCTTTTTTTAACATTAAATTTCATATTTGATTTATAAAATAATCTGCCATTTACTTCAAACCTAAAACTGAATGATTAAAGAGGTATGTGCACTTACACCAGGTTGGCCGGTCCCATATACTTTGCACGGAGAGGATGCAAACCTGTTCTCACACGTGTCAATGCAGCGGTCTCTGAGAGCTGCGTTTTTCTGTCACATCGCTATTGTCAGTATGAACACGACCTCAGTGAAGAACCGTTTGTCCACACTGTTGCACAGATGATTCCCTTTATGTGGTTTCCCCACAAAACAAAACCGAGCGCAATGGACACGACTAATATTTTCAGATACAACCTGCACATTTCTCTTTTTTTCTCTGCCTTACACAGATGACTGCTTCGTTAAGCAGGAGGAGCACAATGCCAGGTTTTCAGCTAGGTTGCTTCTATGCTTCACTTGGTGATGCACAGCAAAGGGAGAAAAGAAAGCGGGATGACGTGTAACAAAGGGACTCGAATCTTAGCTTGGCACGCACCGACGACGCTCAGATCATCTTGTTCCCGATGCTGAACACGGATCATGAACAAACCAAAAATATCAGAGTACAAGTGGATGCAGGAGCAAACGAAGCAGAGAGTCTGGATGTGTCTTCGGCGTTCAACGGTAAAGCTCTTCAAGGAAAGGGAAATAAAGTAAAGCTGGAATATTAGTTCCTCTCCAACACCGTATGTGTGTGTTGAAGTGGCAGCAAGGACAAACTGTTCTCGCCACCATTATGGTGCTCACTGGTAGCACTGGAGTGGGGGCAGGATGCACTGGAGGGTCCTCAGAGTAATGAGTAGCAGCAGCCTGAGTGCCTACTTACTTATTATGGAAAGGTGCAGCAGGGAAGTGAATTACAACTCTTCAGTGACACCTCGGGACAGATTGAGCTCTAAAACTACATGACATCAGCACGCCACCACGTATTTGCTTTAAATACGAGGTCACTGCAGAAATATTTAGAAAAAAACACCAACTGGTCAAGTAAAAATGAAAGTAAAACATAAGTCGGATGATTGATGGGAATCCATCTAATTAGCTGATCAATATGAGATTTAAGACGGGCGGTCGGGCCGTGAGTGGTCTGGTCTGAGAGCATGTGTGCTGACCACACTCTCCATTTAATCTAAACTGATGAGATGAGTACGGTGGTGGAGGAGCCACGTCCTCTATTGACAGCTGGGAATAGATGGCTGCATCAAAACAACAACGTGGAGCTTTGTGTTGAGTCCCAGAACGATGTCCTTGTCACAACTAACTGGTCAGATCATATAATAAAATGGCTGCTTGACAAACTCATGATGCCATTACGTATTGTCAGAGGCGGCCTGAAGCACCTTGGGGCCCATTTATGAGCTAATGTGGGGCCACACCCCCTAAAAATTATCAGAGGCGAAGAAATGCGAGGATTCAAGTTAGTGAAACGAGTTCAACATAACTGAGGCTGCCATGTTGTACAGTTGTGACCTAATATATATATATAAAGTAAAAAAAGGTGGTGGTCATGTATGGCTGTGAATTCCTCTGAGCTTCTGCTACAACCTGTAATTATTTTATTGGAGAATTTACCTTGTACGTTTGAAGGTCTTCTGCACAACCACCAGTAGATGTTAGAGGAAGTTGTGTCTCATATAACATAAAGCCTATATGTCATTGTTGTTTACAAAGTGTCACAGAGAGGCTAAAAATAGCTAATGACTCATTGTAGATCTAACAGGAAAAGAAAAAGCAGCAGAAAAATGAAAACGCAAATGGAAACAGAAAATATGTCCTTTTAATGCATTTGAATAAAATCTGTGTTCTTCATTCCATTTTCCATCCAGTTATTTAATTTTCTTTTTAAAACTTTTTGATTCCATTATCTATTTGTGTTATAAATACTGTATTTTGTACAAGGTGCTTATTCACTGTGGAACCACTCATTTGTCAATTATTTTCTCAAATATTTACTTTGTAATTCAGTTTATTTATGGATTAATGAATTATTAGTGAATACACTAATCAATCCCTGTTGGTTATTGTAGAATTATTAATTAATGAAACGTGTCACTAGGCTGAAAATAAACTACAGATAAAGGAGAAGGAAATAAAAGCTGCACTAGTGACACAAAAGGGACTGAAATAGAAATCAACGCGGAGCTAATTTCAATAATACAAAAAAATGAAATACAACATATCTTCGATAATAGTTGGCTATTTAAGCATTACATTATGTTATTGGGGGTTTCATTGGGCGTGAAAGTATTAATTCTTCTAAAATCATACAACAAAGCTAAATATTCACTTGACACCAAAGTGGAAGTGTGGATATTCACTTTGAAGGCAGAGAAAGACGACTGACGTTCACGCTTCTCTGTTCACTTTGATGTCGAGTCATGAGTGAAGCCAAAAGCAAAGAAAAAAAAAAATAACTGCCTCCGTATCCCTGACAACAAGCGCATGTGTAATTACTTCATTCTAATGCAACAGAAAGACGGATGGTTCAAAATGACGATTTCCAAAGCAACACTTCAGACTTCACTTTCAAGTATCTGTCTGTGAATCCGACCAATCAACAGTGACCTGTTTACGATCATGCAAAGTTGAACCATAATACAAGGTTTATATGCAGAAAGTTTAAGTTTCAACAATTCAATTTTACTCTCATACATTTTGGCCTTACGTTTATTCTCTTCAAGGTTTTTTCATCTGGGCTGAGATACAATAAAAGTGTGGATTTTAAAGCGGTTAGGACCTGTTGCCAGGAAACTACCTGAGCCTAATGAGCCAGTTCACTGAAGATGATTCACACTCCCTCGCCGCAGAAAAGCAGAAATAATCAAATGAAACATTTCTCCTCTTTGTCTCCGTCTGCCTCCAGAACTGCAGCAGCAAACAGCACTCAGGGAAAAACAGGAGTGTTTACATGATTTTCCTACAACAACCTGATTAGAAATGTAAAACCTGTCTGCTAAAATCATTTCCTATGAGAGCTTCAGTAGCACTTAGAGACGAACTGTTCATCTGTGTCCGCTTCATCGTTGGTATTTTTGCTTGTTTTCTCGTCTCCAGACGTCAACACGAACAACTGAAAATAAAAGTCTGACTCTGTTTATGCATTTAAATGCCCAAAACACACAAGTCTCTACCCTGACCTGCAGTTCTGTGAGCCTGGACATGTTAGGTTTAGGACATGACGTGTCCAAATACACTATTGCCTTTTTAATGGCAGAACAAAAGGTTGTTGCATTGAATGCATCAAACAAGCAGAAATGTTCTAACACTGAAATACTGCATGTGCCAACATTTATTGGTCAATCGCGCAATCACTTTCTAGAGCCTCAACACAGCAATATGGCAGCAATGCACGTGACCACGCTCCATTTTAAGAGCAGTTTGCTCATGGGCGCTCAGACAGGTGCAAGTGCATTTGCCAGTTTAACAATGGAAAAGGACAACTGTGTCTGAAACTCGCAGAGATGTCGTGTTTAGAGCCACTTCGACACTTTCCAGGTGTAAGACGCAGCGTTTGGTATCAATTCAGCCAACGAGATCATTCACATGATAATTGAAGATTTTGACGCACTGGTGGCGATAAATGAAACGTAAAGCGAACACCGACGTCTGCAGGATGCTTCCTGTGGGGACCAGGAATCTCAAGACAAAATTTCTCGCTAATCCATCCAATAGTAGAGAGCCCCAAGCTATGGCTCCACAACACAACCCCTCCCTATAATACCCTTTACTGCCTTCTATTGCAGACATGCATATGCTGAGAGATTAGTACACAATTTGCTGATGGTTGGTAGAAAGAGCTGCTTCACATCCAACACCAAGAACTCCGTGTTAATCCGTCTTTGTTAGAGTCTGTAGATTGTTGAGTGGTAGAGGCTGTTTCACACAACCAGGAAAAACTGAGAAGTCCGTTCTTTTATTGAGCTGCAGGGGAAACATCTTAGTAGGGGGAAGGTGCATCTTTAGTTTCTGTGGCCGGACATGAGGCAGATTTGTGTGTTTGGATGCATGGATCTGTCCCGAGCTTAATTAATGGAGACGTGACGTGTAATTTGTTCTGCACGTCAGCTGTCGACAGCTGCGGAGGCCCTATGGCTCGCTCGAGCGCGACGCCTCATTTATTGGCCGGCAGGGAGGTGCGATCCACAGCCAGAAGGTAAACCTGCTGGTTAATCTGGCCACACGGTGCAGAGCAGTGGCGACTGAATGCTGAGCCTCACCGACTTTGCAGCCCCACAGTCTGAACCGCTCTGCGTTACAGCCCCTCGTCGTCTTTTGTCACCCAAATTACATCGACAGGAAGACAGAGCGGCTGACTGCTTGTCTGCCGAGCTGAAGGGTTACAGCCAGGGTGTGGGGATGATTACAAGCCTTGGGTTGGGTTCAAGGAAGAGCAAGATATTTGTAGGATTATTCTCTGTTGGCCAGGCAAGTGTGTGCGCACGTGTGTGTGTATGTGTGAGATATTATGCTATCAAACACACAGCGCTGAACATCAAAGATGTAGAAATGTTGGCGTGTGGAAAATCAGGATGACGGACACAGAACAACTGATATGCACAACACAGAGATGGGATATATTTGTGTGTGCGTGTGCGTGTGCGTGTGCGTGTGCGTGTGCGTGTGCGTGTGTAGAAGGAGGAGGGACAGCCGGGCTCAGCAGTGATTGCTCTGTGTAGGATGTAAAGATTATTCATTCTCTTGCTGCGACCGTGATGAATTCCCACAATACCAGTCATCATACAGAGATCCGTAATGATGTCCCGCAGTGACCACACACAGCCACCTACAGAGTTCACACACAGACACACACACACTCACACACACACGGACGCAGAGGGATTAAGGATTTGTCGTCACCTTCCTCATTAGCTCTGGTCACCATTATGGCAGAAGCTCAAGATAAAGGCAACGGCAAGAAAAGTCAAAGCAAGTTGGAAAAAATAATCCCTTTGTTTGGTTTGCAGCATATTTTACAATAAACTAACAGCGACACAGTGACTTCCTGCCACGATGGGCTCTTCTCGCACAGAGAATTTACACCTCGTTTAACACAATGGAAAAGACGTCATATCCACAAAAATAACAAACAATTAAAGGCTGGTAGAAGCGTCCAGCTGCAGCCTCCAGACCCCACATCTGCCCCCTTAAGACCACGACCATTATCGTTTGCAAAAGTCATTCGTTGACGCCATGGGAGAGTCTGCCCAACAACACCGGACCCTCACCCCAACCATATTTAGCAGTTTGACTTCTTGTGCGTGTTTCGCATTGATGCTGGTAATCAACAGCTTCTAGAGACGTCTGTCTACTGGCACCACAAGGGGGCGGTATACTGCGAGTCGAACGCAAACGGACAATATCGGATCCTTTATGGGACCGAATGCTATTTGATTCAAAGGTCTGAACATGTTTTCTTAATCCATGCCTGCAGGACAGCTGTGGACAGATTTGGACACCACAGATATGTCGTTATTTCACTGTGGTCCACTCGGAGACGCTTGGTGTGGACCATTATAGCAGCTGCACTGACAGACTGGTGGATACATTGACATCTACGCTTACAGTGTATACCCTGGGATAGTGAAAAATGAAAACTCCCTCATTATCGTCTCCCCATTATGCCGATGGAGGAGTGGGTGAAGTTTATGAGTCCACAAAACACTTTAGGAGTCTCAGGGGTAAACAGCGTTGGAGCCAAATCCAATACAATTGAAGTAAATGGGGATTGATTTTTCAAACGTAAAAAAAAACGTTAAGGTAAATAAAACTAAATGCCTCCATACTGCTCCTGGAAGTAGCGATGCTAACGCGCACCCCGTGCATGCCCTTGGGCGAGAGCTTGTGCTGTCTTGGCTCCAGAGGAGGAAATCAAGAAGACATTTAGACTAAAAACATGGTGTAATTGACGCCGTTATGAGTCCAATTTGAATGTCGGGGCTTACAGACACTTGGACGACACCACAGGAGCAGTATGGAGGCATTTTCTGTTTTTTTCTGTAGTTTTTTTACGTTTTTTGGTGAACTATCCCTTTGAGGAGAGATATCTGTCTTTGGCTAACTTCATATAAAAATGTGGATAAACTGCAGTAAAGCGTTTGTAACACATTCAGGATTATGACCTCCTCTCTGATTCTACAAACTTGGCCCACCACCATGAAGCCTATTAACTGCTCACACTCTACACCCACACACGTCGAGCAGAGAAAGGGAACCCTTCCCTTCTCTGAAATTAGGAGTAGATTAGCTCTGCAGACTCTTACAGCTGTACAAAGGCAGCTTTTGTGTACAATTACACTCTTATTAGATTAAATCACAAAAGGCAGAACCAGCCCAACTCTCCCGTACGCCTCCGATTCGTCTTATTCACTCAAACTGAATTCTTGAGAGAGAGGGACACAGTTTTCTAATCTAATCAGCTCCCTCCTATTTTCCAATCACTGGAGACGCTGCATTTTTTGCCATTATAATCCGACATCAGAGACCAGATTGTAAAACATGGCGCCAACTGTCACAGAGCTGACACATCTTTGTGGACGCTACGTCTTTTACACAAAAGTCTGATTGTTACATCTGAAGATTTTAAACTGTGTTTTTTTAATTGTTTTTAGGGACATTTTAAGTCTCTAAACTTTTCGAGTGACTTCCACTGTGATTGCTTGTGGGCAAATCACCTCCATCCCCAGCGTCTCCAGATGGAGAGCTGCCCTCAATCACATTATCTGGGTTTTTGGCGCCACTGTGGCCGATGGCACTGAGCAGGCTCTTTTGTTTCCAGCACCAGAATCAGCCTCAGAGCTATAAGAACAAAAACCTCCCCCTATACCCTCGTCTTATATCTTATATAAAATCCCTCTTGATAAAAATCAGTAGCAAACAACCCATCACTATCTCAAACATTTTGCTTGGATGCATTCTGATTACTTTCTGAGATTTTGTGGAGCAGAATTCGAAACGTTTGTGCAGATTGTAAACCGGTAGTTTCACATGTCTCCCTGATTATGAAAAGCTTCTGATTTATTTGAAGATGAGATCCACTTAATGTTTCATTGATCATTTAGGGTCGGATGAGTTTCTTCTGGGTGGATTATTCTGAATAATAATTTTTTTAAAAGAGTTGTGTTTCAGGAAGAGTGATTTTGTTGCAGGTTTATTTTCTTTTTGTCTGCAGAGACGTTGTGTTCTTGTTTTGCCACTGCGGCTGTGTTTCTGGAGTTTTATAGCTTCCGTGTGGGCTGGAAAACAGAATGAATCACATCAAACCAAAAAAAAAGCACAGTTGAGGTTTTGCCTGAGTGTGTGTGTGTGTGTGTGTGTTGAGGCACAAAGATGTATATATATATATATATAGATGTATATTTGGTGCGCAAAGACAACAGAATGTAAGATGTAGCACAACAGAATGACAGACCTGAAACATGCTACACAAAAATCAGCCTGAAGTCCTGATTGGCAATGTGTGCGTTGCCCTGGTCACCTATTGTAATGATACACTCACCACACACACACACACACACACACACACACACACACACACACACACACACACACACACACACACACACACACACACACACACCACAGATGGCCCTTGTGCCACAGACCTCCCCTCACCCCTGCACTCTGCCCCACTGCCTCTATAATTAATGGACCGTTCCTGCTCCTCCTCCTCTCTGGCAGAAAATCAAAGAAGTGTGTGTTCATAAATATTTACACAAAGCACCATGAAAGTTTCACATGTACAAAAACACAACATCTCACCGAGAACCCACCAAACTATATATATATATAAAAAAATATATATATACTGCACACACACAGAGGATGGAGCACTAGATTTAAAATATCCTCCTCATATGACTCTGACTGTGTGTGTGTGTGTGTGTGTGTGTGTGTGGGGGTACTCATGTACTCACATGTCTGATAATTCAACCTCTTAGAAATTCATTGTGTTAATGTTTTTTAAATTGAGTCAATAGTGAACATATATAACGTGTATACGTATAACATCTGTATCTACAGCCCATGAGACAAGTGTTGAATTAGAATCAATACAAAATAATATTTCCTTTATTGTCTGGATGGTTGATTATATTGTTTTTCTTTAGTGATGCAACTTCAGCTACATCGTGTGTGTTCATCATTGTGTGTGTGTGTTCAGTGTGTGTTCCTCAGCGTGTGTTCCTCAGCGTGTGTTCACCAGTGTGGGTTCACCAGTGTGTGTTCCTCAGTGTGTGTTCATCAGTGTGTGTTCATCAGTGTGTGTTCCTCAGTGTGTGTTCATCAGTGTGTGTTCCTGAGTGTGTTCCTCAGTGTGTGTTCCTCAGTGTGTGTTCATCAGTGTGTGTTCATCAGCGTGTGTTCCTCAGTGTGTGTTCATCAGTGTGTGTTCCTGAGTGTGTGTTCCTCAGTGTGTGTTCATCAGTGTGTGTTCATCAGTGTGTGTTCACCAGTGTGTGTTCACCTGCGTGTGTTCCTGAAGTGTGTTCAGTTTGTGTTCATCATTGTGTATTCAGTGTGTGTTGCTCAGGTGTGTTCAGCGTGTCTTCATCAGTGTGTGCTCGGTGTGTGTTCAGCTTGTGTTCATCATTGTGTATTGAGTGTGTGTTCATCAGTGTGTGTTACTCAGTGTGTGTTCCATAGTTTGTGTTCCTCACTGTGTTTTCCTCAGTGTGTGTTCAGTGTGTGTGTTCAGTGTGTGTTGCTCATTGTGTGTTCATCAGTGTGTGTGTTGCTCAGTGTGTGTGTTGCTCAGTGTGTGTGTATGTGTGTACTCACAGAGAAACCTGCCCAGAAGGGACACGAGTGTCGGACTCTGGGTGATGTGGTGAGAGCCAGAGCCGCGAAGCTGACGGCCAGGATCAGACTCCCCAGCACCATCTGAGAGACCCCCAGCGCCAGCATGATCCTGGTCCGGGTCCGGTGCTCCCTGAGCCGGGACAGGCTGCGGGACAGCGACGCGGGGCTCAGGGACCCCGGGCCGGAGATGCCGCCGCCGCTGCGGGGCAGCGCGTTCACCGGCATCGTCACGGATGGAAAGGACCGAACAAAGCTGCAGCAGAGGAGGAGAATAACATCCACACTGCAGCTGGGTGCTTGAGGTTCAGCCTGCGGGGAACTGGAAAACTCTCCGTCAGTGTCCGATCTCCATCAATTAAGACGCTCCGGAGTCGCTCCAATTAGAGACGCGCTGCGGCGGAGGGAGGAGAGAAGAGGCGAGAGGAGCTGATGTTTACCACAACACACACACACACACACACACACAAGCGCACACACATGAAGTGTTACCTCATATCCCCACACACAGACACACACAATACACAGGTTGGTCTCGGGGGCAGCTCCGGACAAGAGTCCATTCCTCAAAAGCCAGAAATGGCACAAAGCGCAGACGCATCGTCCTCCTGCAGCCGTGGAGCAGCTTCACATTGTCACGCTGTCAAGCTCCGTCCTCTGCAGCCTCTCAACTCCACGCAGGAGGG
This sequence comes from Hippoglossus stenolepis, assembly GCF_022539355.2. Taxonomy (NCBI): domain Eukaryota; kingdom Metazoa; phylum Chordata; class Actinopteri; order Pleuronectiformes; family Pleuronectidae; genus Hippoglossus; species Hippoglossus stenolepis. The sequence goes on from NC_061483.1 coordinate 12,377,076, forward strand.
ATGGAGCAGCGTGGGTAAAACACGCGTGAACCGCAGGCGATGATCCCGCACTCTGTGAGAGAAAAGACACACGCACACGTCCACAGAGTTGAAACCAGTTCTGCGGGGTTTTTTTCCCTCTTTTATCTGGCGTCTGAATATCCGCAGTTTCCTCGTGTGAGAGGCTCCAGCGGCGGTTCACAGGCGACACAGAGCGGATCCAGCAGCTCAGCAGCAGGGACGCACAATGCGCATTGGAGATGTGCCACGGTGCGCGTCTGATGGCGGCGAGCTGCACGGAGCGTGTTTTACTACGATAGTGGAGCAGCAGAGGGGGGAGGTGTTCTCTTCACTCAGCAGCCAACGAGTGAGTGGTTCACCCGCTGCTGCTGCTGCTGCTGCTGCTGGTGATGCTGCTGCTGATGATGCTGCTGCTGCTGCTGCTGGTGATGCTGCTGCTGATGCTGCTGCTGCTGCTGCTGCTGGTGATGCTGCTGCTGATGATGCTGCTGATGCTGCTGCTCAGATCTGCAGCCTCGGATCATGCACCGTGACACATTTGCACCATGTCACGAGGATTGAGTGGAAAGGTGAAGGAAATGAAAATGTGAAGTTCAGGTGTGTTTACCTGGTGGGAAACAACGTGACTGCAGATCAGAGCCGCAGCAGCAGAACTGCAGTGTCATTGACCGGTGGCTCTGGATCCTCTGTCCTTCATCTCAGTGCAGAGCTGCTGGAGCAAACTGAGCAGGAGGTGCATGCTCTGCACACGATGAGGGTTTAGAAAAGAAAAGAGACTTGAACATTAGTGATGTGTTTTTTATATTAGCAGTTTGTCTGGTGTCTGTTTTACCAACATTTTCAGCTTGTTACAAATTCAGATGAGTCCAAAGCTGAAGATGTACCTCTTCACTTCAGAAGTCCCTGATACAGAAAACGTTTTGCTTCATCTATGGTTTTAAAATTCATCGTAACCTCAGTTTATTACATTCATCAGTGGTCTGATTCTTTAGACCACTGAGTTTTTATCCAGAGTTTTTTACTGGGTTTTCATTTCCATCTTGTTTTCCTAAAGTCTAAAGACCTTCTATGTAAATTGTAAAGCATTTGGTGCTAAATTTCATGTATGAAAGCTGCTATATAAATAAAGATAATATTAATAATAATAATATTATTACTATTGCTATTCAACCAGTGGCAAAATGAATAGAACAGAAACAATGAAGTGTGATGAGTTTATCTCTGTTGCATCCTGACACTTCAAATCAAAGCTGAAGGACTTGTGTGTGTATTTCTGACCTTGCGTAGCAAACTCAACCAGGGCTCACCGGCGCCACCTACCTGTGAAACATGAGACATGCAACTGCAATTTTACAGCCTCAAACTCATCAATGATGAGAATTACAGATCAATAATTTATTTTCCAGGTATTTGAAAATGGTTCTGGCAAATCCTGATCAGCGTTTTCAGACATTTCATAGATTAACCGATGATAAATCAATCTTATGTATATAGTAACAACAGGAAGCCAAATTGAAATTGTGATCGTTTAAAACTGGTCAATAAAACCATATCAATAACTATCACACTATAAATTTCATGAAATATTTATTGTATATTAGCAATATACAATGTAATCACAGTAAGGAGGTATAGCATGTAATTGATCAGTTTTGTAAAAATGTATTGCTGTTTATCGAGTGTCTGCTCATAAACAATTTAAACCACAACCTTCACTCAGGAGCAAAAATCTGTTTTTATATTTAAAAGAAATAATGTGACACTTATCATAGTTATCAGTATTAACTGATATGTTTCTTTATCTTGATATACTTTTTGACCATATCGCCCAGCGGTTTGCTCAGTTGAGGTAAAATGGAAAGAAAGCAGCAATCAGTTCCTTATTTCAAAAAAGATCTTTTAAAAAAGTTAAAGAAAAAAAACTCCCTTTCAGACACATTCTTTACTTTAAAAATGATTTTATTTATTAATACAGTGGTATACTTAAAATTGTGTTGTAGAGGAGAAAAAAAAAGTCAGCCACACGTGAAGAGCTAATATCCAATTAAAGCCGTGTTATATCTAAAAATAAAAATGGTACTGGTGTGCCATACATTATATATTGTCTATTAGTACAAAAATACATTTAAGGGCACACGATACAGCATCCAGTATCACAAATCAGTGAGGGGAACACTTTGAGAGCACACCCTTTCAAAAGAACAGGTTCTAAATGTGTTTTAGCCAAAGTACTTGATCCTGATCCTTAAATAGCCGTTTAAAAAAAAAGTCCTTAGTTGTGACTGTAACATAGGGTGAATATATTGGTAGAAAATGTGTGATGTGTTATTGTTAGGTTATAAGTTCCAAGGCTCGAGGGTATATCCAGAATACAAAGATAAGCATGTTCACTCGCTTCCACATGTTTTCTCTAAGTTTTATACAAAAAAGAAAGACATACAAAAAGTTCATTTACAAACAAAAGAAACAAGGCAATATGCTAGCTTTATTTACAGCCACTTCTTTTCTGGTTTCTGTTTTTTTCTTTTCTTTAAGTAATGCATAGCAGATAAAAGAAGAGCATACCTTCGTTATCCTTTATCGACTGTTATTGTGAGCTAAACCCAAGTTCATTTATACAGTGGGTCCACAAAAAATATGAAATGGCAAAAACAAATGACATTATACCATAATTTATCATAACTTATTTGTTTTGTTTTTTTTCTTGATGAAAAGTGAATAATCTGCAGATAAGGCATCACTGCTTATTTGTGTGTGTGTGCAAGAGCGCACAGACAGAAAAAGAAAGAGCGAGAGAGAGAGAGAGAGAGAGAGAGATGTGAGGAGGGAACTGAGGAGGCTACTGGACCTGAGTCAAGAACATGCATAGATCTCCCTCAGGCTGGAAGGAGAGATGTGGGAAGAAATAAGAGCTACAGGATGTAACCGTAGGAAAAGGAAGAATAAAGGAGTGGAGGAAGAACTTCTCTATAAAAGTGTGCTACTTGGGTTCATATCCAGCTCGAGCTTTTTTCAACTCCTTCAACAGAAACTTCCACACGTCACCATCTCTTGTTTTATCTCACGTCTGCCTCAAACCTTCATTGTGGAGGAAAAAATAATAAACGTGGTTTGTTTTCAAGTCAGCTGAACTGAAAAACGACAAGATCTTGACTGAATTCATGATTTAAACTTAAGTAAATCGTCTCTATACTACTATATATACTGTATGCATATATAGCATAAATATGTTTGAAGCATTTACGCTGCCTCAAAAGCCGTCCGTCCATCTATATTCATGTAAAAATTACAATAAACATCGCCTTATATAAAAAGTTAAACCTCAGTGGAATGGGGCATGCATCATCAACGACTTCATTTCACATCAAAACCTCATATTGGGGGAAATTGTTTTCAGGAATAACTTGTAGTGATCATCAGTCTCTCCTTCTTCTGTGGGTAAACAGCACAGAGCCAATCTTCTTCATACTCCATTCTATGGTGTGTGTTTGCAGTGCATCCATCTGTGTGTGTGTAGTGTGTAGTGTGTGTGTGTGTGTGTGTGTAGATTTCTTTCATGCTTTCAGACATGCACTGAACTCCAGAGATCCTCCGGACTGTCTCCGTCGGGACCGTATGTGTGAACGCAAATGTCAGAGTAAGAGCCTCCGGAGTTTCTGCTGACTTTCTCCGTCCGGCCCCCTTGTGTAAAGTCCACAGAAACTCCGGAAAGTCCGGAGTCAATGTGAGAACTCTGCAGGAGATCCTCCGCTGGATTCACCGGGAGCGAGCGGGAGGTTGGCGACACTTCTGACACGGAACAGACGCAAAGAATTAAAAATACAAAAACAATACCAAAAAAAGAAGCGGTGCCATACACGTAGAAGACACTGACGAAGATGTCATGAGAGTTTGTAGTGATAAGGGCCGACGCCTGTGTGGATGTTCTGTAAACAAAAACATGTGATCTCCGCAGCGGGACTAATATGTGACTTCCTGCCTCTGCCTGCTGCTGCAACCCCCCGCCTGAATCCTGCGGAAAAATGTGTTACTGTTGTGAACGCGCCCGAGCGGAGGATCTCCTGCCGCGTCCCGCATGTGTGAAAAGGAATACTCTGGAGAAAGTCTGGAGTTTTCGCTGGAGTTCCTCTGGAGGTCATGTCTGAAAACGTCTCATGTGTGTCGTCTTCATTTTATCCACCATGGCTCCGTGTTCAGTAACGTCACACCTGCCGGCCCCGTCTCCGTCTTTAAAAGTGGTCAATGAGCACGGAGACACAGTTGGCGCCCACCAGGTAGTTGGGGTCCCCGGGAAGAGACTTGTTCTGCCAGCTTTTCGGGTCACCTGAGGAGAGAGGAGGCGGCAAATGTAATGTATTTTACAACCATCACTGACTTCCTCACACCGCAAAACCCATTGAACGACCAAGTCATGAAAAACACTGGTCTCATTTTGAAACAGCCCTGAGTGCAGAGCTGGATTTTATATATTGACTACGAGCCGCTTTGAGTGATACTGCGAGTTTGTGGCTCAAATCCAAGCAGCGCAGCAGGAAAATAAACTAATAAAAGCAATGTCATTGTTTTATTGAACGTCCCCGGTCTCCTGTTGACTGAAAATTAGACCCCAGTGACTGCGAGGTCTCGGTGTAATTGCAATTATAAACATACGAGTCTGCGCCAAGAGCAAAGTTCCAGTAATCAATCAGAGTAAGCAGAGGCGGCTTGGCAGAGGTCCATCGATACAGCGGACAGCCTCTACATGTGACAGTGTAAGTACAACCTGCTTATTGAGATCAAGTGTCAATTTACACTCGTTGTATCGTGGTAAAATTTGACTGATATAGACGATGAATAATCAGAGGATTGTTGTCTATTTAGACGCTAAGTTAAAGGAAGAAAAGCCACAAACATAACAAATGCATTTCTTCATTTCAACTCATGAAGATCCATATTTTGTAACCCTGTCTTGACCAAGTGTGATTCAGATTCAGATGCTGTGACTCATGAGGAGCCTTCACCTGTTTACCTGGCCTCCAACTTGTTTTGTGTTCAGTTCTATTTCCTTCTGAGAACAATCTGACAAACTTGACGACTAACTGCTGTTCGAATTCTTCGATCTGTGTCAGACATCAACTTGTTCCTACTTCTCAATCTGAGGTTGATGTGAGTCCTAGCCCAACAATGTAAATATAACAATAGGAAAGATATGAGAGAACAGGCACAGCATCAGCTTGTGTCCTCCATCTGGGCCTCTGTTACATCCCTCCATTGTGTGTGCTTTTTCCTGGACTATATTCAGAAATGACACAAACAATGGGAGCCTGTGTATTCTCTGTGATTTCATGTGGTTTGTGACTCACTGGTTGTGTGTTGTGGCAACATTGTGCGTCACATCCTGAGATTTTGACTCTAAATTTCCGACTGAAGTTTGCCACAGTTGGTCTTCGGTGGTCAGAGCTCTAAATCAGACTTCAGTTCTTTGAAGGCGTGATTACAGATTTTACGCCCAGGACTGATGCTCTATGTCCCAAAACCACACATTTTCTCTCTCTCACGCACTTACAATGCATTGGAGTTATGAGTATGTGACCTGTCTCTGTTGTCACATGATGCAAAAATGTTATTTGGCATTTTTTAAATTTTTCAGAAATAATATACTTGTTTGAGGTGATGAACATCCAATTACATTACAATTTTCTATTTTAAACCTAATATATAAAACCTGCCATATCGAGTCATCTTCTTCTTCTTTTACTCTTTCTGGTGCATAGCTAGCTTTCTTGGGATGTTACTTTTACCACCAAGCGAAGAGTGAAACAGCGTGAAAACATCAGCATGGGGCATCACATCACATGCATGCTTGTGTGTGTACATGCTTATTAAAAAAAGCTACATTGTGTCTATAGTGGTCAACACCTCCACATTGTAACTTTAAAATAAAGACTTTTGAGTAGTTTCCTGTGGTTTTCAAGACAAACTCTGTCTCTGCTAACATGAATCGTTTTTTCACAGAGCTTTAAATAAACATATCGATCCACAGAATAACAGTAAACAGAGGAGAGCCAGTGAGACACAGAGAGGTGTCCAGGAAGAAAGAGGAGAGGAAGTGAAGAGAAGCCACAGAAGGAGACAGGAGGAGGCTGGAGAGTGGCCTTGCTTTACAATAAGAGGATTACGAAGCGGCCTGATAATCCTCCCACAATTCAGCAGGACAACGGAGCGAGCGGACATCTCATTCAGCCCGGCAAGTAAAATGAGGCTAATTAACAGCTAATCCTGACCACTGCCAAAATTACCACTGTTTTTGAAGCTGGGGCACGAGAAGGATGGTAATAAGAAAAGTGAGAGGAGAAATGAATTACTCTCCTCAGTTTTGTTCTCTTCTTTTTATCTCTTGAAAAAGAAAATTGAACTTATATATTAGCCCCGGGTCCTTCTTCAATATTGGTTTTCTTTATTACCTGAATTTTTCTTCAGACCAAATGTTGACCCACTTACTCGACTCTGGTTTGGATTTAGTTTCCATTAACATGATTTAAGCAGCGTTTGCTCTTTGACCAAGTTCTGTTCTGAATAAATTACTGATCAATTTGAATGATTAATATTCTGTGAATTTAAATAGATTTTTATTGGGTGATAAACTATTAATAATTGTTTCTCCTGCATCTTTCCTGTCATGTCTAAAAAACAAACATTAGATTTGACTTGTCTGGACCCATCAGCCAGAAAATAGTGAGAATTAAGCTTCATCATCTAAATTACAATTTTAAAAAGAATTGCTTGAATGCTCGTCTCCTGCTGCCCATGAGAACAGTTTGTGTATTTGCATACTTCAGGTTCCCCGTCTGTCCCTGATCCAATTTAACAGCCTCATCTTTGCAAACAAGCTGAGACCAGCCTGAAAAAAAAATAACTGACAATAATTCTCTCCACCTGAAAGCTTCCTTGAAATGAGGAAGACCTTTGGGATAAAGGCAGCTAAATTTAGATGGCTATATTTTGACATGATACAAGATGTCTTTGTGTAATGTTTTCTTTTTTGAGGGGGGAGGATAATGACGGCCATTATTGGCTATGACAGTGTCCCAGTTTCCAGAGGGTCTCTATACGTTGTTCTCCAGGTCAGGATTTGGGTGGCTATGTGAGAAAATCACAGAGGAGCATGCACTATAATTCTACCTGATGAAATTAAATGACAGTACAGCCAAGCATCTGGTGCAAGCATGTTAAATGAAATGAGAGGAACTTGTTAAGGGGACTCAGAGGTGAAAACCAAGAGGGAAATACTGAAGTTTCAGGATGTGAAATTAATAAACACCACATTAACAAAACAAGTGATACAGCAAATGAGAGATTGTGTGGGTGAGTTAACTTAGAAATAAATGATGGAAATTAATCAACCTGAAGCCATAATATGAAAAAAAAGACAGATTTTCCCCCAAGATTGATTCTCAGGTCATTTTGAGAATAAATCAATTATTTGGTTTAAAGTGATTTTTGAACAAGAGGAAAACCAAAACTCGGGGTAAAATCTCATTGAACAGTGACACACAACCATCAAATTGTCACACAGCCAGCCCAAACGACCCCGGAAGAACAGAGAGAGCACAGCATACCCGACGAGGAGTCGGAGGATTTTAGAGCAAAAGACCAACCATCAGGGGTCATTGACGCACAGTGAGGTAAGCGCAGCTCCACAGGCTTCAAAAACTTAAGGCCATGAGGTCCACACATCACCAGAGGGCTGAGCAGAGTCTCTCCTGTGAACACAAACAGAGCAGGATTCAAATTAGAAACACACAGGCAGGTCTTCAGTGCATTATTTCCCTACAGTTCTCGTAGGCTTGTGGTTTTATTGGTATTACTGGGAATAAAATCAACCTGAAAGAAGTCAGAACTGACGACTACAACTATTTATGCAAATAAAATAAAGATTCATGTAATTCGGTTGGACAATGATTTATACTGACAGATTATTGAATTGCCATGTTGATTGATAATTAAGTGCCAATGTCCAGGAATGATAAAAAAAACATCTCTTTCACTTTTAATATGCTTACATCCCTCACAGTGCACGTACAGAGGCTTCTGTCAGATAAAAAATATAATCTGTTAATTATATATAAGTGCACCTGTAATAACTGATTAATTAAACTAGAGTAAAGTTCATCATGCTTTTCTGGACCAGTCCGTCATCAACATCCCAAAATGTGACTTTACAGCAGTGTTGGCTGGTTTAGTCACATATGTCAAGGTACCAACATAAAGAACATACACTAGAGGGAGCACAACTCAACACTTTTTCTTATGGTCGTCTGTAAAATGAATATTTAGGAAATTTACCCCACCGCCAATAAAACACTTTAAATACTAGGAGTAGAAACAAGTAATTTCTTCAGTCACTTCCTAACAGTGATGTGCACACAACATGATCATATATTCACCTTTTAAGTTGATATGGTGAAGATATTACTAATCAGTGGCTCATTTCCATTCACAGCAGAGTATTTTCATTCTCTTTCAGCTGTTACTGGTCTATATCAACTCATAAGGGGAACAACTGGCTCTGTAGCTGCTTTAAATGCTTCACTCTGTTAACCAGCTTGTTACCCAGTGTTTCTGTTTGCCAATGAGCAGCGAGTGTACAATGGGTTTTTGGAGCTTTTTCACACAGGGACCTGCTGTCGCTGACAATGAGGCTACGAGAGCAGTGTGAGTGAACCGAAGAGTAAATTTACAGACTGGACAGTTTAAACAATGAGTTGAAAATCACTTCAGAGCTCAGCCAAACAGACGGGAGCATCGTATTCGGGTGATGTTTCTCTGTAGGTTCATCACTGTGAGTGACTGCTTTCACATTGACTCGTTGGCTTCTCAAACATTGTTTTTAAGAATATTGACTTTAGATAATTAAAGTAAATAATCCGATAATCGCTACGGAAATCAGATATTGGTGATAGTCTCTCGGTCAATAGTTAGTATAATGTCAAACAGCACAGTCCTACTTAAGATCCAGCCCATCTACCCAAAGACAACAAGCATTGTTTAACTTAAAACACTGAAACTAGACATTTGAACTGGCTTCATAAAACAACCAACAATTTAAACCTGAAAAAAAGAAATCCCTCAGGCGTCTTCATTCTTACCTTTCTCTTTGTCGAGCGGTGGCAGGATGCTGTTGTCTCTGCAGACCTTGAAGTAGATCTCCTGCTCCACACCATCAGGGATGGCGCCCTGTGGGATTATTATGCTGACACCTGTCTCAATGGAGCTCAGGACGCCACCGTTACTGTTGAAGATTCCTCGAGCTGTTGCAACTACTGTGTGGCCTTCATCTTCATCGTCATCATCCTCCAGAGCGCTGGGGCTGGAGACAGATACTTTCAGTCATCATGCATTCACATTCCGCTAAATACTCTCCATTGAACGTGTAGTGAGTGTGAGATTGTTACCTCACTGGGATGGCCTTGGGCACAGCGTTGATGTTGTTGTGCTGGTATTTGGAGCGGTGGTCCATCGTGCGTGTGAACGTGTCCACACCGCTGTCATGGTCTGTGTTCTGGGGCTGAGGATTCACCTGAGGCTTCACTGGGCTGGAGCTCCGGTCCTGATTCAAACAGAGAGGGGTCAAGAGTTAAATACAAAAAGCAGCTAGTAAATAATCTGAAATTAATCTGAATGCTGGAATAGGCCTTAGTACGGTTTATGTTAACTTTCACACACTTACTGATTCCAGTAACACAATATGAAAGAAATGTAGCCTCTTCTGCATTTGCCAGTTAAAAACAAACACATTAAATGTGGGTCCACAATAAATTCAACAGCGTAACCCACCATGCATCATTTAATTGACCCACTTTACTGCACTAAAATGATCGTTGGCAACACTCTTCTTACCTTTGGAGCAATCTCAGGCTTGTCATTGGGCAAAAGGTTGTGGTTGAATTTCGGACTGTCGAACATGCGTGCGAAAGGCTTGGCAGAGGTGGTGTAGGGCTTGGGCGCAAAGCGGTTGTAGCTTGATGCTGCTGGAGCCGCGGTGCTAGTGACTGTTTTTGGAGGCTGGTCACTTGTGCCATTAACTGGAGACTTCTCAGGGAAACTCTTATGAGGCAGGAAGTTGGTCTGGACAGTTTCCTCTCGGCCAGGAGGCTTGGCTATGGGTGGATCAACAAGAGTCTTTTAGTGGGAGTTGTAGTCTTTGTGTGTATTTTCATTTGTTTAAAAAGTATGTACATTTTGGTAAACACATCAGTCAGCGTCTCTGTACACATCTTTTTTCCTTGTTTAGAAAATTAGATGAATGTTACCTTCAGTTGGGGGTTTGGGCAGTGTGGCTGGTGGCAGCGACGGTGTAACCTGGGGAACAGGCTCATATTTTTTCTCCACTGGACTTGGCTTTTCCACTGACTCCGTCCTGTATCACAAGACAGGATTTTGACATTTCAACAAAGTTGAAAGAGACCCCTTTATCTATCTAAGAGGATCTAAATATATCACCATGGTAGTATGCCTCCACCAACCAGACAAATTGCAGGGCACATGGTCACAATCTCAGTTTCTGTTCCCGTGGTATGATGTTGAATAACAGAAGTGCTTAACAGAAAATTCTGAACATCATCATAGTGAAGCTAACCTTGACTGTGTGGATGTAAAATCTCATCAACTTACGATTTTATCCTTTTAGACATTTGTGTTGGATTGTGTCACAATTAGCATCTGAATTCTTGGGTTAAGAACAAAAACCTGTTTTCTGAAGTCACAGTGACCTTGACCTCTGGCCTTTGACCACTAAATTCTAATAAGTCCAAATCATCTGATCCAAGTAAACATTGTGAACGCAAAATTGTAAGAACCTGCCCCTGCAAAAAAGGTCATCAATAGGACAGAGACATTTAATTAAAACATTAACGCTTAACGCTTTTGGAATGTGGATGGGTCTGAGCATTACCTGTAGTTGTTGTGGGTTGGTTGTGCTTGTGGCTGGGGTTTGGTGGGGCCAACTTGGAGCCGGTCAAAGTAGGACAGCTGTTTCCTGTAGTAGTCCTCGTCCTCATCAGGGTTGTAATGGTTGGAGCGCACAATGTCGTCAGCTACATTGGGAGGTTTCTGGGGCTCTGGAGCTCTGAATTGGTGTGGAGGGGGGAAAAAGTTGAATAAAAGGCAAAGCAGCGGAGGAATGTACAACGAAACCAAATAAAGGTGACTGGGCATCTTGTTTAATGATCTGAAAACTAAGGTGACTAATTGCACAGATTCCCACATTACACTGAAAAATTTGTGAAAGAAAACGTAGCATCAGCAGCATTAGTGAAGTTTAAGCGTGAGCTTACCTAAATGTCTTCTCTTGATCCAGGTTGCTAAGAGAATTTGCTTTAGGGATTACTCCACCTGCTTTCAAGGGTAAATCTGCTGCCTACAGGGGTAAAAAGCAACACACCTTATGAGTATAATAATAAAAAAAAAAATACCTCTAATATGGTTATTTAACAAGATGTTGAAAATTAAATGTACAATACAAGTTATGTACACTAGTAACTATTGTAATTTCATCAGATCAAATGATAAATATCAAAACAGTTTACCCTGATTCCAGATGAATCCCCGGTATCTCTGGCTCGGTCCACGGACACAGAGCGTTTGTTCTCGAACATCTTGACTCTCGTCAGGACTGACTGGTGCCGCATGGCTGGGTCGTCCTCACGTGGCTCATCTCTGGCAGGTGCAGATTTTGGAAGGTCCACAGGGGAAGGTGAGGGGTTCTCTGCTCTTGGAGGAGGTGTGGGGCTGGTTTCAGAGTTCACAGGAACAGGGTCATACTGCTGAGGTTTGTAGCCTTTTTGCTGCGGTGCTGGTCCCTGGTTATAGGCAGGTCGCTGGGCAGCTGGGTCAGGGGAGCGGGCAGCAGCAGGGTACGTACTCAGGTGAGAATCCTGGTCATAGTGCAGGTCAGGCCCTGGTGCTGGAGGATCATCATAACGGACAGGTGCAGGACCCGTTGGTTTACCATAACGGGGCCGTCCGTCAAATCCCTGCTGAGGTGGGGGCTCGTCGTAGCGGATAGGAGGGGTGTAGTGGGAGTCAGGGCCGTCACCGTATGGCAAACGGGGATCGTAGCCCTGAGAATTGGCAGTAGGGAGCGGCTGGCTGTAGGGGTTCCACTGTTGCTGGTCGTAGTGAGGCACACTGTTCTCGAAGGGTGGGTTAGAGTCATAGTCATGATACTTTGGTTCTCGGTAACCACCTCCGCTGCTGACTCCACTGCTGCTGACATCATAGCGACTCGGGGGGTGGTCGTAATCTCTGTACGGCTGCTGGTCAGGGTGATATCCCTGCTGAGGGTTGTAGGCCACAGGCTTCATACTGTGACTGGTTCTCCCTATGGTGTCTGTGCTGTATGGATCCTTTTGAAACATCTATTGGAAAAAGACACAACAAAAGATCAGGTTAAAATGTGCACAGGTTCCACTAACATATAGATATAAAATATATGATATAAAAAAAACTCAACACACAGAAAGTCAGTTAAAAGACGAGAAACGGAAAATATTAAAGTCCGTGAAAATTAATTGCAGAAGAAGAAAATGAGAAGGGAAAGACCTGAAATAGAGAAACTGAGAGGGAGGGATTACTGGTCAGATAATACATCAGATTCAACAGAAACGGCAGCATGAAAACCCATCGCAGCATTAAAAAAAAAAAAGATCACAATGTACAACAGCACACTGAAATTAAATAAAGTTCTTAAAAAAAAATAAATAAATAACTACAACAAAACAACGAGTTCCATTTTTCATGAATCCTGGGTGCCCTCGTCTTCACTTCATGTTGAAATGGAATATAGAAATGTGAACTAATTAGAAAGGTAATTTGAAATTTGCCCAATAACTGATGGTTTTATCATCATCATCATCGTGGAGTGCACCACATTCACAAGGAAAAATGTCACCCACTGTCTTGATGCAATTATGATGGCAAATTAAACAGCCACAATAATATTTAACATTACAAGCACATAACCATTGTCCAAAAAAAACATATTTAAATCATCATATTTAAGAAGTAACCATTAATTATCCAATCCAAACCTGAAGAACATATCTCTTTAAATTGGTTGGAAAATTACTGGCTACTTTCACAAGGAAACGATCCATTCAATCTGACTGATAAAAACAGCACAGAGCTACGTCTAGTGGTTAACAGAGAATGAGGCAAACATGTCGGAGCCATGCAGAGAAGATAAGCAACAGTGAGAGCTGCAGGATGTCCACTGATCTTCTACATGTAGGCGTAACACATACAGCCATCACCTCCGAGCCCACTGTTGTTTACCATCGCACTCTTGCACGTGCACTCGCATACACACTTTTGCACGACCATTCACTCGCACACAATCTCTGTCTCTTCTGGGCAGCGCTGTGGTCAGCACACATGCAGGGCGGAAGGAAAGAGAGAAAAGCATTGCAGCAGGAGGTAGTAGGTAGGTAGGTAGACAGGAAGCAGCAGCAGCAGCAGCAGCAGCGGCAGCGGCAGAGGAGTTCTGCCAGGTCAGACCGAGCTGAGCTGAGCATGGCCGAGTCACGGAGCATCCAGAGACGGGTAGATGGATACCTTTGGTTCAGAACTGGCCAGTCCAGACTGTAGAGGTTCTGGCGTGACGCTCTGACGGGCTAGCTCAGGGGTGGGCCTCCTAAGCGAGCCAGCCTCTGGGTCGGGGCTTGGCTGCATGTGGGGAGCTGCAGGAGCCTCGTCAGGGCTCACGCCCCCTACAGTTTTTACAGTAACGTCGACAGCAGGGGGCATTGTCTCAGCCAGGGGCTCAGGCTGCTGGGGGATGCTAGGGACGGCAGCGGCCTCTGCTTTCTGTGAAGTGGTTCAGAAATGTTTAATAACACGCGCTGACACACTATGGTGCAGTACCAACAAGTGCTACCTCCTTCATAGCCCCTCTACTTTGATCTGCTCCTCACTTGAGCCTACAGCTTACACTGATACAAACAGCCAATAACCAGACTTCACATTTAACAGTAGCTGTCGATCAACCAGTGACGGATGTTAGGAATTAGCAGCAGGACAAGTTTTCATTGTAATAGAATACTACTGTGATTTTAATTCTACAGTTACAATACAATTATTTATTTTTGTTCCCTTTTTATGGTGATTAACACATCATGAGATGACAAATGTTTAGATTTGGTTATCACACGGGCCAATCGGGTATCGATAAATACATTTCACAGTTACACTGGATTAACATGGGCATTGCCAACATGCAGATAATACTGTCTGGTGTCATACTGTCACAGTCTCAATCACAGAAAAAACAAAGTTAAGAAGTGCACATAGGTGAGTACTGTTACACACACTTGGACAAACAGGTTTCTCTTCGCAGTGACATCAGCAACAGTCACACCGATAAGCTTGTCGTAACACAGAGTACAAGAGTAACAGTAAAACTTATCAAGTTCTCCTTTTCAAAAATAAAAAACACACACTCACAAACATCAATCAACAAACATATAGAGGAAAATAGATTGAATAAATATTGTAATAAATATAGATATATATATTATATATATGTATAATATTTATATATTGCGATAAATACCTGACCACGAAAGTTTTCACTTTGCCACTGATACTGTTTTGTAGATAGAGAGAGAATAATTGTAAAAATAAAAAAACGCCTTCAATAGCGCTTCCAGAAAACCCTTCTAACGCACACAACGTCCTCCAGACAACAGGGGAGACGTACACCTCTCAGAAACGCTACCTGCTGCGGCACTGGTGCCTTGAACCCAGCCGGGTCGATGCGGTTCAGGGGGTCCGGTTGCACCGTGTGCTGGTAGCCAGCGTAGCCAGGGGGCTCTTGGATGACGGGTGGATCCTCACGGACAGGCTCAGAGGAGCGGGTGATGGCAGGCTCCGTGGGTGGACCCACATCGTCATTCAGTGTTTCGTCCAGCTCCTGGTCGGTGTAAGCTCCACCCTCTGTGTCGGTGTCCTCGTAGTCGGAGGTGTGGCGGCTGTCGGTGCTGTACATGGAATACTCACTACCTGGTGCCGACAAGTAGGACAGACGATCATCATGGATGTCCAGGTCGTCCTCAGCTGCCCCATCAGCCTAGCAAAGAAAGAATAAAGTGAGACGGAGAAGGAAAATTCCAGTCTGCAAATTGCCTTTCAGATTCATTAAGTACTCTTGTTTTCTCGTTTTGATTCACATCCATTTGTCTGTGTGTGTGTGTGTGTGTGTGTGTGTGTGTGTGTGTGTGTGTGTTGTGTGTGTGCGCGTCTTACCTTGCCCTCCGAAACCCACACCAGCTGGTTCTGCTGCTGCTGGATATTGTCTTTCAGTGCTCCGAACCAACCATCGTTCATGCTGTTCAAGTTAATGGTTGCTGAATGCACAAAGAGGGAGGAGCAAAAGAGAATAAAAACATCCGGTGACAATTTTTCAATAAGAAATTCTCTCCCACCATAGGACCATAATTAAAACTTCATTTTAGACATGCCCTTGAATATACACGTAGCCACCTTGACGTGATTGACATTGTGTTTGTAAAGGACTTCCGAGTCTTTTCTAAGGTAATAAGGCAATGTGGCTATTTCCCCATTTGGGACCCAGTTAAAATTTTTGGTTCAGCTGAAGTGTGATTCAACTCAGTGGATTGGTGTCATGTTCTGTATCTAGTGTGTAAAGTAATCATGTTGTCCCTCCCATCCCATGTTTGAGAAGAGATGTTATAAATGTGAAATCATGGAGCAGGTCTCCGTCCTTATAAAAGAAGAGATAACAACTCATTTCAGAAGCATTTGAAGGAAACATCCTTATCTCATGTATTATATCTAACCTCATGATTTACCATCAGTTATCTGGGTTTTTGTTTCCCCAGTAAGTAATTTTCCTAAAATTATTATATGGCCTGATTTTGAGAATAACTGAAAAGCATAGAGATACGGATGCAGCTCACTGTGTCACAGGTGTTGAGACTGAAGATTGTGTAAGGAGTTCACTTGTGTACTTTAAAGACTGAATGTGAGCTTAGAGAAGACTCTTTACGACCTCCCTAATATCTTGATCATCAACAGAAGCTCCTAAAGCACAGTCTCCCCACATCCCTTGACAGGAAGCACGCAGGCTGAGAAAATGGGCCTGGGAGTGCTTCTGTGTGACGGCCAGTGCTGAATAAGCTTTTTATGAGGAGTTTGACAGAACAGGGCCGGACACAACAAGTGCTGTGCAGCGACAGCCTCAAACACTGCGGCACTCAACTGTCAACTATCTGTGAAATGTGTCCACGTGAAATCTCTCCTGTTCTCACCATCCCCCTCTCCCTCCTTGGGGACACCCCCCCATTTAATCACCAATCTACTCCTCTCTCTCCCTTTTACTGGACTCACTGGTGAAGAGGTGGTGGTTGTTTTTTCTCAATTTGAGGGCTCGGTCATAGAGTTTCCTGGCACTCTTCCTAGACTCGGGGCAGAGGCGGGTCCTCATGTTCTTGACGCCCTGCTTGGTGTCGGGATTGAGGAACACCACAATGGGATACCACTGAGCGTAGTTCAGACGGTCCACTGCATTGGGGGTGATGTCCAGAACTGCGTGCTTGTCCTACGTATACAGAAAACAAACAAGAAGAGACACACAAATGAGGTGTAAAAGTGCTTATCTTCCATGTATTGACCATTCATAACATTTTAGCTAAGGACTATAACAGAGCGATATTTGTCAAACACTTTAATGATTTATTTTACACTAAAAAAATCGATATCTTGAGGTCAGTCCATCACTGAACCTGCCATCATAAACCTTTGTGGAACTTCAAGCGCCTAACAATATTAAATAGCATTGTACACCAGAGGGCTGCAGTGAGTTGTGAATATTATTGTGGCTCACTGCCGTATTTTCATTGCCGTAGCAAATCTACCAAAACATGTTTATATCTTAATCTTTTGTATCCTGTGTGATATTGTTATAACATGTGTGTGTATCTAGATTCACTTACTCTGTCAATTATCTGTTTAATGGTGTGCAGGCGGATGATGCCAGAGCTTTTCTGGTCGGTTCCTGCATCCCTGGGTTCGCTCTCTATGGAGGAGAAAAGGACAGTTACTGCATCACATCAGCACGAGAGACAAACAACAATAACACGCTGTGCACCAATTAGACGTCTTAGTAGCGTGCAGTTGTCGACTCCCATGAATAGAGCTTTAATTACAGAATAATAATCTCCGTACAGGAGAGGACAAGTGTACGTTCATGAAAACAGCTAGATAGTAAAGTCAAAATGAGAACAGCAGCCAATCCATGCAGTAGTCATTAGGTAATTTGGGTGGGTTTTAGAAAATGAAATTCTGTGTTTGTAGTGTGCGTGCAACTGCATGTAACAGTATAAATTATGGTGCAGGAAATGTGTTATGTGAGCAACACTGAAATGAAATATGCACATACAAGAGCAGGAGGGTAATTTGGGTTTGATGAGAATACAGTGTCATTGTAAGCCTGAAGGATTTAAGCAAGGATGTGTAGAGGGGTTTGTGATTCAAACAAAGATAAGCAATGATTTCCTGCCTAGAAACAGAAGGCTCAAAAGAGGGCAGTCATCTCACCAGGTTGTTCAGTAAAGTCATGACTTAAGGCTTTAATTTCTAATATTCTTATAGGATTTGTGATTAACCTGGCCAGAGCTATCCAAATCATTTTCATAAATAATAAATAAAAATACAGCCATGCATGCAGAGGTTCAAGCATATGCAGCTATCTTTAACAGGACATGTTTTGATTCAGTATCGTCTCTGAATTTGAAATGTGATCTTTGAGTGATCGGGACTTTGATCTGTTAAGACACTTTATACTTCCATCACTGTATTATAAGAAGTGGGACAGGCACAGAAACACACCATTGACAGCTCTGTACAAAACCAGACTCTTAACTTGGAAATAGCATCACGGTTAGTAGTGGTAACACAAGCCAACTTTCAACTGTGGTCAGAACTTAGAGCCATCAAATGATGAATTATTGTCATTATATTTTGCACAGAATAATTTTGGTCCTGCAATTACTTGAACCCACTGTTGCTCTACATGCAGGGTTATGCATACAGATATTTTAACATATCAACACACCAAAAATATGGTAAATACTTTTTAGATTCTCTACTAGTTCATGATAACAATGTGGTAAGTCTTGTCGGTATCGTTTTGAATGCTTGAGAAAATACAAGGATGCGCTCAACAGTTCTGAACATCATATAGAAATATATAGCACAAAGCCTCAAGCCTTAATTAGCGTTGACCTTTGATGAGAGCCACAAGTTAACTGGTATAAACTGCCACTTTGTTTACCGTGGTGTAATTCAATGGCAAATTAGTGGAAAAAAGAAGGTGAAACAAATTCATAAAAATGTGTAAATAAAGTCAACATTTTCAGTCTCATAGGTTAATGTCAATATATAATTCTATGATTCATTTCTTATGACTTTTGCATTTATACATGGCGTTTGTAAAAAAATTTACTACACACATCTCAGCTTTCACTGCGAATCAAACTCCACAGCTAAACATGCTGCGTTGCTGTTGTCTTTCTACATAATGCAGCCTGCAATAGGGAGGGGAATACCACTGAATTTAATGACAAAAGATTTCCATTTATATTTATCAATATTTACACACAACCTCTACAACGAGGGACAGGAGAAGATATCACACTGACTTAGTGTTGTAGATACTACACAGTGCAAAGAGTGTCGAGTAACAGACAAACTCACAAAATAATAAAATCTAAATCATCCAGCAAAGTGCTTGTTTATCAATGTTGAAAAACTCCCATGTGGCTTCACGTGGGAAAAATGTGATCTGTTCAGTCTTTAGTTGATATATTTGCATTGGACATGATAATTATTTAGAGTTAACAGCAATTTCAGGAATTATCTTTCTTACTGCAAAAACAAGTCTCCAACTGACAGTGTGGAGCAATCAATCTGTGTCAGTGTGATATAACATTTCTTGAGTCTTAGGTATCCCGTTTCTGTGTTAAGTTGTGTAACACTGGGTATCCCTGTTGAAATACACTGATAAGAGTGTTGCTGCCAATTGTGATGGCAAATGGAAAGTCTTAAATCGCGTGTTCTTCCCCTCTGCACATTAACCAGACACTGGCTATTGTTGAAACATCTACAGAAAGGGCAGCTAGCCACCAGACACTAGTTTATAGATTATCTGCCATTCAATGAATCAAATAAAACAAAGAAAAATTGATGCACTAAGTGACATACTTTCCCCTCCTTGTTGTTTCTGTGTTTCTGAAAAGAAAATACAGTTATACAAACGTCACTGCAGTTGCGCAAAAAACATCATGGAATGGAATTACTTTTCATGGGTGTGTGTACTGAATGTGTCTGTGTGTGTGGTTGCAGAGACATGTGTTTGTGCTCTTAAACCAAATGAAATTTAATAATAAGTGTTAAATAAAACCACACATTAAAGACGCAGTTTCATCAAGTAAGAAGAGGCAGATGAGGGCTGAAAAAGGAGTGTGTTCCTCTCCTCTGAGTGTGGAAGAGTAGAAGATAAACAAAAAGGGGGAAGAGAGAAGCTATAAATAAACAGTAGGAAATTAAAAAAACAACTCGATGAATGAGACAAAACTAAATTAATTTGGGAATATCTCATAGCAGTAATAGTATTCTGGAGTTTGCTGTGCGATGTTGTGTCAATCCTTACAGCGAACAAGTCGGGAGAGTCACTGTACGGGTCACAAAGTGAGATGAAAAACTTGGCAGAATAGATTTTGCTATCTTTATGTGTTAAACCTCTAATCTAAAAATATCTTTATAACCTCCCAGAGGCAAAACCTTTTCATATCCTGACCTTTCTTGTTCGTTCAAAAGAGCACCTCAGACTTGACAAAGTGAGTTACATACATGTATGTATAATAATAATGTAGTCACTAAATCAACAGTGATTTCAGTATCTATTGGACACTGACCACTACTGTAAATATTTGATGAGAAGTAAAACAGCCCTCAGCTTACGCGTTATGCAACGGGATGCATATAAAACATTACCTCAGATCACCTAAGACAACCAGTCAGTCACTACACAAAACATGAACATCAGAACAGAGGGAGGCGGGTGATTTATTACTTACTCGCTAGTTCAAATATGTCTGGCTCCTCCCTGGCCAATTTCTCTCTGGCCACATCTGCTATCGGTCCAAACATAACCACTGGCCTGAGGAACCCAGCTGCAAGAACAAGAACATGGGATAAAGATTGCCAAAGGCTAGAACACTGAAATATTCAATCATACATTAGAAACAGTAACTAATGTATGAAATTCAAAATTGAGTCAAAAGCTAAGTGAGATAAAAACCCTCCCATCCACTCTTCTTTAACATCTAAACATCTGTGCTGTGTCTTTAGGGTTACATTACTATCTGTCCTTTGTTAATGTAAGAATATATTTAAATATTAAGACCTAAGTAATTTGCTCGATCTAAGAAATAGGGAAAAACTTTCACATTCATATTTCTTTAAGCTATAAAGTTGAACTCTGTCTTCTGCCAATTATAAAATGATCTGCTCTTACCTTCCCTCAGCACCACCCTCTCATACGCAGGGAACTTGGTCTGAACTGGCTGCGCAGACAAGTCCTCCCTGCTCTTCCGCAAATTCCTCTTGGAACTTCGCAATCCTCGGAATCTCCAGAAGTCCGCTCTGTCGCCCCCTGGTGTTTTGGGGAGGGTGTACTGCACACTGGATAACTGCTCAGCTCTGTACAGGAAATAAATGTGAATTGGGTCAACTGTTGGGATTTCAGTCATAACTGCAGGGATTCTGAATCAATCTTACTACTGTTTGGAGCAGAAACCATGGTGGTATACTGGCAAATATAATTATAATTCCATTGTACATACTAAACTCTAAATGGTTGTCAAAGTGATTATGATGTATTTGCCATCACTGATTAAACATGTTGAAGGCGCATGAAGAATTTAACATGGATTAAAAGCCATTTTAGATTTAGGCTAATTGAAATGCTGTCTTAAAGTCTAGGCTACAATATAATTCAAAGCTCAATAAAAAGTGATGTTATCATATATCATTGTGTATATGTCAATATGTTTTTACGTAGAAAACAACACACAGGGATAAGGAGAAAGTAGAAAGAGGCCTTAGGGCAACAGAGGCAAAGCCCTTCTTCCCACAGGCTTTGAATAATAATGGTCTTTCTTTGATGTACTGTAATGTTATAATTTTAAATATTTTCAAATATTACAGAAGTCTCAGTGTGATTTCATGGTTTCATGACATGAAAGAATATCAAGCGGGAAAGGTTTAACTTGGCTGAGATATACAGTATTTCATAGTGATTAATGTATGTGATAAAAACGCATGCTCCGTCTTCTCTGTCAGCGGGACAGTGAGGAATCTCTGTGTAAACACTGCTGGAGCATGTTCAAGGCTACTCAGACAGGTCTGATAAAACAATGCTGTTTGCTAGATGATGATGTACAGTGTACTTCACATCCTCAGGCACACAGGCCTCAGAAAGTCCTTGCAAAACTCACATAGTAAATACTTGTAGACCATTTACCTGACACATGGGATGTGTTCAATATATCACACTTTAAGAACACTTCTAGAATATAAAACACTGACCCGGAACTGGAAATTTTTCTGAGTCAAAATTTTTGATATACAAGTAAGTCCTTCCTACTCTGAGATCAACCGAGTACTGAATCATCATATTATGATGAAGGTCTATGTGCTGTGAGTTAGTGCTCAGTGACTTTGCCTCCACGCCTGCCCATTCATAAAGTGCCAGAACAAGCTATACAGGTATAAAAGGTGTGTCCTGAAACTTTTACCTATTCTTGTTTGGGATGATGCCCCTTTCCACTTCCTGATGGTTCTTGCCAATCCGGATAGCGAGCCAAGAACCCAGTTTTCCGTTGTAGAGCGTGTCTACAACACGGAACACCTCGCCCTTGTTGAAGCTCAGGCCATACGGTGACTCTTTCTCATATTCAAAATGTGTCCGAATGTAGAAGGAGTCGCCCACATCTGATTCCACTATCCTTCGATACACTGGGGAAAAAGCAGAAAAGGAAAACAGAGTTCAAGACAGCAACTTTTCAAATGAGCTGGTTTTGAATCCTGATGCGTTTGATCTGCTGACAGAGGACTTTGCAAGGCCGTCACTCACCATCCTTTTTCTTTTGAGCGAGAATAGTTACTTCTTCTCCTTTTGGGAGATCCAGCAAAAACAGCACGGCTTCCTCTCGGATGATGTTGGCAAAGTCCACGTTGTTCACCTGCACATGCCAAAGAGTAGAGGTAAAAGAAATTAAGACTATCAGACAAAACAGCAAGTTAGACACGCCATGCTTAATAGCATATATATATATATATAGTTTAAATACTTAAAACTGGATGACAGTGTTTTTATCTTCAGTTTTTTTACCAACTTAATTTTTGTTCTTATCAAATAACTAAATACAGGAAAAAACAACAACCACAATAACCAAAACAAACTCTAGGGTGCTACCGCATTTCTCTCTGATAAAGAGAGACAGAGGAAAAATGGTTCCTCAACAGAAGCAGGGAGACGTATTCTGCCTACAACCTAGCAAACTCCACCTCGCCTCCTGCTGCTATCCCAAACACAATAACTGCTGTTTATTGACTCTGCTTGAGGGGCAGCAGGGGAAGTAGAAACACATGGGCTGAGTCACAGAACCTCTGAAAGACACCTTTATCCTTCCCAGAAACAGGAGGGCTTGACGTCTTTATCTCCACAAGCACACCATGACCAAAGGGAAGCAGCTTAAACATGGAAAACAATGTCCTGGAAGTCTCTGAGATGTGTTTGTACAGAGGGAAGAACACAGGCACAACAAGATCGACTTTTGGGGGGGTAAAAAGCTTTTGTATTTATAAAGAAATAAGGTAATGCATATCTTTGTATATCAGATAAATGCAATGACCTCCATGAAGGAGGTTACGTTTGTTTGTTAGTTAGCAGGATTACCCCAAAACTTCTTAAGCGATTTCCATGGAAAAACTGTGGAGGGGTGGGCCATGACCTGAGGAAGAATTGATTCAATTTTGTTACAAAAAAGTTGGGGTGATATTTTTGAACAGTGCTATTTGGTGCAGATACAAATAAAAGCCTGGATCAAGTGAGTTTAAACAAGGTTTCATAAGGGGACTGCTGGGCCTTGGTGGAGGTCTCGCCTCTACTGAGAGCCATTGTAGTTTGTTAATGTCATGGGGAGAATAAGTGGTACGTCCAGCCTCTGAGGGACAGATCCCTTCAGTTACAGCAGGTGTAATCCTTGGCTGTTGTATAAACATGTCAGAATGATTCCAACACTGACATCAAGAGGGTTTCCATCATCCCAGCAACAATGTTACACTAGTATTCAATGAAACAGACAGTCAACTGTTCTAAGTGCAGAATGATAGAATGACTTCTATTGTGTTTTCACATTGGAAACAAGGGGTGTTTTGACACGAGGCACGGCCTGGGAATGACTCACAGACTGACAGATACATTGTACTGTATCCCCCAAGATCTCTGTACACAGAACCAAATGTATTATGTCCATGGGATCACACAGTTTCAACACTGATGATCTAAGTTAGTGTGGGCAGTTATGGCTTGTCTATTTTGACAAAAACACCAGATGTTCTTCCCACTTTCACCCATGTGACATGAAAAAAAATAGCAATGTACTAAAGAAGAAAACAATACTTAAAAACGGCTTTTCAAGGACAGCACTCTGGAATCAGGCTGACGAGCGACAGTCAATCTATATATCTGCATGCGACTTAGAGAACACATTTACAAACTCCTGGTTAGTGTAGAACCTGGGTTTTCATGCAGCAACATTCCCTTTACACCCTCATCCAGCTGCTACAAGAGATGTATGATAATGTCGCCCAAGGAGTTGCTTTTCTTAGAGCATTTTGATTGTGCAGTAAAAGAAGGCCCTCGGTTGTAGAAGAGGACAGTTCTTAGACCAGTTTATAAATAGTCGGATTCAGCTGTGAAAACAAACTTCAAACCGAACATCAAATTGCAATATTTTCTCTTTCTCCAGGAAAATGTAGCTGAATTCTCGGATTAAAAAAATCATGTTAGTTCAAGTAACTCCAGAGAGTAAATAACAGTCGTGTTGTTAAAGACATGGAGTGAAACATACCCTGAGAATCTGGTCGCCCTCCTCCAGTCCCTCCTTGGCAGCAGGACTGTCTTCCAAAACTCCTGCCACAAAAATCCCCACATCGTTCCCTCCTGCTAACCGCAGCCCGACACTCTCTCCTTTCTTGAACTTAACCAGCTTCATACTTGGCCTGCAGAACAACACAAGTGGATGGACATATTTGAGCAAAAATATCAGCACATCATTGATTTAAAAAGAGACACAGAAAATTACTCAAGCAAGCAGAAAAAGACGTAACAAAAGCCGACCAAAATCTCTTGACCTTTCTTTAACTCAATTTATAGAACTAAGCATTTGGCAGGCAGGTTCATTTTCAAACCTGGAAACCAGACCAATCAGTAAGCTCAGATTTATTTGCTTTCACAAATCAGACCAATTCGCATTTGATGCCAGGCCACTGAATTATCGAGTTCACTTATTATTAACATGATTATAATTTGCACTCAATACTGTGAGGTGCTTTGCCTCTTAGATATTTACCTGAGAATACTCTCATCATGAGCGGCGCTGGGTACAGGGGCATCAGAGGGGCTGACGGGCAGGTCCACGTCAGGCTGACCAGGCTGTGCATACACTGGTTTTGGTTCTGCCACAAATTCAAAACACAGAAATCAGAATAACATACTTAATTCTAAGAAAACCTGTATACACTGTGCTGAACTGCATTAGGTTTAAGGGTATTTTTTGTGACATACAGATTTTTTCCCTAGATGTTGACAGAGTGAAGTCTTTTTTTTTTTATGAGGATGTGTTGTTTAGATATTACACAACAAAAAACAGTTGAGATTGTGCTTTTAACTGCCTTAAAACAGTAATGGAGCTTAGGATAAAAGGTTTATCTGATCTCTGACTTTGGATCTCACTTTGTCTATACTACTATAAGATGGGGAAATATGCAATGTGGTCAAAGTTGCACTCATCCCTCATGATAGTGAGCGGAGGGTCCGTACCAGGCAGCGGGGGTAACGATTTCTCATCTCTGGAACTGGCCTGGTCACTGGCCTGTGATAAAACTCCATCATCAGAGCTTTTCACCGGTGTGGACATGGACCCTGGTTTGGATCCACGCTCCTCATCTCGACTTCGATGGCTGAAATAAACCATAGCAATGCACACAATTCAGTGAGAGTGGACCTGCAATGCTGTAAACAATGACAGTTTATAGCCGACAATTTACATTAATGCATCCGTTCAATGACACAGTGCCACATCTTTGCTGAAATGAAATGGACCATGAACTATTTTAATAAGGGCACATGGACAGAAAGCTGGATAACAATGCAACAAGCAATTAAGGAAGGATGCGCGGCTCTGTTGAAGACAATGTACATTGAGTTTCTTCTTCTCTTTCTTTTAAATCTTTTTTATTAATTGTCTGGTATATGCAGAATGTCAATAAGAAAACAGATTCCGGACCAGAAACTAGCAACACTGTAAATTCCATTGGAGCAGAAATAATTTAAATTGTTTTAATTTCCAGATTACAAGATTGATGTGAACTCCCATTTTGTTGAGCGTACAGTAATCTTTCCAATGAAAGCACAAGCAGTGAAAGAAAAGAGACAGAGTCTCCCAACATAAACTCTAGAGTCATGATAGTTTTCAGCACAAGTTCCTGTTTAACCTGGATAAAATAAACAGGGTAAAACTGTAAAACTATGTGTGTGTGTGTGTGTGTGTGTGTGTGTGTGTGTGTGTGTGTGTGTGTGTGTGTGTGTGTGTGTGTGTGTGTGTGTGTGTGTGTGTGTGTCCATGAGTCTGGTGGGCTGTGTCCAACAGAGTAGAAAGGACTGCTGCTTAAAACAATGGTTGAATTCCAGTGTGATCACATGACTGCCTGCTGGCACAGTACTTGAGCTGTATTCAGAAGCTTTTGTAGAAGAATGTGAAGGTGCAGGCTGTACCACTAGCTCACACTACAGAAACATGTCCCATTCTTTTATTTTAGCTTGAATAGTATGAAAATATACAATGTACAGCAAAGACGTATGTAGGTGAATGTAAAGCCATTTACTCTCTTTTGAGAAATACTGCTGCCTCTGAATTTGTCCAGCTGCTCTAACCACAGAAACACACAAATCTGATCTGGGCAATGTTATATGTCAGCAGCATCAGCCTCAGCAAGACCCGTGTGGGAGTGTGTTGTCGAGAAAGAAGGGTAAATGACAGCTGCTGCCAGAGGATAAATAACAGAATTGTAATGCCAGAGAGAAAGAGACAGCGTGGGTTTGTGTCTGTGTTTGTAATGGATGAATGAGAAAAGAGTGTGACACAAGGGGGGAGAAAGGAGGGAGAGAAACAGAGCAAGAGCAAGGGACAGACAGAACGGCAGAGAGAGAGAGAGACAGAACGGCAGAGAGAGAGAGAGAGAGAGAGAGAGAGAGAGAGAGAGAGAGAGAGAGAGAGAGAGAGAGAGAGAGAGAGAGAGAGAGAGAGAGAGAGAGAGAGAGAGAGAGAGAGAGAGACTGTTGTGGCCTAAATCTGCTGTTCCTTGCAGCAGGATGGTGCTAAAAAAGGCTTCATGCTGACAAACACCATTTGACAGAAGCCTTTGTTCAATTCCCTACCTAAGACATTGTTACAGGTACGGACGAGAGAGCACAAGTCAGTGAGGGAGAGGGAGAGATGTGGCTGCATGAGGATCAACAAACAATGACAAATATATAACATAACACTGCCACACCAGAGTCTATCAGTCCCAGTGTTTTTAATCTCCACCCACAAGCTTCAACATATGTACAGCATAAAGCCGACTAGATGTTCCAACAGGAAAAAACTCTAATAATAAAATATTTAAACATATAATTAACAAAAGCTGAAAGACATAAAAAGTTACTCACACAAATGTATCTGTAAGTTGAACCATGATGCTTAGTAAGTGGATTTTAAGTATTCCTTGAAGGACATCACAGAGAGCCTTCTGCCCTGTGCAAAAACTACACTCATGCTCACTGAGAGACACTTTGTGATGAAGAGCGTATTTGATGATCTGTTGTATTCAGCATTATGGAGCAGCGTTATGTCCCCGGGAAAAGAATGCCTCTAAGCCCTACAGCCAATCAGGTTAAGCGAACCATGTGGCTCGGGGAAAAGCTCTGTGGGAAGTATGTCAAATTCCTTTTTCCCCTCCCAAACTGGGAGATAACAATATTCCCTTAAATCACTGTCTGGTGCATCAAGACTGTGATTTCCTCAGTTAAACTTCTTCAACCACACACCGTCCATGTGAAATAGGTGTAACTCCATCTGGGTGCTTTTCATATTAAATCACTCAAAGTGTTCAACGTTAAACAAGATTTTCATACATTTTGACCTTCTACTTTCAGATAAATAAAAGGAGCAATAAACATTAGAGCTAAATTATCAAAACAAACAAATACTGGCCTGTTGTCAGAAGGATGCATTCACTTACATTGGAAGTAATCTGTGCAAGAGCGAACCTGCTCTCGTCCTGCATTGAGACAAGTATGGTTACTCTGCAGTCTGTTCATCTAGTCAAGTGGTAGTCTATCTATTCACACTACATGACTGACAGGTCATCTAGTAAGACAGCTAAATTAGCAGCAGCATTCTGAGCAACAACAGGGTGTGTGGGGTCTGAAAATCAAGTAACGTCTCCATGAGGTTACTGGTTTTCAGCTAAATTTAAGTTTTGTGTATCCCGTTCAAATGAGACATTTGACACTCATATCTCACATAGCCAGACCTTTAACTCACCAAGAATATAGAAGTGTGGTGAAATTTGATTATAGATAAGTTTGAAGTATATGCCTCATAATTAGCACCTCTGCTTATTTTTCTATTTGGCCACATCTTCTCTGTAGCAGTTTTTGTGTCTGGAGCATGAAAGCCCATACAAACATGATGAAAAGGAGGTCTGGTTATCAAAGACTTGGAGAGTTAAATCCAGAACGTGAAGTTAAATCCAGAAAAGTGCTTGAAGGCAGCATGAGATTCAAGCCCATGATTTAATAACCACCTCTACTTCACAGTATCAAACAGTATTTGATATAGTATTTACAGTGAACTATTTAGAGAAACAAGCAACGTACCCTCTGTCTTTTCTCACTGCACCAAATGACAGAATTAGCATAGGTCTGTTCCCAAAAGAGACACGTTCTCTTTGATTCAAGTCTGCAAGATACAGGCACTCGTCTTGTCCCATTCGACTGAGATTACTATCTCGGCCTTGCTTACATTGCTCGTGCTGCACACACTCCACACAGACAGAGACACTACAATCACGTTAATGTATTCCTCTAACTCTATTTTGCCATCTACGTGTTTGTCAGCTACAGGAATCTATGTACCTCTAAACTACAACAAAGACGACTTACTGAAATCTCCAACTGGCAGTGAGAAAACAGGAGAACAAAGAGAGAGCATGGACATTTAGATGAATTGAAAGATAAGAAAAGGTTATTTAATAGAGAAATTGTAACAACAGTAACATTTGCATTAAACAAACCCAGCTTTGCTTGATTTTAGCATATTTTTCAGAACACGCCCTTATTCCAGCACAAAATGGATCAATCCGTCCTCTCGTCCTCGGCCCTTCCTGAGCAAAGCATTATTGGAACTCAGTGATGGCTCCAGAGGGAGTGTGATGCTTTATGCATGCCATGTCTTTATCTATTGATTTATGCATTAGTGGTGCAAGGTGCTTACACAGCATCAACCAACCTGTGGGTGTGAACATGATATATGATGCTGCAGTCGTGGGAGTATGGATGTATGACTGTGGCATGCGTGACAGGTGTCCCGCCACCAGATTTGCAGTCCCATCACACACTTGTATGTGTGTGCGTGTGCACGTCCCTTACCTGCCATTGCTGATCTGCCGAGGTGAGTGACGGAGATGGTCCGATGCATCAGGCCTGTCGGGCGAACGTGATCGACTACCTCGCCCGAGGGATCGATTGGAATGATCTGATGTCAGTGAATGTATTTCTGAAATATCTGTGAAATTGACATTAAATGTGTTATCATTTAATCAATGATGTAAATCATGGTAGACTTAAAATGACAAGAAATGTTTCATTTTATATCAGCTGTGATTTAAATCATCTCTTCTTGGTGTTTAAAAATAGATCTGTTATTTGTAAAAAAGAGACACTTGAGCGATTAGATCTCAGCTGCATCAACAATAAAGCACTGCTCCATGTTTGTTGTCTCACCATCTCTGTCTGAATTATTAGCTGATGGGATACTGTCATCGAGATCTGGGATGTTGAGCAGCGTGGCACGTTCATCTCTCTGCACCACCATCTTCAACTTGCCCTTTGACCTTTCAATCAGCTTCTTGGCATCTATCAGTGACAGGTTCTCTGTGACCGTGCCATTGATCTGTCAGAGGAAGAGAGGCTGGTCAGCACAAGACCTGAATAGACAAGTTATCATCTCTGCAGATTTTTGCTGTAAAGCCACAAATGCGCAAACTATTAGATGAGCACGGGGAAAGGAGGAATTGTGAAAAGCCTTCGTTCTACCGCAGATTAACAATTATTATTCCATTAATAAAGAGTAGAAGAGGAGGCTACAAACAAGATTAAAATTGTTTCATGTAATTAGACTATCAGAGACACAGAAGTTGTATTGTATCATATACAGTTTATAAAGCAAAAGTTTAATCTAAGTATTCGTTTCAATTGTTCCTTGTACTGAAATCGAATTTCAACTTGAACCCGTCTCAGCCTCTTTTCAGAACGATTGATACACTCAATTAGAGTTTAAATGCATCTCTTTAAAATGAAAGAGGATTTTTTTTTTTCTCCTCAGAAACTGACTGGATACAAATTCTGACGAATAATGGAATGTGTGGTATTCCTGCTGGTGAGCCTGCATATTAATGATGTATGACCTCACTCTGTGTGACACTTTCAGCCGCTCACAGATTAACCCAGCAGACTAGTGAACACGGTCAGTAAAAAAAATACCTGATACTTCTTCCATCCCACTCACTCCTTCTATAACATTTATCAATTTACATTCCCATTACTTGTGTTTTTCCCATTTGAATGCACATGTCTTACTCAAAAACTCTCGTGTTTTTCTCTCACCTTGAGTACAACATCTCCCTCCTGGATATTTCCATCTCTGGCAGCAAGGCTTTCGGGAGAGATGTCCTTCACAAAGATGTGGCTGGCCAATCGGAGTCCATATTCTGCTTTCAGAGGTAATAATCATTAAAAATTATATTAGAGCCTATCAATCTAACCCTCACTTAGTTCTTTGCAAATAAGATTATCTAGTCTGGATTTCTGATGACACTGTTTGCACTTTTCTTCAAGTTCTATTAAAGATGAGCAACTCAAGAATACGTCATTTATGTAAATAATATTTTTCTGTGTTTTATAGTCATAGTATTAATTTAGTTTTATGTAAATTGAGTTTTACTGTACAGCATTTACAGTCATAATTGTGTTGCCCACCTTCGTTTTTGCGGGACTTGACGAGGGTGACCTTGGCTGGCTTGGGAGGAGCAGACGAGACTTGTGAACGGCGGTCAGAGCGCGGTGAGACGCTCCTCTCCCGCGAGGGACTGCGATCCCGTCTGCCGCTGTTGCTGCGCTCACGCCTGGCTGTGCCTCCACTTGCTCCTCCATAGGCACTTTGGCCACCACGACCACTGTGGTGCTCATAGTCATCCTCGTCATCACTGTCCTCTTCCTCATGCTCTGACATTGTCTCCCTGTCTCCTGGCCGCGAAACAGGGATTTGTACTTTCCTTTTCCTACGGATAGTCTTGAAAACAGAGACAAAGTATTTTAAAAGATGAACATAAAATTTTTGACTCAGACTTTCAATATTGTTAATGTTGCAAAAACATTCTGTGAAAAAAGGAATTGAAGGTGAATCAATGCAATTCCAAAATCATGCTGTCTAACATCAGGGGTCTCTGTAATAACATTTCACCCTAAATCAGGTAGATGTTGAACTTACTATCTTTGCATTTTTGCCACTCTTGCGGAGTTGCTGCACAGCGTAGGCATGCTCTACGTTGTCCATAGAGACAGCATTGACCATCACCACACGGTCATTTTCTCTGAGAAAGAAAAAAAAGCAATGCATTAACATTTCTAGGTTGTAAGTATAGTTACTATCTGTAAAGACTAAAATGGAACAGGGATATTACATAATTATCAAATAAAAACTATTGCAATATATTCAGACACTTACTGTAGAAGTCCCTCTGCAGGACCTCCTTTTAACACATCAGATATCACAATGGATGTTTCTCCACTCTGGAAATGAGGGTTGTCTCGGCCACCTGAGATGGCAATGCCAAACCCAAATCCTGGGGCCTGCACACACAGAAATACATGGCAGATATATTTGACACGTGTGGGTTTGCTGTAAACACAATTTCTGACTCTCTGCAAGCTAATTATCATTGAAAAGGAAAGTAATATGTTGTGTTAAGGGGGGGGTTTACAGAACTGGTGCATTTGCCATAGACAGCAACAAAACCATACATTTGCATGTTATTTAGCTGATTTTTCCATGAGGTTTCAGTGGAGGGTTAGAGGACTGCTGTGTTTTTGCCAGCGCAAAAGCCAGCACCAAGGGAGCAGGCCATGTGATCGAAATGGATAATCTTACAACCACAACAACACAGGAGAGCTGTAAGTCTGAGAACCGCAGGCCACACTGGGCTGCTCCTTCAGCCTCAATAAAGCCGCTCACTAATTAGATTACAGCAAGCAAGCCAGTCTAGACAGGTGCTCTACACGACACAACAGCATCAAATAAGTAGAGTTTACGGTCTCATAGCAAGGTATTAGGCCGTTGAATAATAATAATAATAATAATAATAATAACTTTGTTTGTATAGCACTTATCTCAACGAGGTTACAAAGTGCTTCACACAATACTTTGATGGCTAACCTCATGATGCTGATAATGTGTCAGAGGGTAGTCAGAGATAATCATCAACCTTAAATTTGCTTGTGAATTAAGGAGGTACAATTTATCATAATTAAATGTGACAATACAAAAGGACAAAAACGCAAAACAGCCTAAAAGTCTCATCTCCCACTTTTCCTGGAGTTATGTGAAGGAGAAGAATATGTTGCCAACAGGAAGGAAGTGAAATGAAGTAGTAAGGAAGTGAATGCTGATTTCTGTCTTCCTTAGCATTGTTTCCTGCCATCTGCGCTCACGGACTATTGTTTCATGACCACACATCCTGCCGCTACAGCTGGCCCGCTCAGTACCGTGACAGAAGACAGATAGATGAGCAGAGGACCGAGGGGAACAATGAGGAAAAAGTGAAGAAAACACAAGACATACAACAGGATAGCCGGAGAGACAGGGGAGTGTATTAAAGAGATGTAAAAACTTACCCTGTGAAGGGTCACTGTGTGCTGTTCCCATATTACTGTTTCCTCCATCGCTGCACTCTGCAACACAAGAGGGAAAGGATCAGTAATCAAACATCAGTTTATTAGATACATGTTCACGTGTAAATGAACTGTAATAATTCTGCAACAGATTCAAATCTTTGTAAGCTTGAAAAAAAAAAAATCAACAGTGATAACTCAGTAAAAAGCATAAAAACCTTTTAACTTCAGTGCTGACCTTTTGCTTTAAGTTCACTCAACTCTGCTTCAGGCAAAATGTATGGGTCTACCGGCACACTGCTCATGCATGATGCTAATATACACAAGCACAACGAGTAGATGACTCGACTAACCCTAAGCCAACAATTTGACTCTGACAGATATCAGACTCAGATCGGTGCATCCCTTATCTAAAAAAGACATGTACACCCACTGCCTCAATCTACTGCTCAGTGGGCAGAGTTGGTCTTTGTCTACCGGTAACACAAACATGGTTGCTTATTTGCATGACCAAGTCCTGGAGTTGGAAATGTCTTCATGTGAAAAGATTATGACTGAAAGCAGCACAAGTAAACAGCTGGCAGTGGCTGACTGAGGCTGCAAAGATTGGGGGAACGTTACTATATCATTTCTGGCTGGGTCACCAGAGAAAGCTGAAGCAAAGACAGTATTTAGTTGCTCCTCTGATACAAATATTGCTCACACTCATTCTCTAATGCAGTTACATCATACAGGTTTCTCTTTATGCACGATTTATCAAGAATTGTTCAACGTCAATGTCTTTAATTGGCTATTGCTGGTTTCGCCGTATGAAGCACAGTAAATGTCAGAAAACTCTTCATTTGTAAATGTATGAATGTGATAAAGATATTATTAGTTTATTATTAGTCATTAGTTTAAACAGACACTGCTCAATTTGTGTCTCAAAGCTGTTTTTTTTTAACCCCCCACACTGCTTCATCTCCAGCTTTAAATTGCAGCTTCCCTCCGACTGATGATGCACCACTGCTGCTGCTGTCCTGTGTGTCTGCCTGCAGGCACTGATGGTACAGCTGTCTGCAGCAGAGTGCTGAGCTCAGTCTAATGTGGCAGGAGAAGGAAAGACATAAACACTGACACACATGGCAGGGTGCTCATTTAGTGCACCTTCTATAATCAGCTTTTTAAAATAACATACCATGTCATCTGTCCACCCTATCATCGCGACCATCTCACTCCCTCACCCCTTTATCATCACCTAATCCCCAAACCCTCTCACCCATCATCTTTAACATCACCGTGGTCATTACTGTCAGCACCTTCACTTATCCTAAATATACAGTTTACAGACACTTCGTGCTGCAGAGCTGCCAAGTGCCTATGATGAGGAGACAGACCAACAGCCAGCTGGTGAGAGTGTCTGTCTGTGTGTTGACATGTTGAGAAAAAGACACAACAACACAAAGCAAAAATGGAGGACGGATACTGGATCTAGATAAGATGAAAAGAGATCATAGGTTTTGTTTGTGTTTATAGCTGCAAGGTGTCAAAGACAGTTCAGTTGTTTCAAAGACGGGAATTTCACCTTTATTGACATGACTGTATGCGTGAAAATGGGGGAAGACACAGCAAAGGGCCAGGTCGCAATTTCAACATATAACTATGAGTTGATTATTCAATTGGTTGATCAACACAACATTAACTGGCAACTTCTCTGATAAACTGAGAATCACTTGAGGAATTTTTCAAGAAAAAAAACATAGATTTGATTGTTCCAGCTTCTCAAATACAAGAATTTGCTGGGGTTTTATTTTTATTTTTACTTATCATCTATTCAATTGCCCAGTTAAGTCTAGAGTGTTGGCCAACAGGGAACTGCAGCTCAGTGGACTGTGAGGGCAGAGGTATGTTAGTGTTTACAGGTGACTCAGTGAACACCTCACCTGCATTAACTGTAGGTCTCCTAATCTGCGTTTGTGCTTCAGTCCTTCCCTTTCACTCCTCTGCACTGTATGACAATGAATCAGTTGGCCTTCACCTCCAGAATACACAGTTAACCCTATGACCCTAATTTCCATGGCAGCTCTGTGTGGATGTTATTTATGTCCATAATTGGCGGAGAGGGCTTCGGTGTCCCCCTCTCTCTCCCTCCCTATTTGCCCGTACAACTCCCACAGTAATGCGACTATTGTGTGAAGGGACCTGACCCATTTAACCATGGCTTCCCCCCGACATTCCCAAACACATCTATTCCTCCAAAGTGTTTTGTGATACATTCATCCATCCATTCATCCATTCATCCATCCCGCCGTCCAGGCAGACAGAGAAGGGCTACGCCATGAGAAAAAAAACAGTGTGCTAGGGTCATGTGACCAGGCGGTCAGGCAGGCAGGTGGCCTTGTCCTTGAACTGTGGGTTGCACTGAGAGGCAGGGAGAGAGAGGGGGGGGAGGCAGTGGGAGCGAGGCTGTAGGCTGCTTATACAACCAGAGTTTTCCATAAGAGCTGGCTGTTGGCCGATTGGCCAGACATTTCCAGCTGATTACTTTCTTAACGTTTCAATTCACATAACCATCACTTATAACAAGCACATAACTATAACCTTCAAGGATTTTAGTCATCAGACATCTGGATCTTAAAAAAAACTAAAAAACTCTCCCAGCTCCTCCTGATATCCTGTGTTTGCCCGAGAGCATTAGAGAACCAATGATTTCTTAATGTGAAACTGCTTTATTCAGTATTTTTACGAAATATAATCAACGGGTCCATTTGTTTGGGAGAAGAAGAGGCCTATTGCTCCTGGTAAAAACCTTCTGGACGATGAACACTTACATAATCTTAACATAAAATACAAATTATGAGTTCCATGAAGACAGCTCGGATAAAACTCTGACTATTTCAGTGAATTTATGGGCACACACCCATAACAATCATTTGACTAATGGTTGCGTTTAATCATCAACCCATGCTCATAAGAATGAGCTCACTCTGTGTGTGGGCTCCAGGCTGCAAACATACATAACAGAGCCGGGACAGTAAATATGTAACTGTGAGGCAGTCAAAACCTTTGCATTTCTTTGAGTGTATGTGAAAGACCTCCCACCAACTTATTGTCAGCATCTAGTGAAGTGTCACCGCACTGTTTAACATTTAGCTACACTATTTTCACTAAGAGCAGGTCTTGTGTGTGAGTGTGTGGGCTGCATAGCGCTGCAGTGTGTCAGAGAGCTGCCCCGCCCCTCACTCACAGGATCCGAGACAGAGATCTCTCCTCTGGATTGGGAAAAGTGAAAATACGTGATAGACAAATGTCTTAATGAGAAAGAAAGTCGGTTTACAAAATGTGGATGATATATTTTATGTAGCGGTAATAAATAGTACGTTTTTTCCTAAATTTAGCAGAGCAGAACCATTAATATTGGAACTTACTGATATCATGGTCTCTAATCATTTTGCCCCGAGTCTTTTAACTTACTCATAAACAAATGAATGATGACCACTGAACCATTAAATCCCTACTCAAAAGCTACAAGAGAATAAAAATGACTCAAAAACCCATGTTAAACATATTTGTGCTCCACTTAGTCTAAAACTGACCATAAACCTTACTGGGAGGGCTTACAGCACATGGAGGGCGTATGAGCCATGAGGGAGTAAACCTGCTTGTTCCTGTAAGAGGCAATTGGTCAAGTGTATGAGTCATAGTCTCATCAGGAGAATTTGGATTAATAGTCTGACCTAAATTGAATTACTATTTAACATTTGAGTAGATGAGGGAAAGAGTCATCCTTTATCTAATATACTGCTGATTTGCAACATGGCATTTTCACACTTTTCTCGATTGGTTTAACAACTCAAATGGTTTTCAATGATGCAAAAGCAGGGGAATGTGTAGTTATGTTAAGCTTGTGAGAGTTAAAATCCCACATATACAGTAAATCCCAGATATTCAGTCAAACCAAGACAGCTTGTGAGATAGTTCTGTGAGGTGTTAAGCAGGATATTAATTAAAAATAAGCTTAATCTAAATTTCAAAGCAGGTGTTAAAACACATGTGCCGAAGCTCTGTCAGAAAAGAGAAGTAACACAGGCAAACAACACAGTAAAAAAAAACGAGGCAACTTTTATTACAGATAGAAGG
Organism: Hippoglossus stenolepis; assembly: GCF_022539355.2. NCBI lineage: Eukaryota > Metazoa > Chordata > Actinopteri > Pleuronectiformes > Pleuronectidae > Hippoglossus > Hippoglossus stenolepis. The sequence continues at coordinate 12,413,755 of NC_061483.1, forward strand.
TTAGCATGGGAAACTTGGGTAAACGGCTGCTTAGAGTATTTACTCCACTGGGACTACAGCTCTGTCTCTCAGATGAGATTATTATAGCAATTAATCCCTGCGATGTGAAGTGATAATTAACAGGCTGACTGATTGAGAGTGAGATATAAGCAGTGGAGAGAGAAGACAGCAACACAGAGGAAACTGAAAAAAGAGCATTTGATAGAGCCTTGGCCACAGCAAAATCATGTGACATAATCATGTCAATTGCTAGGAATTATTAGAATACATCAGAACAATAAGTGTTTAGTTTAAATGGGTGAATTTCAATAGCTAATATTATGTGGTTTGGAAGAGGAACTTTCATAAAAGAGCTATCCACAGAGAGGGATATTCTGTCCAGAAAAAAACTCTAATTGGTTAGTTCAAGTATTTTGTTACAGGAACATTTCAGATCACACACTACCAAAGATCACATAACAAACCAGACCAAAATGAACTCAAGTGTGCCTCATTTTCTGGAGTAAATCTAGTTTTATCTCTGAAGTCGCAGAGAAACAATGGTGTGTTTGATGTTGCACAAAGTGACGGCAGCCTAGTGTATTTTATATATCCATATTAGTCAGACTTGAGCTCTGGCCAGCAAGGCCCAGGGCTGAGAAACAAACCACACACGTGTGTACTTGCCAGTGCACGCAGGCACGTACGCACACACACAACCAGACACAAACTCACATGCGCAAGCCATGATCGAACACTACAGGGCCTCTTTGTTCGAGCTACAGCCAGCCTGACTTGGCCCTGCCCGGCCCACCATAGCACACAGTCCAATCCAGATGATAACAGCTCACTCAGGCTCTTCAAAGGCAGAGGCTAATCCAGTTCTTTGGGGCATACTGATGAAGCGACTGGAAAAATGAGTGCTGAAATAGACAATAATAACCTGCTGCAGAAAGCTATGATAAATAGGGTCAGGTCAAGCATGCAAGTCTCCAACGCAAACCTCTCACTCTGCATATTCATCAAACTTGTTCACATTTACAGAGGATCTATACAAAGTGACTGCACACTGCCAATGTCTTAAGAATCTGTGCAAAAGAGTCAGCTGATGAGCTTCACTGAACTTTTGGGAAACAAAAGCATTCAGCCAGACATAGCCGTGAACATGCTGACCTGCGTCACATTCTGTAGTTGGGGATAATTAGTACACAATAATAACTAAGTACAGAGATGTTCAGACGAATACATCCCTAATTACCTCAGTTTTTATTATATAATTATCTTTATGAACTGGATGAGGAACGTGATGAAGTGGCAGGTGACACAGAGATCATATTTTATGAGTCATGAACTGGGAGGAAGTTTAGATGATAGGGCTGAGCAAAAAAAACAATATACACAATTATCGCAATATAATTTTGTCAATAGCAATAAAGCAAAGGTCCCATATATTGCGATGTAATTCTTATGCATTGTTCAATCACAGTGTGGAGGTATAACATATAACTGATCCACCACAGATTTGTTCTGTTTGTTTTTGGTGTTTATCAAGTGTTTGTCATTCTCTGCTCATCATTTAAAACCACAACATTCACTCAGGAGAAAAAACAGACTTTAAAAATAAATGAAATAATATTGCAACACTGATCATGATAACTTTTGATATTGACTGATATGAAAATGTTAATCTGGGCTTTATCATCCAGCCTTATTAGAAGCTCTTCACCAATGCTTCACCAATGAAAGTCTTGTCCGGTGGTCCATTATTCACCAACCCCCTTCATCTGCTCCCTTTCATCTGAACCAAAGGAATGGTTCATACAGTGGGTGTATCAAATGCAAAGTCTAAGAGGTACTTTTTGAGGAAAAACTGACATATCAGGCAAATAACACACAAAAAAAGGATAGAAAAATAGGTCATGACTGACATCTCTGCCCTTCGGCGAATACACTTCATTATTCACATTAGGCTATTTTGAGGTACAGAGAAATACAGAGTAAGGGGTGAGCAGGACGCGTTACTTTCTCGATGACGAAAAGAGTGAGGAAAAATCCTGACAAAGCTTTAGGTCAGTGTGCCTGCTCTTCTCTGATAGCCCGGGACAGGATGTAAGCAAGAGCAGCCACGGCACCCACAGGAAAACACTCCACTTCCTGTTTGCAGGAAATAGCTTCAGCTTGCTGCAAAATCCCTGTGCACACTATTGAAAAGTCCTCCTAGTAAAAAAAACTCATCTCGTCTTGCGACCTACAAGCTAAGAAATCCCTTGGAGGGAGTGGCAAGGGGCCTTCGCATTTAAGACAAGGACTGTAAAGTGTTTTAATTGTGTTCAAGGTCAAATTATTGTCACTGATCAAACCTAGTATTTCTTCATGGTTATTAGGCACTCCTGTAAACACAAATACATATGCAACCTCAACAACAAGCACTGACCCATGAAAAACCTTTAACAACATAAATACACTGTACTGCAGAGGGGTCAGAATACTGCATCAAAAACAGCTGGCGAGGAAGACGGGGAGGGGAGGGGAGAGGAGATGAGAGAAGTGAAGACGAACATTTCAGAGTCACCACCCTGTACCAGCAGCTTGTCCCATCACTGGGGCAATTGTATCCATGGTAACTATATCTCCCCTCTTACTGGACCCAAAGGAAAGAATGAGGCAGCAGTACACTCAAACAAAACATAATTAGAGACACATGCACATGCTCTTTCTGGAGGGCAGGCACTCAACAACAAGCATTTCATGCATGTGAGCCACTAATGTAAGCTTTACATTCTGTCTATCAAATTAGTGTGCACTGCCCCGTAAAGTGCACATGTAAACAAACCCAGCAAAATAACTGCGTCACCTCGGTGTTAAACAGATGAGTTCAGCTGTAGCCATTTTAAGGGCAGGTTATGACTGTGATGGGAGGAGAGAGGGCTGAATACACACATGGGTGTGCAGATGAGGGCGAGTAGCCAATAGGCAGATGACGATGACGATGATGCAGAGCCTCAGTCAGCAGTGATGTGCCGTTGTGCTGGCATGCTCATATATGCTTGAGTTAATTAGTTTCAAACAGCAGCTCTACTCTGTCACACGGCTCAGTTAAAAAAAACACCAGGACTGTCCTCAGAACAACGTAGAGGATACACACACTCAGACACACACTCACACACCTCTGACTGAAAACTATCTGACACAGAGTCACTGCTAGAATAGTCAGGGCAGGAATAAAATACAAAACCTATAATCCAGGCTTTTGGATTAAAACGTTAATCTGAGCCATGCTTCCTTCTGTAGTCTACGGCTGCTGTCTCATGAAAGCAAATAAATGGATGGATGGATGGATGGATGGATGGATGGATGGATGGATGGATGAACTGGAGAGCACTGTCATGTCACCAAGAATACAGTATACTGTTTAAGCTTTTGGACATGGATGATAGTGAAGTAGCGGGGAAGATGAACACATGTTTAACTCTCTTAAATTGTACCATCCTGCCAACTAGCAGATGGATAGACTGTTAATGTTTTATCCAAGCTTTGACTACATGAAATTCTTACACTGTACAGAGAGTTAACGAACAAAGAACTGTGGTAAAATCAGCCACAGAAAAATCCACAATAAAGATGCCTGTTGGATTTTTAAAGCAATTGCTAATCTAATCAGATACATACAAAAAGGTATACAGGTTTCTACTGACAAAGGAAAATGAGCACTTGTGTTTAAGTTTAGGTATCAGAAGCAGAGGAAATCCGATCCCTGTATCTGAAGTTATTGGTTGATGTTCACAAAGAGATTAATTACCCAAGACCACTTTATATCGGCTATTATACTCAAATAAAATAAAACTTGAAATGGCAAGTCTATGTCTACACTGATATATTGCATTTTTCACATCTACTTGCACTTTTTGCCTGTTTTACTTCCCAGGTCTCATTCCTTCCGCTTTAGTAGTTTCTGCATAATCCTACTAACAGATACACCAACAAACAGACATGGGTGAAAACATAACCTCCTTGGCTGAGAAAAAAAAAAAAGGTAATGTTTTCTGATTCAATAAAGCAAAAGCTTGATCGCAGTCTCTGGCTCAGGTCCAGGCTCTGATTTTTTTCCACTGACCATAGTGCAGTAGGTTCACTCCTATCCACTGGCTGAGGCATACAGCCAGGTTAGGCTAGCATCTCATGTGCAGCTTATCCAGCAGCAAAGTCATCCCAGCTCAACCACACTAATTGTTCTCTGCCTAGAGAGACAGGCAGAGTGTTGAGGTCACAGAGGGGAGTGGTAACTTCTGGGGGGATTCAGACTTTCTATATTTTCCACTATCCTTCACATTGGTTTAGTTCAAGCTGGGGATTTCACACAAACTTCAAAGTTTCAAATAACCTTGTCTTACTTTTTGGGGATTTGAGGGCCCAAGCTCCCAAAAGTTAAATGGTTAAGAACTTGAAGATGTTTGACTGAAAAAAGTTTATCTTTCTTGTTCTCTGGAGTGTGCAGGTGGAGGAAAGGTCCAACACTGGCACAGATGCTCAATAACATGAATACATCTCTACTTACCGATATGTTATCCTGTAATACTATGGCTATTCTATTCTATTAGGAAATAGGAAATTGCTGCATGAGCCAAATCTATCTATATTTAGTATAATAAGAATTGTAGGTATCAATACATATGTGGGCTGATATGTGGTGCATATGAGGTGGAGAAGCACTGAATGTTTTAAAGGAACATTGGCTACACAAATAGTTTTTCATTGTTGTTTCTGGTTACCAGAAACAGACAGAAATAGTCCATGGACTACATCAAGACACGTGCATACAAAACAGACTTTGCACAAATACGCACACATCCACCCACTAGACTTGCACTTTGTTTTTGCCAAGGCACTGTGAACGATAACCAGATCCAGCACTGGAACTTTTGGATTCAGCCAATCACAGTAAACTCAACTATCAGTATTCTCACCCTACCCCACCCACCACACACAGAGACTCTGCAGGAATGTGCAGATAAGCAGACAAGGCCGACAACAGTTTCCCTTCTCACCTTCTCCTTGCCTCATGTTCGGGATCTTTCAGCCTAAACCTCCCTCTATGTTTAATTTTATCCCAACTACGTATCTACTATCTCCTTGACAATGAGCACAAAGTGAAAGGCCACAGATCAGCGTAACCACCATATGTGATGATATAAATGGGACTGGGTCAATTCAGTATCAGATAACACAATACAAACGTATCAGTGACTACATCATTGACTGTGGACTTGAGGTTAAAAGATTCATTCACTTTTAGTTTTGTAGTTCCTGTGAAGTTATCGCAGTGTAAATGGCCCAATCACAACAAATGGAAACATATGACCAAGGTTACCATGCGTTGTGATACATTTTTTTAACAAATTCCAAAATAATGAAAGTCTTACTGATTCTTTAATAACTTAATACCATAAAATGAAACAGTATCTTCGACACCCCTGTACATCTTGATCCAGATCTTTGTGGGGGCGGTTGTGGTTGAGAGGGTAGAGCGGTCGTTCTCCAACCAGAATGTCAGCAGCTCGGTCCTTTAGTCTTCCCTATCTGCATGCAGAAGTGTCCTTGGGCAAGATACTGAACCCCTAAATGGCCCCTCATAGATGTTGAATCCACTAATTGTAAGTAGCTTTGGATAAAATTACATCTAATGTAAGAATATTACAGTGGAGTGCATACCTCTGCCAAGGCCCAACAGTCATCTTAAGAAACCAAATCTAAATTCACTAGATCCAGATTTTTATTTGGATCTTTTTGATTGCAAACACCACTACAAATTAAGTGGTACAGTTCAAAGTGTTCCAGGAATGTCTGTAAATATTGAGACACAGAAACATTTGTATGATCGGGGTTTTTAAAATTACGTTTTTCCAAGTCACACTATGGCTGGGTTTGACAGTGGCCAAAATCTCTGTACCACAAGGGCTAGCAGCCACACAGGGACACACACACATGAAACAAAGGGGTGATTCAATAGGGTTCTTTCACTCTGCTCATGTTTGCCTGTTTCCAGAGTACACAGTGGCAAAAATTAGCTACTATCAGCAAGGACAAATGTAGATAGTCTCCTCCAAAGACTATACATGATTATGTTGATTAGAGCAAAATTTGAATGTTCAAATGTGGAGCAGGCAGTTATTTGACCAAGCAGAAAAATATATCGGCTTTCAAATTTCAAGTTACACAACATCTTCCAAACTACGTAACACTGAACCACAACCACAAATCTGCAGATTCACATGTTGCCATAAAACAAGAAACCAAGCCCACTCAACAGCATTCCCAGGCCTTCTCGGGACTTTGCCACAATAGGCATGTTGTGGGGCCGAATCTATAGTGAATTAATGAGTTACTGTTTGAGCGGCCATTTTCCCAGCACTCGACTGGCAACATAATTACCATTCCCCCAAGAGATGAGAGATAGGGAGGGGGTTCATGCATTCTCTAACGATATTCACGAGCACAAGAGAGATAATACATAAATGACTTCTAATGACAACTTAGCAAGAACTCTAAAGCACCCTGACGAGATAGAGCGAGAGCGAGAGCTAACACCCTGCAAAGCATCTAATGCACTAATTACAATGTTCAAAGTACAAATGCTGCAAATCTGTAATGACGCTTTACAATGTTGTTATTCAAAAGTGTACATGCAATAAATGAGTGAACACCACTACTCTGTTTTCAGAGGGATGCGAACTGTAGGCTATGACATGAACACATCCAAACTGTCCTGGTAACATTCTTCGAACATAATCCAAATCCTTTAAAGAAAAGTATCTGTAGAAAGTAGATATGTTCCGATAAATGTATCCCCTTCCCGATACAGATTCCAATACCCGGACTTTGCATATCGGCCAATACCAGTGCATTTAAAAATATAACAACTTTTATCATGTATTTTAACAGTTGTATGTTATCAACCCTGTTTTGGAGGGATGAGTGCTAACATTGCTGTATGACCTATTGTTAATGTTGTAATTGGCCACACACCCCTCAAAACTGCAGTCTTGCATACGATACACGTTGCTGTTTTACTTGTGGGGCTTTCCAGTTTGAAATATTGCTAAATTGCTGACATTTTAACAAGCTCTGGCAAACACTACACTATAGGAAATCACTTCTTCTTCACTGCTCTAAAAAGCACTTGCCAGTAGCAGTACAGCGAAATTGCTGTTTTGGAGCTGCGGTGACTTCCTGTAGTGTAGCAAAGAATTAATTTCTGAGAAAAGAAAATTGGAGTTTTATCTGGGCGGACCTAATGCACCTGTACGATGTGGTGTATGATCGGTACATAGATTTGTGCACTCGCTGATACCAGCATTTTCAGCAGTATCGGAGGAATTTCCAATGCTGGTATCGGTATCAGAACATCTAACAATAAGTGAGTGAAAATCAGTACGTTGTTGAGGGAGGGCCACTGCAGACTAAAAGAACGATAGAAACACATCTATACTGTTCTGATCACATTCTTTGCCCATGATTCAAATCCTGTACTGTTGAGTATCTGCAGAAGGAAAGCCAGAGTTTTGTTAATGACTGCAGCTTGATAATGCATAGTAAAGTAGGCTTACATAAAGCCGTTTATGTGAGACTGATGGGTCAAAAACAGTTCTATATTTAAAAAATATATAACCAGCATTAAAGCCGCTTCACATCACTTCCTATTTCTTTAGGCACCGTAAATACCTGAGAAGAGGAAATTGTTTTGATGAACACTGGCAACACTTTGAAGGTTTTAAATACCTGTGAACCTAAAATAGAAACAACACATTTCATCACAGCTCTTGCATCACTCACATGCTGTCACTGTCATATCATTTGAAACCACTGACTGCTGTTTGTTATGATGTGCACTCTGCAGTTCAGCAGATGTACTTGTGTGATGATCAGGATGCAGAAAGTTGAGTGCACATCCAATCCTATATTTAGGACTAGGTGCATTAAGGCAGATTCAGTAAAGGAACAAAGAAGAGATTGGACACACTGGACTGCATCCCAGTACCTGAACTTGGTGGAACCTTGCCAGCTTAAGCAATGCAACTTGAGTTGAAGAAATAGCAGGTTTAAGATTTGCTAATACAATGGCAGATCTCAGAACACTATAAAGAACAATGCTCTTTTCCAGCATGGGACAATCTAATGAGTATCTTCTATTTAACACTATAGATTGTCTTTGTTTTCATACAAATGAACAGGGACAGGAGACAAGGATACCATAGAAGTGTTTTTTGTGAAATTCTTGATGGTCAAATTGTCACCTACAACACATAAGGGCCAAAATGATTGTTGTGAATGTAGGAAACAACTGCAACAACTGAGGATGATTCAGCTACTATATAAAGACATACAGTTGACTACAGGACTAAGTGTATATGTGATAGCAGGAGAAAGAATAGCAGATATCAATCTACTGTGTGAACTATCATCCCAGCAGGTCTCTATATTTCAGCTAAAGCAGCTGACAATGTCTCCCACGGGCTGATGACTGTTTCCCCCACAGAGCAGACAGTGCTATACTCCTAACACTGTGGGAGATAAGCAAATGAACACACATCCAGTGTGAGTGTGTGTATGCATGTGTGTGTGTGTGAGTAAAGGCATGTAGGACAACAAGCCTTGGGATGAATCTGTTCCAGCCTCTTTCTCTCTTCCCTAACCAGCTGAGCCACGGCTGCCACATGCACACTCTTGTACCTCCCCTCTTCCTCTCTATCTCCTCTCTCACACACACACACAAAAAACACCCTGTGTCAAATCCCCTATGTCTGTAGTGGGAATGATAAATCCCTGCAGAGACCTGTCCTGCCATCACAGAGAGGATGCAGGGCTGGCTTGGAGTGTCCTAGCTTTGATAGGGTGGCTGTTAGATAAGGAAAAAAGGACTAACCAACATTTCCACCCATTCATCTCAACCAGGAGCATTGGTCTACTCTCACACAACCACACCAAATGTGGAAAGTTACGTTTTCACGTATTTCAAGTATAAAATAGATGCAATTGAAAACGGATTCAGCCCATTCAGAGTCAAACATGACCAACAAACCTTGCTGTCAACTAATATTGGGCAGAACTAACTGAAGCATGATGATGAGGATGACACATGAAGGCCCACGTTTTGTGTCATATTTTCCAGAAACTGATATTGTTGAATCATTGAGGAGCATTTCAGCAATTTAGATCCACACCCATGTTTATCTAGAAACAGCAAGAGACCAATGACAGCCTAGCGAGTAACTTTGTGGATGGTTTTTCCAATTCTTTCACACATAAGACCCGGTCTGGATATTTGCTCCATCATATTTTGCTGTAGCATTTGCTTTAAACAGAAATAGTCATTAATGTGCTCTGAAATATGCCCAAGAGCTATAATGCTGTGATTATAGGAGAGAGAGGTAGTCTTTTTAAGATCTGCCATGTGACTCAGATTAAAGCCAATGCATCTCCCCCTCCTTCCTTTCTCCATTTCACCCCTCCCATAACCCCTCCTCCAACATCACCTCCTCCCTCAGAGGGTATTTTCTGTTTTCCTTCTTTTTCCTCACTCTGCTGACCACCTGCCTCCTGCTGTGAGTATCTACCCAGGATTTCCCTCCAGAGATGGTAGGATAAGCAGGTCAGATGTCCCTGATAACTTCAGAGTCCCCTGGTATTCAAACAACACAAACAACTGCTTTCTCTCAATATTTTCATCTGGAGTCCGACACGAGGGGATGGTTGGGTAACATGGAGCTCACTTTCAACACAATCGACTGCCTTCCCTGAAAACTGGACTCCACACACACACAAAAACAGAGACACACACAACATGCCCTAATGCATACCCCAATGACAGTCACACAGACAGGTCCATTGATGCAGGGGCCCATGTCCCAATAGTCCACATGACCAGTCTGACTATATGGAAAGACCTCCACCACTAGATGAGGCTTGAAGCTGACATTCGGTTTTCCTTATTTCAGCTAGAAGTTACAAAACCTGTCTTCTTATTAATATACCTGGGTGTTTTCCTCTACCTTTCGAGATCATATAAGGATTCTTTGCTGCCTCTTGTTATGGGCAGTAGCCAGGATGATCGCAGTAGCCACATTGCAATCCAGTTTTTGCAACGAGGGGTTATTTTCCACTTTAAGGATATTGAGTCTGGGCATCTGGCCATAATCATTAAACTTACTCTGTGTATTTTAAATGAGTTAAAAGTTTTGTTTTTGAACGTAATAAATTATACTTGGTATCAGATCCAGATAGGTCACAGCCAGGGGAAAACTAGCCAGAAGACTGAAGCCCAGCTGAACCAACAGGCCCCCGGCTGCGGTCTTCAATATGGGCAATTGGCAGCCCTCTCATCTTATACAGAGACAGCTTACACCTGCTCTGCTAAAGGGCTGGGAGGACTTTGAATCAAGGGCCTTCAAATAAAGACTTGCCTGTTAGTGTGAGAAGGAATAAGTGAGGGCTTGTGTTCTTCGTATGTGTGTGTTTTCTTTTTTTACACTGAGGCCACAACTGGACACTGCTGTTGTCTTGTGTGGTTCTTGACTCATCCTTCATAATGCTGGGCAGCAGTTGCTGTAATTCCCCCCAGGTTATATGTTATTTAGTTCTTCTTTTTTCTTAATACAGTTTACTTGTGAAGTTATGCTTGCCCAATATAAGGGAAATCTGCAATGAGCAATAATATTGTTCAATATTACAATGATGATGTGACTTATGATAAACAAACAAGTAGCCATTGTGCTAGCTAACCTCATAGTCACCACCAAATTGACAATCAATTAATCTAAGAGTAGCTGACTGCTACTTCAGCGGATTCGACTAATGGTGTTCTCCAACTCGATCTGCTCAGTTAGAATCTCTATTGTTTGAAGTACACACACAGTGGCATGGAAAGAGTGTGTAAAGTGTGATTGTAGTGACACATGATCACCAGCACACACATGCTCACAATATTGTGGGCTACGGCGCAGGGCCTGTGTTGATTCTACACAGAAATATAAACAATGCTTTGCCGTGTAGGTGACGAAATTTTAGATGGTTGGTTAAAAAACAAATTAAGCTAGTAGTCTTTCGTTTTGGATTATTTGTAGCAATTCACTATTAGCTTAACAAGTACGGCGTGGTTGTGTAAAACATTCAGTGGTGGGTGGGTGCAGTAGAAAACATTGCTTTTCCATGTGTCTATGACTTTTAGAACAATTGTAATAAATAACTCTTGCTCTCTTTTTACTGGAAAAGGTTTTGATTATTTACAGTGGTACAAGCCAGGTCCAAAATTTACTTTTTTACTAGCCGGCCAAGATGGCTGGTAGATGGAAAAATTCCCTAGCAAAGATGATAAATTGTCATAGCCTTCAAATACAACTGTAAGCAGCCGCGTACAACTGTTATCTCCAAACCTCTTTTTCCCACAGACCTTTCGTTACTCGGGTCCTTCTTCCTCCTCAATAGATTTACGTTTTAAAAGGTTAGTTTACTTCCTGTAAATATCGTCACACATACACCCAACATGAGCTGCTCCATACTCTGTTTATCACTTACCACATCAGCCCTAATTCTCCTAAAAGGACAGGGAGCCTATGACTGAGAACAAAAACATCACCAGGACTCTGTCCCTCTCCAGAGCACTTGGTCCTCTAATTACATTTCCCTCCTTACTGATGTAAATGGAGATGGGTAATCATCAAAGCAAAATAGAGGCCTGCTGTGCAACTCTAATTAATACAACCTCCTCCATCCAAATGCATTTTCCACTTCTTTCAGTCTGTCCTCTCAAAACACAAGTCTAAAGGCTGGAGGCACTGCTGATGCTCCAAATAACATTTCTGTTTTGTGGTGTTTTCCCAAAAGTTAGCAAGAAAAGCCGAAGGCCAAACACAGAGAATGAGGCCAACATTTATCATAGTGACAAAGAGTTAATGTCAATTCTTCACTGAATTAATGTGGTTTTCAACTAGTTTGATATTTGTTAAATGATTGATTCACTTAAAAACAATGTACATTGAAAACTATATTTAAATTATACCATTAAAAATATGATACAAAACATAAAAATAAAATATGACAATTGTACCTATCTGTAAATGATGACCAAATGAAGTTTATATTAATTATGACTTTGTTTCTTAACTGCTCACGTGACATCCTTTCATCAAATATTAGTCAGTGAGCACAGCCAGACTTTCTGTCTTTTAAACTGCTGACCATGTATCCTGACATTACAAGATATCCTGAGGTGTCTGTGACTCTGACACAGCTTTGCAAAATCGCCAACTGTCCCTGACTGGCTTGGTTGGTTCTCCAACTGGGGAAAAGGCCATTCATGAAAGAAAAACTAAACATTTCTTGAATGGCTGTGATGACTGTGCCTGTGAATGTGACTGTGACTCAAAGGTCTGGAAGGTTCGACTTCAACCAACTGTGGAAAGGGAGGCAACCGTCGAGGCTTTCGTTTCCTCTGTCTTTGGTGTCAAGGAAGGAAGTAAACAGAAAGATCTTCACATAAAATACAATTTCCTCTAACCAGTAATTAACACACACTTATTTTGTAGTGTAGACCTATCATGATGAACTGAAAGACAGTTTTATCTAATACTGGGATAGACAAAGTGCTTACCTTCTCTTCTAACCAATGCTAAATACATATTAAAACATCCTACTGACCTAATGACACACTATAAGCACACAGTATTGTGTGCTTATAGTGTGTCACTGACCTCTGAGACATGAGGTAATATATGTTAGTATATTACTGGAAGACAACTGCAACATTTTATTGGAGTTCATCATTAACTGTCGCTTTATGTGGTATCGTTATGTGACTCAGTCTGGTGTTATGTCAGGTCAGGTGGGAGTAAACATGTGGATATTGAGGGTTGAACCACAGAGACGGCTAACACTTGTTTCACAGACTATTTTCCAAAATACATGATGGAATCTGTTGCGAGAAATTGTATTAAAGGCAAGTCTGTCACACCCCTAAGTGCAACTTTGGATGTGTATTGTCTCTACTGTCTTCGCAGTGTTAATCAGGGCGGTGTCCCATTAACAACAGTCGATAGGATTTCTTAAAAGAGACACAGGTCTACCAGGCTTTCGTGGTTGGACAAGATAGGCTTGTAAAACAATAAAAAGACAAGAGGACCTTCTTCCAGTGTGACTGTCAAGAATCCACTGACAGATGATCAGAGAACTATACTTTGGAAACTGTGCCACAGACCAGTCTCCACTCACGTCTTGTACTACCCACACAAAAATCATGTCAAGCAGAACAGAGAGAGTCTATGGATGAGAGCCACAATAGTACAGTAGAGTGCTCAAAACAAATCCCCCCACTCAGACACTGGAAGAAGCTTTTGCTCATGAGACTCTATATGGCAAAGAATCAGAAAGATGAAAGAGGAAAGATTAGATTATTACAGAAAATGTGCAATATTGTGATATGTATCGTTATCTGGAGATGAAATTAAGCACATCAGGATATAAGATTATGGTCGTATCACACAGCCCTAGCTATCATCATTACAAAAGTTAGCAAGCACCTGTAATCACTAATGCAATGATTCTGCCGGTCTGCCCATTAGCTATCAGGCAGCATGACTTCTTCCACTCCCACTTTCCTTTTATCATCAACTGTCAGTAGGCTGGTCTCTTCTCACTAGTAGTGGTGATCCGTGCCGCTGTTGTCCTACCATTGGTACAAACGTAACATACTGCTTGGTTCTGAATTCAACATTTTTCACAAATTAAATTCAAGACGGCTTTTATTCTAAAGCAGCGACAGGCAACGCAGTCTTAATAAAAAAAAGATAGTGAGCATGCCAACTCCTGGTTAACCACATGTCTGCATTCAGATCCAAAGAAGACTTTTCAGTCTTTGTTGGTCTATTGGTTTAAGCTCTAAACATTATTGCTCATTGTACGAGAGCACAACTAAAAACTATATACAGTAACTCAGGAAATGCATTCGCAAAACTGTCATCCTGGTCTTATGGTTTCACTTTTAAAACTTTAAAACTTTCAAATGTTGTTTCCAAGTCAATCCAGAATATTCAGAAACTGAAGAGGAAACGCTGGAATTACAAATAAGCACATGAAACACGTTTGACTGCTTACCAACTGCAAACATACTACAGTAGTAAAATCGAATATGTCAAGGTGTGACTGAAGCCGTCACGTACAGTCCAGCGTAACGTCACCAGCTGACACGATGAAGCTAGTTTCGTCTGACTGGAACAACCGCCCCAACCTGAATATCTCTACCTCTGTTAGACAAACTCTGCACATTCCTCACGTGTCAAACTGAAATAAATAAATCCCCTCACACAAAAGAACAATTGAATATACTGTGTACAGCATATTTAGGTCTAATATGAGGATTTACCCACTTAAATTGAAATGTTTTTGAAAGATATCACTTTCACAAGGTGTATGTGTGACAATGGATGATTCACTTTGGAACACACGCTTACGGTGAAGGCAGAAGAGTCTTCTGCTGTTTAACAACACTTGACCCAGAGTACTTTTCGAATTACTTAAGCAGGAATGATTGACTCATAATCTAAAATGTAAGAGTAGAAACTTTTGCAGGGCTTAACAAATATTCAAACAGCTATTTTTGTACGAGTGGTAGGGTTGAGAACAGCACATATCAAGATAGTGGTTCCTTAAAATAGGCTGCGGGCACATCAACAGCCACTTGACAAGTGAGAGGAGGGATGCTGCAGAGATAAAGTTTTATTTTAGGCAATTTTCTTAAGGTGAGTATATTGGGAATGTATATTAAGATCATGCTATGGGTAACATATGGCTGTTTTTCCTACATTGTTACCATCCCCTTACTAATAATAATAATAATAGCAAAATTTCCAGTATTTCATGAAAGAAACTACACAAAGTCAAAGTTCCTGCTCTTTAGATCCATGGGGTTGATTCCCTGCCTCTGCTATAACAAACCATTAAAACTGGGACTGTGCATATCAACAGGTGGCTGAGCTCAGACCCTCTATGGACACAGCTGGGGGACTTTTCAATGGACGGGTTATCAACCCCAACACTTTGTTGTCTTATATCCAGCCTGATACCAACAGCATGGCCGGTTGTAAGCTATGCTACAAGGTGTAGATTTCAAATTAGCCACCCAAGCCAAACACAGGCACTCTCTCCCTCTCTCGCACACACACACACAACACAAACAAACACAACCACCATTAAGGTCCACTGCACTACGGCAGCTAGCAGCGGTGCACAAAGTTGTGTGGAAAAGCTGCAGCGCTGTTAGCCTCTCGGTTTGTCCCTCGCTCGCCTGCAGCCCCGCGTCCTAGCTGAGGGACTCTCCACTTTTTCCTAAAAAGCCCCAGGTACCCACCTTATTTGCCGCTTTGGAGGACATTTCACTGCCCCGCTCCTCCTCTGAAGTGGCAGGTTAAAAGTTGTCGCCGTCTGCGTTCGGCAGTCGCTCGGCGGAAACCAATATCCCCTCGCTAGTTCAATTTCTCGTGTGTGTTTTTTTTTTTAGCCCAGCCGCCGCCGCCGCCACGCCGGGCTGCGTTGTTATTTTAATAGATCCAGGACGACGGGGGGGAACATGTCACGAAGAGCCGTGCGGAAAGTCCAAAGTTCATTCTCGTATCGTCGTAGCCCGGGACGCTAGCGTGAGTGCGGCCGGGTGTCGGATCATGGGGAAAGTCCAGTTGTTGGGGGGGGGTAAAGTATAAAACAAAAATAAAAAAGGGGAAAAGAGCCGGGGGGGGGGGGTGAGAGCAGCTTTCCTCGGACGCCTGGTGATCTAACCGCTGGATGGAAAGTCGTGCGGAGGAGGCACCAGCGGGACGGAGCAGAGCAATGGCAGAAGTCTGGCTGAACCTCTCCCTGCTCTCCGCTCTGAGACCAACGGCCGTGTCGCGTCTGTGCGGAGCGGACCACTGCCTGCGCGGAGGTGTGCCGCGCTCCGGGAAAAACGGGAGCGGCGTCAATTTAGTCCGGAACACCACCCGTATTCACATCTTTTTTTCATTTAAGCACGTTGTAAGGGGCGCGGGTGCTCAGGAATTAAGTTAAATCCCCCATTTTAGGTGTGTTAATACCGCTGGGAAAAAAGTGTCCACCCCCGCTATCCCGCGGAGTAAACAGTCCGGGATACAATGAGGAGAAGCGACGCTGCTGTGTCCGGCGATGCTGAAAGCTCACTTTCTTTCACTGAGAGATGATGGCCAGTGTATTTCTGCTGCAGAGAGGAATTCAAAATGAATATAAACGTGGAGGATCAGACCATAGTGCAGCTACAGTCCTCCTCTGTCAAATGCAGCAAAGACCGGTGTCAAATTAAAGGCACAGGAATGCTGCCCTGCAGAGCAAAAGCACCGTGAGCTGAATATTAAAAAAGTTAGTTGCATAATGACCACAACTCTTCCCCCCCTCTCTGTGTTTGCACCGTGTTTATTTAGAGGCTTGTGCATTAGATTACAAAAAAAATGGGTCGTTTCAAGGAACAAGGGTCATTTGAAAACATTTCTAAAAAAGAGGGCGAGAGAGAAATTAGCAGTGTTTGGGGTTAAACCACTTCACAGGAAACCACAAAAGCCATTCGGTTAAGTTCCTATGACTTCCTAAACCACACCCCACCCACAGGATGCAGCAATCTCAGCCGGCTTTGCTTCACAGTTTACTTCTCTCTCCTCCCCGCAAACAATGTGGGATGTTAAAGTGGAGTGATTGGTTAAGTGTGACACAGAAAAATGTCCACTGTTACACTCCACGTGATTGTGAGGATATGAACAGAGACACGCCCTGTCTTTTCCAAATAAACGGTGCAATCACATTCCCTCGATTTAGCTCCCTCTCTAATGATCACTTCCTCTGTGTGCGTCTTGCTGCGTTGGAGGGCTCGGCAGCAGCGTTGGTGGTCCGAGGGGCTAATTCCCACCAGACATAATCCTACAAGGCTAAGATACCATCAGTCAGGAGTAGCAGACGTGTCCTGAGGGTCGCAAGCAGAGGACGACCTCCAAACAGGGCCGGGTCACACTGAGAAGAGGATCAAGACAGATGAACAGCTCTAAAACCTGCAGCCATACATCAGCCACGAACACACTCACTCGTTGCAAAGCATGTTTGATGAAGATATTGACTGGCACCTGCAGATTTCATCACAAGGGTTTAACAGAAAGAACCAAACAGACGGACACAACCGTGCTGAACATGCCTCGGGGATGATACATACTAGTATTGATGCAAGTCGCTCACTCCTTCTGAAGCTTCTGAAACGCCTGTCAGGATCGATCAGCGCGGACAGCAGGATGTTCAACATGATCACGACTAACAAAACCTTGCAATCAAAATAACCAAACTTGAGCTGGAAAATGTTCCTTATCACCGTTAAAAAATGACGATAAAGAGACGTCTTTCCTCTGCTGCTCGCCCTTTACTCTCATCCACACCTGTGATGGTACCTCAGATGTTCTGACGGAGAGGAACAAGACATTAGTGACACTCCAACGTGATCAAAGCTATCTTTGTCCTCTATGCTCGCATCCCTGCTCTCTCTCTCTCACGCACACACGCACACGCACACACACACACACACACACACACACACACACACACACACACACACACACACACACACACACACACACACACAAGGACGCAGCTTCAAAGCTCAGGTGCACTCATGGAAGAGCAGGCACATGGAAAACAAAGGCGAACATGCAGGCCCACATTTGGTCGGAGCACATCACAGGGTTCATTCAACCCAGCTTCACCTGCAGCAAAAAGGCTAATGTAGAGTGAAACCGCATAATGTGCACATCCTGCAAAATATGAAGCTGGCCATCGGTGCGCACGGAGACGTTCAAGTGACGAAACACACAGATACGCGATGATGGATAAAGAGGAATGTGATTTTTTATGCTGAGCAGTTGTTTTGCATTAGTGTGAAACAGATGTTGTTTTCCTGTTTTCATCTGTCCTGAGTGAGGTGTCTGTGAGCGGCTGTGTGATTCCCTCCTGCAGCCGTTCACTCATGGCTGCAGGTCCGACACAGAATATGTTTCTTCTTACTAACAGAAACCATCTGGAGACAGGAGACCAACTGAAGTTCTCTATCAATCCGTGTCACAGAATTGTGGAGCGGGTTAACAATGGCCACACTGACATTCATCTGAAGCTCTTATATTTTTACCTTGTGTATTCATCTGCATTTGTTTGTTAATATGCAGGATTACACAAAAACTACAGGCCGGATTACAGCGAAATTTAAACTGAATTACAGTCTCCACATTCACAGTAATGACGACACATTTCTTTATCCAACAATACCTATGACACAGATGCATACGCTACATCAGGCTTTGGATACATGGGCAGTATTGTTACCAGGAACAATTCACTTTTGAAATCTCTTAACCCGAAGAAAAACATATATTTTTAGCTTTGTACTTAGAATATTACTATCCCTTGGATTTCATTTTGAGAAACCTTCCCTCAGTAAAAGCCAAAGAGGAAAGGGTTGTAGTTTCACCTGCTAATGATCCGTATACTAATGTCACACCTCCACTTAAGAGGCCAACTGTTTGTGACCACATTAGTCTCATATGACCGGATTAGCAGGCATCTCTCAAATTCATGCTCTACCTTCCAGGTCAGTATTGTTCGGGCTCAACCAGTAAACACAAATGCGGTTTCAGGATTTCAAGAAACATGTAAGACCATGTTTAAGATTCAATGTAAAATGCAGTCAACCATAAAATCATGGTAATTAGAATGCTCCAATTCTGATAAACCAATACTGATTAAATAACACAAGAAAGAAATATAAATAACTCTAATAAACTAAGAATAGAAGAAGCACAGAAGTGTCAGAAGCTTTTAACCTACATGTTACTGTCCACACATCACCTTTTATTATGACTGTGCAAACATATTACCTGACGTCAGAGGTGCAAATAAGGCCAACAGAGCACTGAGTGTACACACATATCCTTATCGTTATAAAACCTCAGGTCTCCTGGACCTCCACTAGACATGTAAATTGTTTCAAGTCATTTCCCCTTCTTCCAGGTACTGTGCAGATGAGCTGTTGTGAAGAAGCCAAAGACAGAACTGCAGCATGGGTATAATATTAATGGGTTAAATAAAGGAAAAAATAAGATTGAAGAGTCTATAGCCAGACTAACGGCTCTAAAAGTAAAAAGACCCGATGATGGCACGAGTGGAAAATCATCAAAGTCATTACTGTTTATGCCGAGGGGGACGTGAATGCGTGGATCACATTTCATGGCAATCCGTTTCCAGAACCACCATGAGATGCAAGTGGAAAAGTCAGAAGATCACCACAGTCACAATGGGTCTTTGTTTGGATGTACAACATTTTATCCATTTTATCCAATCCATTTAAAAATGTCAACATGTTGATGGCGCTATAGAGGCAAAGTCAGGGATTACCAAAGTCAGGGGGATTTATTTACTGAGGACAAGAAATCTCTGTACACATTTCCATGGCAGTTCTTCCAACAATTTCTTAAGTGATTTCAGTCAGACTTTCTCACACTATCCAGAAATAAATCCAAAGTATCCTGCATACGAAAGCTGCCATCTTGCGCATTTGGAGCCAAAGTACGTGCAGTAGCGATCAGGGAGGGGGGGTTCCGGTATCAAGGTCGACCAATCGTGAGCTTTTTTTATAACAACATATAAGTTGTTAAAACCAGTGGAAAAATTTGCACTTCACCTTACATCACTGTGATAAGAACATACCTGACAGAAACTATCTCTTGGAAGAATGTATTTGATGTGTACCTTGACTTTTCAGTTTGGTCCATGTCCCGTCTACTAACATAGAGGAGGCAGGATTTATGGCCTGAACTGCAGGAAGCCACCAGGTGGTGATCAAGATGCAGTGGCTTCACTTTTGGGGAGCTGTCATATCGTCTTTATTTAAGGTCTGTGGTCAGGACCTAAGTGGCCAACCACTTCAGCTATTATAAAACTGACCAGTCAGTCTATTTTCTTTCATCATGTTTCACATAAATAAAATTAGCTTTTGTAAGACTCTACAATGGTACCTAAGATACAATTTTAGGGAAAACTATGAAACCACACAGTTAAAAAGTATTATTATGGTAACTTTACTTGCAATTGTCAATTACAGTGTGTTCTTCCCTAATTCATTCACAACCAAAGACACAAAGTTATAAGAAAGGTCTGATGTGATGATATTTTGGTTAGCTTTGCTCACTTAGCCCTTGAGCTGAAGAAAAATAAGCGTTTGTCGCACAACATTTACCATGGAGGGTTTCCAGTCACTGACAGTGAACCAGGCTTCTTTTAATCTCCTGGAGACATTTACTCCAAGAGGCAGCCTGTGATCAACCAACCAAACTAAAATCTCTCATTTTCTTCTTTCGCTGCCTCTCTCTTGCTCGTTCTCTTCTCGACAGACAAGCACTGCTGAGCCTTTTATAGCCAGCGAACAGTGTCTGTGCTGCAGTGAACCTGGCTGAACTCCACTCTGCTTCTCAGCAATATCTCAAGTAGCTTAACAAGTAAAGGCCTGAGCTGCAGGTCCACTTTACATTCCACCACTTTCCCACTTCTGTGATTATTTCTCAGGAAATCAAACGGCCACTTATGATTTTCTGAACACTCCATTTTTCACTCCAGTGTGAGGCCAGCCCCCATTATCAGTCAAAAACACTGTGTAAATCTGATGAGGTAGAACGAGCCATTACGTCAGGCTTTCCATCCGTGTGACGAGCCCATTGTTTGCTGCAGAATGAGACTGTAAATTAAAAATACTGCAAATCCCAAGGTACAATCTGCAGTGCACTCAGCTCAGTCTAGTGTGTGTGTGTGTGTGTGTGTGTGTGTGTGTGTGTGTGTGTGTGTGTTGCCAGTAAATACTTCATGAAAAACAATCCAACCTTTTCCCTTCATTGTTACTATAATGTAGCAGACAAAGCAAATTCATGCAGCATGTTGTTTCTGCCCAGTCTTATTTGTTTATGTAAGATAAATGTATTCTGCCATGTCTGTGCTGCGCTGTAGTGTGTGTCCTCCAGCTCATGACACAGACAGAAGATACAGACCGTCCTCCAAAGTTTCATATCACACTCTGTGGACAATAATGCCTTTTTTTTTTTTACAATGACCCACTTTCTATGGTTGATAACAAAAGTGAGCAAAAACCGTAAAGACAACAATTACCTAATGCAAAAAAGAGGGAATCCCTATAAAATAAAAAAACAAGGATTTTTCAGTTGCAAAGAGAAAAAGAGAAAAAACATTGATATCACAGAGATGTGTTAAATAACTTGTACCCAGGCTGCACCTATATGTGATGTTTATCATCCAATTACACAAATGTGCAGAGTGCAAGTGTCAGGTGGGTGCATGGAAATATTTTTCCGACATACTAACCTGCTGGGTTCACTCACTCCACATACAAATACCCATTCAGTATTGTGGGGAATGACTGAGAATAAGTAAAGCAGACTTGACTTTAAAGCAAAATATCAAAGTGTTTTTCTCTATGTTCATTGCTGCTGCTGAACTGTCAGTAATAATGTGTAATATGAACTTTCTCATGGTTCTTTTGAAATAGTAACAGCAACTTCAGAAAATCTAATTTGAATTCAGCCTTGACAATGCTGCTGTAGTGTTGTCATTAAAAAGTGATGATTGTACACTGCTCTTCACTTCCTCCCTATAATCAGATGACCAGTGCTCTAGTGGACTTGTAAAACATGTGAGCTTGAGGATCAAAAACGAAATCACATTCGAGCAAGTCAAGGGATGGATAATCGTTTGTGGGTGATGATTGGAGCCATGACAAAAAAGTGCAAATAAAATGAAAAAGATCTGTGGTCGGCAGGAGAACCCCCGACCACACAAAACCTCTTACATCATCAGATATTCATAATTACACGTCAAAGTGTTTTACACTAGTAATGTGAATTAACACCACATACAAGTGGTGTTAGTGCATGTCACATCTCACAGATATGTACATCTGTGAGTATATACACTTGAAAAAGAGACACATTGTTTTTTTATAAGAAGCTTGCCCAAAAGCCAACAAATCAAACCTCACTGTTGATACGACTGGGAAACTTTGATGAAGTCTTAATTATGCATGTTGTTTACCTGTGACCCTCTTCAAGGAGAATCAACCTCTTCAAAACAATGAGTTCCATCATATTCTGCACTTTGGTTCATCAATCTGTCGTCGGCCAGAGGACCTGAGAGCAGTGTAAAAATCTTTAACTATAAGCTTAACATCTATCTCTTCAGCCTGTCTTTATACGGTTTATATTTATATATGTATGTATTTACATATTTATATATGTTAAAAAGAAATCTATTACATTTTTTGTTGACATTTTAAAACTTATTTGATCCTTTTTATGAATTTTATAATTATGGATTTTGACTAACCTGGACAAAATGTGTTGTACAAATAAAGTTTGATTGATTGATCTGACAGAGCTCTGCTTTCATTAAAATGTGTAGCATGACTGAAGGGAAGTATATCAGCCTCAACCTGCTGCGGAACAATCCTCATCGTCCATGTAGCACATGTCTGCATCTAGTTAGCAAAGAGGAAGTGCGTGTCGGCTGTTCTCTATGTATGTGGCTTTGGAGCCAGGGAAGTGAAGGTACTGATGCACGGCTGCACCTCATGCATAAAAAGTCGGCCTGAAGGCCTCACCTTGCTCCAATGAGATGCTTTATCAGTCACATACTAAGCAGCCACACATAAATATACAGTAATTATTCCGCACTGTTACTTTCAACAGGTTTATGTGTCACCTCAGTCAGAGTAAGAGAGGGTGCAATAAAAGCAGCTGTTAAACTGTCTGGAAGCACTTAAAAGTAACGGTCCACCTTGGGCTATAATAACAGAAACATAGAAACACAATCTATACAATGGTTTCACTGATGAAACCTGATCCTCTAATATGACCTCACTCTGAACTCAGCAGTTGTGGAGATAAAGGTAGGAAAGTATAAATATTATAGTCAGATTTTTTTTCGGCCCATTTGTTGGGGAATAAAAAAAACAACAACTATGGGATCAAAGTCCTGACTCAGCTTTGAGAGTGGTTACATCCACATCATAGGACTTTTAAGATTGATTGATTGTTTGTTGTGTTATTCTTTTCAAAAGTCCATGGTTGACTCGTCTATATCATATATTTGAAAGAACTAGCACAGCGCCCGTCAAGCAGTAGCATGACCTTGCATGATGTCACCATTGACATCAAAGGGTTGTGCCTCGATTAATAGGAAAACACGGTTACCATCGTAACAGCAAACATGCAGTGAGCGGTTTGAAATGAATGGAGGAATCTCAGTTTGTGTTGATTTTCTCTCTCTCGCACATTGAGAGACAGAATTATGTCTCGGTTAGTCCGGCAGCTGCAGCTTAGGTTACTGCGTCGACAGCAGGCGGCAGGCGCTGAACTGCCATGTGACACATAATGTAAGTGGCATGTAATTGATTTTTAAGGAAGAGTCAAGATTTACAAGTTTATTACAGGCAGCAGCTGCAGATTTCAGGCTGCCATGCTCCGCGAACACAAATAACTTCCGTCACAGTGAAGATTTATTCTGCTGGGGCCCAACAGCTCAGCTACAGTTTCATCACATGTTGCGGAGACCGCGTCGACTCGAAAGCAATTTTAAAACGTACCTTAGCTAAAAACTAAATTATAAAAAATAAAAGGTTAAAATTTCAAAATTACCCTTTAAAAGTTCACCATCCAAAGCAAACTAAATAGATTTGAATCTTATTCAAGTTTAATTAGATCAAGAATTGTTGTAATTCTGTCTCACGCTCAGCAACATTTAAGGTTTCAATGATGTCGCGCTGCACTTAACTTCCCTAGAATAAATTTCTACATCACTGCAGCAGGATCAGAAGTTAAACCACTACAGCTCAGCAGGAACAAACTCCTTGTTTTGTAGTTGGAAGGGGACCATATTTGTATTAGCGCCATCATGTGGTAAGGAGTTTGACAAGACAAGTTTGCCTTGTTTTTAGCTTGGTGTTTTGAAACAGATAATAATAATGTTTGCTCTCCTCACTTGAATTCCCTGTCGTCATTTATGTTACATTTTTACGTAACGTGACGTGATGAACTTGTGGTTTTGCTATGATTATGCGTTTAACCATTGACCTTCTGCTGTTGACACTTTACTGTCTAAACTACAACACAATTTAAACCTGTGCATATGGCAAAGTCAATAACAAATCCAATATGGTGAGATGTGAGATATTTTGTGGACATTTTGATAAACAAAACTTAAAGGCCAAGAAAACATTACATATTGTTGACTCTCTTCAAATATTCTAACCTTGTCACACATTTAGCATGGTTATTCTTTTCTGTTTGTGTTTTTAATTGTGAAGCACTTAGTACCTTTTGTTTTGAGATGTACTGTATTAATATAGATATTTTTTGTATTATTATCTCTGAAGTCTTTAAAAATGTGTATTTCAAACTGTAAGCAGGCACATTTGTCAAATTTAGCCACTTTGGTGTGGACATAAACAGCCATTACAGCAGCCATTCCATTGAAATAATGACTGTAATTCTCTTCTGCTTATGTCTGAGGGTTAACAGTAACAATCTTTTCAGCTGGAGGGAAATCAGCAGTAGGGGTATGTGTCTGTATTTTCAATGGTGAAAGAACAAGGGCATGTCTAATGGGGGGGTCGTGTCACAACGATAAACACAGACTTTCACCAGCCACTTAAAGCTGCAACACCCAGCACCTGAGGAGGCCAGTGTCATTGTTGGTGTGTGTGAAAATAAACAGTCCTTTTACTCTGCACTGTTGGTGTGAATGGAGTGACGCGTCATGACTCATTTACATTGAATGTTTAACACGAGTGGCCTTAAATCTTTAAGAAAGAAAAGAACAGCTATAAAGTTACACCACATGATCTGTGTGTAAACACTGCCGTGACAAACAGCTGTGTGGTTTTTATTGACCAACAGTCTGGTATGACTGTGGTGGGGTATTATTGTTATCCTGCATTTAGTGTGCGGGATTTGTAAGTGAAAGTGGAGTTAAATTACAACAGAACATATTGTGTGGGGACATGTCAATATTTTCTCTTGATATTAAGGACAAACAGTATATTTTAATCTGACCCTGGTACAAATCAGAGCTACAGTACATCCAAACAGGAACAACCTGGTCTGAAGGCACTTTGTCCTGATATTGTCACAAGAGAAGATACAGAGTTGTAAAGTAGCTGAAACAGCAGACTCCATTTTTCATAGAGTGATGAATGTTTTCTGTTTGTGCAGAGTGGTTAAGAAAACTGATACCAGCCAAGTTTATTTCTCACAGTATTGTTTTGTGATCAGTAGAAGAGGTTAGAGCAAGTTGCATGAAATCTGAACAGAATTACTGTAAACAGCTTCTAATTTATGTCTGCAACAAAAGAATCAAACCCATTATAAATTAATATGCGACAAATATTCTTGATCAATCAATTAACTATTTGGTCAATAAAATGTCAGAGAATAATGCAGCAGCTCAAACTGACATCTTTAGATATCTTCTAATGTCCAACCAGTCAAAAAAAACAAAACATCTAGTTTACTATAATATACTGTACAACAAAGAAAAGCTGCAAATCCTCACATTTGATCAACTGGAACTGATGAATCAGTCACTTAAACAATTAATTAAAAATAAAACACATTCATACTGTTAATCGATTAAGCGCTTATCCAAATAAACTTTCCAGCTGTTTTTAAATACTTCACAGAGTGTAATGGTTCAGAACAGGAGTTAAAACCCAAAGACACACGTCAAATCTCAATAGCGTCAATGTAAAGTAACAGTTCAGAGGTTAGCAGCACAAAACCGTGACAGGCACATTGGTGTCGTCTGTTTCTGATCCCGAGGTGACGACACAAGATGATGAAGAGATGAGATCATGAGAAATTTAAAAAAGGATAAAGGATAAATGGAATAGTAAATCCGGCATGGCCAGCTTAGAAGAGGAAAGAGGGAGAATATAGTGTAATTTAGAAGGTACGTGTTGATAAGAAGAGGAAAAAAGGGAGAAATAATAAGGGCAAAGGAAAAGACAAGAGGCCGGAAAAGAGGGGAGAGAACAGTAGATGAGATAACAGAAAGGACTGAGCTATACTACGCTATATTGTACCACAAAGTTGTGACGGATGAGGGAATGTTTCAAGTCCACTGAACTTGGCGTTGGCCTGAATAAAGGACGTGCATCTCAACCCCCCGTCCACCCCTCGGTGACTCTTCCCGTGGTACTGCCTGTTACTGCTACATTCCTGCAGTATGAAGCTGAAGGAGGGGAAAGAGCCGGAGCTTCCAGAGAAACAGAGAAACAGGCAGAGGCACTCTACACCCTGGGAGGGAGGTTGAACAGTTCAAGCTGCTCAGACAAAATCATACTAATTAACTCCACATTTACTGAGGTGAATTGATTTCGGGTGAGTGCTGTAGTTATTGGCAGATAATATCAGAGATGAAATCAGAGAGGGGTCAGTGAAAACCCTTGTGCTCTTAGTGGAGTGTTTGAGAGGCTGAATATGACGGAGATATGCTGTGCTCCATCAAAACACGTCCCCTAGTTGTGAGTTTCAGGAGATAGACAAAGTGTCTGTGTGTTTGATAAGTGTATTAAATCAAGAATATCATCTCGATCCCTCTGAGTTACAGAGAAACAAACCAAACCCTTAAGAAACAGCTCAATCAGGCATCTCTTCTGCCACTTAACCCGTTGGACCCTGAGTTTATGACACTGTGTGATCCACCAACCCTAACACAGGGGATGATGTTGTGTTTTTTGGTAAAAAAGAAAAAATGGATGAAGGGGAAACGGTGGAGGATGGGAACCACGCAGACCCAGGCAGCCAGGGAGGCGGATGGAGACACGGCAGCCACAGGGGCCGCTTCGAGCCTGTCGATGATGAGATGCGATGGGACCCGACCCTGCAGAAGCCCCAGCCAGTGTGTTAGCTGACTAATCCTCTTGCCATCCAGTGCCAGGATCCAGACTCATCAGCTTTGGTGTTCTCTTGTCAGACTCATTTTTATAACATCCCACTGGTCAATTCTAATCACTAATGCCCAACACAACGGCCCATAATGCCAAGTGATTATGGAGTGCTGTTTTAGCACATTTGCCGCCTGAAAAGAAAGAAAGCGCCACAAGGCAGTGTGCTGGCTCCCTGCTCAAAGGACCAGCCTGATGAACTCAGCAGAAAGGGAGTGGACCCAAAAGCCAGTCTAAGCCACCAGGACACTGGTGTGGACACTGTGGGGCCTGAGCTGGGCGGTGGGCAGGGATTTACAGTGCCCTATTATACAGCATATAGACAGTTCCTGTGAGCTCATATGTGAGGCGAGACTGAATGTGTGTATCAGAATCGTTCCTCCAGGCCGGGCGGAGAGTAGATTTGATTTTAAATCTGGTATGGGAAACAAGGGCGAATGAGGAAAGGTCAAAGAGGCAAGAAATGGTTATGATATGTAGATTCACTTGCACCAAAGGGGTTAAAGAGGAAGGGTGTACTGAGCATTATATGTAAAAAAAAAAAAAAAAAGTATTAAGAACTAATTATTATTTTATTGATTATTTTATAGATTTTTATTTTAACGTCAATATGAAGAACCACAGAGCGCTATATCAAAGTGCTAAACATGGTATGACTCACTTTTAATGTAACTGACCCACTGACAGTAGTAAAATAATGGGACTCCATGTACTTCTGTGTTTGATTATAAAAATACAACTATCGTAGTTTGAATTTTAGAGGAAAATATTGATATTTGTACATTAATATTATTTAAAAGTTGAATGACGAGAATGTGTGAGAAGCATCTTGATCGTCACCAGGTGACCCCTTGCATCAAAGGTAATAAACCCAGCCTCCTCCATGATAGCAGACGGGACATGGACCAAACTATAGATTCAAAATACATCCAGTAAATTTTTCTCAAAGATGGTTTCTGACAATTTAGGTACTTCTTATCAAGTGTTCATTTTTATGGGAAGTTTTATTATTTCACCGGGTGAAACATCATGATTCACAGCAGAGACTGACTCTTATGGGTGAGCACATACATCCATCACCCGATCGCCACTGCACAGACACTGGCTCCAAATGCACAAGATGGCAAGGTACGATCCAGGATATTTTAGCTTCATTTCTGGACAGCGGGATGAAGTGGAGACTTGTCGTCCATCATATAGCCTGCAGTGTATGGTAGCAATATATTATGTGTTTAGATTCAACTTTAATGTTTGTGTTCATCACTCTTCTGTTCTGTTTAAATAAACAACAGTCTAATAAAAGTTTTAAAAAAAATCAAGAACACAGAAAGTGTTTGAGCGGTTTTCTCAGTATTTGCCTTTGCAGCATCACCAACAGGGAAAAGAGCTTCGTATGGAGATGTTATCGGCCTCTGTTTGCTCACAGCTCTTGTATCACCTGGGACACCCCCCCCCTCAGTTGAACTGGTGCCACTGGCGTAACCATGTGACACGTACAGCAAACAACATATGGAAGCTGCACTGATGGGTTGACAACACCATGGGAACACAGAGTAAAAAAAACAACTTCCACACTGTTCTACTGTTCTGCTGATGTTTATACCGAGCAGTCCAGCCTGCTCACTTCTGCTATCATTGATATTGCAGGTTTTAAACAATGCTAAGCTGAGCCAAAGTCAACCACTCAGGACAAAGCCTGCTTCATTCAGATATGATTACAGTAAGTACAACAAACAGCTAAAAATATGGAAGTAAATGTTGGAAATAAATTCAATTCTGTCTCAAGCTGACATTTTTAAAGATGAACGATTCTTCACCAACATCAACTAAATGTTAAATTTTTTTTACAGTATGTGTAAGTCATAGTTTATATTTTGCACTGAAGTGATTCCAGTTCTGCGTTTTCCTTTTTATTAAATACAAAACGTTAGGGACCTATAAATCATATGGTGCTGTTGCTGTCCGTCCTCTGTATCTTTAATTACGGAGTGTATCACAGGGAACATTATGCAGACCGCAGCTACAGAGCTGTGATTAGTTGTGCTGTCATGCTGTTAGTCAGTGTGTAATATGCAGGAGCAGCAGTCCCGCGGGAAGGTCAGACTCTATGACACACGAGGACTCCGCAGGACAACAGCTCTGCGTCTGAATCACAGCAGTTAACCCTCAACTGGGAGATGTAAAAATATATTTCATAAGTCTCTGGCTCAGTGGCTATTTTTATGTTTTTTTTTTCATGTGACTTCAGTGAAATGATAACCAAAATAGATTTTCACCTTTTCTTGTTCTGTTCAGTTATATTCAGCCCAGTGTTATCCACTTTGAAGAGAATCATCGCTGCAGTTAATGTTCAAGGTGTCTCAAAAGTCTCAAAATCATGCCATGTCTTGTCTCACATCTACATCAGGAATAGTAAAAGGATGAAAATAATCCCCATTGTATTTAGATATAAGCTACGCGACATTATACATGGACACGATTAAATGGATTTCACACTGAAATCCCCTCATTTGAAGTTTGCACTGAAATACTCGACTTAAGGAATTCCATATAGAAGCTTTGACTGGTCATAATGCATTATCTTCATGCTAAGTGGTGCATTGTTTGTTGCATTAGGATAAATTGAAAAACTGAGCAGCACAAGCAAAAGTCCAACATGACACCAAAAGGCTAATGTTTGCTAGCAGACATTTACGACTGGATTAATGTCAGTTAAATTACACTGTTTTATATCTTATATCTAAATGTGGAGAAATTCAGGAAACGTGGGTGGCCACAATGAGGGACCCGGCATTCAACTGCAGTTAAGGGAGCAGTAATGAAATAGTATTTTGTTTAATAATACCCCACACACAGATCTTTTAGGGCGGAAGGAATCTAGAGCGCCCACAAGAAACCCATAGAAAAGATGGAGGGGCCATAATACAGAAGGGAGAACTGAAGCAAAGTTCTTCTTGCTGCAGAGTCGACGTTGCAACTCGACCAGTGATTCACTGAAGCTCTGAAACCTCATTTAAATTCAAAAGGGTTCAAATTGAGAAGACATTCTGGTTTTGTCTCACCAGCCTGGAATTTTGGGCTTTAATCTAATTGGAGCCATCAGTGTTTATAACCTCTGCACTTATGTTCTCTGCATGTAATTTACTGCCATCTCCAAATCCCACAATACAGTTGCCATGACTGTAAGAAGATGCAAATCAGCAAACAAAATACTGACTTCACATTAACACAAAGAGTCCACACAGTTCAAACTGCAGACATATGCTCACTGTCGCTCTTTTGTAATACTTTTTCTTAGGAGAGAGTCATCAACAAAAATGAAATATCCTTTAAAACGTCAACCTTTAAAAACACATCTCCTCATCTTTCTACAGAACTCTTCACTTTTATACATGGGCGGCTTGAATTAAACACAATAACATCAAACAATGACAAACAATACAACAAGCTGACTCCACAACCTTCAAATGAAGGCAAAGGCAGTTGATCACACGTTATCAGACAGTTTCTCACGTTCACTCACCACACATGCGTGCATATGCCTGCACACGGTCTGACTCCAGCTACGACTGACCCAGAGGGATGCTTCTCCCCGTGTATGTGTCCCTCCGCCTGCACGAGCAGTGTGCAAGTCAGTGCATATGCCTGTGTGATCCTCAGCATTACACAAAGTGGCCTGAGAGCAGAGCCAACCTGGTGTGACATCTGTGAAGGCTGTGAGATAATCTACATGACACTGCCACTGATAGCAGTTGAGATATTGATTTAAAAAGCGGCAGCTCTAAAATTAGATTCCTATGTGTTCTGATTGAGCCAAAGGCATGCACCTCTGTGGTAATGTGAGCCGAGCTGAGAGTGGTGATCAAAGCTTTGATGGTGGAAACTCCTGGAACTCCAGCAGTCCTGACTAAAGTCAACCTCACTATGGTGGGGCCCTCTGGCCTGACCTCCCGTTCCCTTCCTCCCTCGATCCTCTCTCCCTGTGATAACAGAGACATTCCTGAGCTCGTTCCCTGCCTCGCCACAGGCCTCTCCCTTAATTCCAGCAGAGTGTGTGGAATGTTGGACTGGGGAACCAAGCAGCCAGAGACAAACAGACGAAAGGAAATGAACAACATTAATAAACCCAGGTCTGTTATGGCTGCTGGTGCTTGAAGCACCTGGATGCCAACAGAAGGACGGACCGGCACATATGCATGCACACAGGCGCGCACACACACACACACACACACACACACACACACACACACACACACACACACACACACACACACACACACTAGAGCAGAACGAACATCTGCAATACAATGTGCAGATCTGGAGCAAGCCTGTCCATATGTAACTGTGTAGTTGGATTAACTATGTAAGGGAATCAGAGGACTGGATTACAGGAAATGATGGGATCTTTTGAACACGCAGATTAGACAGATCAGATCAATGTACTGCTGATGATCCCAGCAATAAAATGTCGAAGAACCCAGCAAGAAAAAAGAAGAAAGACTGTATTTATTAGAACATTTTACACAACAATTTCTTAAAAACAATGTTTTTGGATAATATATTATATTTGTAATGACGTCCACTACTGTTACCATGATAATGAGGTCAGAGAAACGCTACTTTGATTCTGGGACAACTCTGATCTGCAGCCTGAGAAACTCAAACAGAAAATCCTAAAATGAGCAAATTCCAGACAGTCAGAGAAAGTGAGAGAAATAAAGCGGCTGCAGGCCAGGTGAGGAGAGCAAATAAAAAGAGAAGATGAACCAGGAAAAGATCAAACGTGGAAAAAAGGAGATTTGGCAAATGTTATAATCCCGAGAAGAAAAAAAAAAGAAAGAAAAGAAGAGGTGGACACTTTGTTCTGAGCGGGTCAGAGTGATGGCCTGGAAAAAAAGGGATGAAGGGCAAAACATATCAGAAAGAGATATGAAAGATATACAGCATGGGAGCCGAGCCCGACTGGGGGCATAAATCTCCACCACTCCTCCGTGCTTCTGGAAATCAATTTTCTCCATTGGTAGCTGCTTTATTTATGGGCTTTATTTATAGGTCACCATTAGGGATATACCATCAGCAGCTTGGATGACTGAGTTGTTGGGAGAGGTGGAGCTTGGTGGGGCAGAGAGGGGGTCACCAATACATCCAGCTGCCACAAATGAGCAACAACAATAAAGGTTGCAAAGCTTGAATTTTAACTGACCGATTGTCAAAGTGCAACAAATACTGGGTTCAAATTATTTCTTCAACCAAGAGGTTATGTGTTCAACCCGTCTGTTTGTTTGTGAGCCAGATGCGAGAAGTACAGAATGGATTTCCACGAAACTTGGTAAAAGGATGAGATTTGGTGTTTTTCCACATTTTCGCCATTTTCCACAAGAATAATTCATGGATCTGGGTGTAAAAATGTAGGCATATTTAGAGAAGTGATTGTAGTTCAAACTTGGGATCATTTGATTTGGAACGAGGGAAGTCAAAAGCAGGTGACTATTTTGCTCCTGACAAACCCAATGGCTATGAGTGTGTGTGTGTGTGCCCGTGTGTGTGTATGTGTGTCAGGCTTCCAGTCTGTCTGACAGGAACGCGGCTCTTCACACGGAGAAGACGGGATCAAAAGGGACAACGTCACAGAGATGTCACATTCGCTGTCACTGCACCAAACACGGGGGTTTGGTGACCTACTCCAGCCCCCAGTGACTCGACACGTCTCCCTTTCTGTCCAGTTTGTCTCCCACCACATCATCCCTCACTGTCATACTCATGCAGCTCCTTGGCTTCCTGTATTCCTGTGTATGTGTGTGTGTGTGTGTTTGCCAGCCTGCTTCAGGACGAAGGAGGCCAGCCAGCTTTATTAAAAGAAAACAAGCAGGAGAAATAACGCGGGATACAGGGACATGAGGACAGTTAATCTGTTGGCAGCATCACTGAGACTCTGAGGGAGCTTCCACTGGAAAGAAAAAGCGAGAGATATATATTATTTGAGGTTGCCTCACTGAACAGGGTTCCTCTGACAATGCTCTTAAGTCACAGCTAAGAGGGGATTCTAATAAAAAATACCATAGATGGCACCAACCAGGCTACATTTAATGCTCAAAAGAGGCATCAAAGAGGTAGAAAGGTGATATGGTACTTGGGCAATGGAAAATGACAGCGAAGAACATAGTAGAAAGGAGTAAAGAATTGTTTTCGCCAGTCATTCAGAGTTCTGGCAGGCTCCGGGAAAGAGGCGCTGACCCATGGATGACAAAATCCCTATCACCTGACTGATCAGTCATCCCCCGCTGCTCTTCTCCCTGCACCCTCACTCTTAATGAAAAACCTCCAGCTAAGACTCGACACCACCTCATAATCACGAGCAGGGGTGCTGTGGAGTTCATATGTGCCTTTTGTACTTCATCAACAAGAACAAAACATCAGAACATTTTGTCTTGTTCAGCTGCTCCCAGTACAAACATCTCTTACACTTTCAGTTCAAGGGGTCACGCTGATGTTTGGCCTCGACAACCACACTCAGAGTTACACCAGCCACAGCTGCTAAAAGCTGACCTTTCAACTGCCTCCACATTAGCCAGTATTTTAGACATGAAGATATACATAAAGTGCTGATGACTCTGTGCCCATCTCTCTCTCTTATTCACCCTATTAATGTGATGCTTCACACAGATCTGTCACTTTGCTTGGCAGTCACATCCCCAGTGGGTTTTCTGGATTTGAGATATTCTGGCATCTGCTTCAGCCATGAAGTCACAGGCAGCCACAGCAGTGCAGACAGCGGCAGGAGATCTGCCACAAGTTCTACTGTGTAGTAGTGAAACATACATATCGAGCCCACATATGAAATCAATGTGGTTGTTTACATGAAATCTGAGAGTGTTGAAGTTCACAGGTTGTTCCAAAGGAAGAGATCCATCTTCTTTTGACTCATGATTGATGGACGCCCAGTTAAGATAAAATATTTTTTTATCAGCCTGATTCATCTTTACCTTCCACGCTCCTGGGCTCTCTCCACATCTGAACATCAGTTCACTAACTGCTTGGGAATTATTAGAAACATATGAGAGGGGATAAGAGAGGTGTGTAAGTGTAAGCACGTGTGTGTGTGTGTGTATGTGTGTGTTATATGAAATAAATATATTTTTGCTGAAAAGCAAAACCATCCACTCCCGTTGAGACAGTTAAAATGGAGACCAGTGTTGAGGAGGTCAGTGGTCTGCTCCTCTGTCAGTGGTGGTTAGTGGTGAAACTCTGCCCTCTGCAGGATGAAAGCTCTCACTGACCTGGATTTCACAGACTGGAGAGGAGCTTCAGTTCTGTTACATCATGTCAGTGTAGCAACAGCGCTGTTAGTGGCCACACAGATGTACTGCACAGTGTCAAAGCCCGTGGATGGTGGCAGATGCATAATGGTGCTAAGGGCTTTGAATTTGTTTGGCTTATTATGTGAATGCGATTCTCATGCTAACAGCACTATTTATTATTTATGTGTGCTCAAAGGAGGAGTTATTGACAGACACATTAAATAAACAAATATCCACTTAAAACTACATTATAGTCTCTTATAAACAATTTAATGAATGTTTATATGTTGTAATAGTAGCTCCTCCTTTGGGCACATATAAAAGGAGGCTAGTAATAGATGAAGAATGACATTAAAGACAAATACAGTAACAATAATGAGATAAAATCTGATAAAATATGTGTAACCAGTCTGACCATAGACTTTATTTTAAACAACTATATATAAAAAGAAAAACAAACATAACCAAATATATAGAATACAAATAAACAACACGGACACTGATATGTCTGTGAAAGGCTCATATCAGCCAACCAACAAATCAGTTGGGCTCTAAATATGCATCATAAGTGTGCTTATACCTGCTTATTACATTATCATGTGTTAACAGTTATCATATGTATATATAATGTTAACAGTGTTATATTCAGAGTCACTTCATTTACATTCACGTCAGAATCAAACCGTGTCATGCATGTTTAAACCCATGCATCATAAATTTGACGTGATCTTCAACCCCAAAGGTCACAGAGATCAGCCTGTTCCAGTGTCGTGTCAGTCAGCGAAAGATGCTGAGTCATTTTCCTCAAAGAAACGTGCACACACGCACACAATCGCACACAAACACACACTTTCTGTGTCCTTCACATGTACTAATTTGAATTCAAATCCTTTTTGACTAAGATCTTGAGAGTCAGAGATAATTATGTATCATTTATCTATTATTTAAGAAACAGCAACACACAAGAAAGCAGTTTCACTTCCTGTATTGTCGTTGTTGCTGTTATACATTAGACAGTTATGTAATTTTATAAAATGTCATGTCATGGAAACACATCTCTGTTGAGGTCTTTAGGATAAAACTATTCCAAATGCATGTTATGCATATTAATGATAACTTTGAGAATACATAAAAAATGATTCATTAAAATACAGGTTTTGACGTCATGATCATAAAAATATGAGAACTAAAATAACTGGTCAGTTTGGGAAATTAGGTCTCATCCCAGTTACTCAGCAGCAGCACAGGACATCCCAGCCTTTTTTAATGCACTCGGGCCGAGGGGCCATCAAAACTGTGAGCGGAGTACATCTCTCAGCAGGTAGCTTCCTGAAATAGCAACCTTGATCCTAATGGTGCACAGCACAGCCTCTGGCTTCTGATGAATCCATCCTGAGAGCCCCCCTGCCCCCGAGCAAGCAGTCCTCCCGAGGCACGCACACACAAAGACACACACACACGCAGCGACGGACAGAAAGACATACACACGTCTCCACGCACCCGTCGGCTTTGACTAACCCATTTTCTCATGTATTTTTTTTTTGGGTTGTTGTTCTTTTTTCACTTGCTTTACTGCTCTCTGCCGTCACATGCCACAAAGTCAGGTTGCAGGTTGCTATCATGACTTCCCCTGGGGCGTGTCACCTGACAAAGTTTCACATTGCTGGTGGTCGGTTTAGTTGAGAGGGAGAATAAAAGTCAAACATGAAATGGGAGCCCCTACAGGTGCCAGCGTGGAGAGAAAGGTTAGAGACAGAGTGACCTCTCTGGAGGACGTTCCTGCTGCACTGAGGAGACTGACATTGTTGAAAGAGGGCAACACTAATGATATGATGCAAACAGGTAAAGGGACAGAGGTGACACTATAGTCTACACTTCTGCTGATGTGATAAAAACATTAGATGACAATATTCTGTTGAAGACTTTCTTCACATATTTTCAGCTGCACACAGATAACAAGTCACTTATTTAAGTATTATTTAATGGTCAGGTCTTTTATACAGGTGCACAGTCACCTGCACATTTTCTGTATATGAAGCTTCTTCACCCAATGGGACATGTGTGTCATGATAAGTCAAATCTATCAGTGGCAGAAGATATTAACCGCTGCCAAGGAGGTTATGTTTTCATCTGCGTTTGTTTGTTAGTTAGCAGAATTAATCAAAAACTACTCAACTGATTTACATGAACTGTGGAGGGATGGGGGCCCGACCCATGAAAGAACCCATTAAACAATTATTTTCTTTAACAATGCGATATTTTTTCAACATTTTGACTGATTTATAAAAAACTTATCAATGGATCTTGATGAACCAAACCTGGCGCATTTAGGAAACTGATATGAGTCTGTGTAATTTGGTGCAGCATTACTGAATTTAAAGAGAGTGTTGGGCCTTGGTGGAGGACACAAAAACTATTGATAGTACAATAGTCATTATAATGCTTCACCAGAAAACTAACAGACAATAAAAAATAATGTGATTTTCAACAAAAGAAATTCAAATTATGTGGAAGGATAAAAATATCTAAAAAACAAATTGAGCTTCAATTTCATTCTAAAATTAACGCTGAAAAAGGAAAACAAGTCACACTCCAATAATTAGCATAATACTGAGGACAAGTACAAAACCAATTATTTTACCCGACCGAGGATTCAGCTCACTACACCACAGCCTCCATCATCTCAAGGCAGAGAAATTACAATACTAGAGAGAAAACCAAACAGTTTCCACAACCAGCGAATACTCTTTGACCTCCCTTTTAACCTGCAACAGAAACAGACTGGGTGTGAGGCGGCCATCTGCCTCGACCGGTTCGTGTGATGGGAGATAAACAAGGCAGAGGAGAGAGAGAGGGGGGGAGGAAAATGGAGGAGAGCGTGCCTGTGCAGCTTTTTGTGCATGTATCTTTCTCACTTAATGAAGATTTAAGTCTCTCGGGTGTTTGCGGTTCGATTCCTTTATTGATTGTCAATTGCAGCCTGTGGTCAGAAGACGAAGATGCTGTTTTTTCATGCTGTGAATTTGATGGTTGAAACCATCTTTCTTAATGAACTTGACTCAAACACTGTGTGTATGATTGGGGAGCTGGAAAATCTATGAGAAGTGTCTCGCAATTATCTGTTGTTTCTTAGACAGACAATTAACTGGGCTAAGAGAGAAAAATCATCTCCAGATTAATCAATACTCACACGGATCATTAGTTGCAGCTCTAAACATACGATCATTATGTGGTGGTTAAATATCTTTTTGTGTAAGAGTCACCCTTGATGCAAAGATAGCTGAGTTTAGGTGGAGTAGAAAATAATCTCTCTTTAAAAGCTCTAACATAAAGCACAGAGATTTTATATTTTACTGAATCAAATCAATCAAAACCAAAAAGAAAGAAATAAACTGCGCTCTTTGACCTGGTTTCCCTCTGTGCTCGCTCTCTCAACATAAAAAAACTGTACATTATCACCCTAACCTCCCACACCCAGGGTAAAGTAATTGTGTTGCCATGGAAACAGAGGAGAGGGCCTAAATTGTGAGCTGCCGAGAATCCATCCCATCTCGTTAGACGACGCTGCCGCTGCTGCCATGTGGTACAAGGTGATTGTTGGGAGTCATAAATTAACCCAGTCTTCTCTTTCATAATCCAACAAATCTCATGCATGAAGCCATCGACCGCGCGCTCACAGCCGACACAACGGGGTTCCCGCCACAGGGATAAGATGGGAGAATAAAGAAAAAATTAAAAATTATAATCCTACTTAGCTTCATTTTACTCGAGACTACAAGGTGTTGTGATTGCTTTTAAGTGAGATAAATTATTCAGAGCGAAACATTTCAGCAGCGAGACGAGAAATGGAGCTGGGACCAGCACGGGGACGGATGTGCAAGCTGAAGCTAAAATTACATCAAACACACCCCAGCTACTGAAGGTCAGTGAGGAAACACTGTCAGTCACCGGGGCTGAAAATAACTGGGAGAAGTGTTTTGATACGAGGATTACATGTTGTGACTAAATTAAAGCTTATCCGGCACCTTGAATGGAGTCGGTGGTATCTCGCAGGAAAGCAAACCCCGGGGTGATTTGCCCCTGAGAGAGCTGCCAGGTTGGGGCTTACTGTTATTTATTCAGTATTGACAGCTACCTACGTGGTGGTGAGAAAAAAAAATGACTATAAATATACTGTAAACAAACACGTGAACAAAGAGCGTGAAGGTGAGAACAGTAGGTCATCTTTAACCAGCTGTACCTCACTGAATCAATACTGTAGCGTTGGGACGGGGCGCGGCCGAGCTTGTGGTCATCTGAGCGAAATCCCACCTTCGCCCCTTTTTTTCTCCAATCAATATTATCATTCATCATTCACCTCTCGTTTGATTTCCCATCCTTCCATCGCTCCCCCTGATGTTCCCCTCCTTCCTTCACTCATCCCGTTTTGCCCGTACCCTCTAGCACCTCCTCCATCCCGCTCCTCCTCTGTCCCCATCTGAGAAATGCTGACCTGCAGACTCCCTAATGCCACCAATCAATATCACACAGAGGACGGCAGAGCGCCGGACATAATAATATGGAGACACGCTTCTCACAGCGCACCCAGCAAGGCGTCCCTTCAGCCACTTCTCCAAAGATCTTGCACACATCTCGCACACACCAAGAGTGATTGATTAATTTAATCTAATATCATGTGAACTGTTCCCTATGACCCTGCGTTAAATGGGGCCTTCTCACTTACAGGCTGCTGCTGTGCATGTCATAGATCATTGCTTCATCTATCTATAGAACCAACATTGATCCTGCATGCCCTTCCTGTTTGACATTACCGATGCACAGTGCCGCGGGATGAGCCAACATGAGGGCCAGGGAGCGTGTCATTATGCAGAGGGCTCCATGTATTTAAACAGCTAATGAATCACTTTCCGATCAAAATCAAAGCCGTAGGGAAGCTGAGAGCTGAGGCCTATAGATCTGCTGCTGGTTAATGGTGAATACGATTAACGAGGGGCTTGGTCGGTCGTCGCTGGTGGCTGGCACCCACGGCCACGGACCTGTGATCAAACCCTATGAGCTGAAACAGTGAACGTGCAACCGGAATGAGCGCTGTACTCCGCCCTTATTTCCCCCTCTCAGTCTGTCTGTTTGTTGGTTTGTCAGCAAGATTACGCAAAAAATACAGCAGCGATTTCCATGAAACTTGGTGGAAGGATGGATGGCCCATACTTATGTTAAACATGCCCCTGTCAGCCTGTTTGCAATATTTCATATATAAGTGTAGCCCATTCCTATGATTTATCATGCTGAGAAAATACGACTCCATGATAACTCAATACTTATATGCAGAAATGTATCACACATCATTTCTATTCCAGCATTATGACAACACTGACCTGATCTGGAATTGATGTGATTATTAAATCAATACATACGTGTCTGTCTTTGAATTTATGTTCAGTAATTTCCGTAATAAATGTAGTGCTTCCCCCGGAGGAGGGTAAAAGCAGAGACAGTCTCCATGCGAGGTAAACCCCTGACTTCATGTGCAGCTTTCTCTTTATTGCATCATATATCTACAAAAGTCATATTCACAGCCTCCACAGTTTGTGTGAGCATGTGCCTCTGAGCTTGTGTGAGCATGTGTGTGTATAGTTGTGTGTGTGTGTGTGTGTGTGCAGCCAAGACACCACTGCTTTGAAGGTTTGGCTTCCCCCTTCAAATAGAGTCTCACTTCTGTCAGTTTTATAATCACTGGATTATGGTGAAAATTGAGGCTTAAACTAAACTGTGAATTCAGGGAATCCTTACTCCACTTATATCCATATATCTGCCAACCACATCTGGTTAAAGGGATAGTTCACTGAAAAATGAAAATTCACTCATTATCCACTCAGCACTATGCCGATGGAAGGGTGGGGGAAGTGTTTGAGTCCACAAAACACTTCTGGAGTCGTAGAAGTAAACTGTGTAGCAGCCAAATCCATACAATAGAAGTAAATGGTGACCAAGACTTCAGACGTAATAAAACAACAGAAAAAACATAACATGCCTCCATAGTGCTCGTGTGGTGGAAGTGGCTAAGCTAGCGGACGTAGCTACACGATGGTGTGTCCGAGGGTCCGTGAATGCACCTTGTAGGAAGATATCAGTGGACTTTTAGGCTTAGAACACGCTGTAAATGACCTGGTTTCCAGTCGAATATTAATGTCGGGGCTTGCGGACACTTGGATGACACCACACGAGCAGTATGGAGGCATGTTGTGTTTTTATTAAAGTCTAAAGTTGGTCACCATTTACTTCAGTTATGTATCGGACTATCCCTTTAAGACACACACAGGGAGGTTCCAGGCAAAGCACGGGCACAGAGATATAATCACAGAGGCCCGTTTCAGCTCAGGTAAGATAAACGACTTGTATGTTGAATGTAATTTTGTCCTGTTGTGTCCTGCTGAGGGATGATGAAAGTGAGTTATAAGGTGTCTGTAGAGCCTCCCGTCTATCCAGGGGGAAATGTATTCATCCCAGCGGAGCATCCTGCATCCTCCATGTCTAACCTCCACACCCCCCTCTCATTCATCACTCCTTTTTGTAATCTCTCTTTTCTGCTCTCCCCGTCAGTCAGTCTTCGAGTGTCTGCACCCATCAACACGGCAGAGGACCTACAGGTCTGCCTCACCCAACCAAGTACATGATGAGGTTAATGTGTTCATTGTCCACAGGAAGTGGCAGTTCAACAGATTTTTACACATTTGGTATTTTACAAGAAGTAGTTCACAGAAACAAGGGTCAGCTGATATTCAATTGAATCTAACTACTTGCACCCAAGTACCTACAGTTTTGTTGCTGACTACGTGTTTGCAGAGTTCTTTTTTCCTTCATCATCAAGAATGTTTCAATGCCTGCTTTCATTCAAATGTATTACGATTATTTGTTTATCAGTGGACGTTCTCCTGTATAAATCTCAGTGTTTATAATACCAGTTAAATAGGATTGATTTTTACTGAGGTTGATCCTGTTGCTGTTAATAGGCTTTTTAGCCTGAATTAAACCAATTAGCAAGGTATCCAGTGGTGATGACATTAAACTGTATCAACAACAGTGTTCGGCCTGTTTCTGTTTTTTAATCTCGTCTAAAAACCATAAAATAATCTTCTTCTTTACCTTTTATCACTTTATCAACATTTCTCTCATTGTCTTTTCTTCTGAGTCCTTCAGGTGCACATGCACGCATGACTATGCTTGAGAAGATGTGCTGGGAATGCATGAACTTGTGTCCTGTACGCATGTCTATAATATATGCTGACATATATGCAGACTCATGTTTATACATTGCCTTGCTGCTGTGCATGCAGTAAACACGTAGGCATGCCTGTATGTGTGCATGTATACATGGTTAATTCTTTGTGGGTTTTTTCTCTGACATTGTAAATACATATATGTCCAGCGTATGTTGAGTATGAGAACATATAGAATACGACTGGTGCTTTAGTGCATGCATGTCAGTACTTAGATAGATGTATGTGTGGATAGTGTGTAGTTACTGGGAGCTGCAATCGTGTGTAGTTATTGGGTGGGGTTAGCTCGTCACAAATCACGTCTGATGGGATAGATTCATGCATGAATAATTCACGAAGGCACACAAGATTAGAACCTGAAAAATTTATATTAAATTGTTCCCAACGCTACAGTATTGATCAAATTTTTTTTATCTTGAACAGATGAGTTTAAGTTAGCTAAGGTTATTCAAACCTGACCAATGAAGGTGGCAAATAAATGAGAACATTCTAAACTGAATTGCATTATGTATTAGAAGGTACTGACCAATCTATATTTTGTCTGTTTTTATCCCCATTCACTTGTAATGGTCCTTAACAAACTTAAATTGAGAATTTCTGTGTGACCGGATCTATGACTCCCTTTCAGACCCTAAAGGACTAAATTCAGAAAATACATGGTTGTCAATCTAAATGTAAGTCTGTTTCTCATTTGAAATCTTTGTTCTGTATCCTTGTTGTTTTTTTTGGAAGGACCAAATGGAAAATTAAAGCCACGTGCAGCGAGATCTATCAGGAACCAAACTAGAGCCCAGCAAGTAAGACACAGAGCTGCGTCACAGGGTTCTCACCAAAAACAGGGATTTCTGACCTCAGCTGAAGGACTCACACTTCATACTTTACAGCAACACACACACACGCACTGAAAGAGATGTGTTTATCCTCTCACACTGTTGAAAAGAATCAATCCCTTGCTCTACAGTGAAGTGCACATTGGCAGCTACTTTGCATTAGAAGACAAATAGGGGAGAGGAGGGATCAGACAGTATTGAATAAATAGCAGCGGAAATCCCAGGGGGGTTCACCTAGTTTAACCACAGACTTTTTCTGCTTTCACGGTGCTGTTTTTGTCGCCCAAAAATATCTGCGAGAGACAGAAAAAGAAAACACTTCATCGTGAAACGGATCATTTCTTCCATCTATTATTCATGTGGCAGACTTAGACTCATGGCCATGTTGTGATCGGTCCACAGTAAAAGCTAATGTACGTGAGTAACATGCTCCGAGCAGCCAATATTGTTGCGAGGGCTCGCTGAGGTGAAATGGATAGTGGGGCTTTTTTTAGTCTGCATCTGTGGAGAAGGAGAAGGAGAGGCGTAATGGAGAATGCCTCAGAGTGAAACTTGGCAAATTGACCACATTTTAATATTGCACAAGATGAAACGTGCTGTATATGGACATATATTTATTGTTGGTACGTAATGTTGCAGCTAAAGAGACAAGGGTAGAAAGGATTCGGAGGAGGAAGGGGGGGTTTACTTCCGCGGGAATTCTCAAGTTCTCTTGAGG
This sequence comes from Hippoglossus stenolepis, assembly GCF_022539355.2. NCBI lineage: Eukaryota > Metazoa > Chordata > Actinopteri > Pleuronectiformes > Pleuronectidae > Hippoglossus > Hippoglossus stenolepis. Next base: position 12,456,936 of record NC_061483.1, read on the forward strand.
CTCCGTTTGAACACCATCCTGGCTGATGGATGCTCTTTAAAGATAAAACTGTGAAGCATCACTGAGACTCGGTTTCCAGCTCTGGCTCGTCTACAGTGATGCCTTTTTGCATTAGTCACATCAGAGACAGTTAGACGAGGAGGAATACAACTTGTACAAGAACAAATCACAAGTAAGAAAGCTGTCAGCTGCATATCTCTTTCTGTCTGAGATGCCTGAGGTGCCTTTTCTTCACCTATGGCAAAAAAAAAAATAGGTATCTTTAATTTAATCTTTAATGTATCTTTGAAAATGACAACAGCTGAATAGATTTTTCAAAAGTGTCTTAACCCATTGTAGGAATTGGTGCACAGATTTACTGATATTGCCAAACCAGTGAAAGAAGCAACACCAGAACAGAACATCTTTATTTACGCCAAAATGAGAAGGTATACGCAGGTTTTTTTTAACACCGGTAAACCTGCCGGAGGAATATGCCTTTTTTTCCCCATGCTGAGTCATGTTTGATGTCCCGAATCTTGCACAATACGAAGAAAGAAATCGCTGTTGCAGCTTGTTCCCAAAATATAAAAACGTTCATGGCTTTTACGCGCCAACACCTGGAGGTTCAATGTGCATCATAACATTGTGACTGAAAGGTGCAACGTCAGCGTCTGGACCGCCAAAATAAAGCGGAAGAAGCAGAAATTAGCGCAGAGTTGATAAAAAACGATGAGTGAATGCCGTTTGCCCCGAGTACCCAAGGTGCTAGAGAGTTTTTTGACCAGTGGAAAAGGGGCTTTAGAAATCCCTGTTTCATCATGTGAAATACCCACAACTTTTCTAACTTTTAAGGAAGACTGTGTTCATGTAAGACCCCGTCACGTACAGGAAAAGCTGATTGGAAAAATGTGTTTTCAGGGTCGTTAATATTACAGTATGTAGACCACCTCACAAATACAGGCCTGGAATTTAGTACACAAACTGAAATTACAATATGAATAATTAAAATAACAATTAAATATATTTTCCTCAAACTTCTCAGCTCTCGTTTTACCCCAGTAACAGCGTTGCTATTGTTGGATGCCGTACCCCCACCTTCCCACCCCTCGACCCACAGAGCTCCATGAGTGCTACAAGTTTTTGTTATTGTCGATGACATAACACCAAAGCCGCATCTAACTTTCATTCACCATCTGCCTCTGCTGCTCCGGCACCACCCAAACACTGCCGGTACTTCAATCACGTCTGAAAAGTTATGGGGGGAAAAATGAAATGATTTAGGCCAGATGACTCACTGTCAAGATTTATGCATCAGAGATCTCAAGGTTGTTTTGAGAATCTACGAGATATTTTCGCCTCTGTCTCAAAATTAGCAACTGACAGGAAACTTCACGCCAACAGTCAATCAAACTGACACTCTCGGTCAGGCAGACACAGAGGTGTGTGTGTGTGTGTGTGTGTTCCGTCTTTCGGGTTGGCGAGGCTGTGATGAACACGATCCTGACTGTCACCTACACCCAGCGACTTCCGCTGTCCACCTTCAGCCCTCCTTCACATCAATAATGGATTTACTTGTTTGAACTGCAAATTCCGCTTTTAAACGTAATCCTACCAAGTCCCTCTCTCTCCTGCGCTGACGATAGGCTGGCTGCTTTGAGGGGAAGAATAATGACTCCTAACACACAGACACACACACCAGGCAGCTCCCAATTAAGGCCAGCTAAAAGCACGCAGCACACACCCTCACAAACACACTCACACACGTACACACACCAACAGACCGTCAAGATGGAGAGGAAGAACGGGGGTGGACACGGAAACGTCACACTGTGAACATTTATTTAAGGAGAAATCTACAAAGGGTCAGGTCAAGACATAAAGAAAGAAGTGAGGGGACAGAGACACTCAGTAGTGCTGCTGTGCAGAAGAGAGATTTATCTGCATCTGAGTGCCCACCGCGCTCCCATGCCACACACACACACACACACACACACACACACACACACACACACACACACACACACACACACACACACACACACACACACACACACACACAAAAATATCAGCCTTACCGAGCATGCATTAGTAGCAAGTTGGCATGCTTTTACATCATAAACTGTTGGTTGCTTTCCCAAAAGCCACATCCCTCACAAACACACACACACATAGGTACAAACACATGCTTTCACACACACACACACACACACACACACACACACACACACACACACACACACACACACACACACACACACACACACACACACACACACACACAAGTACGCCTGAGATGACCGGTGGAGAGAGTGGGCCAAAGGCAGTTCTCAGCTGAATGGACAATCCCAGAGTTAGTAAGGGTTTTTAGGTCCAAGCAGCTTACCCAATCATTTATCAGATTAATACTTTTCATGAGAATAAACCAGTCATAGAGAGAGACATATGGAATGTGTTAAACGGTGCTCATCTGAAAACCAAGGAAATATTGCATAACCAAAGGTCATCCTGTGTGTAAATGTGTGTGTGTGTGTGTGTGTGTGTGTGTGTGTGTGCAGAGCTGCAGCTTGTGTAAATGTTGAATCTGAATGGATAAAAAATGTGACATTTATTGTTATCTGAAAATAATTAAATGTAATGTAATCACAGCTTACATTTAATAAAAGAATCATTATTAAATACTTTTTACAGATGAGGTTGTCATGTGTTGCAATTCCTTCCTGATTTAAATTGGAATATATCAAAGAATTTTTCGATAAATCAAAATGTGTTGAGAGATGAGAAAGGAATTGCAAATTGTTAATGACAGTGGAATAATAATTTAGAGTTTTTTTCTTTTATAAATGACAATGTTTTACTGGTTTCAGCTTCTTAAATTTTGAAAATGTAATTCTTTTTGAAGTCGCATGACAGTAAGCTGCATATCTTTGGGTTTTGAAGCCCTGTTCAAAACTCTGGAGTGTGGAAAAGAGGTCAGAGTGAACGTAGTCGTTATTTGCAGCCTGAGTATCTCAGTTTTCCTCCTTTGTTTGTACATGGTTAGTCGTGAGTGAGCCTTACATTGGCGTCAAGGAGATCCATGCTGTCCAGGCTCTTGCTGCGGTGAATGCGGCCTTTGATGCGACGCAGGGAGGGTTTACCCTGGCTCATGGGCAAGGAGAGGGTGGAGGTGGCAGTCATTGTCATAGCACCAGCGCCACCGGTAGCACCTGAAGCCCCGTCTGAGCAGCCGGGGTTGCCTGAAGGGGAAGCATCTCCATCTGAAGGGGTCACCCTGCAACGGAGAGACAAAGAAACAGAGGTGATGTTAATGTTTGAAGCCAAAACACCTTGATCACCCCCTGGTGGCTGGCTGTAGTATAGAAGAAGTAGAAAATCCTTTCTCTTCCATGTTAGTGGATGGGACATGTACAGAACTAAAAACTCAAAATACACATCATCATTTTTTTTCAAAGATGGGCGTTTTATGTAGTTATTATATCACTGATGTATATTTTCCCACAAAGTTTAATATTAGTTAGTTATTTGATGCTCTAAGAAAAGGGTGAAATGTCATGATTGACAGCCGAGACAGACACGCAATTGGCTGAGCTCCTGTTTTGGCCGGAGCTTGATACCATGGAGCCACTCTACGAACCCTACTGTTGAGATTCTGGCTCTAAATGATGTCATCATAGCTAAATACTGGGATATGTGGAGAGATGTCAGCCATCTTTATTTACAGGTCAATAGAGTAAATGTGTGTGCATGTAAATGTAATTTGTTTCATTTTATTTGACCTTAAGCTTTATGCTGTACAGAGAGTAATTCAGCTCCTATTTTTCAGTAATGACTTAAGTGACAATATTCCCACGGCTTTAATTGAGAGCAGATACATGTCAGAGACCTTTTCATATGTTTTGAACTCTTAACTGTCTCTGATGCTGTATTGCATGTGGGTTCAACCACATGACATAACCACTTCCATTAAATACCACAATGGCCAAGCTTTCGCCAAAGAACCGTCCACATCACACACACAGTGTGAGGAGGCACTGCTGCATATCTGAGGGAAAACATAAAGATGCCCGGAGGATGAAAGTGACATAACTTTTCTCTTGCTGTCTTTACTTTTTTAAAGGACATCCTCTCCTGTTGGCTGTAGGGCCATTCAAGCAAGTGTGAGTAATTAGGCTGAATGTCAGCGGGTAGCCTGCGAATGGAGAGTAGGTACAAAGCATCCACTTGTCTTCTATTATTAACCCACAATGAGGAGGCTTTGGTTCTTACATGCATGACTGCAAAGGAAGGGGATTTCCAGGGTAATTTAAAGTGAATTGTCAGGGAAACTGACGATTCATTGTTACGCTGACAATTTTCAATGGCATGGTTTTAAAAGCTTATAAAATACATAGAACAAAATGTCATTTTTTTAGTGTCTCAAGATGGGAAATATTTATAACTCCCACGAATGATTTGCAGACTGCTTGGACTAGCAGAATAAAACTGTTTTCAAATGTAAGTATAATCATATTAATACAACAACTAGCCAGGTAGAGATCAACAGAAAATCGATGAACCTTTCGGGTCAGTTTTCAAGCAAACATTTAATTATTGGGAAGTTTCAACTTCATAGATCTGAAATGTTAAGCTTTGATTACAAATCAAATATCTCAGGGTCAATTATTAGAAGAACAAAATTGTGAATAAAAGCTAATTATTTATGGAAATAATCATTGATTTGAGCTTTATAACAACCTCAGCTGTGTATTACATTCAAACATCACAGGACGAAGCCTTAGAAGGAGAAGATCTTTGTTGCACTTGAGATGGATCTTAATGACAAGTGATCGGCCAGTTTGAAGGCTTGTACGAAAGCATTAGATGGTGTTAGAGCTGACGACTCATGACAGTCCTAAGGAAAAAAGATAAACTTCTGTCTGGAGGTGGAGGAAGTGAACAAAGTAACACATTTTGATCCCCAGAAAGAGAGTCCACCAAGTTTGTTTAATAAAATGACTTCAATTTGAGTCGCCAAAAACCCAGTATGTAAAAAAAATGGATATGCTATATTTGTTCATATTTTAGGTCAATCATTTGCAAAGTCATATAACGACATAACGTAATTTAACAGCACATATACCATTGGCTCTATGTAAAGATGGAAGTGTCTTTACTTGCTCTTACTATCCAGAAATGAAGCCAAACTACGTATACCAGATATCAAAGCTGCCATCTTGCAACATGGCCGCTGTGCACACTCTTGAGAATCGTTGAGTTCCTCAGAGACATCGCGGGAATACAATAATGCTGATCACTACTTCCAGCATTGTCACAGCATTTATGGTAAGTTGGTTTTAAATCCAAATTTAGACCTTAAGCTCTGTCGATACATGTTGCTTTTTGCTTTCATGTCCACTGCAGGGTATGGATTTCAAAATGTGTGTATTGATAGATGGTTCAATACACACAATGGAGGCAGTCGTTCGATTACTAACTGCAAACGACAAACCTTTGTAAAAAGAAGCTAAAATGAAGGCAGTGTATTTAACTATATATGTTTCTGTTTTCACATTCCCTTTTCTGCAGCTGCAAATCTTGTTTTGATGTAAAAAAAGTAATAAAACCCGAGGCAGCTCAACAGCAGCTCAGTGTGTCTCGTACGAGAGCTGCATGGCGTCTCAGCAGAATAGTTCTCACTTAAGAAGAACAGCCCGGAGACCTGTTTTGTATCTGCTTTGATTCACACCTAATAGTTTGATTCAAAATAGTCACATGCCTGCTGATTTACTCTCTGGAGCGGTAGGCGCCGCGCCCCATGTTTCACATTCACTTCTCTTATAGGAGTTGAAAAGTACCATGACGGATTAGAATTACTCTTGATTTGTCAGTGTCAGCTGTCAATCATGATGTCTCACCCTGTTTTTTATTTAATTAAACGAATTAACGTCAAACTATTAAGAAAAAACGAGCACTTCATAAATCAGTGTGATGAGATCTACCTAGTTACCCACGACATATATTTAGATTTTTTTAGGCCCATGTCCCATCTATTAATGTGGAGGGGGCAGGATGCATAAACTATACTGCAGCCAACCACCAGGGCGACCATATTTATACAGAGTCATTGGTCTGTATAAAATTTCAAGGTGATCCATCCCGTAACTGAGATATGAGATATGACAAATGTTATCCTGATGCGTACCACCAATGTGGGTGCAGGTTCTAAATGTTCTATAATTAGCAATGTACATCGATGATGACATTCGTAAATTATAGTCTAAGAGCTATTGCACTTAATACGTAGTTATAGTCTCTTCCAGTCGCTGTCCTCTACTGTGACCTGTACTCAATGCATTTGTGTATTTATCACCAGCCAGGACACACACACAGAATCTAGAGGAGCCCCGTCACCGTCACAGTAATCCCAGTGTTGTTTCTACAAAGAGACTCAGTTCACACATCCAGAAGCAGCTTATGTGGCTCTGTGGGTTTTACCAACGCTGTTCCTAAGAATGAGGAGTGCTGACATGGACTGTATCTGTGTTACTTAAGGGGGCATACAACCTGCATTTCACTCCGCTTATCCTGCTCTAAGAGATGAAATCACTGAAGAGAAACTGAGAAACATGAAGTGTTCGGCTGAAGGATTTTATACATCAGTGCTTCCATGATGGTGTTTTTTATGATATGTGAGTAGTTTCTAGAAAAACATTAGCTGCCTCCGCCAGAGAGGTTATGTTTTCACCCCTGCCCCTTTGTTTGTTTGCTGGTTGGTTGGTTGGTTTGTTTGTCGGCAGGATTACACAAAAACTACGAAAAGGATTTTCCACTAAACTTGGTGGAAGGATTGGAAATGGACCAAGAATTAACCAGCTCTGGCTGCAAGAGAGAAAATTAGCCAAGCACAACCCAAACCCGACCCAGATTTTTTCGTCTTCTACGCTAGGTATATTGGCAGCCAACGTGACTGAACCCCAATAACATCTCAAAATTTCTGCGCAAACCCAGCCTCACTCATCATGAGCCAAGAGCTTGGGTCATTTCTCCAGATTACTGAAGTGATGTCACATGAGGAAATTCCTCATATTGACCATCTCCCTCTGGAGCCACAAAAGGGTTTTTCCTCATACGCAGTAGTACTCCCCAAGATAAACCGATTTTGTCCCCTTTAAGGTGGATACTTTTCATCCTTTGTCTCTCTCAGTATGTTACAGTTAAAAGACTTAAATCAACACAGATGTAAAACAGATATAACATTAGCCAAATCATGTGGGGGAAAAAAGACAGAAGCTTTTGTTGCTCTACAGTCTGGTCCAGACAGGCAACATAAACATCAGGCTACAAATATTGAAAGTAGAGCAGCAGAAGGAGCAGACGTGTGAATGCTCACTTGATGCTGACCGATGAATGATTCATCATCAGTGAAGCTGGCGGATTTTCAGGACGATATATTGAGCCGTGCGAGGCAGTGGATTAGACAGTCTGGCTGTCTGAGCAGACAGAAGTTGGTCTCACTTTTCACTGCCTCTGGAGAAATATGGAGAAACTCACAAACACGCTGGTGTGCTCTCACATACACAAACCCAAAGAACAAACAACAGACGACTCCGGCATCTTATAGCCCAAAAATAAAGAAATAACGAGGAACATTAGGCTCTGACTGCAGAGAGAAGTAAAGTTTATGAATATTACATGAGTCTTCAGCCCGAAATAGAGAATCTCCCTCCTGCCCTGGATTTAAGAGGTCATTGGCAAAGCTTTCCAGATTACCTCATCCCAGAATCCCAGGCAATGTGTAAACGTTACAGAGCCTAATTTTAGAAATAAAACATTAGTTGATTCATATATCTGCAAAGCAATAATTCAATCATAATATTGTTTTAAATAAAAACATAATTAAATTGCAGTACATAAAATGAATATATTTACAAAAATAATTAATGTGAAAAATTGTTGCACAACATCATTAAGAGATTATGAAAGTACATTTCTGACCTTGAAAAAAGCAGCTGATGAAACAATCTCACTGCTAGTGTGTCTTATTTTATATTCAGTTTTACATTCAAGGACACCAGATAGACCTGAGATGACTAATTGGTGAGGAAGTAAGAGAAAACAAAGTTCTCATGGAGTCTTTTCTTAATTTATTATATTTTAGCTAAGATATTGGATCATTTGTTGAAATGAAATCTAGAGGGAAAAGTCAATGTTTGGTGAAGCTGTTAGTAAAAAATGTGACCCTGATTACACACTGCTGTTTGTATGATGACAAAAGCCACTGGAAACTACTTGTCTTTAGCAATGCAGTGTAGTTTAAAAGGTTGTTATACTATATTATCTATTGTGTAAAATCTTCATCATACAAGCAGAAACTAAAGCTGTCAAGTAAATGAGTAAAAGCAGTTATTTACGTTCCACCACAGCAAGTTGTTAGCTAGCTATAAGGATAACTGCTCCCTATAGTCAGAGTGCTAAACCATTACAGTGATAATGTCTAATGTTTTCGACATTATCAAAGAACAGAATGATATGGTGGGGGTGGGAGGGGCCGCCATTCCTCAGCTTGCCAAGGGCACCGAAATTTGCAAGAGTCAGCCCTAATACAGTAATATATGTATTCTGTGGTTATGGTTCATTATGTAATCTGACACAATGATAAGGTGACACAGTATTGTGATAAGAGTTATATAAATATGTAAAATATACGAAAGCCTTACAAGCATAAACTTAATAGTGTATATTCAATCAAAGCCAAGCAGCTTTGAACATCTTCAGTCATCTGCAAAAAGGCCAGTTACATCTAACTTCAACATCTTAATACATAACTAAATTTAAACCAGTAAAATAATTTCCATAAGCCTATAGTCACCGGCTTTACTAGTGTGTGAGGGGTGGGGGTTGGGGGTTGGGGGCACAATGTGGCTATACAAGGCCACATTGTCCTGTTACCTCAGAGGTGTTATGACAGATCTTCAGATGGAGAGCACTTTGTGGAACAATTGCTTCCGCTTAGCGAGGACTACAGAGACAAGAGCAGGTGTGCTTCGTCCAAATCCTGACACCTCTCAGCAGCAAAGCTCCTGGTGTCTTACACACACACACACACACACACACACACACACACACACACACACACACACACACACACACACACACACACACACACACACACACACACACACACACACACACACCAAATAAACTGTATGATCCCCCTCACAAATGTCCCATCCTTTTCTAAGCAGGTGTCTCTTACAACTAGAGACTGACTGTGTTTTTCACTGTGTATTATCTTCATCTGCGTTTTATATCATGTCCAATAACAGTGGACTGTGTTCTGACCAAGAGTCCTGATGAGATGCCTTTCCATTCTGGGATTTGCCTTTGTTCGTATCTTCCAGCTCATCGGGGCGACTGTGGTGAATCCAAAATAGCTGCAACGACTTTTCCTCGTTACATTTCTATTTCTAGACCTTTTCAAAGAAGCTTTACCCCGCCAGTATGTTAGTCATCTGTTTTTACCTCCCTGTATAAACTCACACACTTGCCACGGCCACTGTCACACTGGCAGGAAAAGTTGGAAGAAAAAGATAAAAGAAGTGGAAAGCGAAGGAGGCAGGTGAACCGAGCAGGAAGGAGTGTGATGCTGCAGGGCAGAGGTGGAAGAAAAAGGGGCCGAACAGCACAAGGAGACAGACCATAATGCAATGGGACAAAGGACAGGGGGGCACTGTCAGCGTACATGGCTTGGAGGTCACCCCGACTGCTTCATGAAGCTTGACTGTTCTGCCGGAAGTGATGGCAGCTGATGAACATGCATCATTCTGCTAAAGGGTCGCCCGCCTACTTCAGGGGACAAGTGGTGACAAGAGGTGCATGACACATCCTACTTGATCCGGGTAACCTCATTGACCCCCCCCTAGTAGAAGAATGACACAAATGACTAATACCCTGGCCAGCTCAAAACGTCCTTAAAAAGGTCTGAGGAGGAAAAAAACAAGGACACACATTTCAAAAGCTGTTATTTACTAGTCGGGGTCTGTAAGCCCTTTAAAAGCCACCTGGGCAGAAGAGGCGGGGACAGAAAATCTGTGGCAGGATCAAGACTCTGATTAGGCCAGACAGGCCTGACAGATGGACAGACCAGATTAGGCATATACGTGCATCAAAAAAGACGGGACAACGGTCATGTCCGAGCGGTGTATGACCCCTGCAGAGAGGAAGTCAACAAACACGACTCTCAGCTCTCTCTCGGCTCCGTAGCTTCACCTACACTGGCTGACAAACAGGGATGGAGCTTGTTCCAAATAACAACAAATCAAACGTAGGTCATGGAGGTCATTTATGTTCTCGTAAAATATTCCACAATCAAGATTTAGAACAGGTTACAAAACTCTATCTTATACAGAAGACATATCAACCCATTCCACTGACAGTACCAGCCCCTTTTTCATTTGCAGACATAATCTACTTCACTACTTTATAATATTGTAATATAATATATGTGTGGAGTCTGCATGTTCTCCCTCTGCCTGCATGGGCTTTCTCCAGGTACTCCAGCTTCCTTTCACAGTCTAATGTCATGCAGATTGGGGTTAGGGTTAATTGGACAAACAGCTTAGATCTATTGCATTGTGTGCTTGCCTTGCAATTTGCTGGTGACCTGTCCAACGTGCACCCTTCCTCTCGCCCAAGTCAGCTGGGACTGGATCAAGCTCACCCGTGACCCTCGAAGGATGAGCGGCATAGATAATGAGTGGATGGATTATCAATAACCAAAAATGAATAGCCTCAATTATGTTAGAGCCCATTAATGGTCACAGTGACGACCCTCTCATTCTGCCTGCCGGTGTACCTTGCTCTGTGCTGGTGGGTGGAGCTACAGCCACCTACCTGCCTAGGTGGGCCTTCCCAGAATGCATATAAGTCTGCTCTTCTGGGAGTGTCTCTCTCTCTCAGCAGGGCCTGCTGCACCAGCCTGAACCTGGATCCTTTGTTTGGTTTGCTGCACTAACAAACACGCATCACACGATATTCTCACTCATCCACACACTTCTGACACCACTGATGCCCTTCATACTAACACACCTCACAAGTTAGGAAATATGATGTTTGAGTTCAGTTGAATAAACTACTTTGACTGGTCGATCTGTGTGATCTCCTTTGTTGCCAGCCTTGAGTCAGGTGGTAACAAATGGGCTGGTCCGGGATCGGAAAGGAGTAGTATTGTAAAGTGGTAAATGTAACTTTTGTTAAAGGAGTTTTCCACACAGATGTTTGGTTAAATTGTAGGTTCCTGAAACTGCTGGCAGAGGTAAGGGCTGCTAAGTTATTTGGAACCCTTATTTCCTGTTAGGCATAAGCAATGAGGGGCACTAGTTGTCTCTCATTGATCCTTTTGTTTTAGTTTGTTGTTTTTGTGCAGTAAGTGGTTAGAGCAGTTGCTCGGGGCACTACCATGACTGACTAGGTGATTTTCAGCGTGCTGAAGGTTAACCGGTTACTGGGCTTTGTGCTTAATCTATCCTGCCACTAACCTGCATGAAGTCTAGGATGAGTTACTCAGCTAGAACTGGTTAGGCAGCTAGTCAGAGGAAGGGGTTCCTTATTTAAAGCAGCCTGTCACCCTGTTAGTTAGTAGTGGAACACCTTGTATTAGTTTGTAGTAATTGCTTGTTTGATAAGTGCCTCTAGGTGGCAGGGAACTGGTGAAATGGCTTCCATTGACGACTTTGTTCAGTCTCCAAGCGATGAGTTGCTAAACTCTTTCAAAAAGATCAGCTCGTGAAAGTAGCTGAGCATTACGATGTTGAACTTCCAAAAAAGTTAAATAAAGATGAATTGTTGGCCACATTGAAGCACAAATTAGTGGAGAAAGAGGTTCTGCCTGTCTTAGTGGGAGTTTAAAAGCACCGGAAGAAATGGATAGTGTTTCAGATGTAGCCTCCCAGGTAACTGGGCCAGTTAGGATGTCCAAAATGGCTCCTGTTTTGACTGGACTTGGGTTTACATTTGAGCAACAAAGAGCTTATCTTGCTACAACAGCAACAGGAACATCAAAATACCCTGGCATTAGAAAGATTAAGACAAGATGCCCATCTTCGGAGGCTGAACTAGCCCATGTTCAGGCAAGACAACAGTTAGAGTTGGAGCGATATAAGTTGGAGCTTATAAGTGAAGGAAAGCTCCGGCTAAGCCACAGAAGTTTGGAGAGTCAGATTGGTTATTCCTCATATTCCGCATTTGATGTTGCTGTCAACTTACGGTTAGTTCTAAGTTTAATGAAAGGGACCCTGACATTTTCTTTGTGTTGTTTGAACGTTTGGCAGAGGCACGAATTGGTCGGACGCGGAGCGTACCTATTGCTTCAATGTGTGCTCACTGGCAAGGCCCAGAGGCTTTCAGCCTTGAGTGTTACTGATAGTGGTATCTACCAGTTGGTTAAAGCTGAGGTACTTAGGACATATGAATTGGTACCGAAGCTTATCGCAGCGATTCAGATTACTCAGAAAAGAGAAGCAGTCTCACACTGAGTTTGCTCGTGAGTTATCCACTCACTTTAATCGCTGGTGTGCTGCTTCTCAGGTTAATACTATGGAGGATCTTCAAGAACTAATCTTGCTGGAACAGTTCAAAAATACTTTGCCTGACCGTGTTGTTACCTACATTCAGGAAAAGCAAGTAAGCAGAGTTACAGATGCTGCTAGATTGGCAGATGAGTTTGTCCTGACCCATAAAGGTTTTTGGTGACAACCGTGGTCGGGAGACTTGCTCCCGAGGAGCATTGTTGGAGCTAACTCCGGTAAGTTTTGGTTAGAAGGACAGAAAGGTTTTCAGGTAAAGCAGAGCATGGTTTACGGGAAAGCTGGACCCAAATCGGTCTGTAATTACTGTCATGGAAAGGGTCACTGCGAAATGAGTGTCCAATGCTGAGGAAAATATCAAAGCCTGTTTATTTCGAAAACCATCTCGGCTGCTGTGTCTCTTCGTCCAAGAAAGGAGCCGTGTCATTGCCGTGCAGGCACACACTAAACCGCCTCATTAAAGTCAAAATTGAGGTTCCGGTTGGGCTCAAGAACAGACAAGTTCCTCTGCTAATGAAGACGTTGATCCTGGTTATGCTGCATTTGTGTCTAATGGTTATGTCTCACTGGTCGGAGTGAGAGGAAAGTACCTGTCAAAATATTAAGAGATTCAGGGGCTCTGGACTCATTTATTGTGGAATCTGTGTTGCCATTCTCTCCTGAGACCAACATTGGTTCCAGTGTTGAGGTCAGAGGATGGGTTTAACGGTCTTCTCTCTCCTCAGCATAAACTGACACTAGTGTCAAATCTGGTGCAAGGTGATGTGATCATGGGAGTGCTCCTTTGCCTATGGGGAGTGCAGGTCATCTTAGGAAATGACCTGGCTGGCAGTCGAGTGTGGCCTGATGTGCCAGTGGACACTATATCCTCCCAGGTAGGAAATTCTGAGTCCCTCAAAACCCTTCAGTGGTACTTCCCACCTGTGCAGTGACACGCGCTACGAGCCGTGCCAGTGGGGATTCCTGTTTTGAAAATTCTGATAAGAAAAGAGAGTCCGTATCTTTGTGCCTGCTTTCCCTTGCCTGTGTCTTGCAGTGACCTGGGAAAGAGCAAAGATGACCCAACACTTCATGCTCTGTACAACCAGCTTCTTCCTGATGAGGAGGTGGAGAGTGCAGCCCATGGTTATTTTCTCCAAGACGGCCTGTTGGTGAGAAATGGGTTCCCAGGGAATGTTTATGGGGAGGAAACTTTACAAATTGTTCGCCCTCTAGTGTAAGACTCACTGTACTTCAGACTGCTCATGATGGCATTGCAGGTCATTTAGGGGTAAGAAAACCTATGATAGAGTTAGGAGACATTTTTACTGGCCTCTTTTGAAAAGAGACATTTCTGTTTTCAAAAACTTGCCATGTATGTCAATTGACTGGAAAACCAAATCAAATAATTAAGCCTGCCCTCTGTATCCCATTCCTTGCGGAACAACCATTTGAGCATCTGATCATTGACTGCGTTGGTCCCTTGCCACGATCCAAAGTTGGTAGTAACTTTGTTCACAGTGATGTGTCAGGCTACACGCTATCCGGCTGCCTATCCTAGAAACATTACCACCAAGTCTATTTTGAAAGCTCTGACACAGTTTATGTCTATTTTGGTATCCCAAAATTATTCAATCCGATCAAGGGTCTAACTTCACTTCAAAGTTGTTTGCAGAAGTGCTGAACCAGTTAAAAGTCGAACATTCTCAGTCCAGCGCATACCATGCCCAGAGCCAGGGAGCTCTAGAAAGGTTTCATCAAACGTTGAAGTCCTACTCCGTGCTTATTGCACTGAGTTGGACCGTGACTGGGAGGAGGGATTACCTTGGCTGATGTTAGCTGCCAGGAGGTGTCCCAAGAGAGCTTGGGTTTAGTCCCAATGACCTGGTCTTTGGTCACACAGTGCGAGGCCCTTAGCCTCCTGCACAGTGACTGGCAAGCCAAGGAGCCCCCAAAAACATAATAGATCATGTAAATGGTTTCAAACTGCGGCTTTATCAGGCTAATAAAATGGCGAGAGAGAACTTACAGGCAGTTCAAAATAAAAGAAGAGTCTGCATGATCTGCGGAACGCGGAATTTAGTACTGGGGATCAAGTTCTGCACTTTGCCTTTAGTTGGCTCTCCTTTCCAGGCTAAGTTCTCTGGCCCTTATACCGTGACCGAAAGTGTCGACCTTAATTATTTAATCTCGACCCTGACCGGAAGAAGGCTGTGCAGTTGTGTCACATTAATTTGTTAAAACCCTACTTTGCTCGCCTCCTGTGCCAGGTCCTGGTCGCTTTCATCTGTTGCTGCAGCAGTTCCAGTGGGTCCTTCAGCGCCACCTCTTGATCCGACAGGAGAATTGGAGGATGAGTGTTATACACCAGATGATGGCATGTTGAAAGGGCGTCTTAAAAACTCGAGTCACTTTCCAATCTTGATGCAATATTGAATCATTTACCTGAACCAAAGCGAACAGAGTTGGTAAATATTATTAAGGGTTATCCTGCCTGTTTGCAGATGCACCTTCTCGTACTCATCTTCTTGAGCATGATATTGACGTGGAGAGGCCCAGCCAGTCAGACAACGCTTTATCGTATGTCTCCAGATAAAAGAGAGCATTTAGAAGCAGAGGTCAAATATATGCTGGAAAATAACATTGCTGAGCCATGTGCATCTAGTTGGTCTTCCCCATGCTTACTTGTAAAGAAGCCAGATGGTACGTTTAGACCATGTACGGATCTCCGAAAGGTGAATCAGGTGACAAAGCCAGACTCATTTCCACTCCCACGATGGAGGACTGTGTGACCAGGTGGGCTCTGCAAGTTTGTCAGTAAGTTTGACCTACTTAAAGGCTACTGGCAAGTTCCTTTAACTTCAGAGCTAGGGAAATTGCCACCTTCATTACATCCAGTGGGTTGTATTCTATACAGTTATGCCGTTTGGGTTACGTAATGCCCCAGCCACCTTCCAGCGCCTAATGAACAAGGTGGTGTCAGGATTGTGGGCTGCGCTTGTATTTGGATGACGTGGTGATTTACAGTGACACATGGAGAATCATCTTCAGCGCATTCAGGCACTGTTTGACCGTCTGACCTGGGCTCGTCTGACCATTAATCTGGCAAAATGTGAGTTTGCTAAGGCAACAGTAACGTACCTGGGAAGGTAGTTGGCCAAGGGCAGGTGCGCCCACTAAGAGCAAAAGTATTGGCAGTTGATCAGTTTCTGTTCCGACAACCAAGAAAGAACTCTCTCGTTTCTTGGGTATGTTGGGGTACTATCGTGGGTTTTGTAAAGATTTTCCACAGTGGTTGCCCCACTCACTTTCTTCTTAGCCCAAAGGTTAAGTTTGAGTGGTCTTTCGCTTGTCAGGAAGCTGAGTCTGCCAAGACGTTGTTGTGTTCTGCCCTGTCCTTGCAGCCCCGCAGATGGACCAGCCATTCTCGCTGTATACTGATGCTAGTAAGGTGGAGCTGGTGCGGTATTGATGCAGGCTAATGAAAGCGGCGTTGGCTGCCCGGTGAGTTTCTTTTCTAAAAAGTTCAATTCACACCAGTTAAACTACTCAATTATTGAAAAGGAGGCACTGGCACTCATCTGGGCATTGAAACACTTTGAGGTTTATGGGGGGTGGAGTAAGACCTTTAGTGGTGTACACGGATCATAATCCCTAACCTTTCTCCACTCACTCCAAAACCCAAATCAAAGGCTTAGTTGGTGTCTTTCCTTCAGCCATTTCATTTAGATATACGACATGTAAAAGGAACTGAAAATACGGTGGCCGATGCCATGTCCGAGCTATGATTGTAAGTTAACTTGTGTTTTGGTCCCTGCAGGGTCTCCTTCTGTCTGTTCTGGTTTTCTTCTCTCTTAAATTGCTTCTTAAGGTACCAAAGTTGCAGAGGGGAGTCACAATGCTCAGGGAGAGATTGCCTGCAGGGGTACAGACATTCACAGGTTAACAGTAATATGCCTAATTGTGTTTAATTAAAATCTGTAGTATTATATGTTGGTTTAGTTATTGAACAGGTAGTCGTTAGTATTTGCCAACTTTGGGATCCAAGGAGGACCCCATCTTAAGGAGGGTGTGACGACCCTCTCATTCTGCCTGCCGGTGTACCTTGCTCTGTGCTGGTGGGTGGAGCTACAGCCACCTACCTGCCCATAGGTGGGCCTTCCCAGAATGCATATAAGTCTGCTCTTCTGGGAGTGTCTCTCTCTCTCAGCAGGGCCTGCTGCACCAGCCTGAACCTGATCCTTTGTTTGGTTTGCTGCACTAACAAACACGCATCACACGATATTCTCACTCATCCACACATCTGACACCACTGATGCCCTTCATACTAACACACCTCACAAGTTAGGAAATATGATGTTTGAGTTCAGTTGAATAAACTACTTTTGACTGGTCGATCTTGTGTGATCTCCTTTTGTTGCCAGCCTTGAGTCAGGTGGTAATAATAACTCTGGCGGGCAGAGGAAAACAAGGAAAAACAATAAACTTGAGATTTCTGTCAGAGAAGAGTGGACCCCCCTCCGCTTTGTCCTTCTCTATTTGTGGGCCGGCAGTGATGGATTCCATCTTGTCAGCCTCCTGTGAGCCCCTGTGACAGTCGAGAGTCACCAGAGGCCGAGAACGTGTGACTCACAGATTCTAAAAGTCATTGCTGCTCCGCATCTGACTCTGGCCGGAGACAATGAGTCTCTGATAGACCTCTTTTATCATCACTGCCGCCAACAGGCTGTTTAAGTGCTCATCACCAGACCCAGAGTTAGGCTCAACACGAATACAGACTGCTGTCAGACTCAAGCCGGGATTCATTGGTTCAGTACTTCACTACAAAGAGAGTAACATAAGGAAAACTATTAAAGGGCAAAACATCTTGAATATAGTAAGTGTACATTTGTACCAAGCCATAACAGGAAGGTGCAGATGGTTGTTTGGTAAAAACGTTACAATTCAGCATTGGTACATTTTAGTCAGAACCATACTTAAAACAAGAATCCTGCCGAGCATTTGATGCCAACATTCAATCAAGGTTTCAGTACTTGACTCAGTTCCCCCACTAATCAACAATTATTTAGGTTGGATTCCCTGCTCTTCAATAATTAGGAGTCTAATTCAATGGTGCCTGAAGAATGTACAGTGAGAAATGCAAAAAAAAAAAATGCTTCAGCAGTGTGTGTTTGTCACTCACTGTCTACTCAGGTGCTTTACAGTGCTAGCTAGTAGCCCTTCTACAGTATATATAGTTTCCTCTGTAAATAATAACAACATGCAACAAAGTCCTAACTATGTCTGTAACTATGTCTGAACATAACTGACACTCTGTCTTTGTTCTCGTGTACATTATTCACCGATTGCACATTTCAAAACTCGATTTTGACGTGAAGGGCTGGATGTAGGGCTTCTATGGAATGAGATTTAACAGTGTGATAACATCTAAATCAATGCTGCCACAATGTAAAAGTTACATTACACGCAAGAGTCATGCATTATAAAGGGTTACGTAAAGATGTAGTCAGGAAAATGTGCTAAAAATATTTGAAGAAAAAGTTATACTATTATATATTTTATTATTACATTAGATTTACATGGGATTTAGATTATATTACTCCTGCTTGATGTAAAATCAGGTTTTTACTGATGTAGTTGGTTGAGGTGGTACTATTTTGATTTATTTTGTATCCAATGGCAACTAATTATTAACTTCTTAATGAAATAATTTGTTGATTATTCTATCAATTAATCGATTGATTGTTTGGTTTTGAAAATAGTGACAAATGCCATCACCGTGCTCAAAATAGTTGCCAGAACTGGTAGAACAGTGCAGTCAGAGTGATTCTGTCTGAACCTTGAACACACACTCACTCACTTATGTCAAACCCCCGAGCTGGGATAGTTTGTGTGTGTGTTTCTTTATGGGGTCAGCTTGAGGTCGGTGTGTGTCTGTTGGTAAGTCTGAAGTAACCGAATTGACAGACAATGCAGACATAGCCAGGAGCCGGAATGATAAAAATGATTTTGTTCGGGAAGTCTATGATCGACATTTAAACTGTCACAGGTTGTTTTCATTAGAGATTAAAGTTGTAAATGGTTTAACAAATTTTGGCTCACTGCATATCCGTCAATCAGGACAACCCCACGCTGCTTTTTGGGATGTCCAAAGTAATCCCAGGCAGCTGACTTAAATGCTTTTTTTGGGGATGGAGATTGAGGATATCAGTCTTGCTTCTCTCTGCCATTTTCTTTGCTACATGTTTGTGTGTGTGTGTGCGTGCGTGCGTGCGTGCGTGCGTGCGTGCGTGCGTGCGTGCGTGTGTGTGTGTGTGTGTGTGTGTGTGTGTGTGTGTGTGTGTGTGTGTGGTGTGGTATTGACAGGCAGTTGATGAAATGGTATACCCTCAAACTGGTATGCCGCTGCAACCCTAGCTGGGTGATAGGACGAATATGGCCTGTTGAGCAGCTTTATGCCACCTTAAATCAACAAAGTGATTTCCACTAGATGTCTCACTTGTAAAACACTGTCTTCCTAAACTGAGTTGTACAGGATAAAATAAATTCCCATATAAATTGTTTTAGCATTAAACTGTAGAAACTCAACAAAGTAAATCCTAAGGAAAGAGGTATTTCTTCTTCATAGTTATCATTATCAAAATCCGACCTGAAAAGTTATCACTGACTGCCCAAAACCATAGACATAAACACACAGACACACTTTAACTCACACACCCACACCAAAAAACATAAAACACACACCACAGGATGCTCGGTGAGTGGGTGGGGGTAAGGGGGTTAGCCACGAGTCAATAAACCCTGTGTAATCTGTTCCCTTTAGTGGCATAAACCATCTGAGAGGAGATTACAACCGTTCTGCCAAAGTAAGAACATGCAAATTCCTAATGGACAGAAAAACTGAATACAAACACATACACACACACACACACTCATAAGCACCTTTGCATATACTCGACAAAGAACTGAGAGCAGGAGCAGTGAGCTCCAAGACTCTAAAAAAGTCATGACTCGTGTTCCTTTAAGATCAGACTTCATGACTTTAATAGAAACAGGCTTGTCTGACTTTAGGGAGAGGGAGCCAGAGATACAGAAGAGGAAAAAAAAAGGGTATTTCTGCATGTTTTTGAGAAAAGTACTGATTATCATGACAGGCCCACCCTGGACTTGGGTTCCTGCTGAGGTAACTAACGCGCGGCATTGTCAGTTTGTGTGAGATTACGCATCATGGCCTCCACTAGAGGAACTGGAAAAGCGGAGGGGGGTAGGACAGGAGTTGCTGAATGTGTGTGTCATGTATGTGTTTGTGTCTGTTCCTCTGAAGAGCTGGGAGGGAGGACGTGTGGACAGGCAAATCAGTGTGTGTGTGTGTGTGTGTGTGGGGGTGTGTGTGTGAGTGTGTGAGCGTGCGTGCGTGCGCATGAGTGCGTGTGTGTTTGGGGGGAAGAGGGGACGCTGACTTTATGCATCATTAAGCAGGTGGACTGGGAACACCAGGCGGAGCTGTCACTGTGTAGAGGGGCAGAATAGACATCTGGCGCACAATCCACCCACATGTTATGAACAGCCATGACCAGTTTCAAGTAACGTCATCAAGCTAATTATTATTTATGGGCCATCTCAGGCTAATTATACTCAAGAGGTTGTTGAAGATCTTTCAAAGTTGTATATGACGTTTTTTTTCTTCTTCATTCAGTGAAGGGAGTCTCTCACTAGCAATGTGACAGATTTATGGAAAACACAAACCAAACGCTTTAGATTGGTCTGCACAGAAATCCATTCACAGCTTCATCACCTGCAACTGGCTGACAAGATCTAATATGTTTACACGTTGCCGTAGGGTGCATGTTCTCATTTTCATGTTTTATTCTATTTCAGCATTCACAAAATTAAGTAATTATGCCACAGAGATGAATGAAGTCTAGATCATCTTATAAGAAAGCAACTAAAAGCAAGAATGTACAAAGATGCTGTTGGTTTTTTTACATCATTCAAATTTCACATATTGCCGAAAAACATTATCTCAATAATTGCTTAAATTACTGCAGATGAGTCTGCAAAGTACATACATATTCTATTTCCAAAGCAGCAGTTCAAGATATGCACTTCTCAGCTTTTAGCTTTGCTGGATTGAGATCAAGAAAAAGGCCACTGATCATCATTACGCCCGCGTCATCAACCACATAAGAAAATGCTAAATACCCAAACAGAAGTGGATTAAATGACACCAGGTTAATGTTTTAATGATAGTTGCAATGAACAGCTCCTAAAACATAATGGATGGGAGTTTTTCAATCACGGAGGTTAAATGTTCTGGAAGATTTCACATCCAGCTCCTCATCTATTTGTCAAAGGGAGAATCATACCGTTTCTCCTTGTGTTTTGTGAGGCTATAAAAACCTCAGTCAGTTCTAAATTGTGTTACGCCTGTGTGTGGATAGCCATTACTTTTATCACAGCCAGTGCTCATGCTGTCATTGTCTTGGATTTCACCATCATCGTTCATTTCTGCATCATCTCCTTTACAGTGACTCACAAACTAGTATCCAAGCACTTTTGCACCCAGTCGCTGTTCAACCGTCGGAGAGAGCAAACCACATTTGACTTCAAGTTTAGCATGGTGTAATATTTCCTGAACAATCTCAAGATTACTCAGCCCACTGGTTGAATTACTCAAGTGTGTCTAAACAGCAAGTCTGGTTCCTTCCAATGTTTTGATTCCATGCACGGGTCACCAAAGCAGAAGAGAAAACCAAATTCAAAGCTACAGGACTATCAGTGGTGGAAATGATTAGCTTTTCTGGGATGACAGCAAACTGGTTATCATGTTGCTACTACTACAAGTAACAGAACATACATTCATGCATATGGGGGGTTAGGGCTATGCATGTATGGAGATGATGGATGGGCAGACAGTCAGACAGATAGAAAGACGGATGCAAGGGGTGGATGGATGTACTGACGGACAGAGAGACAAATGGATGAATAGAGGGATGGATGTATGATGGATGGATGGGCAGACAGTCAGAAAGACAGACAAACAGACAGATGCAAAGGGTGGAGAGAGAGACGGATGCAAGGGGTGGATGGATGGACGGACGAATACAGACACAAATGGGTGGATGGGCGCATGGATGAATGGATGGAGGCATAGATGGATGGACAGATGGATGGATGGAAATGAGATTTGTCCATTCATCATATATCTATTATATTACTATTAGCTTTTAGCCAAACTTTTAGTGGAAGTTAGCCTAAGTGATTTTAGATCTTGTGAATGCCCACGAGCACTGATGACTATACCTCACTCTGAGTATCCAGAGTAACTGAGTTACTTGTGCACACGCAAACCTGAGTCTCAGCTTCACACTGATTAAACACAGACATGACATGCGAGTGAATGCATGGGCTGATTCCATGAAACACACACTGCAGGCACACGCTGGCTCAGCCTCGCTTCGTTAAAGTGGCTGTCGCAGACGATAGAGTAATCCTGTTTTAATGGCGGTGCCCCTTCCCCCATGATGTGATGGCCCCAGACATACCGCCGCGCTTCTCTTAAGGGAGAAGTGTCAACACCAAGTCACCACAGTGTCCTTTGCAACACATTTGACAGCAGTCACATGAGCTAAGAGGAGAAAACCTATCCTTTTCCCGAGCGTGATGACTTTAGATTCAGCCAGGTGTGTTACTACAGGCGACTGTGGATGCACAGTCATGAAGCCATTTGTTCCTTTATTTGGCACGGACTCCTCAGGAACCAGTTTGGACATCCATTACAATAAAGCACTGTTTTTCTTCTCACTGTAAAGTAAAGCCAATCTGGAAGGATTATGCCTCATGTTTAATGTTATCCATGTGGATTACTGAACAAGAATAACTGGGTGTGCCCATTGTAATCAGAGCCTATAATTAGACCAAACACAACTCTGCTGTGTCAGTTTTTTTTAATCTTCCTTTTCTTTATTAATGAGGCTTCTAATATCAACTAGGTAAAGATATAGAATTACTGTTTAGCCTAATAAGACCTGTAGCCTCTGCTATGTTGTCAAAAGCCAAATAAACTCTTCCTCACTGAAATCAACCGATGAATTTACAATCCATTGGCACATTAGACGACATCAAATTAAATTATTAAAATAATATAACTTTGACATACACGTCATCTTTTATCATTGCAATAATGTCCCATATTTTTGGTTTGCAGCTTGTAAAAGTATTTTCTGTTTTATATCATAGCAGGAGCCTCAACCAAGAATTATTTCCATTATCATTAGCCATCACAATGACTTCATCTATAAAATATCATTAAATAGTGAAAAATTATTCCAAAACCCAAGGTGACCTCTTCCAGCGTCTGGTTTTGTCCAATCTCTGACTCCATCGGCTTTTTTCTGATAATGAATTAGGCTCTAGGGACGACGGCCAATACTCTTCTTCTGGTGTACACAGCCAATATCCGAGACAAGATTCTGTCTTCCATTCGCCGTGGAGTGTTAAGAGTCCAACTAGTTTCTTTTATCACACGAGTCAAACGTTTCTCCGCACAAAACCAAAGCAACTATACATATATAGGTAAAGACGACACTAATCTCTATTAACAGCTGTGTGCATATGAATGCAAATAAATTCAAAAGCCAATAGCTGTTCGATATGCTCCGCCTCTTTTGCCCTCCAGACTATTAACCTGCGGGAAACCAAGGCCTGATATAACGTAAAATAAAACAGAAAACTTAAGGCCCCAAAATCCTTTCCCGACAGATTTTAACATGGAGATGTTGATGGAGATTAGGTTTTGATTGACATACATACATGTTCAGTTTAAAACCAATCAACAGTTAATAGTTAAACTAACCTACGTTGGCTCGCCTACAATGCAATGGGCTAAAACCAATGCAAAAGAGAAACTGAACGTGGTTTCCAAAAGCTGAAAAGTGAAATACTGTTGGCAGCCAGTAGAAAAGAATGTGAGTAAGTTCAGTGGAGGCAGCTGGGTGCAAAACAAGAAATGTACAGCTGCATAAATAACAGTAACAGAGTTTGATGATGGAAAAGTAAACACACAGAGATACACACAGCCAATGATAGTGAAGCACAACTCCCACACATTGTGATCTGAATGCAGATGGCATGAGGCTACTGAATAAGTGATGAGAGTGGAGAAATCAGCCGACATTTTTTTTTTTTACTACATCACATCACACATCACGTCACAGAAATAGACCCGGGAAAAGAAAAAAGACAAAAGAACCAAATGGAACTAAAGAGGTTTGAAATGAATGAAAAAAACCAGGTGCGTGTGAAAGGGTTTGAGAGCAGCGGCGCTCAGCCTTGTTTTGCAGACTGATGTTGTGGATACACCTGCTCTGTGTTGTCCGCCTCGCCCCCACTGCTGCATGTGCGACTCACCGTCACCAGCGGATCATAACAAACACAGTCCACCAGGCGAAAACACAGATAAACACGGTACGCACGCACTTGCCCACGCACGGTGCGCGGCTGCGAAGAGAGCCGCCGAACTGTGCGCGCCTATTGGATGCCTGCCTGCCGAGTGCGTGCGTGCGTGCGTGTGTGGACAGTTGTCTACGGCGCCGAGAGATGGAGGCAGCAGCAGCCGACTTCCGCCAACAGCTGCTCAGCCACAACTTCACACGAGACCCGGGCAAATAAGGCAAAGTGGGGGGAGAAGCTTCACATGGCAGCGGAGCTCAGAGGCTCATATCTGTAAAGCGATTCTCTCCACTCGAGGGGACCCGCCACCTTTGCCACTCCGCTCCGCGCACGCACCAAACACACGCTCCCCGCTCCGCGCACACCGCGCGCACCTCCTCTTCCTCCATGTACTCACCACAGCTGTCTCTTGGTGGGGAGGCAGTCTTTGTTGGAGGCTGTCACTCCCATGGCCATCTGCATCACCGTGATGTATTTCTGGTACTTCATGTTGTTGGCCGCCGCCGCTGAAGGCGACTACACTTTGCTGCTTTCTACTTCAAGTAAACTGGCGCGCCACCGAAGCGGCACAGGTGTGCGTAAAGGTCCGTCACGGTCCCCCGGCATCCGCGGCATCCTCACCGTCAAAAGCGCCATTTCCACGTCCGGAGCACCGCTGACAGGGGAGACGCTCCCCGGAGATCTCAACGAGAGGTACCGCGCCGCCGCGACCCATGTCTGCGCTGACTCTCTAATCTCATTAGAGCTCAGAATAGATTGGCTAATCCATTCAATTTTAGTCAGGACCGGGTCATTGTTGTGGTTCGAGGACTCTCATCCCCCCCCCACCCGCCCCTCTCTCTCTCTCTCTCTCTCTGGTTTTGTTTTTTTTTCTTTCTTTTATTTTTGTTTACTCCGCCTTGTCTGTGTGTGGAGTACAAGAGTCAAAAAGAATAACAGGAGTCAGAGAAGGGATGGAGCGGCGGTGGCACCCAAACGTCCGCGAGGTAGGAAGGAAGAGTGCGCGTGTGTTCAAAGAGAGGAGAGAGAGAGAGAGAGAGAGAGAGAGAGAGAGAGAGAGAGAGAGAGAGAGAGAGAGAGGGAGTAGGGGAGTGATATGAGTGGTGGGGGAGGGTGGGAGGAAGAGGAGGAGAGAGGGAGCGATGTAATGGCTTAAGAGAGGGGAACCTAACCAATGCTGTGTGAAATCTGTGTGTTGTGAAATCTGAGGCAGAAGCGTCATTTTAGGTGAAAACGTTGGTTCATGAGGTACAAGGTTTATTATAATGAGGCAATTAGTGAAATGAACCTGGAGTTGGGTAAAGAGGAGAAGGATGGAGGTGGATGGAGGAGGGAGGTGAGGAACACAAGAGTGAAACGTGTAGAGAACATGAGAGCCAACCGCCAAATAAAATAATGAATTCCAATGCCAGTCAACAGCGATGCTAGACAAACCTAAAGATATAAAGCTACAAATTGCTGTGAAGTGTCAAAAGCAACTATATTATATACTCCCGAGAATATATATTTCCATACCAACTGTTTGTCTGATTACTTGGAGTTTATGTGCATGTTTAATTCGATGTATTCTGTATTTCTATGCAATTTGAATTATTTGCTGAACAAATTCAGCTCAGCTCATAATTTCTGACACTGTAACTTGTATCTCATCATCTCATCATTTACACAGTGGCTATCTTCATTTTACCAGGTTTATTCTTATTTGAAAAAGAAACGTGTACATTCTTTATTTTGTTGTTGTGCTGTTTGTGATATTAGAAATTAAAAGATTTTACATGATGTTTGAGGTCATTTGGAAACTATGTCACACCTTGTCCACCAGAGAGCACTGTATATTTTTTTCCAAATATTAAATGTCACGCTCACTAGATGTATTGGTCGCTATTCAAAATGAATTACATTTAACAAACATTAAAGTATTTTCTTTATGGATATTGGTCTCAAAAGTCTCAGTGTGGCTATGTATTTATTTTACAATGCGTATCGAGTATAAACATTTCCTTGAAGATAAGTAAAAGGTATATTTTATATTAGGTATATTTAATCATCTTATACATATTAGAAAGACTGTTGTCCTCTTGAACCACTACTGACCTTGTCGCCTAAATGTCAATCTCCTTAAGTAGCCGTGCACACAGTCCTGATCTGCAGGTTTGACCAAGAGTCAACATGAGCTCATCAGCGGCTCAGTGAAACTGAGCTCGGTTAAGCTAATTAGAAAACACTACTGAAAGGACAAAAGTAACAGTAGAAACAATCATTCATTTATCTTGTTTATTTTATGTGTCATCTATATCTGTGTTTAATTATTTATCAATTGTGTACGGTATAAATACATAAAAATGCCAATAGACATACATAATGATTTTTAAGTTGATTGTCAGATTCATAAACTTGCTCTCTACTATTATTCTATTGTTTTCCGGTCTCTATGGAAACATGTTCATGTGCAATATCTCTTCCTGACAGTTCACAGAGTAATGTGAGGTTCCTGTTACCTTTACTCTACCTATGGGGGCTGATGGTTCACGGACACCCTGCAGATGCTAATCAATTCCCTCATTGATTCTGTATCAAATTTTAATTCCTAGTAAACACGAGTCTTTAGTGCGTCCTCAAGGACGAGGGGGAAATCAGGGAAGGGGAGTCCATGTGCAGAAGATCTAAGTCAAAGAGACTCCCTGTGTGCTGGTATGTTTTCTTTAAGGCTGTAAAGACCATAAAGACTGATCACAGATTCCATCTAGACCCAGTGGGCAGGACCATGAACCTTTGAAGAAGTTGAAAGAGAATCTGGATCGTGTCGCATGTTTTGCACGATGAAACTGCACCAATAGACAAGACAGCACATAACTGTCCCTGTATTTACATATTTGTTCAGACTCATAAACAGAATGAAGGAAGGAAGAACCACCGCGTATAAACCATTGTCCTCTTGAGATGGCCCATGCGCCGCAAAGAGTAAATCTAGATATAAACTCTAACAGGAATGAATAACACCACGACAAAAATTGCCAAGGAGAAAAGTCCGACAGCCAGTGGAAACGCAGGTAACTCCGGTTGGATGGTGCAAGGTGGTAAGCAGCTGGTGGGGAAGGTCAGTGGGAAACTGCTGTTATCAGCACTGCTTGATATTGGCAGCAATGAAAACAACGCAAGTTTCACCAAAAAAGAAAAACCTCAACACAGCCCACCTTGCATTTCCTCCAACTCATCTGATGTGACTTTACAGTTCTTGGAGTTGGAAAGAGGATTAAGTAAACACACACACACACACACACACACACACACACACACACACACACACACACACACACACACACACACACACACACACACACACACACACACACACACACACACACACAAGCACAAGCACACCAGTGGCCTGAAGGAGACCGAGGAGGGTGAGGTCACCACAGCAGTGATATGGTTTTAAGCCAGAAGGACAGTAGAGACTGTGAGTGACGCACAGTCCACAGCAGGCTGTCAAAAATCAACTGACCGGTTATTCTGCAAGTCAGAACTGGGTTATTCTGAGGTGCAAATGGCTTCAATATAAACTCAAATATTCAAAATAAATTCACGTTCAAAGTGCTCAGTATTCTCTCATTGAGATACATGCTTGATGGCCACAAGCAAATATCTTCAGAACGCATTTTTTACACTGTACACATTTGTTTACTTAAACTGCAGCCGGAGTCTATTACATCATCTTTTAAATGGCTAACTCGCCCAAAACCCAGCGGTGATATTATAGTGGGTCAGGAGGAGATGGAGAAGAATACTGGATTGGTTTAAGAGTGAGATTTCCCTCCGGAGCAGCAACCATCCAAATGTGTTGACACTCCCCCCCCCCCCACACCATAAATTACACTATCCCCTGGCCCCTGGCCACGATTAATCACATGACCACAGCAGCCAGATTAAATCTGTAGCCTTGGACTGTTCTCCTGTCTCACTCTCGCTCTGCCTCTCTTTCATGTGCGAGGCACACAAACACACAAACAAGCATATGCACAGCGATAGCAGACACATGGACAACATCAGCAGAGCATATAGTAGCATACACACAGACACACACTGTCAGCATAGAAATTAGTCACAGAGTGGCTGGTGTGTGTCACCATCCACCTGTTATCTGTCACTACTTGTACTATTGCCACCACCCATCCTCAACACCGACTGCAGGCTACAGCTTTCAGTCAGTGCAGCGGGGATGGATGTTGTTCGCATCCTGTAACTCAACACTCCTCTGCAGAGCTTTCATCGCTCTCTGCCAGACGCACATCTCCACAGTAACACTGGCTCTGGGCTTGGCTAACATGGCCCTGGCAGAACATACTGTATGGCTTCAAATGCAAAAGCATAATGAAGAAGAAGAAGCTTTTACTCAGTTAGTAAATTATTCATTGACAAAAAGAATAAGCAACCTAATCCGTTAATTGTTTAGTTCGATTTTTATGAAAAATTAACGAAGATATTAACGTTTCAAGCTTCTTAATGAATTTAAACCAATTGGTATGATTTGCATCTCACCACTATGATTTCTGTTCTGCGAAAGCCGAAAATAAAATCTGAATGAAATGAAAAACAGAGATTGCGTGCACATACAGTATATGTCAGGCTGGATGTAGCTTACCTTTAATTTTGAGTAAAGGCACAGAACCATTACATGTACATGGCCGTGTTACTAAAATGTGACAGTGAATTAAATAATATAAGCAGCACCAACGAGTCACTAAGGGGATCATCTTTTTTTAATTTGGATTGTAAATGGTGAGCTAAAATTAGATCTAAGATAGCACTGGGTCCATTTCCAAGCTGATTTAAAATGCAAGATTATCTAATAATGGAACAACACTGCTGCGGTACAATGTCGTGCTGTAAAAGGAAGTCATTAAAGCAGTTATTTATATTTATATCACTGGTTTATTTGACAGAGATGAGGCAGAAAAAAACTGTTATATGAGGAAACGCAACAGGATGTATGTAGGTGGTCTAACTGAAGCTCATTTGCAGCACCTGTCCCTTGTATGTAGGGTCACATAAAATATAGAGACAAGCACTGTAATGTACAGTGGAAAAAGCAATAATTAACAGCAGCATCTGCACGATAAAAAGACGCCTGTGACGTATGTGAGACTTGCCAGGGAGCAGTGATGTGATGGGAGAGCACATGCAGGCTGCTGCTGCTGCTGCGGATGCATAAAGCACATGAATCCAACCAAGGGTAATGCAATATGTAAATGAAACAGTTGCTGAAATGAATTTGCCTGCTGTTGTTTCTACAAAGATGCATGTGAAATGCACAGCTCACGTGGGAGCACATACACACGCGACACAGTCGGTCGACTTCAAAATGCCTGCCCGTGCTCTGTCACGGGTCGAAACTACAGGGAGGGAGGGAGGAAGGCAGAAACAGTTTTCTGTGGCAGCCATAAAAGCTCCAAAGTCCCACCGATGTTAAGTAACAGGTGGATACTCCTCACTTTAGTAAAAAAAACACTCGGCATCACACAGTTTTAAGGTGGCGCCCGTAGGAGGTGAGGTGTTGGAGGTGGAAGCTAAACAGAGGGGGACGAATGCCACGAGCCCTGGATACTAAATGACTGCTGTTGCCGCTGGGACAGTGATTTATGACACAGCTTCATGGGTGTAGGGATACGAGGAAAACAAGGACGGTTCCTTAGGAAGAGGGATACATGTACACACATATTCTGCCCTGACAGTTGTAAAGAAAACGGAATCATCGTGATAACTGTGTGTGAGACCATATCATAGTATGTGTTGATAGACAGTATAACGTGACAGTAAAGTGAAGCCCTGTGCCCCCGTGTCTCCAGTCAGCAGAGTTTGACACCTGCTGCCTTCTCTCCTCCCGCCCTCCCACTGTCACCTTTATTAACAGTCTGCCAGGTGGAGAATTTTTTTCTCTCCCAAGTGTCCCGGTGTAGACTCAGATTTGCTGAGGTAGGTGATGAACGGGGCACAGAGAGGTGTGGGAGGGGGCAGCTCTCCCTCCTGGTAAACAGAAAACACTTCACAAGTAACACACAGCAGCAATATACACTGTTTACCACACTATAATACAAAAGACTTAAGTGCCAGGTGGGCTGATCTGTTGCTGACATCTGGAACTGGGATAATCCATCTTGGGTTAAGGGTACTATCTAATGGTTAGACAATTTGTTAATGTCATGTTGATTAGGGAGCAGAGGTACTGGTGGCCAGATGTATTTAGCATTTCACCGAGTCGGGTTGCTTCCTCCCCTATTTCAAGTCCTAAGTTCACTCTTTAAATCAACTTTCAGACATGTACTGAATTCCAGACATTTTCCTCAATGCCAAAGAAGAGGTTAACTTAGAAAGACAAAAGGATTGGAGAGCTTTTGACAGGTTGGTTGCTGGCTGATAGTTACAGTTTGACCCAGGGCCAGGCAAATAACAGATTAAAGACTATAGCTTAATGAATGTAACATCGTGTTAGGCTTTGGTCCGCAGATGGTATCTCATATGGCACAACACAATTCAAAGAAAAAGGCGGACGAACTACCACACCCCAACACCACAATCCCTTTTCCCAACAAATGATGCGGTTGTCCAGCAAGGATCTCTCTCTCCCAGTCGTGTCCCCCAAGTTGGCACCCAGGTTAGTGGGCCCTTGGCTAACTTCTAAAGTAATTAACTCAGTGGCTGTGAGACTCTGTCTTCCGAGGCCACAACAGAGCACTCCACCTCCCATGGTTCCAAGGTCACACCTGTATTGTCAAACGCCCTGATCACTCCATCCAGACTCCCTCCTCCCCTGCAGTAAATGTAGAGCCAGTCGAAATGCTGCTGACAGTAAACTGAGGGCGCAGGCTGCAATATCTGGTTGACTGGAGAGGGTTTGGACCTGAAGATAGTTCTTGGGTGCCATTCTGGGATCTTCTGAATCCACGATTCTGGACTTTCAACAATGCCATCCTGATCAGCCTGGGCTGTTGGGGGCAATCACCTCACCTGTACTGGCCCACTTTATATCTCACCTGCCCATTTCCTGTTGTAGCTGCAGAATCCAAGACAATCAGGGACTTTAGTAAGGTGGGCGATAGGGCATCTGGGACAGCAAGAGTAGATTATGGCAAGTGGATTAACAGGAGAAGGAAAGGAACAGTCCCCCTTTCTGTTGCTGGCAGAAGGAATGAAAGGAAAGTCTACCAGCAGCAGCATGATGCCACTTGACTCTTGGAAAATACAGAAGACCAAGACAATTAGACAGAGATCGGTAATGGGTAAGCTGCCTTGGTCAAAACACCTTAGGTCAAGCTCGAAGTACCCTCCGGTGATTTTAAACATCTGCGGAATGAGAAAACAGATGTTACAATCCATGGATTTTTGTTGACATAGACCTATTCGATGGCCAGCTTTACAATTCCACAGTTGTGCACATACACACCTGGGAGCTGCTCAGTACAACCTCTATCTTCAGACAGTTATTGACATTGTTGTTAACTTGGTATAGTATTTCCTGCTGCTAGAAATGAACTCACACAGAGGCACAAGTAGATTTTATTATTGTCTAAACTAATCATGCATGTCGCTGGCTCTGTTTGCATATGGTACAGAGCTGTAGGTGCTGCCATGCAGCATTACATGTGCTGTGTTAGCTGTCGCTGTGTATCTTATCAAAGCGATAGCAGTGAGGAGTGAAAATAGTCTCACCATCAGTGTATACCTACAAATATGTGTAAGGCGTAAGGCATATCTGCTGCTGTATGACTGTGTAAAGATTACTGCTCAACAAATACCTTGTTGAGGAAAAGTATCAGTGGTCCGACCTGTACAGCTATATATATGTTATATGTTAGAGACCTAGAGATTTAAGCATCATCAGAGTCCTTCTTCAATCATATAAAATCTTGAGGCAAAGATGCTTTATGATTTTTATATAAAGAAAATGAAGTCCAGAGAAAATTGGAAAGCATTTTACATCTCATTACTATTTGAATTCAATGTCAAAATATCTCTATGAGTAAAAGTAGAAATACTATTTAGTAGTAGTGCCCTGCAAAAGTCAAAAGTAAATTGCTCTCAAATGGCGAGAGTTGCTTATTGGCTGAAGAACTACACTTCTTTAGATATTTAACAGTCGCTGCCTTAATGTTATATACGATATCCCCTTAAATAACCATCTCTCTGATTAACATGACCTAGATATTTTTTCGATTTTACAGTAGAAGAATAAATGTTCCAGGTGCTTTGTTTGAAATGGAGTCAAGACATAACAGCAGTGAGACATTTTGATCTGTGTAGGCTTCTATTAATAGAGTTCTGTCTCTGCTGGTAAAAGTGTAGGGGCATCAATCAAATAAAATTGTAGGAATTATTATTTTTAAAGCTTGGATGGGAAAAACCAAACAGACTGGAGAGATGAGACAGTCCTGTGATAATACATTGGAAAGGAGTGTGCAAGTAAGTGCATGACAGAGTCCTTTGCCGTTTGCTACTGCTGCACTGTGTTGAATTTCTTACATAACAACGCATAAAATGCTAAACTTACGCACACCAACGTACAGGGACGGCTGCGGCTCAGGAGGTCGAGTGTGTTGTCCACTATCCAGAATGTCCGGTGGTCTGAACGCCGAGCTGTCCTTGGGCAAGACACTGAATCCTAAATTGCCCTTGCTGTTATGGCAGTGTGAGAATGAAGTGCGACAGAAAAAGCACGGCATATAGGAGCGTTGTATGAATGTGTGCGTACGAATGGGTGGATGTAAATTTAAGTGTTAAGTGCTTTAAGCGGTCGTTAAGACTATAAAGCATTATTTAAATGCAGTCCATTTACACCAAGTGGCCTGATATACCTACGGGCATAAATATTGAAACTAAATTATAAGATGTATATGGGAGTGGGTGAGAAGGTGACTATATGCATAGGTGTGTAGGAGAGAGGGAGAGAGATTGTGCTGCACTGAGTCGATCTGCAGGCCCAAGGTCAAGGTCACAGCAGGCTTACTTCCCCGCCACAGGCAGAGGTAACCCGAACCAACAACTGCAGCACATGAGAGCACGCACAATCTACAGCCAGGGTGTGAAATGAAATAGACTTGCCCTTGTGCTGGTGTTAAAAGAGATATGACAAAACATACGTACAATTAAAGACACAAGCAAAAGGAATATTATGTCTTATGTCCCAAAAGTCGATTTATTGTGGTTAGTGGACAAATGCCAGCTTTTAAGGTTTTCAATTAGTGAACTGTTATGAGTTTGCACCTCTGCAAAGGGAGGCATTTGTTAAGTTAAGACTAACTTGTCAATAAGTTCATACTTTAAATTATCATTATACATTTGGTATACTATATTTGACATTGACATATACACACACACACACATATATATATTGTATTGTTAAAGTGAAAATACCCAGGAAAAAGGGCTTAATGGAGACAAGAGATTGAAGAAAATATGTGAAAAACCAG
Source organism: Hippoglossus stenolepis (assembly GCF_022539355.2). Lineage (NCBI taxonomy): Eukaryota > Metazoa > Chordata > Actinopteri > Pleuronectiformes > Pleuronectidae > Hippoglossus > Hippoglossus stenolepis. Next base: position 12,490,375 of record NC_061483.1, read on the forward strand.
GGATAAACCATATTTAGCAATGCTGTAATCAGCTCAATCAAAGTGTTTTTTTTTAAACTGTGACATGTCTGTCTAGCAAGGAGGATTTGGGACTTTCTCTTTCATACTATGCATCCTTTCTTGATATGATGAGCTGGCTGGTAAATTATTTGAATTTCCAAGAATGACAGGGAGAATGGAATTACATTTAACAAGCTACCTAGGATTTTAACCCAATTTGCTTCAGTTTTGCTGAAGCCAGTGAGGCAAATTAATTCAGATCAACAGAGGGTATATTTACAAATTATTATTATTATTATTATTACAAATATCCATGGTTTTCTGCTTGAATAAGGTGTTTGGTGTGAGTTGCTGCCCCAATTAAAGGGGTTTAAGTATCTTGGGTCTCTAGGGCAAGATGAGGCGGGACGTTGACTGGCAGATTGAAGCGGCGTCAGCAGTTATGTGGACGACCGTTGTGATGAAGAAGGAGATGAGCTGGAAGGCAGAGCTTTACCAGTCAATCGACATGTATGTTCCGACATGAGGTCTGGGTAATGACGAAAGACTGAGATTGCAGATAAAAGAAAAGAGTTTTCTCCATAGAGTGTCTTATAGCTCCGCCCTATAGAGATAAAGTGAGGAGCTTGGACATCTGGAGGGAGCTCAGAGTACAGTCGCTGCTCCTTTGTGTTGAAAGGAGCCAGTTGAAGTGGTTCAGACAAGGACACCTTCTTTGGATGTTTTCCAGTCTAACTGGGAGGAAACCAACAATACAATAAATAGCTTGTATTTTTTCTCCAAGACATCCTCCTTCCTTACGTGCACAAAAGTAAATTTGTTTAAAGTTGCATTCATGTTATATGGGATGGATGGTAGCTTGACTGTAGGTATGAATGTGAGTGTGAATTGTTGTTTGTCTCTATATGTTGGCCCTGTGATCTGCTGGAGACCTTTCCAGGGTTTACCCCGCCGCTCACCCAATGTCATCTGTGGTTGGCTCCACCCCCTCGACCCTTAAAGGATAAGTGGTGTAGGTGGATGGATGGAACAAGGGTGGTGAAGTAATTAGAACTGTTGCCTCACAACCGAACCTGCTTGAACCCTGTTTTCTGTGTGGAGTTTACAAGTTCATGTGCCAGCGTGGTTTTCAGCTGGGAGGAATAACAATCTGTATGTCAGAGATATCTTCTAGAAAATGTAAGTGTTCCACTTATAATTTTGACATTGATGTTGACATGAACACAATCTACAAGTTGGAAGCTTGTACCTTTATTTTTAACATGAACTTTGCATGAACTCAGTAGGTAAAAGAGAGAGGCTGATCCTCTCAATGTATAAAACTAAGAGATATTGAAGATTATGCTACAGTGAAGCCAAAACATCGTCCTCCATGAAGAGCAGAGTTGCCAATGTTATGTCACTTATCTCCAGATGGCTACAGAGCTTCCTAACCAGGGTGTGTTTGCTGCCGCAACAGATATGTAAAGACTCAAGTATTCTGCACTATCTCCCACAAGCTGTCACAGAAATCAGCTTTATAAGTACTTTTGAAATCCTTAAAACACATGTAGACCAGATTAGAAAATTCCTGAAAATATCAGTGATCCACCACAACAAGCCAAGAGGCCAAATTCGATTCAACACCCTCCCCAAACTCAATTAGCAGTGAAACGATTAGTTGATTAATTGATTTATCAATCGACCAAAAATGACAATTATCAATGTCTGGAAACAAAAAGAAGTGTCTGAGGTCGGCTCATGGAGAAGGCACCTACCTGGCATGGACTCAAGAATGGAGCAAGTACATCCCCAGAATTTAAACTACTCCTTCGATGAAAAAAAGAGTTGAATCCATCATTTTAATAACCATTGCAGCCCTAACCTTAATTAATGTTAAAAGGGTGAGAGTGCCAACAAATCATTATCCTTACTGGAGGGAAGCCACGTCTTTATCATCACTGAGGTCATCAGCGCAAAGTTACAAGTTTTGAAGTGACAGATTAAAGATGAAATCATAAATGTCCCCAGGTAAATTAGTGGGTAATTTCGGTCAGGGATCTCGACGGTGGGCTGACTCACGATCTGCGTTCCTGCCCCACAGTGACAAGCAGAGCAACAGTCAGAAACACTAACCAAATGGCGCTCCACTGTGCAAAAAACTCCACTCAGCCTGCTCCTATTGCCTCTTGGGGGAGATCTTCAACAGTAACACAAACTGGCATATTAGTCTCAACAGTTTAGAATTTGCCACAATATTGATAGCCACAGCCATTCTGCTGCATGGCGCTGGCAAGCAACAGAAAACCCATAAAATAAGCAACCTCATACAAACCAGAGCAAATCGTTAAACTGTTTGTAACAACATTCCTTAATTTAGGCTTTGGGCATTCCTTCTACATGACATAATGAATGGTTGTCTATTCCTATTAGGTACAGTATTGATTCCAATGTCTCCTAAATGTGTGTACCAATTCCACAATCCAAGACAGACAACTTCATTAAATGACATGCCAGAAGACTGGAGACAGTTTAGATGTGTTCTTTTTTTATTTCCTAAAGAGCAGGTTAGCCAAAACAGATCTAAATTTGAGAGACAGTGCCAAAATACAAATTGTGTGTGTGGTTATGTATGTGTATGGCTGTGTGTGTGTGTGTGTGTGTGTGTGTGTGTGTGTGTGTGTGTGTGTGTGTGTGTGTGTGTTATGGGAGGATATTTGGGGCCTGTGTTTAGACAGGAGCATCCTGTGAAGGTAGAATAAGATGGAACAGGTCTCCAGATCACAGCATGTCAGAGAACTAGAAAGAAGCCAGATGTCCCATAATATTCTTTAGGTCGTTCCTGTCTGCTTTCTGTTTACATTGGTTCATAATAAATGAAAGAAGCTGACGATAAAGTTTTGATGTTTTATGTAAACTTTGTTCACATGAAAACTTTTCAAACATATAAGTGGCTATGGGTCAATATTAATAGTTACAATTATCATGCTACAGACACAGCAATGATGTAAACATCCATAACAGAAACCAGAGTGAGATTTTAAAATCTGGATGTTACAGGATAATTTCACAAGCCTTCACCTTTTCTGTTACCAGTAGCGGCACAAAGTACACTTCTAAGTTAAGTATTACTACTTCTCTTAAATATTTCTATTTAATGCAGTTTAGTGCACCACACCAAGAGGACAATATACCAACTAAAAGAAGAAATCAAACTCAAATATAATTTATTTGGTGTGTACTTTGACATTTTAGTTTGGTCCATGTCCCATACATTAACATGGAGGACTCAGGATTTATAACCTTACTGCAGCCAAACGTTATTGGTTTCACTCTGTTCCACTAATCAACAGGAGGCAGTAAAGCACCGAAATGTGTTTCAAAGCACCAACAAAGGCAGAGAAAAAGACATTTGCTAGCTAGTAAACATAGATATAAACTAAGAAGGATGCAAACTCTTCATAAAAATCTACTTCACCAATGATTTAATTTGCAGGATATGTGTCCAACACATTCGCTAGACCTCAAGGATGCACACTGTGTTGTGATAAAAAATAAACTGAATTTACACGACTTTGTTTTGTTAGAAGAAAACTCCATTGGGACCTTTAAGTGAAGGATATAAACACTGTTGTCTGCTGGGAAAAACAGGAAAAACTAACCGAGAAAGCTGGATGAAATGTAGCTTCATTAAACGAGAGGCCGGACTGAAACAAGACGAAGATGATGACGGGAGAAAAGTGAAGACAGAAAAGAAGGTCAGGTCATTAGTCTACATGGCTGGTGCTCAGTGGGGGGACAAGCCCAGGGAGCAGCCATTTCTCAATGATGCCATCCTCCAAACTCTGAAAGATGACTCACAGTGGACTGAAGTAACTATGAGGGCAAATAACATTCACACATGGTGTGGCAGAGCAGCATGACGGGTCCTTGGTGAGACACAAACTTGGCTACAGTCACTCAAAACTTTGATTCTGTTGGCAGTTTCTGTCTCGCAGGTGTCCTCTGTTCAAATACATCTCTCACTGTGTTGCCTAACCGATACCTCTGTGCAGCCTTGCGTATGCATAAACACGTGCATACATGTGCACGTGAATCACGCAAGTCTACAGTATATGTTTGCCAAAGAGTGAGCCTGCTCCCCTTAAGGTAGGCCTGTGGAGCCTGTGACAATTTTCCTCTCAACCTACCGTCAGACGCTGCTCAGCTGTTGCCTGCATGGTTTCTTAACGGTCTGGGGAGCAATGTACCCTCCTGTCCCTCCTCAGCACACCAACAGACCCCGGTAACCCAGCCAGGGTTAAAGGCCAGCTAGGAGCCTACAGCTAGGGCCACACCAGAACGGTCACTGTGGAAAAGTTTTCTCTTCACCTCTGATTCACTTTCACTCAGCTATGTGAGAGTTTAGAGCTGTTTTTAGACATTTACACATTGCAATTTGGTTTTAACTCTTTATGAGATTATTTAGATTAGGTATAGTAGGTGAGGAATCTGTACAGTAGATCCCAATCTTAAGGGGATCCTCTAAATCAAGAGTATTCATCCTCTGGGCACCATGAATTCAACAGCTATTGAGATCACATCAAGACTTTAAAGGTCCAGTGTATAAGATTTATGTGAAAGGAATCTATTAAAAATAATCCCAGTGATGTTTTCGCTAGTGTGTTGTATCTAAATTGTCAAATCAAATTGTTGTTTTCTTTACCTTAGAATGGGCCCTATATATTTAAATACTTACATCTATATATATATATATATATATTTATTTACATCGGGAGTGGGTCATCTCTACGGGGGCTGCCATGTTTTTTACAGTAGCCCAGACTGGACAAACTAACACCTTCAATTTTTCTGACAACTGAAGACCACCACAGGTTCTCTTTCATGTTTGGGAGGGTGAGTTGAAGGGTATTCAGCTGCCACATGCAACTTCACCACTAGATGTCACTAAATTCTACACACTGAACCTTTAAGTTATTGACCAGTCACTTCATGGCTAAAATTCAATCATATAAAACCTTCTCCAATGACCTGATTCACAGAGACATAAACAATGCAATGAAATCTCAGACTAAAGACAAATGTATATGATCTGACAGGATATATCTCCGTCTCAACCTCTTACTGTCAGATGCTGCTGTCATTTGTGTAACTACTGACATTGGTCGCACACATTTCTCTCTCCCCGGGTGCAGCCTCTTTGAATTGAACCCGCTGAACGTTGCTGTGTGAGAATGAAAACGCTCCATATTTTCAGGTTAGCAGTGGACGCTGCAGGCGAACTGTCTGTTTTACAGTTTAGAGACACAGGTGAGTGAAAGAGACATTACATCAAAGATGAGGCTGAGAATAAAACCCCATCCTGCGGTGGCCTTAATCCTTCAACACCTGCGATTTGAAGCACACTGCTTTGATGTTGTTGGCTCAGCGGGAGAGAAAGAGACTTGATGGGGAAAGAGAAAGAGAGGCAGAGAAACGGGGACATAACAGACTGTTCAGTTAACTCACAACAAAACTGAATGCAAGTGACAAATTGGATAGCAAATCAACTCTTCTGTAACTCTTGAAAGATATAACCCCTGGAAGGTTTACTGCTCCATCTCGCTGACAAAGTACTATATGAGAATGCTGACTGGCTATCTTCTGGTGTCTGGAAGCAGTAAATATATGAATTCAAAGCCAGCAACTCTTGATTTAGACACTGGCTGTTATTGAGCTTGTCTGGAAACTCATCTGGACACTATTTAAAAGATCTAACTCCTTGTTCCAGAACTCCCTGTACAGGAAAATCATCCCACTATTTCTCTGAAGGCCTCGCATAGAAGATAAATCATTAGGGATTGTGGTTTTTGCTCTTGTGTTGTTGTTTCTGAGTAATGTTTAATTACGCTGCTCGTTATTGAAGCTTTTCGGTGAACATGTTCCATTAAAGATAACAGTGTCAGTGTATCCTCTTGAATTTCACTGTGAATGTGGCTATCGCTAGAATATGAAGCACAGTTCTTCTTACTGTATTTTTCAATCTCAAATATAGTAGGCTCATGGAGTCCAAGACCCTGTGAAGGCATGGTATAAACAGCTAAAGGAATACCTAATCTTACAGCTGTCCCAAGCTGTAAGATAAGGTATTCCTTTAGCTGTGTGGATACTAATGCATCCTGGGCCACATTGTGGGAATGCCTTCTTCTACAGTCTTCTACAGTTTCAAAATATACCAAAAATAGTTCTACACTTCTTAGCGATTCCATTTATTTTTGGTGGCCAGCTACAATATCAACATTGACCGTTTCACAGGGTATTGATTTTATTTTTTTCGGATTCAAATGGCTGAAATCTTATTTTCGTCTAGAGCTGTGTGCAGTGCATTGATTCAATCAGTCCCTCTTTGCCCCACTCTGGCTGTCTCTCTCTTCTCTGTCTCACACACACACAAACACACACACACCCACACACACACCCACACACCCACACAATAGAGCTGTCTGTCGAGGTCAGACTGGTTAAAAACAAAAACTGATTTGGTCTTTGCAAAGTGAGATCCAACCACAAGTGATTACTTGAGATACATATGGAGAAAGATTCCAATCCCATGTGGGAGCTGATGAACAAAGATCTGTCCATTTGTGACCTGATCACCCAAGACTCCCGTTGACATCAGGTAAGATCAGAGCAGAAAACAAACCAAAACCGTGGAAAACTGAACCTCTGTACCAGGACTACAGCTAAGAGAAAATCATACCACAGACAAAGCTGTGCGATAACATAATGATTTTCATATTTAACTATTACAGCTACACACCAGAGCTGAAACAATTACCTCATTGGCAAAATAGACGAAAAGTACTGGTATCAGCCTCTCCAATGGAAATATTTGCTCATGTTCCAGTCTTCTATGATACCAAATTTAGTAACTTTGGGTTGAGGATTATTGTTTGAACAACACAAGTCACATAAAGATGACACTATGGACCCTGGGTAATGTGTTGGGTATTTTCGACATTTTGTGACATCTTATAAAGCAAACAATATTAATTTAGTCCAGAAAATATCTGTGGAACGAGTTGGAGAAAAACACAAATTTGGTTGCAGATGTAAAATGTACTGCCACAAACAGCTCTTGCAATACCAATAGAATAGGCTACCACACAATGGAACAGCATTGCAAGGGACAGAGGGGAGATGGATGAGGCCAGGGCAGCCAGATCTGCCACCGCAGGACATTTTCTCTGTCGAGTAGGAGAGAAGCTGAAGGGACAAAAACAGCACAACAGCAAACACAGAGGGGAGAGATGAGGACAGATCCTGTAGTTTTTACATGACTAAGACAGTGTGAATAGTTCCTGGATGTCAGAGGACACCAGAGACCTGAGTCAAATATAAGAGCAAGAGACCAGAAAAACTATTTGACTAAAATGATGTCTTCTCAAAACACAGGGACCAAAGGAAATCATTTTATCACTAGTCCATAATTTTCTATCTTTTCAATTAATCGACTGTTTCCGTGCTCCATTTTAATCATGAACACAACAAATGTTTTTTTTGGGATGAATCAACTACAAAATGTCAGAAAAAAAGTAATTCATTCATACATTATTTTCCATGGTCCAATGTGGCATCTTCATTTTGCTCTTTTTTTCTTATCAACAGTCTGCATGAAATTAAAAATGATATAAAAAGAGACAATAAAGCAATTAGCCAATGTATAGTATTATAGATTTGAGTATTCATTTAATATATACTGTATTTGGTGAAGAAATACATGTAGAAATACGTTTTTCTAATGTTTTGGTGATAATTAGCACAATAATTCTGAACAAGAAAGTGAATGGTTTTCATAAATAGTTAAATGAATGTGCCGGGGGGTTTCTACTGCTTCTTGTGCAAGAAAAAAAAAGGGAAAACCAACACAAAATTAGATTCTTCATATTATTATGAAAAGCAAGCAGGTTTTTTTTCTACTCCGAAGGTCAGTCAACAGGAGATGGATGATTAATGTCTCCTGTCCCTCTGCTCGTATTAAGCCTCAGCACATGTATCACCAACCAGCTCCTCTTCCCACTGCTTTGTTCTGAACCGAGCGTGTTCGTGGGGGGTTGGGTATAAGAAACAGGGTGTGGCTTCGCTGTTGTCATGGCAACAGAGTTATCACTGCTTTTGAACCCCCTCTACTAGTCGTGTGTATGGTGTGAGGGAACTCGGTCACCAAACGCGAGTATATGCAGGCGAGCTGCCCAATATATTACAAATCATCGTTAACCTACATGGAGTCTCGGCCTCTGTGCGTGCTATGTCAATATAATGCAAAGCAGAGCAGCTACACTCGAACTGGCAGCGTAGGTTTGCTCACTGGGTTTCCAAGCAGTTCTATATGTGCACACCCATAGCAGCTAGGGTGTAAAGCCAGAGTGATGGGCTCTCTCACAGAGTTCAAACAACCATAACCCATCAGTTATACCTGCAGCATCACTCCAATAGTGCTGCGAAGCAATATCTTCCTTAATAGGCTGCCGCTGGTATAAAACACAAGGTTACACGACATTACCGGGATTTGTAAATAGGAGTCAGCGGGTTCTCTGCGTGTTGCTTCGTGGTAGCAAAGAGCGCCTGACCTGCAGACAACCCCAGTGAGGAGGTTAGAGAACATAAAGCAAAGTGCTGATGCCAACGTACTGAAGAAGAGTGCTGTCAGAAATGTGAGTGATTCTACAAGTCAGTGCACATCCGATTATCTTACTGTGTGTGAACTAATGAGCACAAGTGAAGTGATGATATGAAACACATTATATCAGCTTCTCATCCATAAGAACAAATCAAATCCATTTCTGGTCCTTGGACATGAGTAGATTTACATAATAATATGATAATTTGAGTTATTTTTACCACATGTGGCTAATTAAATGCTGGGTAAACCTTTTATCCTATGAACTGAAAGCTTCAAATCAAGATCTTTGAATGACACAGTAACAGGTTTACCTACTGAAAAAAACCTCAGGTCAAAACTTCTACAGGAAACAGAATACAGGATTTTACTTTACTTATACTGTCAAAAACTGACCTAGTATAAGCCATAAAATTGACTGTCTTTGTTTTTAACTGTATATGTAGTAAAATACTCCCACCTGGTGGTGACATGTTGAACATACTACAGAGACAAGCCAAGGTAACAGTACATAAATGAGGAGAAAGATAACAAATGCAAATGCTTGAAAATGATGCGAATCATATGCCGGGGTCCAGATCTCTACCTACCTAAACCTTCAGATTTTAGACAGCACTCTGGACCTTGAGATAACATCTCTGAAATCTAGGAAACATGCACAGAGGAGACCAGGTGCATCATTCCTACAACTTGGTGAGTAGAACAAGGCCCACAATATATTTGAGAACATTATCAATGTGTACAGGAAAGGATTTTTTTTCAGTTTTTCAGTCTCTATTCTCTGAGGCTCTCCTCTGATTGGCTGGCTGCTTTCTGTGAGACACAAAGCCCAGCCAACCACAGATAATGAATTGTAATCTACTACTATGATGTGAAAAAGGTCACTGATAAATCCAAACAGAGATGGTCGGTCAGTGCTGAGATGAGCCAAACAGACGGTTAAATCTGGTCTATAAAGCTCCAGCTGGATTTGGTGTGAAGCTCCACACCGGGGCCTCGGGCCTGGATCCACTGCAAACCCCTGGATCATCTGGAAGCGACAGCTGTACTGCAGCATCGAGGTTCAACGCAGGAGCGGTGGAGCCCTGCTACCACTGCCTCCAGCTCACTCACCTCAGCTGCAAGAATCTCTGAGCGGACCTCGGGCAGTGCCAGTATGATTTGGGCTACGAGAGCATGCACGGCCACTGATCATCTGGGACATCAGGGAAGTGGGAGACTGGGCAACTAGGACAGCAAGAGTAGAAAATGGCAAGTGGATGACCAGTAAAAGGAGCGGTCCACCGCTCCATTGTCAAGAAACCCTGCGGATGTTTGAATGGTTTGACTTGGACTGCAGGAAAGAGAAAATTATGTGCAAGAAAGGAACATCTACCAGCGGCAACATGACAGCATTCAGTATATGGAAAAAGTAGGTAGTTGGGACTACGCTTTGCCAGGGTCGCTGATCTGGAGACAAAGCCATCAAGCAGTTTATCTTTCTTTCATCCCATCCTTACCCTATAACTGTGAGGGTGCAAGTTTGCAGCCACAATAACAGCTGGTTTTCAAGTGTAAAGCAGCAAACTTAAAACAGCAAGATAAAAGTAATCCAATGATCAGCAGGAGGATATAGCTTTAAAAAGATTAAAAGGATTGTAGAGGAGGCTGAAAAGAAACACTGATAAGACTCCTTAATGGAGATCTAGTGAAAATACCCTGTGCTGACGACATGGTTGAGGGTGGTGACAGTTTTGTCACAGTATCACAAAACTTGTCCTGACAGCTAATTTTAAGGCAGTTTCAGAATATTAGCTTTGTGTATTTCTCTGCGAATTGAGCATTTTGACTAGTATAGCACATAGACCTGTTTTATACTTACTTTTTACATTAAAGGACCTTGAATACAGAAGAAAAACTAAATATTTGTCACCCATAAAGTTGAATGTGGTAATACAGTTAATAAGACACAATTTCACACCCACTTTGACCAAAATGGACCGCACCACCTGAAAAACATACTTATCAGCATTGTCTTGGTTTGCTAATTTTAACGTTTGCTGCCCAGACTGTGTTTCTAGAAATAAAAAATCAAATAAAGAACTTAGAGGCTGCCATCTTAAGTCGTTTAAAAAGATTGAACAGTACCCAATAAGAAAAAACAGCCATAAAACAGCCAGGTAACAAAACGGATTACATAGTAGCCAAATTATTCAAACACTGGCCAAACTCTATGTGGGGATGTGGGTTCAACGTGAGTAAATGTCAGTATAATTAAATGTTTTTTTGGATGTTTCATTACCTGTTGAAAATCCTTCAACTTTTCCATCGACCAGGAAGTAATGTCAAACGTAAATGTTGCTGTGTGTTACGTAAATTACGCTGTTGGCTAAATTTACCCTGTTTTAGCCTATATTTGTTTACATTTTGGAAAATCTTGTTGGCCGAATTGGCTTTGAGTAGTTCACCTTTGTGTGGGAACCATTATAAACTGAGGATATAACTGGATTACTCTGATATGGAAGAAAACGTATAAACGTGAGGATTCAGATGAGAGTTCCCGTGTAATCTTTTTTTCGGGCGCCTAAGCGAGTTCATGGAGCTTTTGGTCCCTGGATGTGGGAGAGAATCACAGAACTGGAAGAATCAGTCCTAACAAAACTAAAAATTACTTGTGTAGGTTCAGTTATGACACAAACGGTGACAATCGTCTTTAGAAGACCTGTCACATGACGCAGCATCTTCACCATCTCTCCCCCCTTTGTAAATCTCAGGTGTGGTCCATCGAATGTTTGCACGGATTTGAACTTTTCCGACAGTTTCAGAGTGTGTGTGAATGCATCACGGTGGTTTTAGCGCCACCACCAGTGACGGAAGCGGAACAGCATCCACCAGAGTTCAGAATAAAGACAGAAACAATCCAGATGATCTGGAGAGTTGTGTCTGAATGATCAGAAACACAATGTTTCACAATAAGTCCGCCTGGTTCTCCTGCAGTGTGCCAGAGACACGTCACCACTTCTGGAGTAAGTATCATCAACATGGAGAAGCTGGTTCGAGCTCACCTGCTAACCACCTGATGATAACTGTGACACATTCATTCATGTAGCTGGTTTGCAGCTAACAGCTAGTTTATGGGCTGAAAACAATGAAAACAAAACAAGAGTAAAAAGATATTTTACACTGCTATTTTAAATATGCATCTGTGTGTCTGCAAAAAAGTGAATTCAACCAACAGTACAAACATACACTGATTATTGTAGTTCACTACAGTGAAGTGCACTGTAATAACATTTGATTGATCAAAAACAACAAATCAATATTCATAAAATGCATTGGCACTTTTTTATATAGCCATTATATAAATATAACACGTGAACAAAATATATTGTGTATGATATATAAAAAAAATGCTATCAAAATCACTTGAGAAGTAAATAGCCGTAATCGCTGACCTTAACAAAGATGGACGACTCGTTACCACCTCCAGTCAGAGTCTGAGCTGTAGCTGTGGTTTTATGGTCCCGTCGACACACTCCACCAATCATGAGTCAGGATGGATTTCAGGGGAATAATTATACCACCACAAATCTAGTTTAGGATCTGTGACCCTACAAGGACGTTTGTTGAGACACTTTGATTTGGTCGTCTCAGCTTCCTTTTATGGCCACAACATTTCTCTTGCAGCACTTGAGGGGGGGACCGTGGCTGGTTGGAGGACGGCAGATTATCTTTTCAGCGAGGATGCTACATGTCCAGATACTCTGAGGTGAAAAAACAAACAAAAATATGCACATTTGTTATTTAAAAGTTGTATTTTTTATAAAATCCCATTAAAGATATAACTTGAGTTTTGTTTTTCAGGATATATGAGAGCAGAGATTACCTGTGGAACAAGGTGACAATCTTTCACAGCTTGTTTCTGTCGGCCTGTGAGAAGCGTCAGAGCGTAAAGTCGGTGTGCATTGGTCACTATGTGCTGCCGCCAGCCTCCGTGCAGGACGGTGAGGACCACTCTATGTTTATTCATTAGTTGTAAACAAAGCTGGATTACCAACCGTCCAACCGTGGCCCCAGACCTTCAGGGGCCTCAAAAGCTCCAGCTCCAGGCAGTTGAAGTTTTACTCAACTCTAATTCTGTCTAAATAATTGAATTGCAAATGGAGAATATCAGCTTCAACAGGTTGTCCGTCCTCCATCTTGTGGCCCTTGTGGTTTTGTCGAGGTTCCCCTTCTCAAAAACGTTTTTATTATTCAAACATATTTCCTCTACAGCAGTTTTTCTTAATTATCGATTGATTTTTCAGTTTGTTAAATGTGATAAAAGAGTGAAAAATACCCATGGTTATTCCCTCAAGCCTAGGTTAACATATCGGATTAAATTGCCTACTATCACGTAAAACCAGGAAACAAACAGAACTTCACGTTTTTGCTAAAAAGATACTGGTTCATTTTTGGATGCCTTGGAAAATAATGAAACTGCCACGTGCAGTGGGGAAGAGCAGGAGCCCAACAACAAAATCTAGCCCTGGTACAAAGTTAATCTATACTTTATTGTTCACTGTGGTTAATGAGTAGTTCCCATCTCTGGGAACAGGACCCACAACGAGATCCCAAGATATTTATGAGGTTGTATAAAACATCTACACAAACACAAACCTTTTTTCTTCTTCATATTTTATGTTTAATCTTTGTTTTTATTTCACAGTTAAAAAAACGGTGTAGTTTTACTTCTTCAGTCATCTAAAAACTAATCTGAGAGATCACTCATAGATATAATAAATTTGTGGAGGGATAAGAATAGTTGAGCCAAAAATACAAGGAAACTAATGAATGATTAATTTCAAAGTAAACCGATTTTATGAATCATAATTCATACAGTGTTTCTTTGGTTGTAATTTCAGAAGTGAGGAACGTAGTGGGGAGGTTGATTTGGGAGTGTGAGGACGAGCAGCCAGCAACACAGGTAAATACACAAAGTAACTTTACACAGAGACAAATAAACGAGTTAACTCCTCAGCTGGTTTCTGTTTTACAGGGTTTTACACACGATGAGTCCAGTGAAGGAGAAGTCAGCAGAACCAAGTGTGTGTTTTCAACATAAATATTTAGAATAAGATCTCAATGAATTGTAAACTGTGCGGTGAACTAATGAATTCCCTAAACGTCTTAAATCTTTTTACAGCTGTGACCCATCTGACACAGAGTCCTCAGAGAGTGAAGGTGCCGCGTGTGGTTATTTGCAGGATTATCCAGCTGGAAACACGCTTACAGGTGAAGCCTTGTTTTATGTTACATGAGAAAATTCTTTACTTTTTTAGATTATAAGCCATTTTACATTTTCCGTTGGAATAAGTTATCTGGCTGTGTTAACATTTCACCAAATTTTTCTGTTCAATTCTTCCCTCAAGGTTATGTCGGCATGGACGAGCTGCAGAGATATTCAGGCGATCTGTGTGATTTCCATGCCGAGTGTTACCGTTGCTCCAAATGTTAAATCAAACATTCACTGAGAGGAAAGTGTGTTGAAGAGGAACAAGTACCAGTTGTGTTACTATCAGCTGCAAGACGTAGAAAATGATTTATCTTCCTGCATTATATGCAGTGTTTAAACATATAATAAATGAATGGGATTTGGCAGATCTCATTTTCGAACTCAATCAACATCATTTCGTCGTATCCGTCAATACAGTCCTTGATTTTTCATGTTCTGAAAAAGGTAAATGTTGCAAATGTTCTCCGTAGATTCTTCATTTGTTTTGAATGCAAAAATCTTTGAATTGTACATGTATTGCAATAAAAAAGTATAGAGGGGCCGAAATGGCAACAAACTCAAGTACTTGTGTCAATTGAGTAAACTGGATTTCATTTTTTTTCAATTTTTCAAACAACAATCGTCAATTTTTTATTTTGGTTTGTATAGAGGGAACACACATGAAAGGAAATCAAAGAGTAATGAATACAACTCCATAGTTATTTCTGTATAAGCTCTAATCATATATACATGTATTTATCACTGTTAAATATATCTTTAATAATGTATCATATGTTTTTGAAAGAATTGTTTAAACTTTAAAACTAAATGATATAATATGACATTTATTGTTTTGTATTGATTAAAAGACAGCACAATTATTACATATATATATAAAATACATACAGACGTAATATTTATTAGCGTTATAGAGTATAACACATAGTGTACATGCAATAGGTGTAAAAATAAAACGGCATAAAAGGAAATTTTTAAATGAGCGTGTACCATCTCCAGCCTGTGGTGGTGGGTGTTTATGTTACAAATCTCGCATTATGTAAAAAAGACACAGACTCAATAATAACTCATAATCATTAACAACACAATGTAAACATGTTTCTGAGAAAAAGAACAGCAGCGGTGAGAGTAACGTGTCACGTCATGCGCGTAACTCCATTTCTTTCCATGGTACCGTCCATCCCCGCAGAGTGGACCGGTCCGCAGAGGTTTGACCAATCAGGAGCTTTGTTTTGGAGGCGGCCCCTCTGACTGACAGGAAGTAAACTAGAGATCTGTACTTTGAGACAAACACGAGTCAGTCTAAGGTTTGATTCCTCTGGTTCCTGTGGTTCTGTGGTTCCTGTGGTTGATCTCAGTTGTTGAAATGGCTCAGGAGAATCTGTCGGTGGTGCTGCACGCGAAAGGAGACCTCAGACTGGTAAAACACAGCCACAGACCTGGATCATTCATTCACATGTCACTCACCACCTGTTGGAAGTCAATTGATCTTTTTTTGTTTCTTATGCATTTTGTCAATTTCTCACAGGAAAAGCTTCCAATTCCAGAGCCAGGGCCTGATGGTACTTTTTCTTTTTTCAGAAGACAAAATGCACCTTGTTGATAATTTAGCTGCAATTTAAATTAATGCATTTTTTTATTTGTGCAAGTCAACTTACAATGCACAGGTGTCAAAACATTTTCTGACGTTTTCCCTCTGGTCAGTTGTCAGCAGATTCAAAAAAAGTTAAATAGACATAACAACACTACATAGTACTTAAAATACCCATAATATTCATTCACTGAAATGTGTATATTTTGTACATATTCCTTGTATTTGTCTGTTTTCTATCTATTTTATACTTTCACTTGCTAGTCTGTCTACCTAATTTTTACTATCTGCTGTTGTAACAAGTGAGATCATTAAAACTTATCTGATCCTAGACAGAAATAACAAAAGAATATCAATCTGTTTGGGTAGCTGAACAAATCAAGAAATCAGATATGTAGAAAATGATTGAGGGGTCTGGGATCTGGCTCATCTGAAGTGACCCTGTGTGGACATGAGTCCTTATCACCGTGTCCCTGTCCCGCCTGTCCCCAGATGTTCTGCTCAAGATGCACTCTGTGGGAATCTGCGGATCAGATGTTCACTACTGGCAGCACGGACGTATCGCGGACTACGTGGTCACCAAGCCGATGGTGCTGGGCCACGAGGCGTCAGGGCAGGTGGTGAAGGTCGGGTCAGCAGTCAAGCATCTTAAAGTGGGTAAGTTGTGTGTGTGTGTGTGTGTCAGAGCTGTGAGATAATAACGGCTGTCTGTTGTGTAATGTGCACTGCAGTAATCGTCTGTTTAAGGTTTAAACAATTGTGTAGAATTTGAAAAGGTTGTATTCCTTTATTTCCTTACAAAGTAACAGGGATGTGTGGAGCATGTTTTCTTATAGTGAGTATAGTAAATAAAAGAATCCTTAGCACTCTTAGTGATCATGTTGTGTTACAAGTTCACTGTGAGCCACCCCAAGGACACACATTTCCCCTGCTCTGACCCTGACTTGTGTTTGTCCAGGGGACAGAGTGGCCGTTGAGCCCGGCGTCCCCCGTGAGATGGACGAGTTCTGCAAAAACGGACGATACAACTTGTCTCCCACCATCTTCTTCTGTGCCACACCCCCTGACCACGGAAACTTGTGCAGATACTACAAGCACAGCGCCAACTTCTGCTACAAGTACCTGTTTTTTAAGGATTACACGGCATTGCATCAGATGTTACTTAACAACTGCCTGATCTCTGACTGCCAACTGACTCACTTGCTTAACCTTTGCGTGTATCCTTTCCTCCTTTGCTGCTGTCTGTGTCTTTTCTTCTAGGCTGCCTGATAATGTGACATATGAGGAGGGAGCTCTGATTGAACCTCTGTCTGTGGGGATCCACGCCTGCCGCAGAGCCGGCGTCACCCTCGGCAGCACCGTGTTCATCTGTGGTGCAGGTAAAATAAAAAAACATCATCAATCCCACACGGTAAAACGAGTTAGCAACCATTGTAGTAATATTCCTCTATGCCCTGACATGCACTCTGTAATATTCCAATGGAATATTACAGAGTGCATGTCAGGGCATGGAGCAGAATCATATAAAAGAGCAGAGTGGTCTGTGTTTAAGTGACATGTTGCTGCTTGAGAGGAATCTGAGTCATTTGTGCTAAAAGTGAGAATCATACTGACTAAACAAAAGTCAAGGGAAAAACCATGTGAACCTAGTGAACCTAGTGAACCTTAACACGGCTGGTCAGGGGTTAATATTTAACAAAGCCACCGTGGCGAAAACAAGCTAATGAACATTTTGTCACATGTGTAAAGGAATTAAAAACAGACAAACAACACACACAATATAATACAAAACATGACTTTACATCCTCCCGAAACAACAACAACAAAGCAATTGAATGATTAATAAACCTAAACAAACAGAAATACAAAAAACAAAAACACTGCGAATTTGTTTAGGATCTGTTCAATAATTCAAAAATAATTAGATTTACAATACCAGTTCATCTGGAAACTGAACTAAACACATGACAGGTAAAGCACATTCAGTACCCATCTAGTCCCCCCCACTTCATGTTATGTTGTGCTACACTGTTTTGGTTTGTCGTAATTATTTTCTCCAAACGAAATTATTATTATTAAATGTATTATTTATTATTTCCACTAAGTTGTACTGTGTAGGTTCAATTTGGTAATTGACTCTTTTTACTTACATGTCAACATTAACGATTCCAATTCAAAACATGTTTATAATAAAACAAATCTGTCTTGAGGTGTTGTATTGTTTTTTGTTTTTCTTCAGGGCCCATTGGGTTGGTCTGTTTACTTGTGGCCAAGGCGATGGGGGCCTCACAGGTCATCATCACTGGTAACACACGCAGTTTATAAACACTTTAATGACACACCATTCAGATTAAGATTTCCTTTGGTCTCTACAACTCTTCATTTCCCACGTTCAGATCTGTTCCCAGAACGTCTGACGGTGGCCAAAGAGCTGGGGGCGGACTTCCAGGTGACAGTGAAGAGAGAGGACGAGCCCAAGCAGCTCGCCAAGCGTGTGGAGGACATGCTCGGAGCTCCGCCTCATATCACTATTGAATGCAGTGGTGTGGAGAGCTGCATCCGGACGGCCATCTATGTGTGTGACGCTCGCCTTTAGTATTTTCACTTTGTTGTGTTCTTACTGTTGATTAAGAATGATCAGAATTCTTTCTCCACTGCCGCCTATTAGGTCTCACATTATTTAGAGTTCCAGTATCTGTAGATTCATAAAATAATCAATTTTATAATCATTTTTTTTATTAGGCAACACGCTCGGGAGGCGTGGTGGTGCTGGTGGGTCTCGGCTCTGAGATGGTCACTGTTCCTCTGATCGATGCTGCTTTGAGAGAAGTGGACATCAGAGGAGTTTTCCGCTACTGCAACACGTAAGAAAATAGTCGTTGGTTTCACATCTTGTTCTTTATGTGGATGTTCAAAGCAAAACGGGAGGCAGGTCCAGGCACGTCTTTGACTGAAGCTCAACCCATGAAGTAATTAACTTAGAACTCTGCCAAGCCCCAACTGTCGCTTTTTATTCTGCACAGTCCTGAAACTATTGAAGATTGAAGCCCTGTATGTTACCTGAAAAAAGCCCAACCGTAATGAAACCGTACTTAAATCCACCAGATCTGGAGTTTTATTTGAATCTGCAACAAATTGTGGAAACTTTTTATATCAGTCCCCTGATCTTTTTTCCTCAAGATCCAATAATTTCTCTCCCTGGTAAACTGTATTTTGTATATTGTATATACTATATATATATATATATATATATATATAAACTGTATATAAGATTATCGCTGTAATCTTAAAAAACGCCCGATCTCGCAATGTTAAGAAAATTGATAAAATAATTCTGGATCTGCACCTTTGTTCGGATCTGCACCAATATTTAGTGGGATCTTTCTTGGCCCATGACCCATCCTTCCACCAAACTAACCAACACACAGTCAGTGGTGAAAAGACAACGTCCTTGAAGGAGGTAGAGATGAGGTCACAGAGAATGAACTGTTTGAGTAAAACGTTTGTCTCCCTGTATCGCAGCTGGCCGATGGCTATCAACATGCTGGCGTCAGGTGAAGTGAACGTGAAGCCCCTGGTGACCCACCGCTTTCCTCTGGAGCAGGCAGCCAAGGCCTTCGAGACCACGCGTCAGGGCGTTGGGATAAAGGTCATGTTAAAGTGTGACCAGAACGACCAGAACCCCTGATCTGACCCCAGTGCAGCGAAAACACACGAGAGCGACTCACCATGACGAGCAGACAACTAGAAACTGGACATTGACCCCAAGAGAGATAATAGAGGTAGTTTAAAGAAACGCTAATAACAGATCTGACTGTTGTTTCACCTGCAGATCAGACAGTCAGCATTAAATGGTACGAATATTAACCAACATTTTAATTTCCTTACATTGCTGCAAATTTTACACATTGCAGAGTTTGTTTACACAAAGTAATTAAACTTTTTAATATAATGAATCTTAAATTTAAAAATGTGTTGTGTTTCTTCATAGATAGATAATTATACTTATATCTAGATGAGCGAGACTGCAGGACCTGCATTTCCTAGTTCTAGGCACTAGGGGGAACCAGAGCCTTAAAGTGAACAGGCAATTGTATCAATTCCTTGAACAGTATGTGATTATAATAATGGTCATGATATACAGTTCTATCGTTTGTATACAATAAATTGATGAACTTAACTGTGCAGGAATCAGGACATGAGAAAACCCTGCTCAGATTCATGTCGGTCCAACTGCATCTTTGAAATACCATTTAAATTTATTGACATTTTGTACATTTAATTTATAGATTTAATTAACATTTACTCACTGCACTCATGACCTGCTTCAGTTCAACATGACATAATGACAACATGCACTTTGCATAATGTGTTCATTACGCTGGTAAAATAGTTTCCAGTTGCTGTGAGCAGCTTTTATTTCCACATGTTCAAACTCTACTTGGAATTAGTCTGTGGTGTGAAACTGTGAAACACGTAGGAACTCCTATATATATCACAGACAGTTAAACACAATTCAGAATTTAACTGAAAATAAATCTCACTAAAGCAAAAGATAAAAGTTCAGTCAAATTTATGAGATTGATTATTGGAGCAAAATTTGCTCTAAAGTTTGACTGTGCTCATTTAATTTTGATTTATCAGAACTATTCTTTTCGTGTATAACTTTTCATGTTTTTAAACGGTGCCAGTGTTTAGCTTCACTGCTGGAAGGTTTGAATCCCGGTTTGCTGGGACATTGCATGTTCTGCTTGATAGGTTAATTGGAGACTGTGGGTGTGAGTGTGAGTGGTTGTTTGTATGTTGGTCCTGTGATACGATGGCAACCTGTCCAGGGTGCACCCCCGCCTCTCAGCCAGTGTCAGCCTGAATTGTCTCCAGCTCTCACAGGACCAACAGTATATGGATCATGGATGGATGTTGGCTGTTCACCTCTATATTAAACAGACTAATTGTAAAAGACAAAAGTAGGTTCACAGGACGACAATATTTAGTTTGACACAGGTTGCTGTTAGAATCCAGTGGAATAAAACCAGGCAGGTTTAGCTCAGTTTTTATTTTCTTGCCACAGTGACGTGATACTACTTTTTACGAGGCATGCACACAGAAAATGTTCATATGGATCCACTTCACTACAATGCATTGTAAAGCCGCTACTCTGCGGTAAAGGCTTCTTTTTTCTTTCACAGTGTGTGATTCACTCTCGCTCCCTCTCAAGACTGAAAGCCAACGTACAGGTGTGAGGATGTTTGCAGTGACTAAACCTGCTGTGTCGTTTAGTTTTTTTAACATGAGCACAACACCAGACACGTTTCTCTTTATGTACAGACATTCTAATACTGCTTATGGCAATGGGACAGCTCGCACGACACAGTTACATTCACAATCCACTCATGGCGTCCATGAGCGTCAGTCAGGAACACTACAGATGAACACACAGTAGAGAGCACGCAAAAAAAGAAACGTCATATTTTTCATACGTGTGATGTGTTGATATCAAAAGCATAATTAACGCGTGTTAATAGTTGTATTGGGTTGCGTGTTATTTAAACGGGTGTGAGTGTGTTTTATACATGAGCTTTAGAAAAGACTTGAACTTGTCACTCGGAGGTTGAACTTGTGTATTGCCGTAAAATGAAGGAAATCAAATGGATATGGCGTTTCTCCCATAAACCCCTGCTGCAAGCATTGGTTTGATTCACATGGACATTATATCAACTTACCAACATATCAAACACTAAAATAATCCCCCCCCACACTCCCTTTTCATGGCAACTGTAATGATATCTGGCATTTTATTTAATTGTGTCTTTGCCTTCATCAAGTTCCGTGTCCTCTTTCAACAGCGAGATTCCATATTTACAAAGCAGCCGTGGCCCCCCCCCCACCCCACCGCCTCTAGTCACAATATTAGCAAAATATGTATTTACATGACAAATAAATAAACGGAGAAGAAAATGAAAGTATACAAGGTGTATAGTTTCAGTATCGTATTGCATTACGTGAATACAAAAAATATTACTTGAGATGCACTCACTCGATGAGTCCATCCGTCCACACAGACTCACATAAGAAAGCACAGAGAGGACAAATAAATTAAATAAACAGTGTATATATGTATATACACACAAACACACACACGCTGTCTCTCCAGCTGGAAATATGGAAAAAAAGGGTTTTCATGTCAATCAAATGGCTGCTGCATGTTAAGCACAGACAACGGAATGATGAAGAGTTGAAGTCATTAGCTCAACGAAAGAGAGAAATCAAGATAGAGAGAGAGGAATGGACGGGGAGTCGCCGTCCTGTCACTGGTCAGGTTGATAACCAATCACAGCCGACGTCCTGTGGGACGGTCCCTGGCCGGCGCTCATATGTACATAGGCGTCTCCTGGCCTGTCAGAAGTCTGAACATGGCCGCCGGCATCGTCTTCATGTGGATCTGAGAGTGAGAGAAACAAAAGCACATTATTAAAAATGTAATCTGCTTAATGCTGTGTCTTTAAAGTGACTTTTAAACCCTAAAAGATAATTTATGTTGTTTCTTCAAAAATTCTATATCACATATAATCTCCTGATTAACAGTGTGTTTTATTTTTGTGGTGTTGTTTCAGAGTCTAGTTTTTATATCCTTATTTAGCAGAGTAAAATGAATGGACAATAAACAAGATATTTAATGACGTAGCCTCCAGACAGTAAAAATCTGTGTTTTTTAAATCTGGCTGTCACAAAATTTGTATTCTAACCACACCGAGTTCCAGAGCGACAGAGTCAATCACAACTTTATCCGCTCGTGCACAAACTCAACCCAACATATTCTTTCATGTAGAGTTGGTGACAGGTTGAATTCTTCCACAACAGCAGACACTTGCCTCCACACAGTTTTTCTTTCTTTGGCAGGGTGACATGTGACAGAGTGATGGAGTATCTGCTCTTCCACAGAGTTGTGGGAACTTGTCACAGAGACAGAATAAAACCCCCCCAAAACAAAAACGTCAAAATAAAATGCAGACTGAGATGTGTTTTTACTTTTAGTGTCCAAACAAGTTGGATCCTTCAGCTCCCATGAAGCTACTGAACTGCACATTTTCTTGGACTTGACCTGCCTGGTAAAAGCTCAACAACACTTCAGTTTGTAGGAATTCTGGTAAAAATGTGTCGTCTACAAGCCAAAGTTTAAACAACTCATCAAAGTTATTGCAGTACAGTGGTTTACCACCTCTTGAGTCATGATCATAAAAATGGACGATATGTCAGCTCCCAATGTGAAGCCAAAGCTTTTTCAAAGATGGTGTCTGTCTTTTTAGTTAGTTCTTATCACACTGACATTTGTCTGTTTGGTTTTATTTAGTTATTTGATGCTTTAAAAACAAGGTGAAACATCATGATTGACAGCTGAGACTGACTCATGATTGGTTGAGCAATTCGTACTCTAAAATATGTAATTTTATTTTGAATATTTTTATCAGGTTTTTCTCTGCAACCCCCAGAAAAGATCTCAGGGCCCCAGGTTGACAAGACCTGTTTAAGTAAACTGGACTTCATGTGTATAATCTGTTGAATGCCCCTTTATATAAATACACAACCTGTGCACCCTCTTTTATTCAATACAGTCATTTCCTAACATTATAAAACAGCAATAAAAATAACACAGTTATTTGCTATGCATTAGCATCACCAGGACGAAGCTGCCATCCATGGTGGACCTCTACACCGAGCGATGTAGGAAGAAGGCCAACAGGATTATCAAAGAGCCCTATCACCCCATCCATAAACTGTTCTGCCTGCTGCCGTCTGGCCGACGGTGCCTCAGCATGCGGGCCGGCACCACCAGGCTCAGAGACAGTTTCATCCCCCAGACCACAAGACTTTTAAACTCCTCCAATCTGCCATAAGACTGTCACTCCTCTAAACTCTGCACCTAGCAATATTTGCAGTATCAGTATTACTTATTTCATCAGTATTACTTATTTCATATCAGTATTCCTTTAATTCATTCATTCAGTCTACTCGGTAGTAATATACTTTATTTTAGTTTAAAAATGTATATTTAAGGTATATATTTTATTGTATTTTATTTTAGTCTTTATATTCTATTTCTTATAAGTCTTGAATCTTGAATCTTCTGTGTGAATCTTTGAGTGTGTGTGAGCATGTGTGTATTTGTGTGCATCAGTTCCACCTCGCCAACGGAGTTCGAGAGGGCCTGGACAATCTTCTCATGTGCTGTGGCCACCACACTCTGCCCATTGATCTCAATGATCCTGTGACCCACCCGGACGCCACCGCGCTCAGCGATACCTCCTCGCATCAGACTGCATATCTGACGAGTGAAACACACAAGTCCTCATGTTATAAACATTTTGAAAGTCATCTATCGCAAAATGAAAGCCTCTAGAAGGGTCAAATAACTGCAGCATTACGCGTATGACCCTCACAACAGAAGTTTTTATTTCAAAGTTTAAAAAGGGAACAAAGAAGCACATTAGATCCATGTTCAATTTGATCCTTGTTGAAGATAAAGCAATCTTTTTTTTTTTTTCAATGTATTAGGTGAGTAAATATTTTCTGAGTCAAAACAGTAATTTATCACTGACACTGTTTCTCCAACACACAGGAACTAAAATAATGAGCAGATTAATCTTAACTGAGACAGGTAATGTACACGTGCTGCACGATTCCAATACATACAATATTTTGTCCATGGGAACAAAATACAACAAAGCAGCCAATATTAATACTGTTTTTAATTTTAGCATATTGTTTGCTAATTGTACTAATATCTAAGTGGCCCACCTACATGCTGGTGGTGGTGAAAAAGATGTCGGATTCAAACTTACGATGCCGTTCTGGACGCTGAAGCCGAGCTGATATTTAAGATCTGGTCTTTTGATGAGGACAGTGGTGACAGGAGGGCAGCTCACGATGTTCATTTTCACCTGGACCTGGTTCTTTAAGCCCTTTAACACACAGAGCAAACATGGACAAACATGTTAATTACCACAGGTTAATGTGGTTAAATGTCTGAGCACAATCTGAAGATGTATTTCCCAGTTTCAGCTGCCTCCTGCAGCCTGGACATCTCCAGTGTCTCTGTACCTTAATGATTCCCTGACAGGTGGCGAGTGGCAGCCCCACGAGGCTGGTGTTGTTGATGGACATGATCTGGTCTCCGATGCTGAGCTTGCCAGAGCGAGCTGCCGGCCCGCCGTTCATCATGTTGGCTAAAATAACTGTGGGCAGGATGGATCCCCAGCCGGACTCTACGATCACCACACCCAGGATCTCCCCTTTACTCTTCTCCAGCTGCAGCTGTGGAGCGGGAGCAAGTGGGGGGGAAACAAACTCAGTCTTTTTGCATCAGTCTATTTTTCATCATGTATTTGCAGAGAACACATACAAAACTTATTTTTACTTAAAGCAAGATGCTTCCTTTCTGATACCTTATTTGACTTTTTCCATGGATCAGAGCAGAAATCTGTTGTATCATGATCATGATATTTTCATTAACATAGTAACACTACAGTAAACACCTTGTCCCCCTATTTATCATTTATCAGTATATAAGCTTTTTATGACTGAATATAAGGACATTTTTAATTGTTCATTAATTAACAGTATTTCTCAACAGTTATTTCTCCCATGAAAACATATTTAATATGAATACAACTGTGTTGTACTGTATTATCCTTCACTTTATTGTTTCACACACAAGCCTCCACTTGTGGGTGTAGTTCACTTGGGTGTAGTTGTAAACATAGACTAGAGACCAATTTATCAATACAAATGTGTGTTAGTTACTTAACAGCGGAGACAAATCATAATGTAAATTTCCTCAGCAGCTGAATGAACAGTTTTGAATCTGCACCTCAAACCTTCACCTGGTGTCGTCTTAGTAAAACTGTTTCTGTTCAGGTTGAATGTGTGTTTGTTTTAAGCATAAAGAGTCAAAGATTAGTGGTGGTTTAGTACTTTATTCCAAGAGTATTGTATTTCACAGTCTTTTACACATCCAACCATTGGGCTAATGTAGAATAGATTTCCCTGCTTTTTGCTCCTCACACGTGGAGCCTTGAATAATGAATTTATTCTCATCACAGTTGGTTAGGAAGCGTTATTGCTCCAGGAAAGCCCAGTTTCCTCATCACTACAAATTGCTTGTGTGCCTGAAACGCAGCAGCAGCTGTGTGGTGGAGCTTCTCTGCTCGTACAGCAGAAACTGTTTCACGCTTTCTAACTCTCCTCAGACCTGCAGTGATGCTTCCAGTGCACAGTGTTAGGTAAAGAAGAAGCTAAATGGCAAACAGTAGATTTTACTGTACCATCCGCCTCTTAATCTGTCTAATTAGTTACTCGTGTGTTTCCCTGAAGTGCCTGTAGCATAATTAGATGTGTGCCACAAATGTGAAGGCTCAGTGTTTGTGTCTCGTCTTTTTCCTGCACTGACACAAACAAAAAAACATCTGCAGAGAAAAGACACTGACTTGAAGATAAAACGTGTCAGGGCCACTTAAAGAGGAAAATCAGAGATTTTGAGAGTAACATTTAAATATTACAACAATACAGTTGTACTTTTACAAAAATAAAGTCATCATTTTGACAGAATAAAGTTGTAATTTTACGAGAATAAAGGCATAATAAATGATATATGATGAATTTTAGGTTACACGTAATGTTTGAGGGTTAAAATTAGGAATGAGAAGCGTCTTGGTGAGTTTAATAACTTACTTTAAACCTAACTGTAACTTTAGTTCAGGTTTCACAGATCTTTTGGCTGACTTGTTTGATGAGCACAGTAATATTATAACATTTCTTTCTTCAACATGGCCCCTAATACTCTGTCTTAACATGGTGTTAATGTGTGTACTTTACTCTTAATATCGACCCACCTCTTTGCAGTTTTCGGAGTTGGAGAAGTGAATAAGGTCGTCGTTGTACATCTCCTGCGTGTTGATGATGTCACTGTACTCCTTCTGGCTCAGGTCCTCGGGGTTGATGCCATTGGCTCTCAGAAACTCTTGGTAAGCGACACTGAACGCCTGGCCGATGGACTGAGCGATGAGCTGGGCCTGGAGGAAAAGCAGGAATCATAAACGTGTTGGTGATCGTGTTTTGTTGGATCCACAGAAGCAAATACAACAACACAGGGGTGAAAAAAAGCATCTGATAGGACAATAGTGTTAGTGAGAGTGCACCAAGAATACGTTAAGACATAATATAAATAGATTTTCACTGTCATTAGCTATTAGCTGGTAGAGAGGAGAGCAGAAGGGAAAACAGGAAAGAGAAAAACAAAATCTACACAAAGTAAATTCTCTGAAGCACCTGCTGCACAAAGAGCTGTTCACCTGTCGAGTCAAAGTTCAGTGAATATATCACGTGTCCAACATTCAGCACTGCACTACCATGGGCCACTAACAGTACAATACACATAACAAGTGAGAAGTTGATAAGATGAACAGTTATAGATATGAAAGCCACATACAGACAAACAGAGTTACTGGAATTAGTGGATGAAATATGACTGTTTAAGAATGAGCTCAAACACTTTTTACACATTATGGGGTTATTGAGTAAGAGGCCATCTGATTGGGTTGTGGAGGTTGAGTACAAATAAACTGTGACTACATCGCACTGCTATGAACCATCCCAAGTAATTTGGCTTTAAAGCTGAAGTTTGGAAAAAGTGAAATTTGTAAAACATGGACGTGTACAAAATTCTAACTGTGGGCTTATCCAGGCCGTGAGATAAAATATAGATCAAGAGATTAAAAAGCCTTGTTTAACCTCATTTCCTGTTTAACTTAGTTCTATACTTGCTTAAAATCTCACACAGAGTTTGCCGACATTAATGCCCCAAACTCTTGAAATCAATAGACTGTGAATTTGGCAGAACAGTTAAAAAGTCAAACTTAGGCAAACTGTGCATGCAGCCAGTGGAGCTTCATTAACAGACACAGTCTATAAGTTGATGAACGAGCAGCTAAATGTTTCTATTATAACTGTAAGAAGTCTTTAAAACCTGGCAGTAAACTCTGATGAAGAGAGGATTGATTGGAGTCTGGCCTTTTTCACTGACTGGCACAGACACTGAGTTGCTGGATCCTCTGAGCGACATTGTTAATGTTGCCAAGTCTTTGCAGGATCTGCTTCAACGAGATGAGCAGCAGCTCTGTGGTCAGAAAATAAATGAAAAGGGTCCAGCCAATTTAAAGCGTTTCACATCAGTAGGTTGCTCTAACTGGTCATTTAAGGTCGGATATAACAATTTTTAGATTAAAAAAGTGAGATTTGTAATAAAAAGGTAGAAAAATTAAGAGTTTTTGGGGGAAAATGAAATAAAACAATCGAATCACACTTAAAGCAAACTAGAATTATACCCTGAAGACTACAGTCTGTGGTTTGTGAGGTCACAGCAACTTCGACCTTTGACCACCAAAATCTGTCCAAAAGTCCAAGTGAATGTATGTGCCACGTATAAAAAAATTCCCTTTGGGCATTCAAGATATAACGTGTTTAAAACAACGTACGGTCACATGACCTTAACCGTTTGATCGCTGAACACCAAAATCAAATCAGTTCATCTTCCAGTCGAACTTAATGCTTTTACCAAATAAGAAGAAATTCCCATGAGGCATTCTTGAGATATCCCGTTCACAATTCACTGGTGCTGAGGCTTAAAATGTCCGTCCATCCGTCAGTAAAAAAGTGTCATCTCTTTAGAGATTTCATCTACCAAATGCGTCCTCTTATATAATAAGACATAAATAACATTGTATAATAACATTTAGTCACATCAGTGTACACTCATCTGTGTCACCTCTCACCTGCTCCTAGTCGTGGAGATTTAAAACAAATCCTTTCTTTCATAAACACGTAAACAGCTTTGTGACAACACTTGACTCACTTACATCCTCAGACTCGAAGACGTGGCAAATCATCTTGTACTGTTTCTTTGCCTCAGGTGCCCCGGGCGTCGTTTCAATACAGTCCTGTGAGGCCGTGCGCGGCATCCGGCGTCTCGCCATCAGGACCACGATGTTCCCAATATCAGCGATGTAGGATATAGTGCGGAGAGCGTTGTCCATCATCGTCTCCTGTGGACACAACAATCACAGAGTTACACACATCTGAGACAAAATCAACTGTCAAACATCAACATTAGAGTTTCCATAAAAGTTATTAGAGTTTCAATTTGTGAATTTGAAAGTGAAATAATCATCTATGTACAATTAATCTTGACATACTTGTTGACCACACAAACTGAAACAATCGTACATCTGAGATAACAAAATGGCGTATTAATGCATATTTCTACTGTAAGGTTTTGAGTCATCTCTGGTACATTATGGTAACAAAACTATGGGGAATATCTTCTTTTTTTCATATTAACAAAATACCTGTCGCTGGATTTTATTCTGACAAACAGTAAACATCCTGTTTCGGTTAATATTTGAGAATAAAAACACTGTATACAGTATTTGTTGCCTCTTTTTGTCAAAACTCTCTCACTTTCGGAGTGAGATGAAAGTATTGCTGGAAGAAAAAATTACAGGCCAGAATTTAAACCTGTTGTATAATGTGATTATAGCTCAATAATACTCAGTAGACTGTTTATGCAGAATTAATGAGGATAACTCTGAATGGGTTTGGACATATGGAGTTTTTGTGTTGATGAAACAAACTGAATTAAATGGCTTAATCGTATTTGTTCACTCTGCCTAATAACTGTCTTGTGTCATAATGTAAATCTGATGAGGTATCGTTTCTGAACACAAACATGAAGCAGCAACTTAGAGAGGATACAGACTTTGAAGGAGAATCTGTGGGTTTGCTGAGAGGAAGCTGTATTTCTTCACTGTTGAAGATAGTATGCTGATTTTAATTTGAGTTGAGTTCACTTCATTAACTGTTTCTGCTGTTTTTATTGCATTAGCCTAATTAGTGTTGTTGTTCCAGCCCACAGTCGCAGTTGTTCTTATTATAAATCAATGTCAGGAAGCCCATACAAGCTGCTTCAAGCTTTTTAATTGCACAACGAAGGTGTTTTAGTCAGAATCTCTCTTTGCCGAGAGCGCCAGCACCAGTGGCAACCAGATGGACAGGGGAGGAAGATAGTCACTGCATTGCAGCACGTTGGTTTCTGCCAAACGGCTGCCCACGCACGCACGCACGCACGCACACACACAGAATCTGACACAGCAGCCAAGACAGAAATAGTGCAAATGAATCATAATCTCACACATATACATTTAACAGTTAGTGTGACTGCAAAGCTCGATTTGGGATCTCATGAACTACAGAGCTCTCACAGACATCTCTACTTCTATCAAAGACTCCACCTCCAATGAAGACTTGTACTGCTGCTTTAAACACAAACAGCGGCTTATGGTAAGAAAACTTTGACAATGCTTCTACAGAAGTTGAAGGAAGCTTTGTTCATTAAAAACTACAAACAAAAAACTAGCATTGCACTCTGTTGAGCGCACAACTCCACAAAGGTTGAATACTCGTGATCTGCATCAATGCTTCACAGAAAAGAAAAATCATGGATCCACACCAAAATTGTATCAGTTCCCAGCTCCCGTCCATCGTCCAATTTGGTAGAAATTTAAGCAGTTTTTGCATAAATCTGCTAACAAACAAACCAACAAACAAACCAACAAACAAACCAATGGGTTCTTTCTTGGGTCATGACCTATCCCTCAACACAATTTCATGGAAATGAGTTCATTAGATTTTGCATAATCCTGCTGATCAACAAACACTGATAATGGTAATTACAAAAATAATCTGACATTCATGAGGACCTTCACAGCCAAACTTCAATCTGAAAAGTTTTGACTTGGTATGGCTTTAACATAACTGAAGAAGGTCATATGTAATCCATTCTGGAATTGAGTAGAGGAGTGGCCATAATTTGGCTCTTTATACCAATTTTCATGTATGAAAAAAACAAAACATGGAGGAGCAGCTTGTGCTGCAGTCAAACAGCTTACTCAGTGCACGCTCTCTGAGTCACCCTGCATGCACAGATGTTTGTGCAACATTTTTTGGCTTTGCAGAATCTATTATTATCCTCGGTTAAAGGGAATTCTGAGAGTGATGTCATGAGATTAAAACTCATAAATAAATAACTAGAGTGGCTCTCAGTATGGTGCATACCTCCGCCAAGGCCCAACAGACTGATCTAACTCTGCACCAAATCCATCGAGTTCTTTTGGACATAGTTGTCAAACTAGTGAAGATACATATAAAATGTTTCTGTACCTAATCCACATCTCAACAACATATTGGTGGCAGTTACAAGTTTGTAGCCATATATGTTAAGGTCCAGCATCTGAACCCCCCCCTCCCCCAAGAGACCATTTTTAAATCCAGACTTTTTTCTTGATACTGCATCAAACTGCTCACACTCATCAATCAGTCCCCAAATATTTTTTCATCAACATCCATGATTTATTCTCTGAGAATCCAATATGTTATAGAAAGAGATACAATTCTGGATCCGGCCCTTAATCCATGTCTGCAACCAAAATGTTAGGACTTCATTCTTGGCCAATGTCCCATCCTTCCATTAAGTTTTGTTGAAATCTGTGAAGTAATTTTTGCGTAATCCTGCTGACAAACAAACAAACAGGGGTGGAAACAAAACCCTCCTAGATCTCCTCCTGCAGCTGATGGACAAAGACATAGAAACATGAAGGGCGTGTTTCCTCTGACACTCACCTGCGAGTCTGCGTTGAGGACTTTGATTCTCTGGGTGGAGATGAACAGATCGACCTCAGTGACGGTTTGAGCGTCTCCATCTGTATTCTGAACAAACAAACAGAAGACACATCAACTCCTCTGACTCCAAACATCTTTGTACCAAACTTGCTTTTTCATGTTAAACAGTGATTTGTAACTGCCTGAATGGTGCCGGGGTTAAATGTAGGAAGGTCCTGGATTAAATATCCACAATGCATGCATGTGTAGTTTCAAGTTCTGCTGTGGGCGATGCTTGTTAGATGGACAGGTTAAGTCTAAAGGTGAGGTGGGGGGAAAAAAGGCAGAAAAAGAAAAGCGTCTGGCAGTGGTGTTAGTTTACATTAACTGTCCTGGCACGAGGACGGGGAGCTGGCACACAAACAGGGAGCAGCTTTACACTCAGCCCTCACCAGCTGGCTGTGACACCAGCGAGAGCAACGCCACTTCAGCACAGAGCGAGTCTGTGCACAGATTCCTCTCATCACTGCAGACTCTAATAAAATTATATTTTATTTCATTGAATAAAAACTGCCTGATGCATTTTAATGAGGCGATGGTGCTAAACTGTTAATAAAACAGATATAACTCTGATTAAGTATTTCATCTCATAAACTGTGTGCAATTTATTTGAGTCTGCACAGAAACTCAGGAATGATCTGAGGTAACATGTTGTATTATATCAGTGATTAGCAAATGGGCACAGGATTTGTGAGAACTATCTATTAGTATGTATGATTGCAGCAATGCTCCATATTCAAAATCCAACTCGTCTTATGGATTTGGTGCAAAACAGTGAACAGATTTTTTCATCCAACGTGAGAAGAGAATCAGTCGTCTGTTTAACTGAAGCATCCAGAAGTCTTGAGGGAAGAAATTCAGTGATTCCGAGAGCAGATACTAAAATATGACGCTTATCACTGACATACTTGATTGAAGCCAAACTGATATAAAAGATATCCCATATGAATAGAAGATAAAAAAGAAAAACTAAGCGAAACAACAGAACGTGACCAGAAGTACCATGCTCCCAAAAAAATAACCATTTAAACGATGTGGGCCAGAATTTATTTTTTCTTTTATGCTCTCCTTAGTTTGTAATAACATTAAGTCTTATTCCTCTTTCCACTGCAGGATCACCAGTGGGAGAAGAGGCAGGATATGACTGAGAATAACAGTGAAACTTACTTTCAGCTGTAGCTGCTTTAAACTATGTTAATAACACAGAATCTCACAAATACATAATTCAACTTACTGGAGGGTGATGGCAATGTAAGTGCAATGTATAAATAAGTAGTTGAAAATAGTGTTTATAGTGTTTTTGCAAACACATTCTAGTTGCAGCAGATGATGACATAAGCGTTGTAGTGTGATAAGTGCTTCTTCTTTGCTTTTCTCTTGTTTTAAATCAAGTTGTTTTTCTTTGGCCCTAAGGTGAAATGCATTCATTTTTTATATTTAGTATGTTTTGCTCTAAACCAAAACAAAATTCTGTTATCTTTTCTCGTGATCTCGGTAAATTCATAGTGTGAAATACAGGAATTAATTACAGATCAGATACAACTAATATATCAGCGCTTGGGGAGGTGGTTATTGTTGAACAATACCTCAATGTTTTGAACATACAATGTGTCATTTTTACCTGTAACATTCATCTTTGCTCTCATGGAACCATTACACAGTGTTGTTGACTCCATACAAGTCTTTCCCACAGCTTATAGTACAGGTTAATTCACCGTAATAACTAATAAATGAAACCAGAGAAATAGCACAGACTGGTGAATAGTTTCCAACTGACCTTGTGTTCACATGAAAACTCACACCAGATTCTGCTCTTAGTGTACAATACTGTATGGACCTGTAAACCCTTAGTGGGACCTCAGTTTGAAAACCTCTCCTGCTTTTAAGCACAAAAAGTTGTGCATTGAACAAAACATCTTTGCCTGAGCTCTTGAAATAAACGTGACAAAGATTTGTTAAACTCACTGTATGAACTCAGGAATGTGCAGGACACAGATGAGAAAGAGGCAACGCAGACGCACACAGGCCGGATGCAATGCAAAAGAAAAAGGTGAGAGTGGAGGGAAAGTGGCTTAAGGGTCTTCTTTTTGCTCTGTTTATTACACACCGCCTTTTTCTTGATTTTGGCAGCCTTCTGTACCCTCTGGCAGGCAGCAGGCAGGCGGTGGGATGGGACAAGGTCAGCAGATACAGGAGCACAAAACACAGAAGGAGGAGGAGGAGGAGGAGGAGGAAATAAAGAAGGTAAATAAAAGAAGGTAAGACAGTAAAGCCTCAAACCAAACGGCAGGTGCTATCGCTGCTCTCTGGGAAAGAGAGAAAGACAGAGGAAAAGAGAGAGAGAAGTGGTGTGGGTGGGTGGGTGGGGGTGTGTGTGTGTGTGTGTGTGTGTGTACCTGTATATGCATGTGTGTGTTTTTGGAGGTAGCGTTTTGCACAGCCGTGTTGGTTATCAGATACAAATCAAAACAGCAATTACAGAGGATAGTAATTGCTTTTTCTAATTTTTAAATACAGCAAATGAAAAGCGTGCAGACATGGATTGACACAGTTCCTGCGTTCTTGACGTCTATATAAAGCTCAAATATGAGATTCAAGAGGGTTTTTAAATGCTTTTTTTGATTTCTTTAATCAGTTTGATGTGTCAAGTGTCAGTTTTTGTTGTCAGAACATTTACCCAAAAAAGAAAGACAGTGGGTAATGCTCTTATTTCTAAAAGCTTCAATATGGGATAAAGGCTTTTAAAGGTTTTTTGTTTTTATTTTGATTTTCCTTCTTCAAAACTGCTGCACTATTTTCGCAATGTTTCTTCAACACATTTTGATCTTGGAAGAAAAATCTAAAAGTTCCGAAATGTTGGAAGTTGAGTTTCAAGAGAAACTTTAGGGACTTACATCTGCACTCCGATTGCAGTCTATTATTTCAGAGTTGAGTGTATGACACCCACTTTTCGGGGATTTGCCCTGATATTTGTGAGCATTGTCCCGCAGTTCTGATCTGAAACTCCGAAACTGATGGTCGGAAAAAAGTCCTGGAGGCACGGGCATTTGCGCCTAACCTATTGTTGGCTCTTTGATGAAATCAGTCCAATCACATGTCCTATACAAGGTTATTTGGGATTGACAGGCTGCTCCACCAGTAGAGCTCAACAGCGTGGTTCTGTGGTTTGATCATCAGCCATAATATTTTTTACCATCCAAGTAGACTTACCAGAACATGGCATGATACTTATCCCAGACATCCCAGCTCACGAGTCAATAATACAGGTCAATAATTCAGGTTGTGTGTGTGGATCTATAGACACCATTACCCGGAAAAAGAGAACAAATAAACAACACTCACAGAGGCAGGGGACGGGGCAAAGCCCTGAGCGAGGATTCAAATTGTGTGCTTGTTTTTTTTTTGTCTAGACTGCATCAAAAGAAATTCAAGGCTGAGTCACTAATGGAGCTTGGATCAAAATGGAGGCGGTTTTACACAGTTAATGTTTTTGATAAGTTCGTCAGGAAATCTTCTGTTGGACTCGGCCCTGCAGCTGCTGGACTCTTTTTCGGGTTCTCTGAGCACTTAGACCCAAATCAGCAAATCTTTTGTGTCAGGTTCAAGCTGAGCTGTGGCGCCCTCTCTTCATCAGCCGTCGACTGGAGGAAATTATCTTATTTGTGAACATGAGGTTGGATATCTGCATGAGTCACTGTGCAAGAGCTGTGCAAGAGCTGTAAGTCGAATTGGGGGAAAAAACAGCAGAGTAAACAGCCCAAAGGGGGGGAAGTCTGTTTTTTCGGGGGTTTCACTTTGTAAAGTTTCCTCCTCCGTGACCGGCTCTAATGCAAAGACGGGCATCTGAGGCTTTCAGCTGCATCTACTGCTCTGCTGAGCAGCGGAGCAGGAGGGGGGAGGGTTAGACAGCAGGAACGAGTGAGTGTGTAGCTGCATAAATATTACATCAAACAGAGAGCATCACGCCAAAAAGATCTGCATAAATAACCAATACTGGCTTGCTACAATTTATGTGGCAAACTTGAGTTTGCTCAGTTCAGCACTGCAGAGTCTGAGTGCCGCCCTGTACTTGTACGCACAACTTATCGGGATCCTGGATGCTCTGCAAAAATATACATGACTGCTGCACACTGCACACATGGTTCATTGGATCTGTGAGCAGTGGACCGTTTCAATGTCAAAGACTAAATGTGCACTTATTTGATTTGTCCACCAGGAACAAATAGATTGCGGTCAACTTCTTGTTCGGTGGACTCGTTCTGAGCAGAAGGAAACAGGAAAAGGGTGAAAGCAATCGTTTGTCATGGTTTTAATCCTGACAAGACGTTTCCAGGTTAGGAAGCTGTGCATGACAGAGAGGGAGTGAGGAAGAGTAGAACCAAACACAGATTGGACAGATGTGGACATGATGGGCATCCTCACTCAGTGAAAAAGTTCTGAAACCAGCGAACACGCAGGAAAACTATGATTCTGGTCTGTAACTTTCCCTGTCGTCCTTTTTTTTTGGTTTCAGAGAGACGTTTGATTTTAAGTTATGAGTGTTCAGAATGAATCTAGAAATGAATCTTTAACAAGACAGAATTTCCACTTTGTCAGTATCGGATTAAAAAAACTACATAATGTGAATTTGAAGTCTTTCATGCCACATTCATGGTTACTATGCCGACCATGTGTACTTACTATTCCCAGCTCAATATTAAAGCAAAACAAGTGCTGTTTGGTAGGACTGTAGGGAGGATGTTAGCATCAGACCCTCTTGTACTATTTTCTTTCAACACATTCAACAATTTAAACTCTGAAAGATATTAATATAAACATATTTTTTGGTTTTAGGCCAAACTGATGTTTCACTCAGGAAATGTGCTTGACAACATTTAAAACGTTCACATTATTTCATGTTGCAGACAAACATGTTTGATGTATATTTCTCAAAGATAGGAGTCAAAATAAGTATTGATTTTGTATCTGTACTACATTCCTGCTGTTGTATCAGTCTACACAAATGTATCTCCATCACATTCCAGCAGATTTGCATCATTATATAAACTCCAGCAGGCATCAACCGCTCTTCAGCCACACTTTGATATACATTGAGACTCATTTATGAGCCTGCACGAGAACTAATGACCCTCAATCCTATAAGTAGAAGTGGGACAAATTACAGTGAAGCCTGTAAAATTGAAAGATAGGACTGAGTGGTAGGACCAGGGAAGTATGAGGATGAGCCATAATTATCAGTCTGGCTCTTAATTAAACATGTCTCTCTATTTTTATTTACCTAACATAACACAAACCTAAAAGTGTCTGAATTAGAGCCAACCAAAGACAGATCTCTTCACCAAAAAAACAACTACAGCTCATTGAAACTGGCCTCTATGTACTTTTTCACTCCATACTTCTGAACTAATAGTTCAGATTCCATGTGTCCGCATTTTTTCTCTACTCTTTTAATTCCCGACCTATCCCACGAGACAGCTGTTGGCTTTTTTACAAGTTTCTGTAAGATGTGTACTTTTCTAAAAGTAGTCCACGACACAGGAGGTCATTCAATATTTAAAAATACCAGCCAGGCTTGTGTTCACATGATCGGGAGATAAAAGAGAACATGTTTGGGTAGAAACTGTGCAACCAAACAGGCTTAGAAAGAGGCAAAGTCCAGAAATCCTCTGGACCCAATCTATATCCTGGAGTTTGTGTCTGAAATGCAAAAACGTGTGTAAAAACTCTCTCCAGAAACAGGGAGTTATTGAGTTTCTCTAAGGCCGGACACAAGCACTTTGGACAGTGATGAACAAAACAATCAAGCTCATCAAAAATATTATGAGTCAAGCTCCTCTAAGCTGCACTGGACCCATCCGCAGTATCTCTCTGAGACTGCACGGAGGACATCATCATCACAACATTATTAGAGAACAGCAGGGATCAACAAGGGAAATATAAGGTTCACATGTCAGCGGCCCCATTATCCTGCCGGCTGTGTCAGACACATGCCCCGCGGCCTAATCTGGATAAGTTCTTCAGCTGCACTAAAAGGCCACGCATGCCTTGTATATGAACAGGATTCCAAACAGCCTGATGTCCATTTCAATTTTATAAGGAGCAATCAGGACCCGGTTTAAAAATAGCTACTAATCCTGCTTTTCACAGTACGTTTGAGACATGAGAGATGTATTCAGACACCGTGTGACAAATAGGGTCAAACATGCAGTGTTAGCCATGTAAAGCTGCTTAACAGGTCTTCTGTATAGATTACAATTATAAGTTGGTGAATAAAATAAATCAGGGCAGTTGCCGAAAAAACCCTACGTCACTTATCTTTCACTATAACACACATCATTGACTGTTGATTGACTACATTTTGTGATTCTTCTTTGACTCTCACTGTTCACCGTCACTACAGCTTGATACAATGTTGTGTCATTTTTGCCACCGGGAACAAGCTAAATGTAGCAGTGAGTGCTAACTAATAAAAGCCTGTGTAATAGTATGTGGTGGCACATTGCCGGTATCTTATCAGTGTTTTTTTCCGAATCCAGACAACCAGTGCTTTGGTAACTTGACCATTCATATGGTCTAAGTCACATCTGCTCAGTTTAGTGCAGTTTCGTTGTTGTTTAGTTGTTGAGGGACGCACTGGAAACAGGTTGACTGTCACTTAAAAAATAACCAGCCTTTATTCATTCATATTATTATAAAGTTTTTGTTTACGTCTATGGACAGAGAGAAAACATGAGTAAGGGATGGAAGATAGAGCTCAGGGAGGGACAGGAGGAGAGGAGGCAAGGAGAGAAGGAGAGAGCGCAGAGAAAAGACAGAAAGATGGAAAAAAAATTGTGATGGGACCCGGGTGGCCTGATTCAAGCCGTAGTTGCAACATACTACAAATGTTAAGATTGCAAAATTTGTTCTATTAGCCATTAGCCAATAGACCAAAAACTGAACTTTAAACTCTGGACCTAAATTCAGGTGGTAGGCTGTATCACTGTGTTACTGGCTGGTCAAACCAAACTTGTGTAAACCATTCACTTGTGCATTAAGAGCATTAGTTATCAGTACAATGAGTTCTAAGAGGAGAGACGGTCACTCACATCGTTGTTTATTAATAAGTTACAGTGTCTGGTTGACTTCCAAACTTGCAGATTCGTTCAAACATAAGACAAATGTAAAACACAAACCACTACAGGTCGACTCGGTTGTTGTCGTCGTCTACATGTTTGATTGTCTATTACCTGAATAATTGTCCAAATGTTCACAGCTGTTCAGGCTGAATCAGTGTTACACAAGGGGACTATCAAGTAGTTCCAGCAATTAATGGGCCAGAGGAAAAACAGTGAGAAACTGAAAGTCAATTTTGCACAATCCTGTTTGCTTTTCTACCTGGTTCTGAAGAACAGCGTCAGATCAGGCAAATACAACCAGTCAAATGAGAAAAAACGACATAACTGTTTGAAGCACATTGATCCTTTTGTGCGTTGATGTTTTAGTCTGATGTAATAAATTAATAACAAGTAGAATAAAAAACTCCACGCTGTTTCCACATAGACAATCTACTGACTGTATCAGGGTTAATTTTTTCTCCCATAGAACAAAGATTTGTTTATCTAGTTCATGCTCTTTGTTCTCTCATCACTGCTCCCTCTCCCACGTTCATTTCCAAACTCTCTCATCTCTCGACCCCGCCTTTCTCTTTTGTTCAATATCTCTCTTTTTTTTTTTAACTATTCAGAAAGCCAACAACATAACTTTGTTTCTAATGTTAATTAAGTACAAGAATTGTCCACCTTTCATCCCAACATTTATACTAATGGGACCCATTACCTCCTTATTTTATGAATGAAGCAGCTGCAGTGTCTGTGTTTGACCAGTCAGCAACATTAAGCCCAGCAGACTCCATCCCAACCGCGCCTGAACTAATTTAAAGTCTCACTCCTGGACCAGAAACTATTGTGCAGCAGCTAAATATAGTTTCTGGTTTCTCTTGAGCAAAGGAAAGTAAAGGTCCTGGGTTCCTTGGAAGGGTTTTGGTCCCTGGGAAAGACTGTGGAGTGGAAACAGCTACTAAATCCCCCTGAAGGTTATATTGCCTCCTAGATTAGATCTGTATCACTCATCCAGGGGAAAACAGCAGCATAACTGAAGAAAACACGGCCTGCTGATTATGGAATGGTTTGTTTCTCTGCATGTTTGAGTCAGTGTGCCTTGATGTGAGTGGGTTTGTTTTTCAGTACCTTGACTCTGCTGACAGCCTCCTGCGCCTGCATCATGCGTATGTTCTTGGACGGGTTCCTCTCAGACAGCAGCTGAGTGGAGCCCAGGTAGTTAGCAGCAAAGATAATTCCATCAATCAGGTCTTCTGGCTCACACGGTCCTGGGACTAGGCCAGAGGCAAAGGAGACGGTGGTTAGCGATGGAGACATGGGGGAAGAGAGAGTGTGGTTAGACTGAAAGGGTCGGCTGTGCGAGGGGTGAGGGTATTATTTGTAATCACTCCAGTCGACGTGCAGTGTGGTGGAAATAGAGCCAAACACTGTTTCTCTGGAGATGGAGAGATGATGATGACAGGCCGGGTGGGACTGAGCGGCGAGATGGCCACAGGCTGTGAGCTAATGGAGGTGCAGAGCTGTGGGGAGGCCGGGCTGAGATTAATCTGCCTCTGTGATATGAAGATATGGACTCTCAGACGCCCAGTCAGGGGGCAGACAGGCAACTCAGCCCCTCACACATTATTAGAGCCAGAATCCGCCCAGAGGCAGCGAGAGAAAGCTGGAAGAGTTTTATCAGGCCTGTGATGTGACAGACTGAGGCCTGAGCAATACATGGAATTGTTCCACGCAATTATAATATTTAGATTTTATCGCCAAACAGATGTGCAGAGAGATGAACTTACCGTCGACAAAGCTGGGGAATGATGCACCCTTCTTCGTTGGCTGTAAGACAGAAACATGACAAGACAGATAAACCGATGTGAGTATGTTTACAGTGAATTAAACATGACTGTGGAGGTAAAACAGTAAAATCCACCAATCAAACCCTTCGATCCGAATGAAATGTTTGGCTGGCATGCCTGTCCGCCACTTGTTTATGAGAAGTCGCCCTGCTACCACAAAAATAGTCGTTTTCAGACATGTCCTGCGAAGGAACGCTGCAGAATTGGGTCTGGACTTTTTCCGCAGCTTGCCTTTCACACATGATCAACACAGCAGGAGGCTCTCTGCTCTGACGTGTTCACAACAGCAACAAACTCTCCGCAGGATTCAGGCTAGTGGTGGTGCAGTAGGCAGTGCTAGGTTGTAATGTAAATTTATTCTTCTCTGGAGATCATGTGATTTTGTTTATATCACATCGACACCTGTGTCGGCTCTTATCACCACAAACTCTCTTGATATCTTCATCAGTGTCTTTTACTTGTATGGCCCCATTTTTCATCCTAATTTCTCCTTTAGTATTTTTCAGTTTTGCATCTGTCGCGTGTTAAAAGCGTCATCAACCCTCCACTTGGTCGCTGTGAATCCAGGGAGGGATCTCCTGCTGTGTTCTCACATCAGATCCTCCGGACTTTCTGTGGACTTAGGGCTAGGCGGAGAAAGTCCGCACAAACTCTGGAGGATCTCACTCGGACATTTGCATTCACACATCCACGTCCTCCAGAGAAATTGCGGAGGATCTCCGGAGTTCAGTGCATGTCTGAAAGCAGCTTAGCTGGGTTGTTTTAATGACCTTGTCTCTCCATCATTGGCATCAATGTTGCTTTCAGCAGCAGGTTTGATGTGATTCTACTTGACTTGCAGAGATGCAAATCATCCCACCCTCACCTGGTTTCAAAGATTGATGACGCAAAGGGCATTTAGAAAATTCTGTCACGTACAGTGCGGCCAGGAAACTGGCTAAACTCTTGATCCCTGTAGAGAAATTCCCTTTGGTGCTTCTGCTTAGAATAGGCATCATAAATATTCAGACTTTTCTATTTTCTTCTGCAGTGTCCTGCCCTGAATTCACACAGCTACATGCATTTACACCTCAGTACTTCTTATGCTGCAGGAGATGTGTACATGCACTTTGCTCAAGGGGACTTCAAAAGTGGGTGTAGACAGGGTGCAAATCATTATCCATCCACTTCACACACTGGGATAAACTGTGGAGGGTGCACGACAGAGGATTTAGAGGAGGCTACAGAGGCCACAGAGCGAGCTGTGAATAGTAATTCAAGGGATTCAAACACTGGATCTGTAGGATGCTGCTCACTATACATTCGCAAAGTTTACACCACCACAAGGACACACTACTGTGGGTGGAGCCTGTGCAGGAAACGTCAACCGCAGACATCCCTGTGAAAAATGGCTCTCATAAAACCTAGGCAGACACGCTACTAAATTACCAGGACGCTATCACGCCGTAAGCAGAGGACATGAGCTGATGTTGTAATTACACAATTACTCAGACATTCACACACACATGTACACACAACCAGGCTTGCACACATACACAACGCCGCTGTCTCCCGCTAATGTGTAAAAAAAACACACAACAGATCTAAAAGATGATGAAGGATTCGCTGCAGACAGAATACACAACAACATCTTACCTCTGGTACATTGTTGTTCTCCAGGGGGACGTTGAGGTCGGAGCGCTGCTGCTTTCTGGGTTGCTCTGCACCATTGCTCACCTGGCAGGTCACCACACAAGAGCAGGTGTGAGTGGATAAGAAGTAGAATAGAATTTTAAAAAAACAATAAAAAGGCATGCTCAACATTTCCTCTGTGCTTCTGTAGCTTGTAGCTAGGTTGGAGGAAAGGTCAAGAGACTCACACGTGGATGGCTTTGAATGTTTGTATGCTCAGTCTTGTATAAAAAAGGTTCCTCTGGGCATGATAACAAATATCTCTCTGCTTAGGCTCTGAAGTGGGGAACCAAGGGGGTTATGTTTTCACCCCCTTGTCTGCTTGTTGTTGGTTTGTTTGTTTGTTTACAAAATTACACAAAAACAACTGAATAGATTCACACAAAACTTAGTGGAAGGATGAGGTATGTGTTGATCCGGATCACTTTCTCTAACATTGCAAGATAAGGCCTTCTTCACCATTTTCCCAGGGGATAATTAATGGATCTTGGTGAAAAAAAATCTGGCACATTTAGGGAACGGATATTTATAGTGTGTGAAATTTGGTGCAGCTTGGTTGAATATAAGGGGACTGTTGGGCCTTGGCAGAGGGATGTGCTCTGCTGAGTGCCATGCTAGTTTCTTTTAATGATGGACAAATGATCATTACTGCTTTTATTTTCGAGCCAACTAATGGTTTGTTTCTCTAGCCTTGACGACCACTTAAAGCGCTTTACTGTACAGTTTTGCCAATCAACCATTCACCATGTGCAGCCCCTTCTCTATCATATGTCAGCATACACACATACACTGTCGGTTCAGCTGTCAGGAGCAATTTGGGGTTCCGTATCTTGCCCAAGGACACTTTGGCACACGGAACAGGGGAGACTGGGATCAAACTGCCAACCCGCTCTACTTCCTGAGCCACAGCCACTCCTCATTGTTTGCCTGACGTTCCTTGAAATCTCTCGACCCTCTTCATTTATAAAATACAGCAGTATGGGTTCTCGTGAACGTTAAATATGAGCACATTATAAATTCAAACCTCAATGCACTGGTTACCTGTGGATTTCAGAATTGATTTGAAAGGCTTTGTGTTTCTGTTATGATGACGTGGATTGATTTGTATGTTCAAAAGCTGGTTGAGCCCATGCTTGTAATTTTACTGACAGTGACAATGGGATACTGTGTGTTCCTCAAATCTGAGCAAAGAACAGAATACAATCATTTATTTTCACTATATTTTGTTCACCTCAAAAAAGTAATTCAATTTTGGAAACGTGATCCAATTCTTACACAAACATAATCTCAGCCAGTTAACCCTCCTGGTAAGAAAATATATAAATATGTCATAATTTTGTTCTGCTCCAGCTTGTAGGCGGATATTTCTCTTGTGCAGAAAAATGAAAGATGTTTAATGATTCCTGTGCAGAAAAGCTGAAGGAGGACGCCCCTAACGTGAGGAGGATTGTTTACCCTGCGATTGTTTCATGGCTGAAATATGCAAAAGTAAAATTACTTTTTCACAGAATACACAGAAAACTGCTCGTCAATTGAAATATAACAGCGAGTCCTCATTAATTGTTTTTCTGCAGCATTTGAGTCAGGTTGAATAGCTCTGACAAGCGGACCGATTGGAGGAGGTGCAGCCTGTTCTTGCTACATTTTCCAGATTTACCATCCCTACCTTTAAACATGTATCCAACAAGTCTCATCCAACCAG
This sequence comes from Hippoglossus stenolepis, assembly GCF_022539355.2. NCBI lineage: Eukaryota > Metazoa > Chordata > Actinopteri > Pleuronectiformes > Pleuronectidae > Hippoglossus > Hippoglossus stenolepis. The sequence goes on from NC_061483.1 coordinate 12,533,943, forward strand.
ACCAACAAGTCCCGGACATGAAACAAAACAAAAAAATACAACAGCTAGAGCTCTCTGGAACAACACCAGATGATAAACCTGAAGAATCATATATGATAATCTTGCTTACAAAAAAAAACATACAAACCAAACCAAAACACGGACAGGGGTAAAAACATCACCTCCCTGGTGGAGGTAAGAAACAAAAAAATCATCCGTTAACAGCTGAAGCCTTCTTTTAAAGATAAGCTGCTGTCGGGCACATGGACACGTTTTGTCTTTCACTCGTCCTTCAGCCGGCTCTTTCTCTTGTCTCTTCTCTCATCATATATGTATTAATATGTACAGTATGTCCATCATATAATCCCACAGAGGGAGGATTACATTTATTCCCCTGGATATCCATTCTACCATCCACAACTCCTCATTAACATCCTCCTGCCAATAAAAACCTCCTCCTCCTGGCAGAGACAAAGTGAACTTCAGAGGAACACGCTGTGCTGTTGTGCATTTGGAAATGAAATTAATTATGACAAACATGACATCAGCCGCCTCCTTAGCAAAAAGAAATCGAAACATGCAGCCCCCATCAGTTTTCATCGTGTTGCCCGATGAATTGTGCAAACAACCATTAAAGATGAGATTTGTGTTTTCTGTTGTTGGATGGGATGGAATGCTAAATGCTCGACAAAACTATTGTCATGTGCAGAATCCCCAGTGATCCGTTAAGCCTTTAACACGCCTTCATCTGTAATAACAAATGTTCAACATGTAGAACTTCATCATCAATCAGTCAGCACTGCATGAATTTGAACTCATTAACATAATAGATGCATGAGAGCACCACTGAAATAAACTGGCAGCTTCTACCAACGTGTGTGATCACAACAGGACAAAGTTAGCGGGATACTTCATAAATGATGTAACATATGCTACTCCTCTGGTTAGCACCTTCAGCTAAAGGTAACACTGAGGCCACTGAGTTCCCTTGTCGAACACAGTGATAAAATATGATTGATTCAAAATAGAATTACATATTTCAGACGGGCTTAACACTGACACACGGGTGCAGCACAATTTAAAATGAGATTAAAATCCGGTGTTATACTTTACTTTGCCCAAATATGTCACACCAACACACTGTGCACCTTGATGACTTGCCTCTGTTTTGTTACTCTAATCCTTTGGCTTCACAGTTTGCAGCAAAGCTGATTCTAAATTCATCGTTGTCCCAGTTCGTTTGAGGTTCAAGTTGAAGTCGTGCGGAGAGAACATTTCATTGATAGCGAAGGACAAAACCCGAGAATCATTTGAGTGAGACTGGGAATCGTCTGAATCTGCAGTGTTCTTTCTTTCAGTTTAATCTAGTTACGCAGAGTGACCCAGTTCTGTGTTACGAATGAGGCACACACAGCGAATGTACATGCACATGTGCACATTGTGGAGCAGGTGTGTATCACCAGGATGCCCACAGGAGACCATCACTGTTCTCCTTTTACCATCTGACTTTTAGAAGATGGGGGAGCCCAGCATGTGTTTGAGTCTATCGTGGTGTCTGTAGAGTGAGTGTGTGTGTGAGCGTGTGTGTGTGCAAATACACTCCACACACTGCATTCATGCAGTATGAGGGAGAGAGACGAGGAGCAGGACATCTCAAGGTAACGTGGGGGAGGGGTGAGGCTCCAGCTATTCTCTGGATGGTAATGTGGAGCATGTCACCTGTAACTCATCTCCAGCTCCTCACCACAAAGATCCTTTAAACACCCCCAGTGCTACAGAGCAGTAAAGTAACCTGATTATACAGAACATTTTCTAAATGGGCTCTGACCAGATTAACCTTGTTGTGTTACTATTATGTTGTAGTGTTTATTACATCTTCCTTCTGTTCATCTTAGAGCCTTTGTTTCCACTTTACCTACAGAGGAAAATTTAATCAGACGATTAATGAAAGTAAGGACAAATATATTTTTGCATGAGAATTAATGCAGTAACTTAAATGTAACCCTTTTTGAAGGTAATGGTGAAAAATGATCTTTATTATTGTTTGAATTAACTGCATGAGCTATATAATGGGTATTCCTTTGTATATTTAGAAATCTCCAATGTGTTAGTTTCTTAGTTGATGCAGATACATTAACACAGTTTTTACACCTAACAGGAGAGCAATGGAGTCCATGCACACCACAGCTAATAAGCGCCTTCATATATCTTTTTTTATGTTGTACTGTATGTTTTATATTTTTTATGTTATGATGGTTACAATAACACCAGTTTCAGTAATCTCCCTTTTCATTACACTAGAAAAAACGTTGCAATCTACTAAAGCAATTTCATTTGCAAACTCTCTGGCAAACATTATCACTGGACTGAAAATTGTTAACATGATTACAGTTTTGTTTTTGGTTATGAACTAAACAAGGCAATCCCACTATAGTAACTACAGTGCAGCGGCTGTGGCTGAGGGGTAGAGAATCCTCAGTCTTCCCCATCTGCATGCCGAAGTGTCCTTGGGCAAGATACTGAATCCCTAAATGGCCCCTCATAGATGTTGAATGAACGAATTGTAAGTCGCTTTGGATGAAAGCGTATGCCAAATGACATGTAATGTAATGTAATGCATACCTTCACCCGACACTCCCCTTATGAAACCATGTTTAAATTCACTTAGTCAAGATTTTCGAATCTACACTTAACTGCACACACTCGTAAATATCAGTTCCCAAAACATGCCAGATTTTTTTCATCAAGAATCTTAAATCATTGTCTGAGAAATCACCCAAAACGGTGAAAAATGCCCCATCTCTCAATGTTAAAGAAAGTGACAAAAATTCATCCTGGATTACCCTGCACCCTGATCCAGATCTGCACAGAAACCTAATGTGTTCTTCCCTGACGCATCTCATCTTAAGTTTTGTTGTAATCTGTGCTGTAGTTTTGCTAACTGTAGCTTGATAACAAATCGTGGTGCAGCTGCACACATGTGACCTCAGATGCTTGTATAAAGATAAAAGCAAGTATAATTGTGTTTAGGTGAATGTGGACATTGTAAAACAACATCCGTGTTCTTCTGTTTCACACACAGCTCACCTGCTCCTGAGCCCATCTCTGTCTGTCTTCAGGGGAACGTGGATGCACCTTGATCGCCCTCTGGAGGTCAGGGTTGTTGTGGTGCATGGAGGGGAGATTCAGAGACTTGGGCCTGCTGTCGTGCCGGTGGTGAGCAGGTGGGTAGGGGGCCGGGTCGGGCTTGGCGAGAGAGTAGTCACTCGGTGCGGGGTCCTGCAGCAGCTCATCTGGGCTTTGGTCGGTACCGCTGCTTAGACTCCCCATGCTCATACTCATCTTGATCTCAGCGACAATTTGGTCAATGTCCTCCTCAGCCTCCTCCCCCGTCTCCCCCTCTACCACCACCACTTTACGGCCACGGTACGGAGAGACTCGCACTGAGTTCCCATTGTCCTCGGGGGCATAGTAGTCTCCGGTGTAGGCCCTTTCGTGTCTCTCCTCCTCGTCACCTTCCTCATCTTCCTCCTCATTAGGGCAGTACTCCTCACTCTCTGCCTCCTCCTCCTCACCTCGGTTGTGCAGGGGGTCTTGCAGGGAGGGTTTGTGGTGGTGATGGTCCAGGATGGGTTCAGGCCTTCCGTTGTATATCTGCTCATCCGGATCTTGCTCCACCACTTCGCAGCGAACCTTCCCCTCTTCCTCAACCCACTCCTCCACCCTGTGCCTCTCTCGCCCAGCCCACTGGTCCTGCCTGACCTCGCCCTCCCCTCTCCACTCCTCCCTCGCATTTTCATCACCCTCTGTCCACTCTTCCCTAGCCTCTTCCTCCTCTTCTCTCCACTCTTCCCTAGGCTCCTCCTCCTCTTCTCTCCACTCTTCCCTAACCTCTTCCTCCTCCTCTCTCCACTCTTCCCTCACTGCTCCCTCTCCCTCCTCATCTTCCACCCATTCTTCCTCTCTTACCTCTACCTCTACCCCTCCCTCACCCTCTCCCTCTCCCTCCACAGCCCAACCTTCCACAGCCTCCTGGCATTCGTCTGTGTGGGGTTCAATGGGCTGCGTGGGGCTGGCGCAGTCCCCCTGGCTGTGGCTCTGGCTGTGGTTGCAGTCACCCTGGCTGCTACAGTCCATAACACCCTCCAGGTAGCTGTCGTCCTCTGGGCAGTAGCGAATGTAGTAAGTCACACCCTCGTCTTCCTCTGCCAGTCCTGGGGTGTTTATGGTCACAAACAGACATGTTTCTTAATATCTTTGGGTCATCTCTGAATCATATTTGATTCCCCATTAATCTCAAACCACTTAATAACACTGGGAGGCATGGTTTTCAAGTTTGTTTTCATGTGGGGATTGACATGAAAGAAAGTGTATACGAAACATAAAGATCCTCTTTTTGTTTGCCCAACATTCTTATTGGGAGGCTTAATCGGAATCTAAATAATTAGTAGAATTGATGATGCAAAATAATAACAATGAAAGTGGAGGAAATTCTTTCAATGCTTACAATAATGAAGATTGTTGACGTCACACTCACCGTCATCATAGTCTTCCTCGTCATCTGAGGTGTTGTTGATATAGTCAGAGCTGGAGTCATCATCCAGGCTGTCAGCTCCACCGTGGACGTCTGCCGGGTGGTGGTCGTCTTTTTCTCGTTCCTGCTCATGTTCTGGCGTAGAGTGTGTTACTGGCAGCGGATCCTCCCGTTCTGCGTCTGGTTGGGTGCTGTTCCGCTTCACCTCCACCTCTGCTTCCACATCCACATCTGAATGAACGCAACCTACGTCTTGGGTCTCGGCAGAGGAATATTGTGCCTTGCAGGAGTGGGGGAGAGGTTTCGGATCACGCCGCACTTTGGGGTAGCGAACTGGGCGTTGTCGAGGGGGGAGGGGTTTCAGGTCACATGGCTCTGTAGGACGAGGGGCAGGACAGGACACAGGACCTGGAGCAGCCATACTGCTTCCTCCACTCGTCCCAGGCCTCTTCCTGTGAGCCATGATTGGCGCCTTACAGGCCATGCATTTTTATTGGTTTGATCCTGGGAAAGAGAAGGAGACACGGGGGCAAAGCTTTAGAGCAACATCAAATACAACTGTTAATCCACCCATGCAAACACATACACAAGAGGCAGTGCAATAGAATTGAGTAAAAAAAGGGCTAAAGCCAGAGAGCGTTCAAGCTTTTAGGGGGAAAAGTACAACTGTGTGTTTCAGCAGGAAAGTGATACCACCCCTCATCAAAATGGCAAATTCTGCATAAAGAGGAGTACACGGAGTACATCCTTAAAAACACTATCCTGCATTTTTCTCTCAATCTTTACATTCTGCAAACCACTGCAGACTGGTTCAGTCTATCCACAGTCAGAGAAATTCTCTTGTGCCTACTTAGCACAACTTTGGCTTCAAATACACAACAGTGTGCTGATATATTGCACAGGTTTAACTTTTGAACGATGCACACAAAGAGAAGAGTCTTTCTAAGCATGCAAGCTTCACATAAACCTAAAGGGACACTGCAACACAAAGAATCAATAGTTAAATCAAGGTCATCTTCACATGTGCACTGATACCACTGGGTTTGCAAATGATCAGCTCAATCAAGACTATTATTGATTCTCCAGTAGCTTGGTGAGTGAGAATGGTCACCATGGGAGACAATGAAGGCCTCTCCTGTACGAGAGTGAGTTAAATAGGTGAGAAGACAGAAAAGTTTCTGTGGTTAGCGCGAAGACGAAAGTATCTGATGAAATAAGTGAGTGAGGAAATACGTTGCTACATCTTCAGCTCTGAAATGTCAATAACGAAATAGTTAAAAATAAAGGCCGGTCTTTTCCAGCACTTTTATGTTTAATAACAACTGTCTCTTAATAGTTGAGGGACAGCAGTCTTCTTATGGGGCGTAAATATGATAGCCTACGGTGTCTATAAAATAGTAGCTTTCTCTGAAGGCAGTCATTGGTTAAATTCAACATGGTTTCGGAATAATCACACTTGATTCATGTGAACGCAACATCTCAAGACGGAATAAAAACTCGAAAAGTCAGCAGGTAGCCAACTTGGTGGCATCATCACTTATAAACATAGTAGTAGCTTTTAATATGAACTTGTCATTGCAAACAAGTATACAAGTATTAAACTTACTTTTCCCAGTACATACATTTTCTCAAATAAGATAAAGGTATCCTACAAAACATGAATGAAAAAAACACACATAGATTACAGAATTATACCAACAAGAGCACATTTCTCTTAGCATTTTAAGTTCAGAGTATGTGTTTACTGTATATTTCTTTCTGCCAGGTGTGCCCTTGGTGCCCTGTCATCCATTTTGTCCCTGTCCCAGCTCTGTTGTGCCACCTAGTTGCCATGAACAACTGTCCTCAGAGAGATCCTGTTGCTGCTTTCCCCCATTTTACTTCCCCATAATTACATTTTCCATCACCAGTGATTACACTGCTTAATTAGCTCTGCACAACCTAGTACACCACACACACACACACACACACACACACACACACACACACACACACACACACACACACACACACACACACACACACACACACACACACACACACACACACACACACACACACACACACACACACACACACACACACACACACACAGTTGTTCACCAGGTAGCCAAGTCAGAGCACCAGTAGATGCACTGAGACAATAATTTAGTCATAAACACTAATAAATACACAGAGACACATGGACACCTATGATCAATGCACCTGACAAAATATAGAAAAAGACACATCAGGACTGTCTGTCTTACCTCAGGTCCTGAGCTGGGATGTAGGATACAAAAGCACTGGGATCCGCTGTAACAACGGCCCTACCTCCCTCCCCGTCATTGCTCCTCCCTTCCCCCACCAGCTGCTACCCAGCATGTGCCTCCCTGACTCCACCCTCCTCCTTCCTCCACATTATATTCCAGCATCCTCCTGCAGAGACCAAGCCCTGCCTCGTCCAATTCCCCCGGAGCTGAGGGTAAGGATGGGTAACTATGGGTAACCGCATCCCCTGGGAACTGATACCCTTTGACCCTCTCTTTGTTGGCTTCCATGCATTCACAAGCCCTTATTTTCTGCAGCGGTGTTGACCGACTGTTGATGCATCTGTGTTTCATATCTGTGTTATATTTTAAACAATTTTTTTCTGAATGCTACTACAGCTGCCAAGTAAATTTGGAAATCCTAGAAATCCCCAGCCAGGTGGCTTTTCCCAAATCTGCTTTGTCTGGCATGTATTTCCAATTTGACTGTGTTTATTGAATTTGCATGCATTTGTACATAAATGGTATAATGCCATAATAACAAAACACACACTCAGATCTGCCAAACCTGCTAAAGACTATTAGAACAGAATCTGAATATTCTATGTCATACAAAAAGTTAGACCGTGCTTATACACAGAGGATGTCTGAACTCGTATGACTTTTGCCTATTTGCCCTTTTACCAAGGAATCCACAACCCGACTTCAACTGAATGAGAACAATCATCCTATTCAAAACAAAGCTAAACATACAACGTTATAGTTATGACTTTGCATACAAGCTCCACCACATTTGTCATTAAAGGCAGAATCTTAATTATTATGAGCCACAAACCTATAATCAGCCACGTTACTCAACACAACATCCCTACTTTCAGATTTGGGTATAATATACTTTTGAAAACCGTATAAGCCAGCAGCTGACAGCCAGGTCCCATCGGCACATGTCTAGCCACACAACAGGTGGCTCCAGTCATCTGAAGACAGCGGCTGTCGATGTTGAACTGTCATAGAGTGAAGTTAGTGAGGGAAACCTTCCTCACAGAATCTGTTATATCTCCTTCTGCAGCAGTTTCTCTGTATTTTTCACCTCAGTACAAGTGTTTTCTACTCGTCTTTGACAGGCAAAGCACCACGGTGACACCAATTTGATCTGAGAGTTATTACAGTGGCACCGAAACTTTTTGGTTTTGTCCACCTCTGCAATGGTATTTGGAGTTGAATTCAGACGTAGCCTCAGTGATTTGTGTAACATGAAACCTTTGGGCAAATTAAAGCAACCTTAGGTGATGTGAAGTAATGCAGTCGGCCTTCGTCACCAACAGTTGATATTGGCTTTGACCATGACTTTTGAAACGCCCTATTTTTTTTAATCCCTTAACTGTCCACACTATTGTTGTGCATGTTGCATATAAGTTTTTTATATAAATATATATATATTTGGCCAGTTGTTTTTAGAGGTGGCAGAAACCCAGTCGAACTTGACCTGAGGATACTGCGGCTTCATGGTCTGCATCTTAAACTCTAGGTCAAGAGGATTGGACTTTTTCTACAACTTTAATATATCAGAATTGTTGACATTTAAACCCTCCAGCTCCGTTTACCTTTCCTCTCCTGCCCACTTTCTTCTTTCTCCTTCCCTCTTGGATGTTGTTGTCCACATTTGGACGTTTGTGTCTGTGTGTGGTTTCCTCACCAGGGGCCAGTACTACGAAGAGAGTTCAACCCAGAACTTAACCTAATCAGGCCAAGCGGTCACATGAAGCTGGTTATCAACTTGGTTAGACAACACAGGTTTGCCTCATCAAGATCTGAGCGCATGCATGAAAGGGGTGGTGTTTACGGCATGTGACCAATCACCGACATGGACAAGTTTGACTGGCAGCACAGCCGCATATTTCACATAGGAGGAGCAAACTTAAGAGTACAAGGAGAACAAACACTTTATCCAGACTAAAAGAAGCACAGTTACAGCAGCTAGATGCAGGAAGAACAGCTGGTAAAAAATCTCTGATTGTGTGAATTTGTAAGTTACCGAGCCCCCTGCTGACATTTGGAAAAAAATAAAATAAGTGGCCACGACATAATAACGAATAGGAACGAGATAAATAACTCAGGGACACGAGATATGAATCTGTTCTTTACTAACGAGACCTGTGGAACTGTAGTGAAGAAGCATCTTGGATGAGAGATGAAAAACGTTTCACTCAATCACATGATGTAGCCTCTATAATGAGCTTGAGTTTGACACACACTGTCATGCGCTGACTCTGAGGACACACTGTGGTGGCAATGTTTGCAATTACTAGTCAATAAAAACATATGGAGCTATTGGAACGTGACTGTGCACATTTGGTATTTTGGTGACAGGATGCACCTGGCGCATCTGGAAACAGGGGGGGATTGAGATGTACTGGATGTGTTAACCAACCAGACATCGATTGGTACTTCACTTATCCTTCCCTTTAAGGAGAATGTGCACGGCGCAGTGTCATTTTGGTGAGGACTGACTGAGCGAGTCTCAAAGAGAGAACAGTTGTTGAATGATTCTTTTTTTTGCTCAACGTGATCCTCTGAGAATGGTGATGACATGTTGATGAGAAATAATTGATTGGTCAGTGGGTGGAGATTTTATATGGGTTTATCTCTCATCTCCACCTCAACCTGCTCCGGAGCAGGTTAGCCGTTCAGCATAAGTTAAAAGGTAAACAAGCTTCTTAGGACCGGAAACCCTGAACTAAACCTATAGTTACCCAGATAACCGCAAATCCTGCTACCAGGGCCCTGGTTCCCTTGGATCTCTTAGCTTGGAAGCCTGCCTGCCTATTTACCTTCTTAGTCTTGTTACAAATTTTCTATTTAACATGTCAAAACACCTTGTGTCTCTGCTTTCTGGTGTCTGCACTTTGAGTCCAGCCTTTTCTGAAAACGAATACAAAATCAGACGGTATTCTCTTCTACAGTATGCTCCTCCAAGATCTCTAATTGCACTTGGCCGCAGATGGTATTTTAAAAGACTGTGTCTGAGTGAGTCTCCCCCAGGCAGGTGCTTTCTCTCCCTACTGCTTAATGTACACAGAGATACGCTCCAGGCTCATGCGAACCTGAATAGAAATGAGCAGGCTAAAGAAAATGAGTGGCACAAAAAGAAATCAGAATCCAGCCGGACCAATCACTGTGTACCTCTTTCTATGCACACACACACAAACACACACAATATCTTTCTCCTACACAATGCACTGAAATGTAGGAACTGATTCAGGCCATTACCTTCATCACTAAGAAAGGCTTCTCTCACACACAAACACACAGAGGCAGTACTAACAGCAGCACACCACCCTGTCTGCAGTATCTAAATTGTTTTAAGCTATAGCTGGGGACCACTTGTGCAGGTCTGTCATCTCATCTATTCAGTGTGTGTGTGTGTGTGTGTGTGTGTGTGTGTGTGTGTGTGTGTGTGTGTGTGTGTGTGTGTGTGTGTGTGTGTGTGTGTGTGTGTGTGTGTGTGTGTGTGTGCCTTAAAGAACGGCTAAGGAGAGTGAAGGCAAGACGAGTAGTGCAGAAACAGCAGATGGTTCGGTCATAGTACGGTTCTTGGGAATACTAATGTTTCTGTGGAAGGTCGGTGAGGAGTGATGACAGCATGAAAGAACCGTGAAGAAAGAGGAGCATCGGTCATACTCTGACATAATGGTTCTGCTTCAGTCTTCTTTACATGCAGTGACACAGAAATGACTGTCGCCATTGATTCCTTTGGCATATGCACAAATAAATCCTATTAGGGTGTCAAAATCACTGAGGTCACCAACACTCAGATACGTGGAGGAGTGAAACGATGACATAGTTATGACCTACGACATATCTGCTTTTTAATGAGTTAAAATGATTCATTAAAATAATTTCCAACTCATTTTTTTGACACCTTTGCTTGAGGCTCAGCTGTTTGCAATGAGGAGCGTCCATATGAGAGCTCTGTGGAGTAACAGTGTAAAGAGTGGGCTCACTGGAAAGGTTAAACATCGTGTTCTCTCTTGTTCAAGTTCATTTCAGTAATGATACATCCTGTAGGCAAAAAGGCAGCTGCAGTCGCCACACTGTTAACTGCAGCGTTAGGTGGACCACTGGCTTTTCATTGTTACTGACCCGAGAGTGTCTCACTCCATTTGGATCTATTGTCAGATTTGTTTAACCTGCAGTAGATTCTTCTGATGGTTCTACATTAATGAAAAATTCTCTGCGCATTCTGCAAAAGACTTTTTCTGCATTATGTCTGAATCACGGCTTGTTTTCCATCCATGTCAGACTCATGTCGTCTCCTTCATTCCTTCTACTATGACACTGATACTTTTTTCTTTCATAATTGTCTTTTTCATACTTTTCCTAAAGTCGAGCCAGGTCACGGAGTGAGTTTGACATTCAGTGCCTCACATATATAAAATACAAGTGTAGTCTTCATAGTCCTCTTATTATGATTATGATATAATAATATCTATTCTAGTATATATTGCAACTTGCAGGTGTTATGGCCGACTGTCTGAAGGCAAACTAGAGCCAATCCCAGCTGACATTGGACAATGCAAGTGTAAGGGACAACATATAGAGACAAACAACCATTCACTCTTATATTCACACCTATATGCTCTCCAATTAACCAAACCCCAATCTGCATGTGTTTGGAATTTGGGAGGAAGCCGGAGTACCTGGAGAAAACCCACACAGACATGGAGAGAACATGCAAACTTCATACAGAAAGACACCAGCCGAACCAGGATTTGAACCAGGAACCTGTGAGGCAACATAGTTTACTGCTGAACCACCGTGCCCATATCAGGTTGATCTTATGATCATGAAATAGGCACAAGCTACATCCAAATCTTTCAAAACTGGCAATTGTTGAGAGTTAATAAATTATTCAAGGTTTCTGTGAGCACCTTTGTATGGATATTGAGGTCATTTTATTTTCCAGTCTATTCAATCTTACTACTGCTATTTGGCAATTTTTCACAATAAAAGTCAAAAAGATGAGACCTGTCTACTAAAGTTAAAAGCAGACAAACAGGGATGGAATATGAAGGAGATCACTGTGAGAGAGAGTGAGAATGGAGAGAAATAATCATTTCTACTTCATGTCTTTTAAAAATGAAGACCTGACTACCTGCTGCTACTGAGGAAATTGCTGTTTCATTTGAGGTGTGCTCTCACGCCCTCTCTCCCTCTTTCTCTCTCTATAATTACAGTACATATCTATTCCATATACTTCTGTTCTTCAGCGATGGACAAGCATGGAATGGAGAAAATCACATCTAAACTCAGTTAAACCACCCTCATGTTAAGAACAAATTCAGATTCTCTATGGTTGATATTATATACAGTATCGGGTTATAGGGTTATGGTCAAAGGCCTTGTCTACACTAGGGCAGATATTTTTGAACCACTTAGTCTTAAAAAAAATTCCGTCCACATGACCTTAGTTGTACAAAATATCTCAGTCCAGATGGAAACACAAAAAGTAGGTAGCAATAAAGTCTATGATTTGATTCAGCAAATACCAGAACATTGTGAGCATCGTTGTTGTTTTTGTTTCTTGCACACGCTCACTACACAAAGCAACAGCGGGCATTTGTGAAGTAAGCTGTCACGTCATTGTTTCCCAAACGTCTTATTTTATATGTCCACGTTTACCCCAATTACCCCATCTGCCTCAATTACATGGCTCATTATGCTATAAATTCAGTTGTGTTTTATTTTTTGTGGGTACTAGAAAGGGGCACTGTGTCAGCCAGAGTGTGAACAATGTAAATGCAGGCATTAAATGGTTTGGTCAAGCTCTGCTGTGACATATAACTGGGAAAGAAGAAATCCTTGGTCACTAATAACGAGCCAGCCATCCTGTGTCCTGAGGTGGCTGCCACATTTCCTGATGTACCATACTAATATTCTATTTTTCAGAGAAGCGACCAAAAAGAACTGAGAAGCACATCCAAGCATGATAAGGAGAAGAGGAATTTCTGAGACATTGAGCATGTCAAAAAAATTCCATGATCCATGAAGTAATCGCTGCTTCACTCGATCCTGCAAAGATTACATCTGTATAACTAATTAAACTACCCTCACAACGCTTCCACGTCATTAAACATACAGCGTATTGATAAATTGCGTAATAACCTGACCATGCCGAGTTATGTGGCTTGTAAATAAAAGAATAAAAGCCCCATCAGAGAGAGACAGAGCGAGAAAATGAGTTTCCCCCCAGCTGTCTCATTGAGATGCAGCGTTTGTTCTCCTTACAGCCTCCCACTCGCTTCAGGACGACAACAAGGGTGCGACGCTGGAGACAGGAAGAGAGGCAGAGCAGAGACTTGGTGAATTGCACGAATGGCACAGGACCACAGAACGCTCCCCCCGCCATTCCGCCTGCCAATGTCCATCTCGCCACTTCAAGCACAACACCACGGACACACCCTCCTCCTTCACCCTTGACTGTTACCATGGCAACCCTTTGTTTTCCAGCGCAGTCTCTCAGGGGAGGACTGCCTCAGCCAATCATCAAATAACCCCCACTACAGAGCAAACACACGCACGCTCGCACACATTATTTATTTATCTAGCAGTTTTGGAAACATAAGAAACAGCATCACTTTGGGTGTAAAGAGTAAATTTGCTCCTGCACAACAAATGAAGGCAGAATGAATCCAGCAGATGGACATTTTCTTCAATACTTTGCTCAGAGCTTTACAAACAAAAGCAACATACGAGCCTCCACACAGATTCACTGTGGTGTAAAACAGGATCCAAGACACAGCTAAAGGGGAGACCTTCCCCAGAAGGATAAAACACTCATTAAGGAAGAAATCAAAGAAATGTTTCCCCAATTAGGTTCTTTCGTTTTGTTGACATTTTGTTTTTTTGGTAGTTGCTGGGGTTGGCACAGGTCCACCAACTGTTTTACCTTGATCCCCTGATTATTCTTCTATCATCAGGGAAAATGTATAAACTTGTTTATTCCTTCAAAAGTAATGACGTTCATGTCAGCTGTACTCAGCTGTGTTTACTGCTAATTAGCAAATGTTGACATGGTAACACACTAAACCCAGATGGTGAACACGCTACCCGCTTCTGGTCATCGGGTAAACCTCGGCACATTTGCATTGGAGTTACGAGCATGTTTGCATGTTGACCTTAGCATTTAGCTCAGAGCAACGTTGTGCCTCAGTAAAGCCTGACAGAGCTGCTAGCATGGCTTCAGACTCATACAACTCCCTAATGTCTATTTGTTGTTGGTTCAGAGCACAGTATTTTACAAACCATTGATTTGCCATGCACCCCTATAAGAAGAGAGGTTTAATTTACACATACTTTTAAAATTCTACCTTTATTACACATTTGGCAGGAAGGTGGTATTGAACTGGTTATCGCATTGATCATTGTGATGAGGAATTTAAAAGGAGTCATTATCTGTACGTCGCAGGCATTGACTGTAAACTAAGAAGGGCAACATGACAAGTCAATTCATCTTGATGGCCCCCTGGTGGCTGGCTGCAGTATAGGTCATAAACCCTGCCTCCTCCACGTTAGCAAATGGGACATGGACCAATTTATAAGCCAAAGTACATGTACAAATCAATTTTTTCTAAAAGATGGTTTCTGTCAGTTTGAGAATTTAAATTTCAAAGTGTTCAAAGTGTTCATTTTTCTGGTAAGTTTGGTTTTAATTAGTTATTTGATGCTATTAAAACAGGGTGAAATGTCATGATTGACATCTGAGACTGACTCGTGATTGGTCGAGCACATGTATCGACATAACTTTGATACCATGGCTCCACACCACGGTCAAAATAATCAATGTGATTGCATTTGAATGTTACAGCTTCTGACACAGTGACCTTAAATGTATGATAATATTCTCTTCCACACTCACTTTTTACTTTAAAAATAAACACCAACACTAATCACAAGTTATTAGGACCAAGGACTAACAGTTATGAAGTTAACTTTATGTTTCTTTGATTTGCTCCAGAGTTTATGAGATACGCATTGAAACATTTTGGGCGCACTGCAGACAGCACATGCACACATGCACGAACACCCATATCATGAACTGGATCAATGTAAAAAGTTAGTCTGGAGCCCTGATAATCAGCTGAATAAAAAGCAGCGGGACTGTAAAGTTTGCCTTTTTAAAAACATGCTGCATGTGACCACTAGATAAAAAGAAAGAAGAAATTATCAACCAGGTTAACTCACAGTGCCAACACATTTCAGTTTGTGGGCTGTGAGCCTGGCCAGGTGGTCCATGGGGTTAGGTTGGCCTACATTTGAAGAAGCAACATGAAACACTCTGTAAAGTTTACCTGGCGACAAGCCCAGCGTGCAGAGAGCTAAACACAGCTAAATGTCCCCAGAGGGAGACGCATACTGGGACGATTTCACAGGCTTTAATTGAGGCTGTCAACTGGGCTTGGTTACTGATGAGAATGAGTGAGACAGATAAAAAAGCATTAAGTTTTTAGTATCTGTAAAACCATGAACTTGAGGTAAAACGGTATAAGCGGCTTAGATGTCACACTAACACCCATTCATTGTTTGCACTGCTACCAAAAACATCAACATATTAGCAGCAGCAGGATAACAATTGTTTTGGGATGTAACAACAAATCCTCTCACACAGCTCTGGCTTAACCAGACTAGAGAGTGACAACACAATCAATAGATATTAATCCAATAGTCAAATAAAAAAGGGGGATAATACAGATTATGGAGATGGTGCTGATTAAAAACCAGATGGTGTGTCAATGTGTGTGTTAATGACCAGATACTTGGGGAAAACTTGGGTAATAATAAGTAGTGGTTATGGTTCAGGTAAGTCTCCAGGAAATGAATACTAATTTATAGTATTTATAGTATTGCAGATGACCTTTCTAACATGTTGATGACCTTTCTAATGCATGAACACAAATATTCCAGGACAAAGAGGTGCCATTCACGTAGAAGATGAAGATGAATATGTAAATTTGGCAAGACCACATCATTTGGGACCATTTGGTGATAAGGGCCCATGCCAGTGTCAATGAAAATCTCCAGATCCATTTTCTTCACGTCTGAGAAACGGCTTATGTAACAGAGCGATGGCAGCATGTACCATATCATCGAGTCCAGTCAGTGGTGACCCTCAGAACTAATTAGACCGACTATAAAACTCTTATAATACCCCAGAGCAGACTTTATACTACTGTCATAATTTTGGCACATCCGCAACACATCCTGGCTTACGTCTTAAGTATTAATAGGATTTTGTGGCCATTAGTTCCACTGAGTAAAACCACATGAATAAATGTCACCAGATGAACAGTAGTTATTTCATGTTGTATGGACCCTGGCACACAGCCAGCCTCTAACCCATACTGCTACATTCTTCCTGAATTGTCAATTACATTGAGGCGAGATGAAGGTGAGAAATTGCTCCCTCGCTGACACAATGCTCCACCTGATCCCTCAGTCAGAGGTCTTTCACAGTCCTTTTGAACGACCCCTGACTGGAAACGGCTCTCTCTCCTCTGGCCTCTAATCCTCGTTCTTTGTCAACTTTTAATCAACAGCAGTTATTTCACAGCAGCCTTCGCTCTCTTAACCTCTGTCTGATCCTTTATACCAGAACAACGGCTGCGGCTTAAAAATGCTGAGCCAGGAGTCTTCTTGTTAAGGTGATATTGGATGATTGACAGTCTCCTCATAATTGTATTTAGTTTGGACAATGCGCCGCAGTGGTCACTCCATTCTCCAAGAGTCCGCTCAGATATCAGACCGCCGGCGAAAACAGTGTAGTTCTCCTCCCACAATGCTGTCTCCCACGCCGACAGCTTTCTGAGAAAAATGCTAATAATATTCATTGAATGTGGTGACGGTCATTGTAACCAGTGACAGCGCAAAACAGAGCGAGCAATATTGGGGCCAGGAAATATCCCCTTATCTTGTTGAGAGACAGACGGGCTGAGTGGTAACGGCTGGGCCCACTAATGCAGTTTGGTGGCAGGCACATGAAATAACTTCTGGGTTCGATCAATCACACAGCCCCTCAGGGAACAGAGGAGGGAAATATTCATCAGCGTTCGCACAAGTGAACAAACACACGCACACAAACACATACACACGCACCGTATTGCACATTCCATCAGCTCGAGCTTGCCTTTTTCCTCATCTATACATATTTGTTTAGGCTATACGTGCATTTGCGAATTAAATGCCTTGAAAACAACAGACCAAAGTGTTGACTGTAATTAACTGTGGATTGAAAACAAAGCATGATGCTCCCATGCGTCTTCTGCTTTTCCTCGTCTTTTTCCTTTGCGGTGATGTGATTTGCTCGTCCGACCTGCACACATCTGCTCATCCTGAAATGGAGCGTGAGAGCATGCACGCTGTGACGCTTTTGTGCGAGTTTTTGTTTGGTCTCAGTATCACCGCTGGCCAGCTGACAGACTGAGGATTAATCACACAGACAGCGGCTGCTCGGCCACACAGAGGAGCAGCACCGCTCCTGACAAGAACAAAAGACAGACGGACACAAAAGACGCTCGGTTTCTGATAATCGGTGCGCTCCCATGTTGCGCTGGCATTTCGCTTATCTGTGTGTGTGCATGTGTGTACTCGCGTCTTGGATCTGTATGACAGTGAGTGCGAGCTGACACATTGGCTTTAGCTTGTTGCACCTGACTGCCTGAGTGTGGCGTGAACATGTGTGTGTCCTAAGTGTGGAAATTGTCACATCAATCCTCCTGAAGCAGTGGCAGGATCAGGAGAGGGTGTCACACCTCCCAGCAGCCTTTATGCTTTACTGACCCCAAGGGAAACACAGTGTCTTCGGGATGGAAGATTGAAATCTGCCCACCATCTGAAGCACACACACAAGTTTGCACAGCTATCCATATCAGGACTTTGCATTGACTGCTATTCACCATTTACAGCCAAACAAAAACCTTATCCCTAACCATAATAACCATGAGCAATTCTTGCCTAACCCAAACCTTACAACTATTCACATCGTATCCCTAACCTTACCCAGGACCTCAGAAATTACGTTTTGCCCCATTAGGATCGGCTTTGATCCAAAGGAGTTCTGCTGATCCTGACAAAATCAGTGTTAATGCTGGGAAAGGTCCTAAAGAGGTACCCAAAATGAGTACACACAAATACATTCCCTCACATCCCACATAGCGACTATGTGTGTTTTTCATTTTCCCCCAGCAACTTCCTCATTCAAACTTGAAACTATCACATCGATTCCTTTGTGTTGCATAATCTACAAAGGTTCCATTTTTAAGTGCATTTACTTTTGAGAGAGACAGAAAAGCCCGTGAGTCTCTTCATATCAACTATAAAGCCATGCTAATGAGGTTGGGGAATCTTTTCAGATGTGGAAGGTTGGAGAAAACAAGGAGACAGAAATCATGGCAGAAAGTGCAGTTTGACAGAGGAGGCAGGCCCCGCTATGTAATAATGTATGATTCAAAGCTATTTAAAGATTGCGGATTTGCTAAACCTAGATTTCATTGGGGAAATCTCACTAACATCGCTCAGTGGAAACCGTGCGAAACAAGAACACAGTTGGAGTCTCTGTTTAGTAATGAGGCTGACTCAGAATCAGGGTTAAACCAAGACAAGGTGGGAGCACATTAATCTGTTCACATTTGGCATCATCACACTGGTTTTGCCCTGGTGAGCGTAAAAAAAAAACACCAAAAAAAACATATGCCGGATTGCAGACCTGATCACAGCTGTCTCTACGTACATCTGTTTCCTTTTCTCTCACGTTTCAAATCCCCAATGAGTCAAGAGATAATGACTTGGGTAATATATTAAGATCAAATAAGCTGTTAAGGAGACTAAGGATTTCGTGTCATTTTATGATTAAAAACAAGACTCACTAATATCCCTTGAGAAGACAAAGTCACAAAACGTTCACATAGAATCTTTGGTAGATTTATGGAGAATACGAGTTTAACTCTGTTGAAACTAAAAAAGGGAACAAAAAAGAAAAGAATAGACTCAAAATACAAGGTTCTGATGAGGCTATTTTATCATTGTTGACTGGGAGACTGACTGTGGGCACATTATGACACCTGATTGCATTAACTCTTGGGTTAGAAAACAGACTCTAAATGAAAGATGGATGACCACTTCTTCCCACTATCCAAAAATAAGGCCAAATATCCCAATTAAAAATGGTGCCTTCTTGCACATTTGGAGCCAGCGCAGTAGGAATCTGGGGATGGAGCTGATCTTCAGTCCCAACTTTCAATCATGACGTTTCACCCTGTTTTTATAGCATTAAAATAACGAATTAAAACCCAAACTTCCGGGACAAATGAGGACTACATATACAAAACATAAATGTGATAATCTAAAATGACAGAAATCCTCTTTGAGAAAAATGTATTTGAAGTGCACTATCAAAACACTTTGACGTCTTTGTACCATGCAACTGCCTTAAAATAAATGTGGGCTTACGTGTCAGCAGCAGTAGAGCAGGCTCGTGTGACATGCAAAATTCATTCGAACTTACAAAGTTAAAAACTCACAACCCTCATATACAGTTTATGGATTACAACTAGTCATCATTTTCTCAATTAGCTGATTACAGTAATAGTTAAGTGAACAAAATGTCAGAGAATAGAGAGAAGAGTTCAAGGTGACCTCTTTAAATGTCTTTATTTTGCTGATCAGCAGCCCTAAACCTAAAGATCTTCATTTTATGTTCACGTTATCAGAAAACAAGCAACTGATCCTCTCAAACGAGAAGCTGGAACCGACGATTGTTTGGCTTTTTGAGATGCTGCAGCATCGCGCCAGGAAATGAAAAGGAGACTATACCGAACTGTGCTGCGTGTGCAAATGAATGTCGAGCTGTGTCACAGATTTAAAAGAAGCCAAATCATACATTTAACTGAAGTCACTGATCTACAGTAGTAACTGTATCCATAAAACTGTATTTATGGCTTTTACATTATAAAGAAACTAGCAAATCAGCAAATGCATAAACCAGTGCAGGTGGAGTATAAAATTATAGACATACAAAGTAGAAATGCAGACGGCACAGATTACAGAGACACACATCATAATAAACACACCATAAATCTGGGCACTGCAGATGTCAGACTTCACACAGCTAGACGTTATTCAACAGCATATTTTTGATGGCTGTCACAATGAGACGTTAATGCTTTCATGCTCTCAAGTTTATGAAATGGATGAGACAAGAAATGCAGCAATGGTTCATGACTAATTAAACTAAGTGCAGAAAAGAATTATGGACATTATTTGATCAACTTTGCATCTGCCAGTTGTACAAAATAGTATGGAGTGCTATTAAAGCAGCGAAAAAAGTATACTAATAATATTGAAATCCCAGTTTTCCTACACTTAAATGATAGTGAACTGAAGAGATAGTAGCATAACCATTACATGTTTTCAGAGAATTTTCTCAAAAGGAAACCATCTGGAGCCATTTTGTAAATCCAGAGTTATGTTCCATCACTACGTACTAATTGCTCATTGAGAGTACTGCCGTGCTTTTATTTATTCCACGAAAGGTCAGTTCGGAGGAGAAATAAATCAATGCCAAAGATGGCAGCTTGTAGATACATTGCCTAAGTCATTTCATTGTGGTGTGCTGAGTACTAATTTCACTGTCCCTGGGGACGGAGCCAGGGATCATAAGAGACAGCAAGGACAGAGGAGGCTCTGACAGTGCTCGGCAGCGCTGGCTGAACAAACAGAGCTAACGGCTGCGCTGATCCCATGACCACAGAAATCGGGATTATTGCGGCTCTCATTTGAATCCCCTTACATCACATCACTCTGTATCTGGTCTTTTTGCTTGGCTCGTAAACTGCACTGCGGACCTCTCCCCTATCTAGTTGTAGCTTAAGTGTCCAAGGGTCAGTGCCATGTGGATAACAATGCTGTCCTTCAGCTGGATGTTCACTTGTAGAGGCTTCAATGAGCATGTTGATGAAAAACCACTGTTCCTCTTTCAGTCTTCCCTATTTGACCCTAAGCCCTGACCTTTTTCTTATCTCAACTCAAAAATTCTTGAAGGAAAGAGTAAGATTAAATTTAGGAAAAACGCACAATATTTAGTAGTTATATCTTTAGCTAACAACCAGAAATTCCTAAGGGGTAATGCAGCAGTAAAAATTAAGAGTAAATTCAAATGATGCTGTTTGTGAGGATACTTTTGTCTCATAAAATCACATAAAATGCATTTTTTACAGAGCGGTTGGTTTTATGAGGTTTTAGATATCACACAGACAACAGTGGTATGTTGCTGCACGATGGTAGAGGGACACAGTGCAGGACTACCAGCTGAGCAGGGCAACGTCAGATTGCCTTGATGGAAACCATAAAATGTTAATTGTTTTTGTTCACAGCCTCCTCAGGACCTCAAACATTTATGGCAACCTCCCACATGTTGTGCTCGTGGGTTGGCATGCTATGATGCATGTACACAAACAATAAAACTGGATATATACACTAAATACTGACTGACTGATATATTTGTTTACATATTCATGATGAGAAAAATGCAGAGGATTCCTCGCACAGTTAACAGCGAGTCTGATGATGCATGTGACTAACTTCCCAGCAAGGCATCAACCTCCCCAGTGACTCTCAGTTACTGCACACACTGTGGCTGTTGATGATTCATAACAAGTTCGGGGACCACCAGATTCTTTGTCCGTCCTTCCCTCTGCAAAGTATTTAATCAGAATAAGTGAAGCAGAGCAGCTGGCACAGTGAGCACACATCACTGCGCTGACACAAATTCAAAAGGCAGCTCTCCCCAAAACTAGTCTTGGGCTAAGTTCCCTGTATGAATTCATAACAACCATGAATTTCCCATAAACACTATCAGTGACATGCAGATGGATGGGGACCTATTTTGAGGCTGATTAAGGACCCACTCAAGTGTGAGTGTGTTTGTGTGTGTGAGGCTCATGACAATAATCTGGTTCTGGAGTCAAAACTCCTTCAGACCCACAGTCTGAAACTCAGAACAAACAGCCCCGCCCTGTCTCTCTTTAATCCCTCCACAGAGGATGACGTCAAAGTCAAAAGAAAACACAGAATATACAGACAAAGGGAAATGGAAGGAAGAAGTAGGTCAATAATGGGTGATATTGAAGTGGATAGAATGTTTGTGATGAGTGTCAGCTAGGGGAGGCACCTCACGATTCGATTCCGATTCAGAGGGTTTTGATTTAATGATGAAACGCTTATCGATGCATGTCGATACATCAAAGAATTTTATATCTATACATAATATTATTTTTGTATCACTCTGTGAGAGGTGTGCATCTCCACGGAGCCTCATGATTTGTGCTTTAAAAAAGTATTTTAGACCATTACTGTTATCCCACTGTGCTGTTATTTACAAAAGAACGTTTTCAATTCAAACATCTGACTACAACAGTCAGTCTATAACAGTGGTCAGTGTTCTCCACATTGAATTGACATTCATTCAGTTTAGACCTGTGTGCTGCATCTTTAGCCTTCATCAGGGCGGCCCCGCCTGGCAGCATCGAGGCGCATTACGCTGCTGGTCAACAAGAGATTCTGCTCCTCCGCTCTTTTTCTAATCAATCACACTTAGAGCCGGTCTTTATGTAAACCTGCTGAATTAATATTTGTGTTCCTGGATAAACAGGGCGTCGCTTGTTTGGCAACAGTGAAGTAAAAAAAAACTCTGCGTTGTGTGATAATCTGGGGGAAGTACTACCCTCCTGCCTGCAGCCTGTGTTTGTGTGTGTGTGTGTGTGTGTGTTTGTCTGTCCTGTTGCTCACAAAAACTGATAACCACATGTATTTGGTTATAGCAACGGTGGTTCGAATTTTGCAGCCGTGGGACATCGCTAAAAAAATTAACCTACCGGAAAACATGAGTCGATTACTTTCCGTCACTGCATCGAAAAAACCGATTAATTTCCCCACCTCTAGTGTCAGCACGATACAGTCACTGTTATTTTCTCTCGCTCTAGGAGGATGACGCTGTACCAGGGTGGATGAATATTCTAGATGAAGTTTAATAAATGATGAGCAGAGGCAGCGTTGAGAAGCTCAAAACACGGTGCTCAATTGTTTTTGCACGCGCTTCCTACGCTCCTGTAAAATATGTCTTCAGCCAAGTTCTCCCATGATGCTCTGCCTCCTCGTCCATCAGCACAACAGTTGCCTACTGCTTCCCTCCCTCTACTTCATCTCATCCTGTACTGGTGCCTCTAAAGAACAGCTTGATGTGGACAAGATATTTTACATTATTTACCTCCACCAAGGAGATTACTTTTTCACTTTGTTTGTCAAGGGATGTGGACTCTCAAAATCGTCACTCTCGCACGCAACAGATGCTGAGTGACAGGTACACCGACCATCGTCAAAGACAATGGACAATAGCAAGCACGCAGCAAAATAGCTTCTGCAAATAGCCCTGCACACGGCTATACAATGCAGCAACGGAGCATAACAGCAAGTTAAGAGAAAAACAAATGTACTCATTACGAAACTGTGGCAGGACAAATTAGAATATGGCCGATCACAGTCAAGATAATTAATGGGAAATAGTGCTTTGACATGACGAGATGGGGCAATAGCCTTGGTGGAGGGAAGTACAAACACCCATATCACCAAATTTGTGTGGTCGCCTGTTGTTTCTTTTTCTGCCGGCCACTGCAGCAATATAATAATGCCCAAGCTGGACAAGTCTGATATTATGCCTCAAACACATAATATGCTAGCACTGTCGCTGGGACTGCCGTAACAGCATTACTTATGGAGAGGTGTTCTGCTTTTGTAATACTCACACACATGGATATAAAATAACAGATACGAGCTTTAATGCAGCCTTTCACACTGAAAAAAGTATCCATGTTACCTTTATAAATCAACCTCTACAAAACAAAATCTCTCGACTCTTTTCTTCACCATTGTTTTCCAACCTTTTAGTCACACCCCCTCTCCTCATCTCCTCCCTTTGCTGTTTGTTTGTATCGCAGAATGGCATGACTCAGTGGACAGCCAGGCACGTTAAGGAGCTCTCTCGGGCCCAGAGGTTGCTGCATCTATGCCTGCTCAGTACCCAGCAACAGGTCTGAGTTCAGCAGTGCACAGAAACACACACATTATGAAGAAGTCATTCTGTCATTATTGTTCTGCAAGTTTGCCAAAGTTTTAACCATCTCTACAGTTTGGGAGGACTAAAATCACTTTCTTGTGACACTATAAGAATTCCTACCACAGTACTCAGTACACCATTATACTGTAATAATATGCCGGGGCACAGTGAAGCTAACTTACTGATATCCGTAGGTAGGAAGAGCAGCTCTTTTATTTGCTCCAGGCGATGACCTAAAGCACAAAAGGAGAGAGAGCGTCAAGCTGAGCATCAAACTGACAACCCACATGAAGACACACACAGTTCGGCATGAACACTGAGCTTTGAACTGTCTCCTGCCTGCATGTGCAGAAAGTACCAGTGGAGATGAGGTCAAATGGGATTGTTGGGTCACAGTAGAGAGAGATATGACAATCTCATATCTTCAGTGCAGGACGATGGAACTGCGATACCGCAACTCCAACCAGCTGCCACTGCTGCAGTGCAGGAATAAATAAGTAGTGAAGTGAAGATGATGTTGGATTGGAGATACATTTATAGATATCCATCCACCCATTATCTATACCACAAATCCAGCTGACATCTGGCAAGAGGCTAGGTACACCCTGGACAGGTTGCCAGTCCGTAGGGCCAACATTTAACTATTCACATGTTCAATTTAGAGTCTCCTATTAACCTAACCCCGATCTGCATATTAAAAACTCATGCAGACATAAGGGGAACACGCAAACTCCACACAGACCATTGCACCACAGCGATACCAAAAACCATCGTATCACCTTGCCGCAGGGCTGTCACTTTTTATTTGAAATTTGAAGATTCATTCCAATGTATTTGCCAGTGTGAATCGAGGTGTAATGACCTGTTCGAGTTCAAAACATACAGTCTACAAGGCATTAGACCGTCTGAGGTGGTTTGTCTCAAGAGGGCACTCACTATCAACTTGACCCCATGGCATACCCTCTTGACCTATCAGAGCCTATGCAGACAATCACAACAGCAAAGCATCTGAGAAGCAACATTTTCTGGACCTCCATTGTTTGAGACAAATGTGTGGCTACATTAGAGGGAGTGCCCTGCAATAACATTTCTACAGCAGAACCTTGTGAAGGAGCTACATTAGCTCAGCTGTATTTTTCCAAACTGTCAGCAGGGCTTCACCATCTGCGACTAAGCCAAGACCACATGTCAGATCTCATCCTCACGGCCTGAGTCCCCTTGTGACAGCCTCAAGGTTACTGTCCCGACTCAGCAGTTGGTTCAGATTGACCAGAAAACACACCAGCAGCAGCATAGTGTCAGCATGACGGCACTTTCACTGCAGCCACTCGGGAATGTGTTGAGTGAAGTGGTACCTTCAGAAGGCAATAAAAAAAGTGTAAGATGTGTTGAAGATATCAACAGGGGCAGCTATTTACCAAATAACAGAATAGCTAATCCGCTGCAATTCCCATGAGATGACACAAAACCATATCAAGAGATTTACACTTGATTATGCATGAATTACTGTTGAAAGTGACCGAATATCTTCAAAAACAGCTGGCTGTAAACAAAAACTCTAAACAACTTACATGTTATGGTCCTCAGCTGAGATGCATTGATTTATCTGGCCAAATGTTAGAGTGAGGGAATAAAGAGAGAAGCAAAATGAGCGTTTGAACTGCAAATGATCTACACTCGCGAACTCGTTCCTCCAGGGGAATACGAAGTTTGGCAGAAACATGAGAAAAGAAAACATGAGCAATGCCTGAGTGTAATGAAAAAAGCCATTTAGGTGCTTCTCCAGAAATTTCCTCTGAAACACACCAAAATAAAATGCTATAAATGACTATTATACACTAGGGCTGTCACTTTTTCCTTGAAGTTCAAACATTCATTTGAACGTGGGTGTCATAGTTCATTATTGAACTGTAATGTCTGTTCAAATTCAAAATATACTGTCAACAGGCGCATTAGACCATCTGAAGTAGTTTGCCTTATGATGCAGAAGAGGGCGATCACTGCCAGCTTGACCTATTGCATGCCTTCTTGAACAGTTAAGTAAGTCTTTGTTTTGCTATGAAAATGGAGGATGCTAGCAAACAAAGCCATTAAGCACAGATGGCAAAGTAACTAACAAAGGTAAAGCTGTTTCTCGTTTTTGTACCATGCAGCTTGCCGTACCATACCGTTCACTGACAACAAATCTTCAGGCTCATCTGCAAAAAAGGGCTGTTAGCAGCAGTAGAGGAGGCCCCACAGACGAACGGAGCAACGTCAAGTGTTCAACCTGACTGCGTGCACAGGAGGGAACGCTCAGATATATTTGGACGAATTGCGTATCATGTCAAATTTGTACCAGCTTGATTTCTACAAAAAATGACAGCCTATGTGTTTTCCTCCTCATTTTCAGTCATAGAACATAGAACAATAAATTTATCTTATAAGGACCCAGTTATTTTCAGATGCTGGGTGTGTCCCCTCACAGTGAAGAGATTTTTGTCCACACAAGATGCATGAGAAACGTAACACAGAGAGAGAAGGAGTGCATTAGGAGTGGTTACAATGGTAGCGCCTCTCTCATCTCACCACTGCTCTAGTTCACCATGACTCCCCTCCTACTTGCATACAGCCCTGAGGCTTGTATTGGTCCCACAGGTCCAACTCACACTGCAGCACACTGCAGCTAAACAGCGTTTGAGACAAAACACTCAGCAAATCACACTCACCACTAATCCAAAAGATACTCGAGACTGCTGCAATCTAGGAACTTTACACGATTGTATAGCCTTATTCCCAGCGGTGGGTTATCTTTGGAACTGTGAGGTAAATAAAGCCAAATCATATTTGCTTCACAGTTTCGGTAACAAGAAACATTTAATTATTAACTGCTGGTATTGTTGTTTGTGTATCTTTTCCTGGATTCAGTTGCCAAAGTCAAGATTCATTACAGACAAGAGTTGTTTTACTGCAGTGCAACAATCAACCATGAGTGTCCAACCGAGGAGAGTGCACATGGGCATGTGAATGAATACAAAACAGAGAATCTCACAGAGGAAAATGAACAAGTCAAAGGTCCATGGACTGATTATGAGACAACTCCATCACCTGTATCTCTTCTCCCTGTGCTTATTCCATCCTCAAGATACATTGGTAATATATAGAAACAGTTTCTTAAATAATGAATAGGCTTGTTTAGCATTATTATCTGTTACAGTAGTAGTTCAGGCTTGGCACTAAATATAAGATATTGCAGAAAACATAGTGTAGGTCAAAATTATAAGAAATAAAAAGCAAAAAAGCAACTCTTCAACAGGCCACTGTGGCTCATTATACACAAAGAAACCAACAGTTTTCTACTATGCAGAAGTAGACTTTATGATTTCCCTGGGCCAAAGCAGTCGCTGATTAATGCTTTGATCTTGTAAAAATAAAATTAATCAGAAAACTAAAATAATTTAATAATTTGCTAGAACCCTGGAGTGACATAATCATCTTTCTCTTTGACCAAGAATGCAAAATATTAAATATACAGCAATGTTCTTCCCTTCTCTCTCTCTTTCCTCCTTTAACACTAAGATTCTGTCCTTTCAATAAGTGGCCAAAAATAATGACAATCTGAAACAATCAACTGATTCACATTTCTTCTTGAACCTGATTATCAACTAGTTACAAAATAATTTTATGAATAATCACTTCATTGACAAATCACAACCCAAACATGTAGAGACTGTTCTACTACGAGACTGAAAACATAATTAGGAATTGAACTAAAAATCATTTTTGATGGCCCTGTCTATTATTTAGGAATCAGTCAATTGTTCAATTTGGTCTATTAACTAAGACTAATAAACAGTAGTGACAGTTATTATTGGATTTCAGTCCTATGGGATAATATATGATGGAACAGCACGTTGATGAGAAAAGTCAGCATACCTCAATACCGTGTACACTCATGTCAGGACAAAAACAAACACATAAAAACCAGCTGACCTATAGACAACACACCTGTATGAACGCCGACAGCTCAGCTCATCAAAGCCAATCTTCAGCAGGAAATCTATCCCCATTGATCTCAAACTTCTCTCCCTTGTCTCACATGACAAGGCAAGGGCGCACAGTTCCCTGCTCGCTCTGAAACCTTGCATAAGCTGTTCCCCGACATTTAACACTGCGTC
This sequence comes from Hippoglossus stenolepis, assembly GCF_022539355.2. Classification (NCBI taxonomy): domain Eukaryota; kingdom Metazoa; phylum Chordata; class Actinopteri; order Pleuronectiformes; family Pleuronectidae; genus Hippoglossus; species Hippoglossus stenolepis. The sequence goes on from NC_061483.1 coordinate 12,562,026, forward strand.
AACATTTTTACAAGGTTGCTCACTGCCCTGCTGACGTGACGTCCTGTCCCAGAGCAATAACTGAGCAACAGCTAAGCTCTATATGTGCTTATGGTGTGCGAAACAACTAAAGAAGGGAGAATGGCTTCCTCTGATATTTAGCAATGAGCCCAAAGGGAACAACCCCTGATAGAAAAGTAAATAACAGGTAAACCTCACAACAAAAACAAAACATAAAGATGGAAACTGCTGTCAATAACACGTCGAATGACAACTTTGGCATTTTGCAGTCACCACATTTGGAGATGGTTATGGTTAAGGTGAGCCTGATGAGCCGCCTCATGAATATGTTTACTGACAATATAAATCAAGTGAGGAGTGATTTTTGCAACCAGTGGAGTCACATTCTGCTGTTAATTTGAGAGAATACAGGTTTCAGGGACTTCCACATGGGCCATTTGTATACAGTCCATCAAGTTTACAGTGTTCCTTAGATGTGTCTGCATTAACCCCCCCCACACTCCTGTGGTATTCACAAACTCTAACCTCAGAGTGAGCACATTACATGTTTTCATACACAAACTCAATTAAATCATTAATAAATTACATCGTTACATTTGTCAAGAAATGAGAGCTCATTAAGCTGCAACTGGAGCCGGGGTCAACGTGTTAGGGTTGGAGTGGGATGGGGGTACACAGAGGTTAGAGGTATCACGGGTCCATCTTTCAGTACCACAACAACAAGATTGTGGACATTTGTATCAAGGTTTTGGTCTCAGTTCCACCACAAATGAACAATCATCTATGCTGTCAATCAACAAACTTGTCTGGTTGTAGAAATAATGGCCCAGAAGCTGGTACAGAATTCTGCCTGATTCACAATCACGCTTGCTTATTGTGGAAACTGTTGTGTTTCTCTAAAGATTTTAAGATCTTGACCTTATTATGTTATGATTTGGCTCTTAAACTTTAAATGAATTGAATACCTTTTATTTTAGTTAATTCATCTTTTTGCCATGGATTTTTGTGAAGCACTTTGCAACCTTGTTTAGATAAGTGCTATTCAAATAAAGTTATTTTTATCACAGCAGGATGCATTTCATATGGAAGAACATTTACCTTTGCATCTCAAAGAAAAACACAGTTTCTTCCAATAGCAGCCATCTGCCAGTGCTGAAAAAAGAAATTCATGAATTTGTCTGTGCTGCCCAACAAAGGCAGCAGCAGCAGCAGGTGAAGCTCTCTGCACATCTACATGCTAATGCCATGCTGCTCTTCAAACAAATGTGCTACCTAATAAGCAGGTCTGGTGAATGCATCTAAGGTCTAAGTAATGAGATAAGTGACAGCATACAGAGGGAGCGGAGTCGTCTTATGACACACGGCACAGCAGGAGGGAAGGTAAAATGGGTTTATTAAGGTCATGCACACACTAGCGTTAGCACACACACTCACATAACCTGAAAACTAACAATGCTGACTTTTAGCCAAGGTTAGCTCTAATGAAACGTCATCTTTTCAAATCAGAGCCTTTACATAGTCAGTAACGATATCTGCCTCTTTTGTCTGCATACATTTTAAAATCCTTATTCTTGTCCAAATTGAAGGCCATTAACATTTGCTGTATGCTGCCTGAGAATTGCCTGAAAACATATTAGCACATGATCAAAATTGCAAAGACATGCTGAGAGCGAGGAAAGCCAAATGGATGATGAACAGCTGAGTAAATGCAGTATATAAAAGTTGACTAATATCGATTTTAGTTGATCCGCTTTAGTTTAGTGGTCTTGACCGTATCATTATGGTTTATTTGTGTTCATGTTCTTGCACTCCGAACATACTGTACCACAAAATTCAATAGATTTGGATTCCATTTTGGATTAAGTCCCACACTGACAAGATGTTCACCACTAAACTCCGAAGCTAAATAATCTTTCAAATATTTTAATCTCTTCTTGCTCATGAGGTTCAGAACAGTAAAGTTACAAGGGTTGGAACATAATACTCAATCCTACCAACTGATTCACGTTAAACTAAACTGTGCCTAATGTTGGTACCTGTGAGCACATCTGGGCAAAAGGGTAAGAGAGCAAAAGAGAGAGAGAGCATGAGTTAACGACAGAAGAGGAGGCTGACGAGGCTCCGAAGGAAAACTGGGCTATCTTCGGGTAATTAGCTGGTTGGATTAAGTTGTTCTTGGAGATAACTGGACTTTTTCACTATCTTGCTTTGAATTGGCTTAGCACTTGTACCAGCACTAGTCAACACTAATAGTACAAGAGTGCCCTTAATAGGATACCAATTTACAGGAAGCACTATGCAAACACTGTGACACAGTGACAAATGTTACAGAGCTAGTGAAGTACCAAATGCCAAACTAGTTCAAACCCTAGTACCTACAATTGCACTGTAGGTTTTTTCATCTGGTCAAGTTTATCAGATCAGCATTATCAGATATATCAAAGAGGACACAAGGGAAAGAGGACAGAAGTCAGACAGAGCCAGTCAGCGAGTATTTCAGTGCTTCTTATTCTTTAAGTCTTTCTCACTGAATGTTTTTCGAGGAGTGATTCTTTTGCGTCACCCATGATTAATGCAGCTGAGAATGGGTTTCTCTTTTTACAGAGCACTGCGAGAGAAGCGTTTCTTTGGTTCTTTATTCCTTTCTCTCGCTTTCTTTTTAGCCATTTTGCTTTCCTCCCAATTTGACCTGATTAAACCAAAGAGTGTGAAACTGATTTGGACTCATTTGCATGCCAATAAAGGGAGGTGTGTACACATCACCTCATTGGATCCAAGGGACACAACTACACTTGGGAAAATTAACTGCAGTTTCAACTACTTACAACTCACACAAGACATCGAGAGATTATGTTTGTTCACTTGACATTGTTGTTAATGAGGGCAACTTCAGCAAACATACTGAGTATGGTTTGAATTAACTTCCACTAGGGGTACGTTGTGTTAAACCATCCTGCTGAGGCAGACTAGGAAAAAAAGTGGTCCTTAATTTCAGCTGATTCAGACTGCAAGCCATGTCCAAAAAAATATATTCAGTTTGAAATGAAAACCTGATAACAGGTCCAGATAGAGCTCACTGTAAATATAGTACAGGGATTGCCAGTAGATATCATCTGTGGATACTGAAACTCGCTGAAACAGGATATGATTCTGCTTGCTTCAGCATCATCTTTATGCCAAGAGACACATAAATTAGAGTTGTGTTTTATAATCTACAGACACATTATATTTTTTTAAAGGGTTTCAAATCTCAACATTGGGGTGAGCCGATAAACCAAAGATTAGGACGCATACCATGATGGTGCATAAGCCTTGAGTAGCAGGTCCCTGGTCGACTCCCTGCTGGTCGGACCATTTAGTGCTGGTCATTCCCGCACTCCCTCACCCTGACCCGATAACCAAAATGGTTAGGGCACATACCATATGGACACATTTGGCTTAAACAGGATTGACAGTAAAATCTTAAAAAGCACTAATACAGTTGTCATGAGAGTAGGTGTTACATGTGTTCAGGCACACATGACTTGTCCATCAGCCCCACGATGTACTGTCGAAGGCTAAGAATTTAAAAGGCTCATCATGGGAAAAAGGTTCCTCATCTCTGACCAAATGTTCTCTTAGCTTATTGACATATTTATAACCTACACTGGGTTTTTACTATGACTTTATAGTGCATGTGCAGGATCCACTTTCTCCTTTAATACCATGCATTTAATAAAATGGTTAAGAACTGATTTAGTCAAGTTCATACTTGACTCAACCCGGTGTCATTTTGAATACAGAGAAAAGTGCACAAAACATGTGCTTTGGGCCAGGAACATCTCTCACAAAGCTTTCCATGCCTCAACTAGCTACAATATTGATTACGTAACAGTACAGGTCACTAATGTGTTGAACAAAGTGGAGAGAGCAAAGAAAGGTGTTTCAGGAACTCTGGAGACTGACTTCTCAGACAAAGAGTTTACAGCAGGAAAGAGAGACAGTGAGATAGGAATAATAATAAAAATGGCAGAGAGGATAATTTATCGATATAGCATTGATACAGTAGCTGAAGCACCCTGGGTTTTTTATCTACTCCGACAAAAAAAACAATGAATCAACGGTTCAAAGACTAGCACACATTTAAAGAACCGTCACAAACGATGAAAAGACTAAATCTTGAAACGGCGCGCCCTTCACCATGCCTGACTGATCCACAGGATGTGACCTGGATTTCTACAAGTCTACTTTACCTGTTACTAAAGATAATAACAGGTCATATCACTGAGCTAAGAGTCAACACTTCATGGAGAATAACCCTCGACCTCTCAAAAGACCGATCAAGCCACGAGAGATCATAGTAGCAAGTAAATGAAAACTACAGGCAATAGATTTGTCTCCAGATCAAGTCTGGAGAGATTTTTTTAAAGCACGACAGAGGCAGAGGCAAAGATCACACTTTCAAGGAAAAACCCAAATCGAACGCGACAGCACTGTCAAAACAACTTGAGAAGAACTAATATGGCTGTCATATTAATGTGTGTAATACTAGAAGTGGCATGAGCTGGACAACAAGGGATGACACATCTCCTGCAAAGATATTCATGCTTATAGACAATGGACTAACTGTTATATAACATGGCATTTTTTAATGGTAGTGGAGAATTTTAAATCCAAAAGGTCAACTTTGTAGATGTGATGTGAATATTGATTTAGAGCAGCATCAACATCTGATAGAGGATGGTAAGTCATTTCATCATTTAGTCATTTAGTTGACTAAAGGACTGTTGTGACGAACAGTGAATTGTGATTGAACCATAAACCCGCAGAAAAAAGTAAAAGAATAGCATCTGTTTGGAAGCAAATAGCCAAAGAATAAAGTCATTACGATGCAAGCAGAGCAGCCAGCAGATATTCAATGCAGGACGATCACTGAGTCTCTCTTTAGATATTTCAGGTTACAGTGCTATTTCAAATGAGCTTGTACAATATAAAGGTCGATAGAAAGGAAAGAATAGACAGATTCTGTATATTTTCAACCACCAGAGATGAGCTGATGACCACTTACTTGCATCGTTTAAAGTTTCGCAGTTACAATTAGTGTATGAAAATCGATGCATGTGATTCGTATGCATCTTATTTTCTACATGTTGAACAGCTCAGTGTTTGTACAATCAAAGCAGCAGAGAGACTGTAGTGATGATGTCATCTGGACATATATCCTCTACAGACGGTGAATAATGCTGCGGTGAGACGACAAGATATTTTGGTCTGTTATGGTCAGATTATTGAGTCATAAATTATTGCCGCATCGTGACCAGGAGCTATGATGCACTACTCTTGACTGCCAATCACAATTTGCCATTTTCTTATGTATCATCATTGGAAAGATAGAGCTTGGCGCTTACTTCCAGGGACATGAATGTAAACAAACATGGCGCCCAGAGTGGTGTGTATGATACAGGCTGTGAGTCCAAAAAGGGCTGAAACAATCAAAAAGTTGGATGACTGGCAACTAACGCAAAATTATTTTGCTCAAGGAATAATTATCTATGTCAAGGAGGTAATGTTTTCCTGGATATTTGTTTGTTTGTCTGTGTTTCTGTCAGCAGGATTACTCAAAAGCTATTAAATAAAAAGCGGAGGGGTGGTGCATGACCCAAGGAAAATCCATTAAATGTTAAAGTGGATGCTGATTAAGAATCCGGGATGTTTTTTACACTTTCTTTAACATGGTGAGATAAGTAATTAGCCTTGCCGGAGGTATGCAGTCTCCTAGTTATCTTAGTATCAAGGAAAAAATGCCACACATGCAGTTGTACTTGAACATCTTTGGGGTTTTGAGTGTACAAGCTTCTTGGTCTCTGAAAATGATGACAGAAGTAAAGAATTAAATAAATGATTGTACCTAATTGATAAGAAATATATTTAACATATGCAGTTAATTAATTCCTTTTTTGGGTGGACGTGCAGTCTTTTTCTGTCAGGCGAACTTAAGACTGTAAGTTAAAAGGTAAAGAATAATGTTAAAATAAATTAATTTCCAGTGGATTAACCTACAACAAGCTTTAAGGTGTAAAACACCGTAATCCCTCTGCACGTCTCTGTTTGCTAGTTACCACAGCGACTGTGTGGTTTACAGCTCTTAAAGTCCACAAGCTAAATCCTGTGATAGACAGAAATTTCCTTGCCTCAATTGCTCATTCAAAAGGCAATTCTAAAGAACCGCAATTGTCCGTAATAACATGGCAGAAACACTTATCTTGAAAAAGCCTACTCATAAATCATCATTGCAGTTGCCTTTTCTAACAGTTTTGCTGCATGCAAATCAACACCCACCCTGTAGCTTCATCTGTAGGTTTATCATCTAGGAATCGTGTTTTTGCCAGAGGGCACGATAGAGTGTTATTCTCCCTCCGCCCACACTAACATGTTTTAGACAGCAGAGACAATGTAAATGTACGGCACGTGAAATCCATAGCATACAGAGTAAAGCTTTTAAGAAGACATTACACATGATATTATGTAACAGATAACTGATTTCCCTGCAGCACGGCCATGCGTGCTGCCACAGAGAAACAGACTCACTCCTCCTAAAGAGATATTGTTGTTTGATGAGACCTAGTGTTTAGATCGATTTGATATGATAATGGTTTAATCACACATTTCCAAATAGTTATTATCCTTCATAAATTGTGCAGCAGGGCCTGAGGCAGTTGCCCTATTTTGTTTCCCCCATCAGAGTCCGATTTAGCATCCTCAGGCTGCAGCAGGAGTAAGAGCCCACGCAGCAGACTGTAAGGAGGGTGTTTGTCCTTCAGTGCAGGTGCTACTCAGAAAAGCTGTCCCTGGCTACAGAGATGGAGAGACGCAACAGGGGTGTAACAGAGATAAATGCGCAAGGGGACAATGTGGAAAAAAGAGACGACAGACCAACACAAAGCCACAGGACGAGCAGGATAATGATGAAAACTAAGCTTCTCCTCTTTTCAACACAGCAACGCAGGTCAACATGTTGTGTGCATCCTCCAAGGCCTTATAGATTTCCATCATGGCTCTCCGGGGGGCCCTCACTTTCTCTAAGAGCCATACATTACTCTCCTCTATCCGCCCTCATCCTCCATAGTCCTGGTCGTCACTCTCTTCCTCAACTGCACCACAGCTTTTGTTTCCCTGCTCCTTCCGTCTCCTCTCCCAACTGCTGGCTTTTATTCTCAGAAACCTGCAATCCAAATATTTACTTCTAGATTTATATACTATAATAGATCTAAATATCGCTGAGCTAATGATTCAACCAATCATGTTGTATGAAAACCTCCACCAAAGAGGCTATGTTTACACCCCTATCAGTTTGTTTGTTGGTGGGTTTTTGCACTTCTTCTTTTGTTTGTAAACAAAATTACACAAAAAGAATTGAACTAATTTCCACGAAACTTGTGTGGAAGGATGGGCCATGCATGGGCAGATCTGGACAAAAGGGGGACAACCAGGAATATTTGTATCGCTTTTGTTAACAATTAACCATTTATGGTCATTTTGTTATTTCGCCAGAGAATAATTCATGGATTTTGATGAAAAACAATTGGACATATTAAGGGAACATCTGACATCTATGAGAGTGTCAAATTTGATGCAGCCTGAGCAAAAGATTATATATTCCTGAGCCTACCAATCATGTTTTATCATTTGAAATAGAGCTGAATGTTGAATGGAAGTCTTAAAGAACTAAACCCTACTGTATCATCAATAAGGTTTCCCGCTACTACCCTGATGTACACCATGTGGTGTATAGTCTTCCCACTGTTGACTGCATCAACTACAGGGACCACACACTCAGTGCTACAAGAAAAAAACAAACACAACAAGACTTCGGAAAAGCCCGGAGACATATCACATCACAAGTGGACAGTGGCTGACCGAGGAGCATTCTGCATGACTGGGTGAGGGCAAGGGGCAGATGGTTTGGATGTAACGTTGCATGATGCAAAGCAGAGGCTGCGAGCCATGTCCCCAGCTCCCTCTGAACAATGAACAGCCAGACACAACGCCTGTCAGCAACTGCCCTCCCCGGTGGCTGGTGCTGGCTCAGAGTGGTACACAGCAGGCAAGGCGCTGAAGGAAAGCAATACAACAAAAAAACAAAAAAACAGACAAACAGACAAACAGACAAATCCTCCACCGAGTGTAGGATTCAGATCAATTTCACTGAGGACCGACGCAACTTGAAACCTTACAGTAGATGCTCCATGCAGGGGTGTAGTGATTCCAGTGTTCAACTTCAGATTTGATAGATTGGCACCGTGGATGGGAGAAATTCAAAAGAATGTGTCATTAAATTAGACAAGTGTGTGTTAAGGGGATGAATAATAAAGACAGGAGCACATATCAGGGTTGAAAAAGCCATTTGAAGAGAACTCCGAGCAGCTGCAGATGAAGCTTTAAACGATGCAGGAATTTGGACCATTGAGGACACGTACAAATTGATGACCTTCCCCATCAGATGAGACACTAAAGGCCTGTGGTTAACAGAAGTACAATCGATACATTGAGGCGTAGACCGGGGCTGCGCAGGGATGAATCACCGTGGGTTTTGAAGTCTTAGGTGTGAACACACTTCCACAGGCGGCGTCTCGTCTCTTAAACGCCGCTCCACCTGAATCCCTCTCCACAACCCGAAGATGCGTTTGTTTTTATCGGTCAGAGCTCAGCGCCCCGTTGCTAGCACCGACGCCCAGGCTACACATCCACAGGCTGCGGGGAGATCAGCATCCATCCACCGCTCCTCCTCCTCCTCCTCCTCCGGAGAGGAGAGACGCTAAACGGCTCGACCGAGCGGTTCATCGACGATTAGCTTCCTCGTCGTGACATATTTATTAAACCACAGCAGGGTCTTACCTGAGGAATCTCATGCGCCGAACGAGTCACCTCCTGTCCGGACGAGTGAGGGATGGTGGCGCTGGCCGCTCTCGCATCACTCGGTGTGTGTCTGACCGACTGAGGAGCGTCACGTTACGGAGGCACAGCGGCTGGCAGCGGCGCCCCGGAACCTGGATAACAGCACCGAGCGAGCCCACTGCAGTTGTCTGCTGCCCCCGAGAATTAACACCGCCCGCCCCGCGAGAGCCCGCTACCCCCGCCCGGGCAGCTCCACCCGTGGACGTCACCACAGAAACGTCAACACAAACAAAAACCCAATGTGTTCGAAAATCAATTGACGCCATATTAACACATACTTGTATTAAAGCTAATTTGATTTCAATTGTTTCAAATTAGTTTGTATATGTTAGCTTCATGATTAGCTGACAGCTTCCTAGTGATAAGTTATCCTCGTGGACGACGCGTTTCCATTTCCTACTACTATCCAGAATTAAGCTAAAATATCCCGGATGCTAACGCTGCCATGTTGCGCATTTCGGAGCCTCACTGCGCAGTAGTTGATACACGCCCTCGACCAATCAGGAGTCAGTCGTGACGTTTCACTCCATTCTTACAGCATCAAATAACATAGACATTTGAACACATGAAATAACCAAATAAACTTCCTTAATTAACTGAAGCCATCTTTGAGAAAAAGTTATTCAACGTGTACTTTAACCACTGACATCGAGGAGCCAGGAGTTGTGATGAAGACAGATATATCAGTGACAAATCTTTGCCTTCCATTAATTTCCAATTTCAGTAAGAAAGTAAATAAAACCTTCATTTCCTGTGGCGAGGCCAATCGCAGCGTTGCTTCCATGAAAATGCGATATTGTCTCTAACCGTGCCCTTATACAGCAGCCACCAGGTGGCAATCATGATGTTTTGGTTTTACTTTTAGGGTACAGTCACATTGTCTATCTTTAAATACAGTCTATAGTTGGCCCCCAGTTGCAGGGCTGTCATGTAAATGTGTATACGTGTATAAACTCGGGTCACAGAGGTAGCCAACAAAACAATGTTTCAAAAACCAAAAATAAAACATATTGCTGCCCTAACAACATGGTCAGATTCCTCAAAAACTCTTCCAACCATGTGGGTGAAATGTTATCTGCTGCACTACAACAAGATTTAGAAACCATTGAATATTATTATCATATACATTTTCAGAAAAAGCGTGAAAGTCTTACAATAAAGCATAGCTAGTAAAATGTGAACAAATTTGATTATCTGTAATAACTTCCAAATTTGCAATGACCCATAAACGACAATGGATCGACTTGGTCTTTGAGGGGTCATTGTGGTTTCATGATTTAAATTAAGTGTATTCGATTTAGTGCCATCTAGTGGTAAAGTAGCATATTACATCCAACTGAATACCCTTCCAGTCACCTTCCCCTTCCAAGAATATGAAACCCCTGACCCTTCAGGTAGAGCGAGTGTTGGATTTTTCCATTCTGGACCACAGTAGAAACATGTCAGTCACAATGGAAGATAGATATAAAGGGCTCATTCTAAGGTAATAAAAACACAACAAATAATCAACCCCAAGTGATTTTACACGGATGTAAACAATTATGAATATTATGTGCCATTTATGTTGACAGATTCCCCTAAATACTACAAACTAGACCCTTGAAGCACCTAACAAGAAATATTGCCTCTACAGAATTTCTGTCTCAGATGTCAGCTGGAGGCTAGCACTGCCACTGAGTGGCCATGTCTCAACATTACAGCAGAGAAATCCACTAATGTTACAAGATTCCAGACTTGATCCATTTTTAAGACATTATTTTACCAACAAATAATTGGTTCTTAAGAATGCAACATATGATCTAAATATCAAATATGATAAAAAATACAGAGTAATATTAATAAAGTGTACAATTTGGATGATTACACATTAGTGAAAACATCACTAGGATTATTTTATTTTCAATTTCTGCCAACAGATCCCTTTCACCTTAATCTTACACTCTGAACCTGTAAGCCATCACTTACAATATATTCTCCTGTGTGCATCATCATTTAGACAAAGGGGCAGCAGAGGGCACTCTGCGGACACATCCCTCCTGATGGGAACACAGGGGGCCAGTGGACAGGGAACAGAAAAGTAGGGCTTGGAATCTCAGGGCAATAACCTTTGCACTGAGCAGGGGCACAGCAGAAGACCTCAAGCAGATGGCCTGAGGGCTGGAGAACCAATAAGCAGGAGACCCTGGGTGTCCGACCGAAGGGCACGACCTCAGGAGAGCTAACCTCCAGGCTGAACAGACCTGCCATGCTGCTTGGGAGGATGACCCAGAGACCAAACGGACAGGTTGAGCCACTTGGGAGGGCACGGGCAAAGGCAGGGTCTCTCCAAACGCAGCGAGGCCATTGATTAAGACTGGAACTCTCTGGAGGATGTGCAGGTGGTTGAGTGCACTGGATGGTGAGGCAAGCAGGAGAATGAACAGGAACTCTGTAGCAAAGACAGAGCCCCTGGAGAGGTTGGACAGAAGCACAGGTGGAGCAACATTGAAACATAGCCTGAAAGCCGGCGATGAGGGTGGATCTCTGTAAATTGGCACTAGAAGTCATATGCCTTTTTCTCACATTGGCTTCTTACTTGCCTCTTGACCATCAAGGCCTGACTGATGGAGCACTGCTGAGATGTTAGTCCGTCTTCAGGTTCTTGTTTACCTCCCTGGCCAGTGACTCTGTTTGGACAGACCAACAACTCTAAGAAGAGTCCTGGTGGTTCCAACCTTATTCCTTTTTTATAACTAGAGGCCAATGTGCTCCTGGGAACACAGCAAAGCTTTAACATTTGTTTTACACCATTATCCTGATGTATGCATCATCATGTTTTTCTTTTACAGAGGTCTGAAGTGAGTTTCTTGGATCTCATCATATGTTGTTTTGTCCTGACAAGCAGTGTGACTAATCTACACAAGTGTGTGTCTTTCTGAACAAATTCCGATCAATTCAATTTTCCACAGGCATCCACCAATAGAGTTCTAGACAAATCTAAAGGATATTTATGTGAAGTCTATTTTTTTCTCAATTTTTCGTTGTTGTTTATTGAGTGTGGATGTATGGGTACAATTAGGGATTGATAAATTAATCTCCACAACAGAAAATGGGGGAAAAGTTAAGGGGTGTGGATTCTTTCTGAAGGGACTAAAAAAAGACATGCATCAGATTGAGGCGAAACATGTGCAGCAAATCAAAGCTGCGTAATAAAGGTTTCTGAATGGGTCAGTGCATCCATATTTCATAAATCCTGTCCTTCAGTCTCATACAATCCTTTCATTCCTTCATTTGAATATCTCATACGCTGCAAAAAATTTCCCCAGCCACTGAGGTTTGTTATTCTGACACTCTTCTTTCATTTTGTGTAATGATGGCAAGCTTTAGCCCCCGGTGATCTCTGGTCTGTTTCACATTTTTTTTTAAATGTAATGAAAGAAATAGCCTTGGAGGATAATTAATACTTGTAGCTTCCCAGACAGACCACTAAAACATTTGATCTTGCTAAAACTAGACACGATTTTGGTGATTCAGTGCAAACGTCTTTATTGGGACATTCAAAATCAAATGTTGTTGTACAAAAGGATATTATATAAGATGAAAGAGTTTCAAACCATAATGGTTCACACCACTATCACAACATTTAAAAGAATTTTAAGTGGAATAATGTGTAATATCATAATCTGGCAATAACCACAGAGGAAATACCCTGCCTACTTCACTACCTGCCTACTACTTCCTCCAGAGGCTCCACCTACAGAGGCTACATCGGAAGCTAGCTCACCTTGCCCACTTCCTCCTGAACAAAGTGACCTTGCTGGCCACATGGTGGAGGCTTCATCCTTTCCAATTATGACTGTTTACATGACCAATGTGAGCTTGTCTTGTTTTGATGGTTGCATAGTAAACAGATGTGATTTGTATTTTGAATATTGTGCTGATGGGTCAGTGATTTGCCTTCATTGGTGCATTAGTTTATCCATGTTTCATTGAGCAATTTTGAACATGTCATGGCCATTCTTTAACCCACTGAAACTGCAGCTTGATTGAGAACACTGACCTCTCTGTTCTCTCTAGGCCTCCTCTTTATGTGAAATGCTTCTTCTGCATGATTTTTATTTTATTTCATCGCAGGTCAGATGTAGATTTGTTGGTCCATTTCATATCCCACATGTTCCTCAACTACAAACAGTTTGGTGACCCAGATTAATTACCTCCACTAAGGAGGTTATGTTTACATCTGCGTTTGTTTGTTAGCACAGTTGTGCAAAAAACAAAATGGAAATTTTAAAAAATCTGAAATTTTGTGGAGGGAAGGACATGACTAAGGAAGAACCCATCAATTTTTGGTGTGGATCCAGGATGTATTTTGTTCACTTTCTAAATACTTTAATACTATTGTCAAGGACTTGTGGAACAATACAGCACTTTACTAAAAGGGTTGCATTTCACTGAACCAAAATGATCGTCTTATTCATGTTTTTTAACAATAAAAGAAAGAAAAATCCTTTCCTGGATACATCATTGTACTGTATTTGCACCAGTGTTAAGATAACTCTTGTCTTCTCATTCATCTGGAGTATGCAAAGAAAAGGATCCTTTCTCTATTGTCAGAACAACAAAACAACAAAGCAGACTGCCGGAATCAAATCATCACTACAGCTTGTATTTCTAAAATGACTGCTGTTATGTGTTTTTCAAAGAGGAGGAGATTCGATAGGTCTCCAGAGCATCTCAATACATCAATATTTGAAAGTGGTTTTCTACATGAGACAGGTGGTCCATCTCTCTTTTTCTTGATGTGACATTGACCATCTATGAAGAGGCTATAAAATGCTGCTCATTTGTCACACAAATGCAGAGGATGGTGGAGGATGATGGAGGATAAAACCTTGTCTGGGCACTTAAGATGGCGATGAAAGACTATATGAATAACATGATATTGACCCTCTACGCTATACCACAGTGATACATGTGTACATGGACTCATATTTGTTGCTCATCTGTTGTATCATTCTCGTGCATATCTTAAGGCCTATAAATATGCTGGAAAAATACAGCCCATTATTCCCAAGGTGGAGGTGCTCAGCTGTGTTGCTTCAATGCTCATAACAATAGTGATAATGGTGTTGATTGGAATATAATGGCTCTTAAATTACCTGGAGTTTGGTGAGAAGCTCTCAACGTCCCGGAATCTAAACCAGTCTTTGTTGAGAAATTACACAATATAGTGAAAACTGCTGGAGGATTAAAGCGTGGCTGCAGTTGGGCTGATGAATGTGTTGTTTTGAGTTCAGAGAAGACCGTGTGACAGGCTAATAAATATTCATCACAGAGATAGTGGGAGAAAAAAGAGGGCGTGAGGAAGAGAGCTGATGCAATGTGAAGTATGGAGTTGGAAAAAGCCGTCTGTGTCGAATGTCTCAAGGATGAATGCTCTGTGAATACAATAGATTAAGAAGATTCCTCACGTGCTGCAAAGCAGAACCAGCAGGGCTGTAACAGAGGACTATCTGCCCTGCACGAAAATCACACAAGATGTCAGAAGGGCTGTCACGAGAGAGGTGTCAGACAGCGATCTGTGCGAGAACAAAGGAACAAGTGTCAAAATGAGACTCAACACAGCAGAGCACGAAACTGATGAAGAGATGTTACCCAAGATACAGATGTGCCGTATCTAAAAACACATGTCAAGACATGTCAAGCATGTTTCTATGGGCTTTTCGTCTGAAAAAGGATGGATAGAATCTATGCTCCCCCCCCCCCGTTCGCTGGCAAAAGGCTGTTACAACATATTGTACATAAGATTTAAGCTTTATGTAATTCAAGATCTTATTTAGCAAGTTATTCAGTGTAATTTGAAGATTTTTCCAGATGTGCAGTAGAATCATTAAGTATAGATAAGACATAATAAATAAATTAAGATTTCGATGCAGTACAATCATGTGAGTGATCAGCTGACCATTACAAGCTTAAAAGCTTGATCTGTGCCTGGTGTTTCTCTGTAATCGTACAAAAGAGCTCCTGTATATTTCATACTCTCCTGAAGAAGAACACGTATACTAATATATGGAATATACGTCTTATTACTTACTATAGCTTTACATAATGCCTCCTTTAAAAATATTTTATCCCCACTGCCATTATGAGACTCCATAGCAACAAAGGATGATCTTAAGGATTCATTGAGCTGAGCAGGCACCCAGAACATTTAGTTTTTCATTTCACAGGTTAACTTTTACAAAATTTGACATTTTTACTCCAGTTATCATACAGTATTTACATATTTTTCTGAAATTTTATTCTGGGCAATGTATTGCATTGTGCCACATGCCAGTGAAATACACATTTTCATTAATGCCTGCATTAATAGCACAATACTTTTTTAAATCTTTAATATGGAACGGTTCATTTTACTCCCAATGAGACGCTAAATCCACGTTGTGAATTTAATTTGTCAAAGATTATGGTCAAGACTAATTTCATTAACGTAATCCAAGATCACCAATAATAAGCACCCTTTAGTTTTAAAAAGTAGCCCACTAAAACGACCACTAATGTCTTTTATAACAGCCCAAGATGAGAATGATCTCCATCAGTTACATCCACATGACTGCCACTGATCAACACTCGCCACTAGAGACCGCCAGTGAGCCGTGTGAGACTCGTGGCTCCGGGCGAACGTGAACGGTGAGTAAATGATCCTGTGCACGGGCCTGTTGGTTGTAATGGCATGATGATGATGATGATGAAAGCACGCGCGCTGCCCATGACACTGACACTAATGTAAAAGCTCGACAGAGTCTCAACACGCGATTCAGCGAAGCCCCTACAACTTCTGAAGGTTGTGCGTAAAAATGTGCGATTCTCACACGGATCCTATTGATTATTGATCTCACGGTGAAATCACAGCTATGGCAGTGGACGATACATAAGGGGGCGATTGTGACAAAGCATGAATTCGCGTCGGTGCTGGCCACAGGACCAGATATGTCTTTATACTTGTGGTTTCACGTGCGCTCTTTATTCTCACAGAGCCGCGGCACAGTTCCATACTATAATCTATACACTCCTATAGACTGACGCGTATTGATTATTGGAATCATCTCTCTGTCACAATTACTATTTTTGATCGAATGGAGTGGCTACAAGCAGCTGGGAGCTGGATGCCATTGCGTTTTGGTTGTATATATTAGCGATACTGGCCTTTGTAGAGATGCGAATTACGCATGGCAGCATCCTGATGTTGTTTCTGATGAAATGTGCTGCACATCAGTGTGCGGTGTGGTGTGAGAGTGGCTGCAAAGCGTCCCTGAGCTGCTGAAGACCTCTGGCGAAATGGTCAACACCTCTGAGGGCGCACCGATCCCTCGCCTCAGCTGCGAGGAGACGACCTCCTACCGACTTACTTCACGTCACCCCGCCCGTCTGCCAGCCGTCTCCTCCCTAAAAGCTCCGCCGCGACCATCCCTTTGAGCGACTCAGAGAGGGAGACACACTGAGGGAGGCAGAGGAGGGGAAGAAAGTGAGAGAGACCAAATACATGCAGACTCCCAACATCACCTAGACTACCTGCTCCGGCACAAAACAAGGGGAGGAGGACGCACAAGTGCAGGCGCGTCCATGCGTGCCAGCCGAGCGAGACAGTAAGCGCGCAACATTGGACCTCAGAAGAACTGGAATAAGAGTTTACGCGGAGAACTCTTTTGACAAGAGCACAGCTTGAAGCCTAAATGAGCGCAACACTGTAAGAAGAGTCATGCATCTCAACAGAGAAGAAGACAACAGCAAAGGTGAGGAAAAACAAGATTCCAGCGGCCATCTGTGTAGATGGATAGAGGCTCATTTCAACCCGGGCTCCCTGTGTAGTTCAAAGCTCTCGCGTTGGTTTGCCGGATGCCCTTGAGTGTGTCATGTTGATGTCAAGTGCTGATGCCGAGTGGGGGTCATTCCGGCGAGCCGATGGTGGTGGTGGTCCTGATGCTGATTGTATAATTCCTGTCTTTCACCATTTAAAACCGCACTGGATGGCAGCGAGGAGGTGTTGCATACACCCATCCAAGGTGGCAATGTGTAGTGACTGTGTGTCTGACAGCAGAGCAGCCGCCGGAGCACTTGTTGTACTCCGGGTGGATTCACCGTGGACGCGTTTTTCGCTCGAGGTGACCTGAGCGTGAACGCACAAGGTCATCCATCCATCGGCGGGGATGCTGGTGCTGTGAGCGTGCAGGCTGCCGTGGTTTTGTGCGGTGTTTGCACTGTTGTCTGTGTAAATGAGATGTGTGTGTGTGTGTGTGTCCTCGGTTGTGGTCGGAGGGGAGAATTAGGGAGCAGACGGTGTGGTAATGACACGAACCCCCCCACATCAGGATATACCGGTGGAGTAAATAGCTTTTCCTGCCTCTGCCAGCGCCATACATGGTGTGTTTTTACTCTCATTGTGTGAACCGAGGTCGAGGTCACTGACTAACACCTGATGCTGAAGCAGATGTGCCCCTGGATGTCTGTAGACATGACGCAGCCACTGTCTTGATAAATGTGATTAAATAAAAAGCAGCAGGACTTGACTTGTGTCCACCACACCCACATGAACTAAGTTAAACACAATTTAAATGACAGGGGACGTGGACTAGATATGTAATATGACCATCAGCTGCACTGTTTGACCTGCAGTCTTGGATTTGATTCATCAGTCTATTGCATGTAATGTTCAAACACGCTTTAATTGTCAATGTGAAGGTAAAACAAGTGAGATATCAGAGATATTTTAAAGTTAAAATGGTAAAAACACTGCAGACATCTCTCCGTAAACTCTTCTTTTATGATAATACATTTTATTTTACATTGCTTTTCTAGACACCTGAGGACACCTTACAATATATCATGTAGAAACACATGAATAATTAAAGTAAAACCAAGCATTGAAATCGTATTAGGAGACACAAACCCCCATCAATACAACCAAAGAAAGGTTAAAAAGTAAAGCCAAGAGGCTGAGACACCTAACGGTATGTGAACACAAGATTAAAGTCAAACCATAGGTTAAAAAACGATAAGTGAGGGATAGATGTTACGTGTGCTTGACTGATCTAGACAGATGCGTTGAGTTGTGATTTGAACGGTCCAATAGAGTCCAGCTGGCGGACGTGAGGTGGCAAAGACCTCACATGCTCAGGCCGATAATGATGTGATACCGCTGCCAAGGGACCACAGCATTTCATTTTTTTTATGCGCTACTGTCAAGTTTTATGGGCTGCTAATATCTTTGTTTTTAGCAGCTGTAAAACGTGCTGTTGTTCAGCGAGGAGTTCCCTCATGTGCCGAGCGGTGACCCACACACTGCATCGCCCCTCTTCCAAAATGTCCTGCGACCTCACTGCCAGACGTGTGGATTCACCGGGGACAAAAAGATGAGTCACAATCTGCAACTAGAAGTGATTTCACGATTACATGACAGGTGTGGCTGTGTGTGTGTGTGTGTGTGTGTGTGTGTGTGTGTGTGTGTGTGTGTGTGTGTGTGTGTGTGTGAGAGAGAGAGACAGAGAGAGAGAGATGTGCAAGTGAAAAGGCCGTGGTTAAAAGGTGAAACATTACAGCAGAGTCATCAGAGTCCAGCCACACTGAAGAACACCACAGTGAAAATACACAATACTGGAAAAAACATTGATATTTCAATCCATTTATTTGTGCTACTACTAATGATAATAACTGCAATAACAACTAGAGCCTGACCAATATATTTGTTCATTTGGATGGAATCTACTGATACGAGCCTTTCCCAGACATATTTGTAACTGTTTGCTGATATGAAAACTTTTATTTTCCAGATTAAACGATGCAGAAAAGATGTACATTATGTATTTTCTTATTTCAAGAATCCTCATATTTGGTTGCATTAGTGTTTTCTTATTATTTCTACTTATTTTATAATCAAGTTTACGGTTGAGCTGTAAAATATTGAGCCTCAATTACATACATTTTGAACATATATAGGCTATTTACACGTATATTTCGGTTGGGCTGTAATAACACTAACACTGATCAAATAAAATCATCATCCTAATCACTTATGGGCCGGCCAAACATCCAGCAAGCTATACCACTCAGTTGAACTCAATTCACTCATCCCTAGTGGAGAAAAATATAGCAACATTATGTATAAAATACACATGATAAATATTTATAAGTATGAAATCTATATAGTACATAGGTACAACTATAAGAGCAGATGTTGACATTTCCATGAATTATAAACGCACACAGCAAAGTAATTTAAACCTGACCATATTGTGGTAAACTCCACATCCATAAAACTGACTCATGATGACCTGAAACTTAAATACTTAATATAGTAATAATTCCTGGCTGACACATTAAAGATGTCTGAAGTTCTTTAATGTTTTGTGAGCCTTGGCGTCTTTAGGACTCAAGCTCTCTGCTGAAACAAATGTTTTTTTCATGCTTATGGGCTGTCTGCTGTGTCACAATGAATTGGATCAATACCCCAGATTCATTACCAAAAAATTTATAGCTCAGCCTCCAGCTTCAAGTGTCTTTATGCATTACCCTTCACAGACGGTGCAGAAATAAGTTCGACACGTTTTCCTGCAGACACAATCTACTTAAGGATTAATTTTTAAAGAAAGCATGAAGTTTTTCGTTATTTTTTACCAAGCCATCTGTAATTTATATTAAAATCAAAAGTGACTGTTCATTTCTAAGGATAAGGTTTTATCATGTTATCATTTATTTAGTGGGTGAAGTCATTTTTTTCTACTTGTTGCCCGAGAGACCACGAATGAGCTGTAGTTTTTTCTCCCATGGTAAATTTAGAATACAAGTGAATAAGTATGCCGCAGAAGTTATTAGTTATGTAATTTGAAAAGTTTCATGTTTGTTCATTACGATCAATTGGTATTTGTGTAAACTGTATTTTTAGTGGGGCAGTGATAACACTATTTAGTCAAAACAAGAATAGTGATGCACCAAACTGGAGCTGCATCTAATGATTGTTTTCATGATTTAATCTGTTCAATTGTTTGTTTTTTTCCAAGAAAATGGCAAAATGATTCCAAATCCTGTTTTCTAAAGTACAAGGTGACATTTGCTCTAGAAAAAAGTTCAACTTCATAGATGGGTAAAATGCAGAAAAGCATCAAATCATGAGAATAGAAATCTTGGAAGCAAATAATTTTGGCATTTTTTCTAGAAACAGCGAAACAATGATGACATGCAGGTTATGTTGGTGGGAGAATCTAAATTACGAGAAAATGCGAATATGAGAGAACAGTCTATACGCTTTAGCTCAGTAATGACGACCTGTGTAAAGTGTATCCTGCCTCTCACGAAGCATGAGGTGGGAGAAGCTTCAATCTCTTGTCTCCCAGCTCAATGGAGCTTGGATATAAAATGTATTTGTTTAATTTTTTTTGTTACTTTCCTTATTTTATGGCATTTAGACTGTATTTTTGTTATTATTAAATGTATTATGTAATATATTTAAAAATTGTTATCAGGATATCTGGAGTTGCCGGATGGTGAACTATAAAAAGAAGATAATGTAACAGTTGGCAGCTTCTCGTAGGGTAATTATTATTTATTAGAGAAAGTTAAGTACTTTTAACGTTGGTGTTAAAAATCAAAAGCATTCTGGGAAACATTTTGACAATGTCAATGAATGCTTTTATATTTTGATGCCATACTGTAATGCAACTCCTGTGGTTTCTGAATGGCTCATTTTCACAAATATTGATCATCTAAGGTGTAAGAATGAAATGAATAACCTGCAATCCACAGGTAGTTCAGGTGTGTTTCTGCAGAAGAGCACAGACAGTTGCGTCTCCAGAAAAGTTTGTGATGAATGAGAGGAATGACTGCATTGTGGAGCAAAGAGAGCGATACAGTTCATAGTGTTGTAGTTTGTATCTCCAGGTCTTTGTGCAGCTTTGTAGTAATCTCTCCACAACAGACTAGGTGTAAATGTCAGGTGTCAAGTAGGCCTCAGTGCAAGGTGCAACAGAGAATCATTATTAATCTGGCACATGAACTGTCAGAAATAATTGCTTAATATTAGTAGCGTTCACATTCGGGGAAACATTTAATTAGTATTATGATTCAAACGTAATGGGATGGAATCTTATTAGTAGTTTGAAACAAACTGCAGGAGAGAAGGAAGAGACAGAGCAGTAATTAATAGAGTCGGAAACGAAGGTATTTTTATTCCCTGTTTGACTCAGTGTTGGGAAGCAAGCCACTTGGATTTACAGACTCCAGGGAGCAGACGGTGAGGCCATGAAAAGGAAAATGCTCTGCTCTGTTCTACTTAGCTGCACACATATTTACAACCAAAGAGGAGGATGATAGAGGATCACATCACAAATGATGGCTGAATAGAAAAGTCAGACAGAAGGGCGCAAATAAAATGACACAAATGTGTCACGGAGAAGGACGGAGATGGGTTTTGTTTTTTTGTGTGGTGCGCCGGGTTGGACAAATAAATTCCTCCGCGTTTCAGAAAACTGTCACATCGATTTCTCTTGTGATGTATGATCCGGATCAAAGTCATCGTCCTGTATGTGTAAATAAAAACACCCAAATCATCAAGATGTGAGATTAATCTTACTTGTTTATTCAAGCTGTGGTTGTATTTGTAGACAAAGCTGCGATATTTGTCTTAAAAATATCTGTGTTCATTTATACCCCTTGAGGTTCTCTCATTTGCTTCATTTTCTGTTAAATTATATTCTTCCTCCATTTATTACTCACATATGTGCCGTCAATAGATAAAACCTGATCTATATTAAAACCCCAGCTTCTAAATAAAGATGAGAAAAGATGTGCACTGTGGAGAAATATTCACAGGAGGAACGGTGTGTGTCATACTGCAGGATGACTGTTACAATCTGGAGGTTATGTTTGGCCCATGACGAATGTGAAGTTTGTCCAGGATGAGAAATATATCCATCCTGTTTATCGTGGGTCGTAACGGGCTGGAGCCAATCCCAGCTGGAACTGGGCGAGAAGTGGGGAACACCCTGAACAGGTCCTCAACCTGTCATATGGCTGACATATAGAGACACACACAAGAAATGACAAAGCTATGGACAGAAGAATAAAATCCCTGGCAAATTGGGTCGTATTCACAGTGTTCTCCCAAGAGGAGCATCTGATGTCCCAACAAGCTGCCCGGAAAATAAGTTATATTTAAAAGATAAAGCGCTGTTGGTTGTGTAATGCGAAGGGACAATATCCACGACAATAAAGTTTCTTTTAAGTGTCGGTGAAACAAAAAAGCTCTGTTTGCTTTATTGCAAGCACTTTTGAGACGGTCCCTACCTCAGTTTGCAGCTAATAACGTTTACTCTAAATTGTATTCATATATGTTCAGATGACATTATCTGTCCATTACATTATATTCCTATTTGTTTAAATCCACATCTTAAACCTGTTCAGGGAAATACATTGGGAGAGCTATTGTGCGTGTGTGTATATTTGTGCGTTGTGTTTGCATGTATATTAGATTTGTCGTGTGTTTAGACGTAGGCCCAGGCTCTTACATAACTCTGTTACAGCAGCATGTCCGCGATAAAGACGGCTTTCTAATTGTTCTCTGTGTTCGCTTTGCTGCCGTCTCTCCTCTCACTTGACCCTGGTTGCCATCTTGTCTGGGTTTTTACTTTGTGCCTCACAATTATTGATAAGTAGCGGCGTGAGAGGAGAACAGAGATGGTGCAGTAGGTTTTGTAATCTGGATGAGGTTGCGTGAAGAGAAGTAGCCCACCCCTGTATCAGCAGTGTGGGTTGAAAATGGTTTTGGCAGATATATAAGGGGGTAGGTAGAGAAATACAGAAATAGATAATGGGAGACAGAGACAAAGAGAAAAAAGAGAGAGGCAGTGTAGATTTTGAGTGTATCTACATAATGTCTGTGAGTAGTGAGTACTCTTGAGCAGGAAGTAAAACAGAGAACCAGACATGCACTGTGCCTCTTATTCAGTGAACTCATTGAAGCAATGCTGGTCTTCACACACGGTACACAGAAACAGTGGAGAGCTGAAAGACGGAGGAAAGAAGGACGGAAACAAAAAGCTGAATGTGCCCTGTTTTTGATCCAGGTTGATTTGTATGGCTCTCGAGGATGATGCTCTTCTGTTTGTGAATAACAATTCATTTAAAGTCTCACTCCAGTAGCTTATTTAACCCCGTAAAACTCTTATTTGCTCCTCAAAATAAAATATTCAAAAGCTCCGTCGTTATAAAATCCTCCTCATGGCCTTAAAATGGCTCGGTTGTAACTTTACACCTTCCTTCCTCCCAGTCTCCCCACCCTCACAGCCACCTGCAGTTAAGGAGCCTTTCTCCAGATACTTGGCTCCACCCACAAGTTGTCAGGATTGGTTTTTTCGGTTTGTGACATCACAAACCCTGGTTGTCTGAATCTGTTGTCTTCAGACTGGCATTTGTTTACGGCAGCGTTACAGTGGATCTACTCAGCCTGTGGTTCTACTTTCACTCAAACTATGTCTTTTATCATAATTAAGGCACAGGGGGGAGATATGTTTACAGGTTTAAACACTTGATTTTCACTAGAGGGGGACTTTAAAGCTGCTTTCAGACATGCTCCCATTCTGGACATTCTCCTGACATTTTCCGGAGGGGAACGCAAATGTCAGAATCGGTTGCTCCAGACCACTTTTACTGCCAGCCCCTTAGTAAAACCCAGGAGAATGTCTGAGTGAGCCCATGCGAGAATACAGCAGGATATTGTCTGGAGAATTCACCTTGAGCGAGTGGGCGCATTAATGATGTTTCTAACACAAGACAGAAAAAAAACGGGAAAACAATACAAATATCTCAGGATGAAAAAGGGAAATCATAAAGACGCAGATGTAATTGTCAATTCTGAAAGACACGAGACTCAAGAGCTTTTGGTGATGAGAGCAGAATTTAGACATCACGTGCACCTTCCTACATGCTCTTCCCAGGTGTCACCCTTCACCTAAATGCTCTGGAGATTTTCCTGTTGTTGTTAATGCACTGACTCGGACAATCTCCTGCTTTGTTCTTCATGTGTGAAAGACACATTGTTGTTGTTGAATCTTCATGTGAACCCACCTTGTTTCTGACTTCTGAAAATCCACTAAGATACTCTTTATATGACTGTTACTTTTACTGCAATTTGATTGACTTATTCTGGGGTGACCAGTTCCCTCTGTCTCTAGCTCCCACTCCTGGCCTGGGGACGGTGTTGACCACCTCGTGTCACAGGTTGTTTACCGGTTTTTTTTTTCACCCGTCCGCTGTGAGCCTCACGAGGAGCGTGTGAAGGGATCTGTGTGGCTGCTGGAGGGCTTTGTCACTTTAACGGAAACATGTTGTTTTGGGACACCAGCAGAAACAAAGGATGGTATACAGTTCTTCTTGGGAGTACAGCTTGTTGTGTGTAGACATGTGAGTTATCACCTCCAGATCCTCTCCCCCAGCTCAGAACAGGTGCCCTCATTGTGTGGAAACAAAAAAGATCCTGACTGCCATTTGTTACCTTCATTACAACAGACATCGCATTTTCTGACAGCTGATTGAACAGTGAGGCATATTGGATAAGGACCGGCCCTCTGATTGACATGTCCCGTTGATCTCTTAGCTACCAATGGACTGAATCGACAAACTTAAGTCGTGATTACTTCCTTTTGGTGCTTCCGTAGGATCGGAGGAACAGATATATTTTTGGGGACTCCTGCCTCAAACCACAGCGGTCTCATGTGACGCTGAAAGGCTCTCAGGATGAGTAAGGCAGAGGGCTATTTGTGGTTTGTTGTCCTGCCCAGGATGTTGGCTTGACAGAGGGAGCACTGTCGCATTAAGAGTAGGAGTGCACCTTGGCTCTGCCTGTTTTATTGAACAGGACACTAAGATGAATTCAGTGGTATAGCTCGCTGGATGTTTGGCTAAGAGGATGGATGACTGATGGATGGATCACAACGATCAAGAAATGATCCAGATAAAATATATTTGCACCCCACCTAGACTGAGTGAGGCGAACGGGATATTATGGGAACAGATATCAGCGGTCTAGCCAGGAGCAGATGGTGAGACAGAGCTACGCACAGACAGCATCTTCCTGCCAATACAGGGCTGACAGAGAATGGAGTCAGCATGTACATGCACAAAGACGTACAAACACTCTTGGCCTTACAAAAGCTGTCAGTGATCTCACAGACTGCGTTGCTGTCACCGTCACACCCACAGCCTTTCATTTCCTCTAAGCTCCTTCTTCTATTTCCTCTTCTTTTCAACTCTCTGTTACTCTATCAACCTTCAACTTCTTCCACCAACTCTCTCCATCCACCCTCCACTTTTTTTCCTTATTGTTTCATCTGGGATGTCATGATAACGCATTGGAATACTAACGAACCCTGATGCCTATAACGTGATATCCTGCGCTTCCATTTGATCCAGTTTGGGATTCTAGTTCCCAGCAAAAACATTCATGGTTGCCTGGTAAATTATTCATTACAGGTAGCAGAGAGGCAATATAATTAAATAAGCCAATGCAAAGAAGCTCTCAGGGACTATTAAATGTAGCACAAATGTTTAGTTCAGAGATAATTAGGTTTTACTTTGTCTGATGCACATCAGACATTCTAACCTGAGCGTCACCCAGAGGGCAGAGCAGGAATCAGCCAGTGTCCAGGTAGCTTGTCTTCAGTCCTGGGAGTCCTGGGGGGCCGGTTGTACTCAGGGGTTGAGGACCCTGCTGAGAGAGCAGTTGAGTATACATGCTGAAGAGGCTTAGTATTTGCTTTATAATGCAGGAGAAGTACACTCCTCAGTTGAAATACCAACCTTTCTGCCAAATTTGTCTTAAACTACTCACCAGAATTGGTTTCTGTTAAATCCGGGGTGAGAAACAGGTCACACAGTTGCTGGAACGTGTTTGATTAGCTGTGCAGTACAACGGTATTGAGAATCAGACTGAATCACATCATCACCTCAATTACTCTCCAGTGTTTGCTGTTTGATCTGGCTTTCAGCTGCAGGGGTCAATAAATTATTCCAGACTAATATGGCAAATACAGCGGGGTATTATACTGTTCGATATTATACAGTACGTTTGTAAGTCTTAAAGCTGCTGCGATGGTTTTTATTATCAGTTAATTGATTGCTTGTCTTCTGATTTATTGATTTAGTATTTATTTAGTTTATAGAATGTATGTAAATAGTGAGAGGTGATCACATGTGATGTCCTCAAATTGCTGGTTTTGTCAAAACTCAAAAATACTCAATTTACAATGATAGAAATCAGAGAAAAGCTGCAAATCAGATTTTAGAAGCTATAATCAGTTTGAGCCACAGCGGCATGGGTGGGTGGTCGGTTTGTCAGCCCACTGTTGGTCCAGAATTGGCAACTGTTCACATGCTATCATGCTAAACTAAGTTGGTGACCATGATATACCTGCTTGAGATCATTCACTGTATATAAAGATGGACGACATGACAGCTCCCCAAAAGCATCTGGACCGCTCCCTGTTTGCTGGCTGCAGAGAAGGTCATTAACTCTGCCTCCTCCATGTTAACGGATGGGACATGGACCAAACTAAACAGTGAAAGTACATGTCAAATATTTTTTTCCCCCCAAAGATGTTTTCTGACATTTTAGGTAATTATTATCACACTGATAGGATTTGGTTTTAAATATTCGATGCTATAAAAGCAGGGGTGCAAATGGTCGACCCTGTGTATCGGTAGGACGTCATTACTGTGGCTTCATCCCCTGATCCCCACTGTGCAGACTCTGGCTCCAAATGTGCAAGATGGCGGCGTTTGTTTCAGGGATATTTTGGCTTCATTTCTGGATAGTGGGAGGAAGCGGAGATGCTCCGTTCATCTTTAAATACAATTAATGCTTAAGATAAGCATGTTGAGTGAATGTCATTGTGAGAAATATGTTAGCTTGCTGGTTAGCTTATATCCCAAAGCACTGCTACGCCTACTGTGTCATGGAGTTGCTCACATGGCTGTAGGTTGTCTGTTCGCTTAACGAGTGACTTGTCAATTAATCAATAAATGAATTGTCTCACTCGAGTGAAGCTATCATTTTGCCCTGTTTGCCCTCTCCGGCTCATCCCTGCCATCAAACACTCAGCTGAAGAGGCTGAAGAATACAAAAACCTTCCCTCCTCGCTAGTTCAGACAGAAGCACAATGTCTGACCTGATAATCCACCCTCTGCAGTGTCTGAGAATTTGAGCTACTTTCCTCGTCAACCTTCAGCTGCCAGTTCCACTCTGCTCTGACGCACGCCAACCCTGACTCTTGCTTCACCCCACTGATGGAAGCAGCGGTCTAGGTTGCTGGATGAGGTAGCTTGCCTCGCAGAGAGTCCTCGAGCATGATGTCGGCTGCAGCCTCCAGCACTTGGTCACTGTGCGGCCGCCGTGTCCGTCTCAGGGCCGTCGAGCAGCAGCTGAACATGTGCAGCAGCGCTCTCCTCCTGAGGCACCGAGGGCACGGAGGTGACTCAGCCTCGCTCCTGAAGAACAGACCGGACGGGCTGTTACAGAGGCGGTGAATTATTATAAGAAAATTCTGAGTAGGTTAAACTGAAATTTACTTTTCCCTATTGTTTAGAACATTGCTCTTTTTCACAATACCTGTGTTACAACTGTCTACAAATATAGACTTTATTCTCTTACTCATCATTTATCTGCTCACCTTTGAGCTGTTTTCAGACATGAAATATTCCGTTTGCACATGAAAAATACAGCATGAGGTCGTCAGAGTCAAACACGTTCACTACAATAGATAAATGTCCAGAGCGTTCAGGAGGCAGGACATTAAAACTTTAACAATTATGCTGCGGAAATAATGTGTTTTTGTTTTTGGCACACTGTTTAATAGCTGTTGAATCTCATCTTTCCATGTTGACACCCTCGTCTGCATCCTCTTCTATATTCCACCTCTTTTTCATCGGAAGATATTTGAATTATCTTAGTTTTTTCAGTTTTGCGTCCGTCACTAGTTAGTAACTCCGTTAACATGCCCACTTGCTGTCACTTCCGATACTTACCTGCTGCATTCTCACACTGGCTTGGACATTCTCCAAATATTTTACTCGGAGGGCGGCAGGGAAAACTCCTGCGTTCTCCTATACATCTCCTCCAGAAGAGTCTTGAGTTCCGAGCATGTCTTAAAGCAGCACCGGAGGATAGTTCTTATCGTCTGTAGTTTGTGTGGCCAGTCAGGATTCAGTGGTTTTCTGTTTGAGGACACACGGAAAGCTATATATAAAATTCAAATAGTTATATTAAGCATGTTTAGAATATCAAGTGCTTTTAAAAGCCAGGCGTGACCCAGCACATGCTCCCGGTACAAACCAGTCATACTTTCCATTACAGCTAAACGCCCACCACCTGCACACTGATGGTTGTAATTGCCTCGCTCTCATTACCAGCAATCTATATGTTCTCTCCCCTGGGGAACGAGATTGAGGAATGTAAGTGTGTGTTTGTTTACAATTTGGCATAATGGAGGGTCCCATCACTTTTGCAAATGAGGGTGCACATGCATACTGCAATGATGTGTGACAACCTCCACAATCAATGTTTGTATCAATGTCAAGCTGATGTTTTCCTGCTCCAAAGTCACTTGTGCGCCTCTCTCCTTCAATTTCCCTCCCCCTGCTTTTAATGCATTGTGTATATTTTCCCTGTGTGTCTAGATCCATCGACCATTTTTTTGTAATTCTTGAATTATAGTGATGGAAAGTGGCCACAAATGGAGAGGGAGGGAGAGGGGGGGGACGGAGGGCAATGATGACGCTCCATTGAGACTTTTGGAGAAAGGAGACCAGTCGAAGCAGAAGTGAATTTGAGAGTAAGAAACATGGGGATATATCCGCATTCATCTGGAATGTAAATGTCAAACTCCAATAGCCACATCAGGCCCTCGGCACAATTCCAGCCCTCAAGCTGATTTTTTAATTTTCTACTAATATTGGCCAAGTGCCATTTTGCCCATAATGTGGATATTGCAAATCCTAATGTCCACTGCAACGTCCTGCATGTTCAATTCCCCCAAAAAACCTGCATGTCCCCGAGCCCTTCTCATCAGCACCGTACGTCGCGACAACAGTTAAGCACATTTGTTAGCCAGTCAAAATCAGTGTCAAAAACTAAATGTAGAAAAGGAGTTTTTCAGGAGGTGGCTGGTTGTTTTGTTTGTTGTCACAAGTCAACCTGCCTACATTTAGAAGTTCTGTGTTTGAAATACTTTGGCATATTCTGACCAAAGCACTGTTTTTAACATGAAACATGGACTCGTGTGTGAGTAATTTGCATGTACGTGTGAGTCAAAACATGCATGTCTGTAAATTTCTCTTCAACTAAATGTAAGTCATCTCGATGTGTTTGACTCGGTGCAATGAAATGAAGCTTTTTGTCCTTTGAAAGGATTCGCTGTCAGCGTGCAGATACAATGAGTAAAAAGGAATCATGCAGCGCTCTCTCTTTTCGTGTCATTTTCCACTCTTTTAGATTTGCTCATTTGACTATTACACTTGTTGGGAGGAATGCTTCTTTCAAATTTCACATCTTTGTATGAATCATCATTTATAAACAGGATGTCTTTCAATGAAAAGAAGAAACACTGGGTTGAAAGCCTTGAGTGAATACAGGCTTTAATTGGTTGTGATTCTTTAACACGGCCCATTTAGTGATCGAGTTTGACATTTTGATGTAGAGAATGAAAATATAGAAGAAAAGACCCAGCTGAGACCCTAAATATGCATCAGTCTACAGTATGCTATACAGCAGTCAGCCACCAGGGGCCGATCAAGACATTTTGGCTTAATTTTAGGGAGCTTTCATCACTGCTCAAAAAAATGAAGCACAGGTGATTGTGAATCAATTGTACCTGCTTTGGTGCAAATGAAAGTGACAACAGGTGCAATGGAGGCAAAAGCAAGACAACCCCCAAAAAGGGAATGATTTTACATGTGTAGGCCACAGACTCTCCTTATCCTTCCTGACTGATTCTTCTCCAGTTTTGTGTTCTGCTAGTGTTCTTGTCACTACTGGTAGCATGAGGTGGTACCTGCAGCCCAATCAGGTTCGCACAGGTAGTCCAGCTCCTCCACATCCATGCATGCGGACGCAAGAAGGTTTGCTGTGTCTCCCTGCACAGTCTCAAGAGCATGGAGGAGATACCAGGAGGGCAAGAGGAAAAGTTAGAGGTTGAGTGTTCTCCTTCTGGAAACCATCCATCCATTATGTATACTGCTTATCCTTTAAGGGTCGCAGGGGAGCCAATCCCAACTGACATTGGACGAGAGGACGGGGTACACTCTGCATGGTTTCCAGTGAATCACAGTGCCAACATACAGAGACAAACAACCACTCACATTCATATTCAAACCAACAGTCAATTTAGAGTCTCCAATCAACCTAACCCTCCCACAGTCCACAGTACCTGGAGAAAACCCACACAGACACAAGGAAAACATGCAAGCTCCACACAGAAAGACCCCGGCCAAACCCACATTCATCTCGCTGTGAGGCGACGGTGCTAAACGCCACACCATCACACCAGCTCACCACCTGACCGCCTGACCGTCTGGAAACCATGAAAACCTTTCAATTTGAAGCCAATTCTTCCAATAGTTGTTAGACTATTTCCATCTGGACCATCAGGACCTGACTAACAGACTGACCAACAAATGTCACGAGCTCGGCTAAAGAAACCTGTGAAAGTAGTGTTTTGGGAAGGAGGGACAGAGAGGCAGACACAGTGAGATTTATGGAGAGGTGCAGTGAAGGCGACGTGAAAGGGGTTCGCCTGTTCACTTGTTTGGATTGATTGGTTTGCTGGAGGTTAGAGAGTTACAGGAGAGGAAACTAGACAGCTGGCTACAGGACCAGTCAGTGTTTATTTATAAGTAAATGCTTTGAATAATTTAGATGAGCCATCAACAGACCACGTGGGCTTTTTTTTCCCCCGAGTTGGATTAGCAGGATACAAAAACAAATCCAGAATTTTCATGGTGCTGTCATGTCCTCGGAAAAAAGGTATACACCTGAGGGAAGAGAAGCTGTGTTTGTTCACCGTGGAAAAATATTCAATTTCTCTGACAGAAAACATATCGATTATGAAGAATAACTCATACATCATTAGATTAATTGATCTACTTAAAACTATACAAGACAAGAAGTCATTCATATTGCAATCTCTCCACTCATCAGTTTCCCACCCCCCCGCCTTTCTTTCCTCCCTGTCTCTCTTTGTGTCACACTATCCATGTTCACCACAGTGTGTGCAGTGTTTGATCCTCGTGATGTTGTCCAAGATCGCTGTGGCACTGGGGCCAAGAATTATGAAACAATGGCACGCTGCATGGATCAGACAGCCGACACAGAGAGGCAGAGAGAAATGGCAAAAAATAGCACACGAGAAAGAATGAGTGTGACAGAAAGTGTGTGTGTGTGTGTGTGTGTGTGTGTGTGTGTGTGTGTGTGTGTGTGTGTGTGTGTGTGCGTCACTGGGCTTTTGTGAGAGGGACAGAGATCAGAGAGCTGGATATTATTGTAGAAAGAGAGCAGCCTGTGTATAGAAACTACTGTATAAGACTGAAGCCCCTTTTCCACTGGTCAAAAAAGCTGCTAACACCCGTCTGGCTTTTTGTCTACATTGCGAATGGATACAACCGACATTCATTCATTCATTCATTCATTCATTCCGGGCACAGGTTTTTTTATTTGCTCCTGCTGTAATCGACAGTGATGGAAACATGGCACCTGGGTGAATATGCTTTTTATTTTTATTTTGGGAGACCAGATGCTGACACTGCACCTTTTCCAGCGTGACATTATGTCATGCATTGAACTATTAGGCATTGGCATGTAAATATCCATGGATGTTTGTGTTCTTATTGATTTTTACATCTTTTGAACAACATGCAACAGTCCGTTATTTTTCTTCGTATCGTGCAAGATGCAACACGCGTTGGTTTCCAGGGGGTTTTGACGATTACTCACCTTGGGGGAAATCTTTTTTCCTGGGTTTACCCACGTTTAAAAATCTTGCATATGCCCACTAAATTTGGTGTGAGAGGTATGAGAGATGGGCAAAAGTCAAAGTGAGCTGCTGGTTGTCTTCTCTTTTGGCTAAACTGTATTTTATCCACAGCAGGTGGATGAACAGACATTAAACAAACGAAAAAAGTTAAAACTGCAGATTCCACATTGATCTACAGTAGATTAAATTTAGTATGAGACACACAGACGTCTATATTCAGTACTTTGTTTTCTTGTGTCTTGTCTACCCCAAAACAACTTTCAAATTCTGTCCAATCATTCGTCCAGATTCACTTGATCAAAGCTCTGATGCACTTTATAATTTATTTTGGTTTCACAGACTCAGACACAGTGTTTGCCTTGCCTATGTGATTCACTGAAAACTGTACATTAGTTGACAGAGTGAACAGTATATTGTGGAGGCTGTGTTATACATCTTCCCTCTCTGCTGTGGATTGAAAAACCTATACGGTATTCAGTATTCAGTGCTTTGGTGGATTAACTTTAAAACTGAATGGACGGCACAAGATAAGAGGAAATAAAAAAGAGAAGAAGTTATTTTTCAGTTAAAGGTGATCGCACATGTACTCTTTGACCCTCTGGCACAAAGAGGCTTTACATAAAAAGCCTCTTTGTGTTTAACCCTGTAGATATTCTTTTACAAGATGTACAGATGAGTGTAATAAGCAGAAAACGTCACAACTACAGTAAATATTTCCACCTTGGAAACGCAGTGTACCGATTGCAATCTCGAAAAAACTGGTTCAGACTGATTAAGTCTCACACATCACATAGGGAACCAATATAATTTTATTATAATGAACTAAATTTGACATTAGCATAGTTTGGTTGTTATCATCTCAGTTGGTGTAATTGGTTTCTCAGCCACATTGTGTACATGCAGGAGCCTATCTACATATTTATACAACTTAATAAGCTACTAAGATGATAATAATTTCGCCATTTACAGCTTCATTAAACCCTCCTCAACCAACAATTAGATTTTTTTTTTACTACTCAGGTCAATATTTATCTTCTCCTCCCTCAAATCTTTCACTACTCCATCTCTCCGTCCCGCTGTCTCTTCTCTTTACTCGCTCTCTCTTTATCTCCCACTATCTCTCACGGCTCTTTGGTGAGTCACCTTGCATGTCTGAGTAATTATACGCACCCAAAGGGACACACATGCACAACAATGCAGACATAAACAAAATCAGTAAACAACATATATTCAAAGTGATGGGATAAAAAAAAAAAAAAGTATTCAACTCACTAAATAAAGTTTCATTCTGGAGAAACCTGCATTAAAACAGACATTTTACAATTAAATAGGAATTTGAATATAATCCTGTGATATGAAAAATGTAACAGTATTTATTTTACAGAGGGATCAGAATGTCACAGCGTAGCAGAGTATTTGACGCATCATCCTGCAAAACACCTCATGAGACTGAAAACGGCTATATTAAAAATGCATGGTGAGGAAGTGTTATTTAATTTACTAGTCAGACAATAAGATTTGATCCAGGGAGCTTTGAGTCATACATACATGCATGAAGTAATGAGACAGAAGGTTATTAATGTGGAAACTATGTTTGCACGTTGGGCTGAACCATTTAGAAAAATATTTAACTGTGGTTTTACTTACCAATATTACAACTGAGCTTTAAATTAGGATTTTCCGTGAATAAAACTTCTTCCTTGGTCGCTTAAAACAATGATACTGAAGGTGTTAGGCTGAAAAAGAACATAGTAGGAGGAGGGGTAGTATAGGAGCCAGGTCAACATGTGTTTGTGCTCCTCTCCAATACTCTGTGTACCCCACGATACTTTAGATAACAGCACAGCTCCCCAAAACAGCCTCTGCCAACAGTTCCTTTAAGTTCAATAAAGCTGCACCAAATTCACTCATTAAAACCAATAAACATACACACAGACAGGGGGTGAAAACATAACCTCCCTGACAAAGTTAATGATAGTTTTTACTTCACTTCACAACAAGTAATGGGCATCCCATTCTAATTGATTTGAGACAATCACCTTTGTCATTAAAATACAAAATAATTTGTTTTTGAAAGACGAGACAACTTTCAGTCCTCAAAATCGTGATGAGCATGAAGTGTAAGCATTGAAAATGATTAATTAATTATATAAATATACTTGGATACAGATCAGTGTCAATGTAACAAATTCTTCTTTATCTCGAATCTCTTTAACTGATGTTTTTGTTCCACAATTTGAATATCACAACAATAATAGATGCACCTTTATTTTCCTTTATGTCCAACATCGGTGCCATTTTGTGTCTGTATGGAGCTAACCCATTTCCTGATTCCTCACAGACACAGCTTTAAAGAACACAGAAAATCGTAGCTAATATCCAGCAGCTCCGTGCACTTAATGGCGAGGCACATTAGGTTACCACTGTGATGCCCCCTGGCTGTTGGAAAGGAGAGCTCAGTGAGAAGATCTTGACTTCTCTTATGAATTAGATATGACATATTAGAGACTGCGTTGAATTAATCATGGCGAGGGATTTCAGCTCAATTCCATTTTTTTAAACGGTCTACCTTTAATAATTATTTACAGGGTGCAACAGGGCCACGGTTTTACAGAGCCAAATTCTGACGACCCAATCAAGATCAGACTCTTCTACCTAATGTCTCCCATCACCAGGCTTCTTCTTATATGATGCTTCATGATGTCATCAAGCAGCTTCGCCCGTAATCACAATCTCCTCCATTTACCTTTAATGTTATTTTAACAAATCCCATATTGTCTTATTTTACATCAGCCTGATCCAGAAGAAGCTTCAGAGGAGGCAACAGGAAGTTGGTACAATGCGGCCTACAGATTTTCTTTTTTTGATGAGATCAAAGAAAACAATGTAAATTACTTACCGACCTAATTAAGAAATGGGACAGAATAAGGAAAATGTAACTCTAATCTCACCCCAGTAAAGAGCTGCCAACGCTATGACACATACAACATTTTATAATTACACTTCTGTAACAAATGAGGTCAGCGTGGCTGAGCTGGGAGATGAGTTATCAGCAGGTCTCCCTCCCTGCAGCCCTCCACCTCCTCCTCTGGTTAACCAGGTTGTAGCTTCCTGACAAAGAACCAATCACCGGCCCAGTCAGTCGGGCGGCTCTCCACACACACTTAACGCACAGCAGTAATTCTCATCCGCGTCTGAAATATTTATATTTTTTACTGTCTTCAGTTACGAGTGTCTGGCTCTCAGATGTAAAAATTCATGTACTGTGAAACTCCCATTTTGGAACGAAATTTGTCATCTGCTGATGCAGCGGAGTGAATGAGGGAGTCATTTCAGACGCAGCCACACGCTCAGGGAAAAAAAAACATTTTTTGCAGATCAAAACAAAAGGAAAACACAGCTTTAGGTAAATGTATTGTTGCAAACAGGTCTCAAACTGTTTGTGTCCATGGTGGGACTGGTCGGCTGCAATCATACCTGCATGTGAGGCATACAGGTCTAGGAGGGATGGAGGTTTCCAGCTGATCGACGTCTCTGTAGAGCGAATGATCCGCTGCCCCGAAAACTACAGACAGTACATGTTGAAGGGGGAACACACACAGGACAAAAAGACGCGTAACATTCACTGATGCTGCCTCAAGTAGCAATGCAGCACGAAGAAATTTGAAAACCACAAGTAGATCTTTCTTCATCACAAGCGAAGCAAGGAAGTGTGTATATTTCAACTTAAAACCGAGGAAGGATTTGGCAAAGAAGAAGACAGAGATGTCTGTGTGAAAACTCTTCATCACAGATCACACTCTGCTCATGCTGCCGGCAGTAATCAGATCATGGTGAGTTAAAAATTCATAAGTTCCACGTTGAAACTGAGTGAACCTTGATCATAGTGAGGTATGAATGTGGTTTGCCGTGCTGTGCATCTTCTCCTTCTCCATAGAGAAGCAATGTATCGTGTTGGCAGATCACATGTAGAAGACCTGTCTGTGATGTCGCCTGTTCCTCTCGTGAAATACAGTCATCCGTGCTTGTTAATATCTGGTTATTAGAATAAATACTGGAGGAAAATGCGTTCAAACACCTCAGACAGGCTGCTTCCATTAACCACAGGGCTCACGCTGACAAACTCATTCACACTCGCATTCAAGCAGGTCAAAGATAAATGATTAATACCATATTGGTTCAAATTGTCCTTATGCAGAGACTTTCAAAGTGGGAGGCGGGTTCCTCCCCAGGGGGCTCAGTGAATGGAAGTTAACTTGGAAAAAAGCTAACATTAGTTATTAGATTGTAAAAAAAACCCAATAATGATTGCAAAGGTTTTTACAGAAATTGAGCGAAACTTAGCAAGTAAACTCAGGTGGAGTGAGGAAATGGGTTTTTATCCAAGCTTGTCTGAGGGAAGAGCCACAGCCTCAGAACTGATAACCTCTAATGTGAGGCTGAGGTTTTCGCATCTATTTGTCACTATTGTTTTAGTAAAAAGTTAAAATTGTGGAAAATGTCCGGTTCCTTCATATACATGAAAGGAACAGAAATGTGTAAAGACTGGGACTCTCGTAATTTGAGGTGACACTAATCACTATTCAGCTCATAATGATGATAAATCACTAAATGAATGGTGCTCCTACAAGTGAGTATTGTTTAACAAATGTGGTCGACTGTATCACATGTAGATGATCTTAGGCCTTACCTACACTACTGTGGACATTTTCCCTCCGTTATTAAAACTGTCCACACAACCTTAGTTTTACAAAAAACAGTGTATCTCCGTCCAAATGAAAACACAAACACGACAAGTACTGCCAGGCCAGTAGGTGGCGATACGGTTAACATCAACGATCCGTCAAATACCAGAGAACGTTGTGAGCATGCTCAGTGGGCTAATAACCGCCATGTTGCAGTGGTTTCTAGTGCAGTTTCATTACACAAAGCCACAGTGGGAATGTGCTAAATGTGACGTCATCGTTTCCCCAAAAAGATCTGTTTTACATGTGCACAGAAATCAGAGTTTTTGCAAATATGCACTTTTGAAAGCATTAATAGTAAAAATCTGTGTTTTAGTTATTTAAAACGCTGTTTGCTTGTGGACAAGAGGGTCAAACTCAGAGGAAAAGGTTTGTTTTGCAGGATATCTGTATGAGTGTGGAGAGGGCCTTAGCTCATTTAGCTTTATTACTGGAAACGCCTGGAATAAATGACGTGTGTGTGTATTTGTGTGCGTGTGTGTTTGGTTGTGTGCAATATGAAGGGGTGTTTATCACAGGAAATTATAGGAAAGTACAGAAGTTAATTATTCAAACATAGCTCCAGTCTAGAGAAACTATGTGTTACTTTCCACAGAGAAAACCAGGAGCAGACATATTACTGATGGTTGGTCGGACAAATTACATGCTGTCGACCTGATTAATTAGAGGTAACCACCCAGTGACCGATTTCTCCCAAACTTCAGTATTGATGAAAGTGGGTTCCTGTTAAAGCATTTGGAGATGAAATGAAAATGTGCCTCAGTGCACGAGTTTAAGAAATAAATTGCAGGTCTAAACAACTGTGAATGATTGAGCAATTTACACACACTTTATTGATATAAACGTTAGTATCAGACAATTTATTTTAGGCTACATATGTATGTATATATTTATATAACACCTCAGTTTTTTGCAGTTTTAATCAAAATGCTCTAGTCATGTGAATAATTCAAAAAACTGAAGATTACTATAACATATCATAAAATACAATATTCATGATGCAATGGAAGTACATGAAACCTGGAGGGTAATGCAAACTATTGCTACGCTCCCACTTTTTTCCATTACTTAGAAATCCTGTACAGAAGCTGTGATAGCACTAAATGGATGCTGGGTTCAAACGATGGAAGACCAGCACTGTCTCTAGAGTTAAACCTCATTGAGCTGAGCTATTTGACATAATACAGCACTGATGGATTAAACACAACACAGCATCACCACCAGTCTTTTAAGGGCAGCCTCTAATTCAGGATCAAGAAATATTATGTGGTAAATTTCATTATTATTTACAGCAAGAAAAAGAAAAGAAAACAGCATTCAGTCACAGCTATGCTGCTTAAACCGTTCAAGGGATTAGGGATTAGACGAGATTAAATAACTCAACAAGGCTCACACATTCAGAGGGTACGTCTCGGGTAACAAGCGAACAGAAGTGAAATCCAGTTGGTTGCGAGCAGAGAAGCGGAGTGGGCAAGAAGAGGCGAGAAAGGTGGACTGAGGCCATGAACAGAGGCATCTCCACGGATATTAGATTTGCAAAGATGAAGTCAGTGCACTCCAGTGAAATCTGTGAAGTTTCCAAGACTGTAAGCAGTCGCAGTATTTCAGCCTGGACTGGAAACACCTACTGATTTCTAAAAATACAGTAGGTTGGCAGTAGCACTATAAAGCATATCTAACCTTGGAGCCTCTCACATCTTTAGAGAGTCGTCTTCATGGCACAGAACTGATAGGTTTCACTGGATGTAATGAAGCTTTTTCTGTATAGGCTGAGTACCTGCATAGAAATCGGACTCGCATTTCAGACAAAAATGGGCTGAAGGGTGAGTGGAGAGGAGAGTTATGTATTGTGGTCGTGTTCCATCACTAACTCTTCAGTGATTTAGGCTTTCAAGCAACGGACCTCATACCTTTCTGTCCCAATGATAAGGTGGAATTGCTTTCAGCAAACTGCACCTACACTATTATAATTCTGTCCAAAGACCAAAACCAAACACCACAGTCAACACCACTGCTCTGGAGACAGCAACGGGGAAATGGTCTGGCTGACACACACAACACAGAATAAATGTATGCTGATGCTAACTATAGACTATAAATAAAGATGGACAAAGCATCACCACCTCCTCCCACCATCCAGAAACGAAGTCAAAATCCAGGATAGGAAGGTTGCCATCTTGCACTTTGGGAGCAGAGGCTGTGCAGTAGCCACCGGGAGACCCTGCGGTAGCAAGGTCCTGCCCATACACACGCTTGACCTATCACGAGTCAGTCTCAGCTGTCAATCATGAAGTTTCACCCTGTTTTTATAGCATTAAATAAGGAACTAAAACTAAACTTACTGCAAAAGTGAGGCCTTCGACTTCCATTGGTGTCGTAACAACTACCTAAAATGACAGAAAACTTCTTTGAGAAAAATATTACCTGTACTCTGACCTTTTAGTTTGGTCCATGTCCCACCAGCCTATGATTTCATCTATTAGGTCATAAAACCCCACCTCCTCCATGTTAGTGGATGGGACATGAACCCTAAAAAGTATAGAACAATTAAAGATGGGTTCGATAAGATGATAAACCAAACAAACAGTCCTTGGCATACATAGAAATATTGCTGCTTGGTCAATAGATAATTGCTGGATGCAGCAGTGTAAGTTGGATGGGAAGTCCATCTGTGAAATACATGCTGTATTTTTTTTAGCTTAGAATTGTTCTATTTATAAAATCTTAACTTAAATTCATAATTTCCAGAAGATGTCACACAGTTATTTTGGCGATTCCCTGATCTTTCATCTGGTGACACCATCAAGTAAAAATTCCGCCCCTGACCAGCTCCTCGGTCCATGGCAAGGTATCTCTGAAATGAAGGAATATAAATCCTGTTACTGTCACTGTGGATAGTCATCATCCACCGACGAGTAACCTTAATGTCGTAGGTGACCTGCAGCACTTCCATCAAAATCAAATCACTTTCACTTTTTGACAGAAGTCAGAATGTCACGGACAAATTGCTATAAAACTGACTCAACACGTTTATACTCAGCAGAGGACAAATTCTTTTTTTTTATTCTTCTAGTGATTCTCACAGGACAAACTTTGCATTGTTAGCCTCACTAGTAGTTACACTCTTAAATGACATGAAGTTCAGAATAACCTTGAATCCAGGAAGCGTTTAAAGAATATGAGAGTTTATAGTCTTATTGTGCTTTCAGTCTTTTCCACTTTTCTTTTTGCTGAAAATACAGTTACCTTATTTGTTTTAGGCGACCTCTAGTGGCTGAAGTAATTATGATGGGAGGAGGTGGGGGAGGTGGAGGAAGTCGGGTGACATAGTATATAACATAAGTAACATGGCTGACTGGACCGCTCCCCAAACATGAAGCCAAAGCATCTGGATTTCCCCCTGGTGGCTGGCTGCAGTATAGGTCATAAACCCCCCTCATCCTCCGTGATAGTGGATGGGACATGAACCGAATGAAAAAGTCAAATAACGTGTCAAATAATTTCTTCCAAACATTGTTTCTGTCACTTTAATTAGTTCTTATCACACTGATGGATGTTCATGTGTTCATTATTATCAGTAAGTTTGATTTTAATCACTAATTTGTTGCCTTTACAACGTCATGATTGACAACTGAGACTGACTCACGATTGGTCGAATGTTTGAGTCGGTAGGGCCTCACTGCTGTGGCTACAAAAGCACAAGATGGCAGTGTTTGTAACTGGGAAATTCATGTCGTCCATCTTTACTTACAGTCTTTTGTAGAGGAAGAGACAAGTCTATGGTCGGTGCTTTAGTTTAATGGACGGGTCAATAAATCACAGGATTTTCACAAAGGAGATTTCTGTTTCTCATTTCAGCCCCATGGCCAGTAGCTATATAATTGTTACCATGACGACAAAGGACAAAGAACAAATGTTGTGGAGGTGTGTTATAAGTTGTAGAACCAAAGTTGTGAAGTTTTTATCCATGCACTATAAACGTAATCGACTTAATTTGACATAAACCTTGGTTATTTGTCCTCCTCTTCAGGAGTTGGCTGGGTTTTGTTATTCACATTCTGCTCCCCTTTCAAATTATTTAAAGCTCTGACAGCCTCTTCCCTTCACAGCCTCACTCACTGCACCCTGGCAGTGCGATGTGAGGTCTCTGAGTAAACAGCCACGTGAGAGCCTTGTCACATTACAACATCAGGTTTGTATTAATAGATGTCTTCGGATCTTGGTCGCATTTGAAGACTTTATCTTTATTCGCCTCCTTCATAGACTTGTTTTCTTATGTAAATATCTTTTTATATAAATCTGTACAGCGTAGGTTCTGCTTTTGTGGTCGGTTGTATTCACTGTTTTTCTTTTCAAACAGAACCAATTAACACATCAAATATATAATGTGGCAGTTAAAGGGCTTAGACATGGGATACAGGGAACATAAACAAGGTTAGAATAAAGCTATATGATGTGAAAAAAGAAATATTAACTCAATCTAAAAATAATCATTAGTTAATAGACGGAGCACTTAAGAGATAAAATCTAACTGGCAGATGTGGAGGATATTGTGTGTCATGGGTCTGTGGTGTTTGAGTTGATATATGTTCTCATACAGTATGTGCAGAAATCTCATGGTCCTTTATTGAAGGATCCTTGATTCATCTTTTGACACTGGACTCACACAGATGTGCTGGAGGCTTCAAACAAAACGCCTTTCCTTTGAATGGAGGGATGCCATGCGTTTCCGAACTCCATTGTGGTTCCGTTTAGTCTCGTTGCTCGTGCTGCATGCAGACAGCAGAAGTTGTGCAGAGCTCAACTTTTCGTGTGGCAAAGGAGGCACCTGCCAATCACATCGAAAGAGGAGGCCTGAGGCAGCTGGTGAACGCGTTTAGTGTTCATCTAGTTGTGGATTTTATTTCCTGTGCATTGATTGCACGAAAGCCGGCTATGTTGTGTGTCCTGAGCATGACACTATGATTGTTGTTAACGCATAAATGTGAGTCCAGCGTCAGGCCACTGGTACAGTGATCACCTTCCATTCTGTGACTTTGAACCTTCTCCCCAAACTAAAGGTTGTCTGGGCCCTGTCTGCTTTCACTGCAGGGACAACTTTTAGACAGAGAGGGTCATCCAGAACAATCAGGCTTGTGCAGGATGGGATGTCTGATTTTAAGGATCAGTTTGATCAGAATATTGGGCTGGACCACAATTTATGGAGGAGTTTATCAAAGCTCCCATTCAAAACAATTTGCATTTAATACTATCCCTTAGTTTCACCCTGTGTAACCTTGAGTGGGAATTAACCTGCACTAATCTTGATCGAATTTTCCGAGACATTTTCTTTATAGTTCTTTAAGATGTTGCTCCACTCTGTGAATGAAAGGTCGAGGTCAGCCTCCCACCCTGACTTCAGATTATAGCCATTGATATTGGGAGTTTGTGGGTAGCAGGGAGTAAATTGTTGAGGCTTCATGGCCTGTTTTTAATCACAAAAGGAGTTGGAGCTGTAAAGGAACCGAAGGTTTGGGGGGTATAGGGGGAAAGGAGAACTGGGCACGGGGCGGCCCAGGGGCAGACACCTGTGGATACGGTGCATAGTGCCAAAGACATTATAACAGATTTAAAATACGATGGCCAGTCTGGTCCATCAGCCTTTGTACTTCATGTAAATTAAGCTTTGGGAATTTGTCATTCCAGACAAATGTGTCACAAAGCTTATCAAAAAGTTTGAAATATTTAAGTAGAATTGTAGCTGGAAGTGCCGAGAGAATATATTTGTGCGGTCACAGGTCATTTTCAAAAAATTGACTTTCCCCTTAAGTGATAAGAAAGACCCATCTTTCAATATCTGCTTCAGATTGATTGAGCAAAGGCTCAGCGTTCACCTTTATTGGGTTGGCTAATCTGGAGGGGAAAGCGACACCAAGCTGTTTGAAGCCATTGTTCAGTCAGGAAAAGTTTCCTCTGTGGAACATGGTCTTGAGGCAGAGTGAGGTGAAGAGGAGGGCCCCTGATCTCGGACAGTTAACTTTGTAAAATGGGAGGAGAGGGAATTTTAAAGAAAAGTGAATATGTCTTCTGTGTCAGCTTGTAGAGGGATTGGCCATCTGATATCCTGATGGAGCCAGTCTAATGGTCGTAGCCAGAGGTGCCAGTGCCAGCCCCCCTTCCCCATCTCAAACCAGGGTGCAACCAGATCATTAGTAAGCAATATTTAACATAATGAATTTATCAATAAAACTAAATGACTCCAGGGTCCAGGAAATAGATATATCCACCCAACCCTGTCAAATGGTTTTTCTGCCTCTACTGAAATGGCTGCTTCAGGGTAATGATCATTACATAATTATAACTAGACCACCATCAGCCAAGCAGTGAGATAGGCCTGCGGTTTTAATAATCTGTTGGATTTTTAAACATTGCCGAAACATTTGAGAACTGCTTCCGTCAGGGAGGAGCAGATTTGTCTCTGTGTATGTCTATAAAATTAATTGAGGCAGCTCCATAGTAAAACATGTAAAGCTCGGCCGTAAACCGTCTAGATCTGGAGCGTTTACAGGTGCCAAGGTTTCTCCACCAGCTCCTCCGCAGGAATGGGTGCACCAAATGAATCCTGTTGTTCTGCTTTGTTCAGGCTGCTAAGGGAGGATCTTTACTTGTTTGCCCATTTGCCTGAATCAGGAGCATAGAAGTCAGGATAAAAAAACCTAACTCTAAATGGTCAATGGGCCTCCCTCGATCTCTATTTGCTGGGATGGCACTCATTGTCACTCTCTCTGTTTTATTTATCTAATCAGCATTCTTCCTGCG
The DNA here is from genome assembly GCF_022539355.2 of Hippoglossus stenolepis. Lineage (NCBI taxonomy): Eukaryota > Metazoa > Chordata > Actinopteri > Pleuronectiformes > Pleuronectidae > Hippoglossus > Hippoglossus stenolepis. The sequence goes on from NC_061483.1 coordinate 12,605,551, forward strand.
TTAAATTTTAATGGCGTTGCATTTTAAGGGTGTCATAGTTAAGATGAAAAGATGATACAAAATGTAAACCGACAGGGAACTGTAATGCCTGAATGTCTGTGTCCTCATCTGGATTCATCTTTCTCAAACAACAGCGCTGTCTCTGAAAGGCCTGCTGGCTCGCCTCCAAGTGGCTTTTAACCAAAGAAAACCTGCGTGCAGGGGAGTGCAGTAAAAATGCAAAAGCAATATGAAATGTCAATAGGTGAGTCACCTTTTTAAGAAATGTTGTCTATCTCTGGTGTCTATTAAAATCCAAGCATTGCCTCAGAAATCCTCTTTGGAGATTAAATATTGAGAGCCTGTTGATTTGTTTGAGATCCAAGTATTGAGCGATGTTATTTCTTAAATAGAAAATCACCTTGTATGTGAATAAATTTCAAAGCCTGACAAACCCCCAAAGTGCTTTGGTTTAACCGAGTGGATCAATATGCAGCTCTTGACAGAAGGAAATAAATGAGATATTTTGAATCTTAATCAGTGGACAATGCACTAATTTGTCATCATTATTATAAGTTTGATTCTGTGGAAAATATGTCGATTTGTCACTTTCATACACTGACCGTGAAAATGTGTGCATCACAAAACTCCCCAAACCCACAGTATCACCACATTGCACGAGAATGACAAAGAGCTTGTGGTGCAATTATTCATTAACCGCATCAATGCATTGATTATGAATTTGGTTTATTCACCTCCAGTAATCAGCAAAAAGGGAAATGAGATGAATGATTCTCACTTCGGCAGCAGTCGGTGTAAAACGCTCGAATGAAACCATTGTTGAATTTTAAAGGAACGAGCCAGCAATTGAGAAGTGAGAGATGTGAACCCTTCATATTCAGAAGGAGCACAACTTACCCTGTGGAAACTGCTGTTTAAAGTCAAATGCAGGAGCTTTGTCAAGTATGAGAAAATCCACCAAATTATGTCATCGGGGTTTTATCGCCTTGGGCTGCGAGACTTTGAATTTTTAACAAAGACCCTGCAGCGTGCTCTTTGAAAATTGGGGAAGTTTACCCTACAAGGAATGGCTAATAAATCTTGTTTCTGCTGCTTTGATTTTGAGAATCTGACCACGATATCTCTTCTGTAAGGGGAGACATGCAACTAGGGTTCCTGGTCATCGCAGTTCAATGTCAGCGCCTTGAACCCTGAAGTGACCACAACACCTGGTCCCCCCGGAGAATCCTTTGAAGAAAACACTCTAACTTTTGATGCTGCATTTCACAAACACCAGTAACAAAAACAGTGACCAGCATTTGTGTAGAGTCTTCATCTTTATTGAAACAAGTAAGTTAGGTATATTTACTGTGACACCTTTCACAGAGTAAAGTCACAAAGTGCTTCACATAAATACAATTATTTAATAAAACCATGAAATAAAAAAAAAAAATAGAAGGGCGCTTCTAGAGTGCATATGTCTGCCAAGGCCAACATCTTATATCGAAAAAAAAAGAAAAGGGAAAGCAATTCCTGGATCCGCTCCAACATGGAATGTGTTCTTTGTTGGGTCGTGCCTCAGCCCTCCTCAAAGTTTCAAGGAAATTGTTTTTTGAGAAGTCCTACAGAAAGACAGGCAGACAGTAATGAAAACAAAGCCTCCAGAAAGAAAGATGCAGCAGAAGGACAATAAAATGTAAAATGCAATAACCAGGAAAACAACACTTGACTTTGGTTTTTAAGTTGAAGAAACTTCACTGTTCCTCTAAATGGCCTCTTCGGTTCTAATGGAAAGTGAGCTGGCAGCAGTGTTTTATTCTAATTTGGCATTTTGTTTATTGTTTTATCAATACCAGATATAGTCAGTGTTTACAGTCATGTTTCATTGAGGCTGCACTGTTGAAATAGCTTTAAAATTTCAATGTCAACTAAAGCCACTCTTGCATCGAATCTCCATGAATCTAAAAGCGTCTCTGTTAAGTTCAAGATTGATTCCTCTTCATGTCGCCTCATAAAACTTCTCTGATTGAAATGTTTTCCACTGTTGTGGCTCCAGTGCCATCAGCCTTTGCTTGGTATAATTCAGGTTCTGAGCCACTGAGTGGGTCTGGCTTTGCTTCAGCTATGGTTGTTCAGACAAATGAGGAGGTCACATATTACTGAGTTCCGGCATGTTTAGATATAATAGAAGGTCCTGATTGTTGCTTTTCAAAGTGTGTGTTATAGGACTCTTGATTCCCCCATTCACAGGATGTGTCCATCTTTTTTCCACTCTTTGTTTGTACAAAAGCTTTGTTTTCTCCTCTTGACCTCAAGCCGCCTCTCAGCAGCGAGCACATCATTTCATTTCTTATTGATGCTGTCACTGTCTAATAGGGATTAACCATGACAGCCATAACAACACTGAATCAGCAGAAAAACAGTGGTTAGTCCAGCTCTTGTCTCTGAGTCCGACCTTGAAGCTGTGCCGTGTCGAATCATGGCCGCGTTTAAAAGTGATCCTGATGCCGTGGGTGACGAGGGCGTCCCGAGTGCTTGTTAACGGGTGATAGCTGGAGCCTCAGATGACAGAGCAGCTCCTCCACGAGCGAGACCTTTGTTTGTCACACAGACACAACACTATCTGACTGATGATTTCACTGGTCCTGAGGCTGTGTGGGGTCCGACCCCCTCAACAGCACATCCACAATGACGCACACATCCACGTCCAAGTCTGTCCTCCCCAAAGTAAGACCCCATACCACAGACTGTAGAAGGATGGATGAGATGCCAGCTGCCCAAAAGGAAAAGCCAAAGTGTCCTGATGGCCCCCTGGTGGCTGGCTGCACTAAATCCTGCCTCCTCCATGTAAGTGGACGGGACATGGACACAACTAAAAATCTAAGTACACGTCAAATAAACTTTTTTGAAAGGTGGTTTCGTTTAAGGTAGCATTAATGCATGTTCAAGTGTTACATTTTCAGGTAACTTTGCTTCTCGCTCTGCTAAGTCCGGCTCCATCCCCCATATTCAGAGGACAAATTATATTGATAATGCATTAATGGCTGTTGAATGGATTGGGAGAACATCTGTTCAGACATTCAGGGGCCCAGAGGATGATTCCTGTTTAGTTACCTTGGCCATCGCCAGACATTTTCTATTGCACCAAGCGCTATAGATGATTAATTGTCTTTTTAATATTTCCCCAAATTTAACCAATTTTTTTATATTATTTATTGTTATTATTGTTAATTATTGTAACCAGGGCAACAAACGTCCAGTACACCTGCCAGAGGTGGGCCACTATTTCAGGACACACTTCTGAGAAGGAGAAATTACCTTTTCAGGTTGTAAAGCTTTTTACAGTGGTTTCTCTCTCTCTCTCTCTCTCACACACACACACACACACACACACACACACACACACACACACACAGTGCTCCTGACAGCTCCCGGTTTTCTGCACAGCTGTTTCCAACTTGCATCTGTCTTCGTGCATGAGTCACATTGTAGATTTTTCGGTGTCTCTCCTCAGTGAACAGGAGAGGTCACTGGAAAAAAAAAAAACATGTTGACCCATCAGGAGACTTGGAGCCACACAGGTGGAGATGAGAGGGGCAGTGACAGAGCCACCTAGTCAGCCCCCCCCCAAAGAGACAGTCAGACACAGGGGCCAGCGGAGGTGTGTCCATATGGACGTCTCTGTCAAACCTACTCAGCTCGGCCGTCCATCATAGCGCTGTGGGGCAGGGTAAACACTGTTCTCAGGTTTAAGTGCCAGTAATGAGGTCACAAAACGCTTCACACAGAGACCCTAAAGTGAGGACACTGCCAGAAACAACGACTGCCACCATCAGTTGTTGATCATTGTAGGACTGAGCTGAGAAGGCCTCCGCTGCATGTCTACACGAGGTGACCGGACCTCTGTGCTTTCTTTGGGGGCAACATGCTCCAGCTCGCTCTCATTAAGCTGTGCACGTGGCAGATCAGATGCGTAATGTGTGTTATTGGTCCATTTAAGCTAATTGTAGATCACTATCAGCTCATGGCGCCAGGAAGTTACAAGAAATTGCAGTGCAGAAAAGCCCAAAGCCCAATTTTTGTCACCGTTCATAAATAAAAACTTCCCTTTGTTTATCCTCCTCCAAAGACAATGTCATTTAAAACGTTTTTAGCTTTAATTAATCAGGAAGAACCTTCAAATGAAGCATTGGGAAATAGTTGTGGAGCATCTGAACCAAAATCTATTCATTAAAAGTCTATTAAAATCAGTACAATTAGTCATGGAGCCTGAGTTTTTCTTATCAGGCTGTTATCAAAAAGAGCACGATATGAGGAAGAGGGAAAGAACAGATCTCTGTGGACTGAGTTTGTTACATGAAAAGCAGATGATGGCACTACAGAGTGTTATCTGCATGTATATCCTAAAAGAAAATTGCCTTTTCTATGAAAGGAAAACATTGGTTGATTAAAAGAATATAGGCTCCCTTTATTAATTATCTTGAACAAGAAAACATGGACATTTTATTAGGTCGGTGGAGTGAATCTGGAGATGACTGATGGGCTCCTGCAGGGAGCAAAGTGCAGGCCGAGCAGCTTAATGTACTTTGTACTGTGTTTTAATGCGTGTGCTTATAAATGTGTTTTCTTTATTTTGTATTAAAAAAATAAATTTAACAAAGTGTAAAATTTACAGCTGCAGACTTAATGAATATTGCAAGAACCATTTTAATCACTAACATTTATAATAGCAGATTTATTACTAACTTCTGCTGCCGGCATATTAGACATTTAGAAACCTACGACCCTTTATTAATTATGTTATAAATAACTTGGATATTAGATATGTTTTTTTAAACAACATTTCCCCCCCCCCCCTTTTCTTATTAATGGTGTATAACTGACCTATAAAACATTTGGAAACTATTCATTTACAACCGATTACACGATATGTAAAAAAATGTCATTCAAATGTCTAAAAACAATTAGACCTATGTTATATATTTTGTTGACTTGTGTACTTAGATTAATCCAAAATGTTTCCAAAAAATATCAAACCCTGAGAAATCCCAGTTTTATTCAAGGAAATGGGACGTTTCCTTTTGGTCGCCTTTTAATTTCGTCATATCCACATTACCAGTGGCTTTGCCACCAACTTTTGGGGCCTGACGAAGGAAAAAACTCTGCCAGCCAGTTCTTAATTGATGAAGAACAAGAACAAGAACCGTTTGCTGCATGTTCTGTCACTGAATCTCTCCCAGTACAGCGTAAATGGTAACAGAGGTGAGGAAACAATTCCCATTCTCCCACACTGCTTCACAACACCATCAAACTATGTCTTACGTAATTGTTTTACTGAGAGACCCCTAGTGGTTGAAGTTGCGTATTCCATGTTTAAGTACGCCATAACTTGTGACTTAAAACCACTTTTAAAAGTTGTTTATTAGAAAGTGGTGTAAAATAAAAGTTCTCAGATAAAGTGTAATTTTTGACAGATTCTAAAAAAAATACTGAAATGTAGATATTGGTATCAGTGTCAAAAATATAAAGTTGTACATGCATATGTGTATTTTGTCATCATTTGAAGATCTTGAAATCCTTCAGACCAGATTGACCAGACAGTCTGTCTGACAATCCTCAAGTTCTTCTTCAACATTCTTTGACACATTAGTAGATTTACCGAGTACCATGTCCTGCATTTGTCTGGTTTATAGGCTTCATGATGTAGTGTTATGTAGTGTGTTATACTGCTGTCAGTGGTGTGTGTGTGTGTGTGTGTGTGTGTGTGTGTGTGTGTGTGTGTGTGTGTGTGTGTGTGTGTGTGTGTGTGTGTGTGTGTGTGTGTGTGTGTGTGTGTGTGTGTGTGTGTGTGTGTGTGTTGCTTGTTGTTCCCACCTCCCTGTTGTGTTTGTGTGATTAAGCTGACAGTCGGCGAGCACGGTTTAAAAATGCCAGTCACATTGCTCCTGGGCACACGCTAGTAAGTATTCTACTGAGCAGCTGTTGCTACGTTACCGCTGGGGGAAAAAAGCTGTAGGTGGGTGACAAGAAGTTGACAGAGTTAAACTTGGAGAGGAACACGTTTTCTTAAAGCCCTTTTCAGCCTGAATGCATTCGACCTGACAGGTTCTCTTAGACAAGCAGTGAGTTTAGGACTCCAGAGTGATGTTGGGAAACAGGTAGATGTAGAAAACAGGTTGAGTTAAGTGGTTCTCAGTCAGGGGTTGTGGTGGTTATAGTTTTGTACAGAAACATGTCTGTTTATAGCAATGCTAGCGCCATGGGGATGCCGATAAGTTAGTCATTGGTCTGGACTGAAATATATAAACAGCTGTTGAATGGGTCTGACATGGGGCAGCCGGGAATAGAGCCTCACAACAAGAAGGTCCTGGGTTCGAACCCGACTACTGCCTTGGGCCTACCTGTGTGGACACTGCACGTTCTACCCATTGGAATGTTTTCTGCAGGTACTGCGGCTTCCTCCCACAGCCCAACAACACACAGGTTAAGTTAATTGGAGACTTTAACTTGCCCATTGGTGTGATTGTGTGAATGGTTGTTTAATGTTGACCCTGTGATACACTGGGGACCTGTTGAGGATTTGCACCCCCTCCTCCCTCCCAATGTCAGCTGGCCTTGGCTCCACCCCGGGAGGAAGGCCTTAAATAGACAGGAGCTAAAACCAAACATGTCAGACAGGGGCTGAAAAGAGGAGCTGCAGCATCGAACAGTACGAGGAAAGTGATTTGGCTCCTTTGATGTCCCCTTTAAATACACTGGTACAAATGTGTTTTAACCACAGCCTTGTCTCTGAAGTGACTAAACAGGATGACTTGTTAGTGGGATATCGTTCTCAGGTTGATCTTTTGACCACGTTTTGACCTCTCGTAACTCATAATGGTCCGTCTGTAGCTGTGTGTGCTAAGAAGAGAGGGTTGGGATTGAGGCGCTGCTCAGTAATATTTACAGTAGAGTCTTAAGTTTGCTGTGGGTGTAAGTGTCTGAGGGTGTGGCCTGATTTCTACAGTCATTCGCTGTTTTTTTAATTATTTTTTACTTCCAACATGAAATGCTCCCGGGTGTCAAATCGTCAACACACGGTATGTGTTTACAGTATGTTTGTAGCAGAGTGAAGCGTGTGTGGGCTTGTGGGTCTATCTGTCTTTGCGTCTCTGGAAGATACAGAAGTAGACGGATCAGATAGGAACTGGACAGACAGCGGAAGAGCTGAGATGGAAGACTGATCTTATCTCTGCAGTGATGTTATACTGAGGAGATTAGAATTTGAATCCTGGCTCAGGTCCACAGCTCTGAAAATTAAGGGCACTGGGACGATATTGTGAAAGGAACATGATACAATATACTGTGGAGGAAAAAAAATTCTGTTTTATCCCAGACATTTTAAATTACAGTGGGGAAAGTTGTCGAGTGGCTGTGTAGAAACCAAATCTTACTTTCGAAAAAAGACATTTGTATGCAGCCCCCCTGCCGGATCGCAGTTAATTGAACGCTCTTTTGTGACGATCACCAGTGGTCTGGCTGCTCCATCTGCTCCTCGGCATGATTGACAGCACATATATGTGACTATGTGCAGTGATCCTCCTCCAAAGAAAAAAAAAAAGAAGAAGAAATCATTTTTATTCGAAGGCAGAAAAACACTAGACCAGATTTTACATTCAGAATGTGTGAGCACTGCAGGCAGACCGGCTGGATCCTGTATAAACTTTATCCGTCTTTTTCATTTCGCTGCCTCGACTGTTCCCACATTAAGCGTCTGTCACCCCAGTCAGTTTTTAGCCTCTGAAGGATGGTATTGTTGGTTCTTCGGGGCCTGTTAACCCACAGACAGATGACAACTGAAACTCAATTTCAAAGTAAAACAATAAAATCAAAGTAGATTTTATTTACATATTATCATCAGCTATTTATAGTTATAATAATATTGTTAAGCCCCACGAAGCCTTTTAACATTCACTTCATGTAAAGCCTTGAATTTTAGTTCTGGTAACTGCAAAATCTCAGGAGCGCCCCCAGGGAATCTCTTCAAATTTGGCCTCAAGGATGAACTGAGCACATTGTGGTGTTCAAAGGTCAAAGGTTTAAAGTTATGTCATGCCAAAGTGTCTTGATCGCCATCAGGTGGCTGGTTGCAGTATTTGTCATAAATCTCGCCTCGTAAGGGGATGGAACATGGACCTTAAAAAAACTCAATGAGTCAAAGTAGATCTTTCTCAAAGATGATTTATGTCACTTGAGGTCTTTGTCATCACACTGATGTTTGTGTTCATATATACTGTTAAGTTAGGCATTAATTAGGTTTTTGATCTAATAACAATGTGGTGAAACATCATGATTGACAGCTGAGACTGTGTCATCAATGGGACCTTGCTACCGTGGCTCCACCCCCCACTCGCTACTGCGCAGACTATCGCTCCAAAGAGACAAGATGGCGGCGTTTGTACTTGGATATTTTGGCTTCATTTTTTGACAGTGGGAGGAAGAAGCGACATGTCGTCCATCTTTACATACAATCTATGGTGATTTATTTTTACCCACAGTATTCTTATAGTGGACCTGGTAATGTGAGAGCTCGTCTTTACACACAGTTCATTAATCCTGCGGTAGAAATCCGGTCCTGAGCTGTGACCACGTTTAGAAGATGTTTGTGGGTTGAGCATGTGGATCCTCACAGAGAATATTTGTTCCCACAACAACAGTGGGCCCCTCCAGATAAAGCATGTTGTTGGCCTGGAGGCAGAGCAGAGGCTTTCCTGTTAGGCAAATTCTCTCCACACCAGAGATTCAAACTTGGCTCTGTGCATTCTGTTGCAGTGAAATTTATACAGTCCTATCTGCCAGTCTGCCGGCCCTCTCTCCACACCACACTGCAAATGGATTTATATGGTAAATGCATTTTCTGAGATATATATTTGGCTGTGATGTATTGTATACACAGATCTGCTTTTAGGAAAGGACAGGTCGTGCAAATATTTGCCTCTGGTTGCCACTAGAGAATAACAGTCTCTTTATAGTATATGTGTTTATTCTTAAATTTGGTTTTGTTTGGAGAATTTTTGCTGCTGTTTCACAGTCAGGTGCTGATGTGCTCTGGCCTTTTCACACAGTGAAATGTTTCCACAGTTCACACTATTATTTGAAATTTGAAATATGAGCATTCACTCATGACATTACAATCCTAGAAAGCTGAGTCTGATTGACTTGCATATAATTAAATAAAACATTGAATCAACTTAAAAACACTGAAGTTATCATCACAAAATATGTAACTTTGACTCAATATAGAGAATCAGTTTTTATTCATTACATCCACGCAAACTATTTTCTGAAGTTGGAGCACACCAATTATTTCAAGTTGCCCTAAATTTAAAAAAGTTTTCTTTCCTGACTTAATGTAAATATTCTGTCCAGTTGAACCTGGAATGTTTATAGCTGTGTCTGGACAGAGATATTCTGTAAAATGAAGTGGAAACTATCCGTTGACATTATTCACAGTATTATAGACATGGCCTGAATCACCCTGTAAATTTAGCAGGGTCACATGACCTTCCCTGGTTTTACGAGCGCACAAGGGTGTGATAAGTCTTAAAAAACAATGACTTTTGGGAAACTGCGAGCTGCTAACGATATTCTGGTTGTATCAAGTTGTAGCAGCATTTTATTTCTTGTCCGCATTCGGAGCATTCTATGAAATGGGACAGGCCATGTCGACCCGACATATTCCGTTCACAAATGAAGACTTCAGAGACTCCAGCTCCTGAACTGGGACACAGCGAGAGAATACTAAGAGTGTAAATTGGAGGAAGAAAGAGGAAAGGGAACTGGAAATGTTTTGACAGTTATGTGTGTTATTAATCTAATCCTGGCTTCTTTGTCTCAGTCTGTCCTGTTTAGGTGAAATTTAGGAAAAAGACTCGCTCCACTGGTTTTCAAAATCAAGCCTCGTCTGGGCCAAACAAATGTTGTCCTTTGAGATTTTATTGGATATTTATGGAAATAATATAAACTGTATAGCAGCTGTTAGCTTTTTTATATAGGGTGTACCTCTAACAAGAAAAACTTAGTGTTCAGATGCCTCGTAAATTACTCCTAGACCCTAAAAATTAGGGAATTTACGTAGGAGTTGCTGTTAAATCGTCTGGTTATTATTATTAGCTTTTCTAGAGCACCAGCTAATACTCGTACTTTAAAAACACAGAAACTTTTTATGGAAGTTTTCAGAGTGCATCTGGGAGAAGGGCTCATGGGACTTCTTTCCTTCATTGCTAATGATAAGCTCAAGCTCAGGCAAGTAGGTTGCAACACACCAACTTACAAGTCTGTGTTTTTAAGGGGTTGGAGACACTGAAGTCAGCGTCTCTACCGGGCTACAGGGAATTGTACTCACACGAGCTGCGAGTGCAGCAGAGCCGGCCAGAATGTACAAACACAAACAGATTCATGAACCACAACATAAACCGACATTTATTTGGTGCTGGATGCAGTCGAGGTGCCACAAATTTAAATTTAACAAACTGGAGCAGGATTTTGTGGAGACTGTGTGAAAATAGGGATGAAAAAGGTTTGTGTGGTTTTAAAAAAAGGACTTTTACATTTGTTGGTGTCACACTGCACTGAGAATTAGTTTCATTATTAAAAGAGGATGCGTCCAGTATTGTATTCATGGCATCGGGGTCACATTTTTTTACTAACAGCTGGGGCGACAATGCTGTTGTTTTTCACATCTTATGAATCAAAGTCAATCTTAATTATTGTAAATGCAGCTGATTCCAGCTCCACATTTGCATGAAAGCACAGATTAGATGCTTGATTATATAATTTGTTTTTGCTGTAGGGAAGAGCTGTTCATACTGACTGTGCTATATACCCAAAAGAAAAAGAAAAGGTTATGAGTTTAAAATTTCAATATTTCCTTCATTATAATATCATGTAATGTTTTCTCAGAGAATGATAATAGATGTGCTGTGGGTATCAATGTTAACGTTTACACACACGGCTCGATTTTGAAATCGGACTCAAGCTGTGTCGTTAAAGGTTCAGTCTGTAGAATTAAATAACATCTAGTGGTGATGTTGCATGTTGCAGCTGAATACCCCTCAGCGGACTACTGTAAAAAACATGGCGGCCTCCGTAGAGAGGACCCGCTCCTCATGTAAATATAAAGTATTTAAATTTAAAGGACGCAACTAGGGCAAAGAAAACATCAATTCATACAATTTAGATGAAACACACTAGCGAAAAACATCATTAGGATTATTTGATATTGAATTTTTGCCAATAGATCCCTTTCACCTAAATCCTACACACTGAACCTTTAAGTCACTTTAAAATTATATTTTCATTAAATTTGTGATTATAACTAATATTATTTCACCCAGATTATAGTTTTCATATTACTTACAGCTGAGTGTATATCAGGATTGATGCTGACAAAAATCTTTAGGTTTTGGGACCAATAACAAAGTAATGAGGAGCATTTTCAAGACCCCAAAATATATATTTTTTAAACCCCTGATCTATATAAATAATTTAACGTCAGTCTGTTGTTACTTCGCAGCTTCCCTACCCTGAAGACATGAATGTTTAAACAGCCCATGAAAACACAGTTTCATAAAGAAACTGTAGTTTTTAACAAAGCATTACTCAACAGGAACAATAGTAAATGTGTTGGAGGCTTTATTCAGTGAATCTGGTGAGTAGTTACAGCATCAGTGGCTGCGTTCATTGTAATTAAGAAACTTGTCAACAATGGGGCTCATTAATGGGTTTTTAATAGTTTTCAATAGTTTTCAGAGGGAGAAAGGTTCATTTACGCTGCCTCTACAAAAGAAGATACATCTGTTTCAAACGGTATAATAATAATTCACTGCTCACATGCTTCCATGTGTCCTTTACGTTGACAATACATCCACTAGAGGGCAGCGTAGGGTTGAGAGTTTCTGTTAACAGTAGAAATGGTGAAGGTGGAAGAAGTTGTGATAATGTACTTCTCAAGAAAGTGGCAAAAGCAGTTCTTATCTTAGGTAGTCCAATTTACGAACTCGTAGAGACTCCTCAAAAATGTCTACTATTGTTGAAATTACTTCCTCCTGTCCTATGGTCGTCTCACTATTGGCTACACTGCCCCCTATGATTTCCAGTGGTACTGCTCTTTAACGTCTGTTTTCGTACGTATCATCAAGCTTTCAGAAGGCTAGGGTTAGGGTTTCAGTATACGCATGTAATGTTGAGCATATCTTAGCCTCAAGCTGAATCCCGTCATTAGTTGTTATTGGAATCAATTATTGACGATTTGTTGACAGTAATAAACATATATATTATCACCATAATCATCCTTTCCTGGCTGCTACAGCAATAAAACATTAATGGATTGTGAAATGATTGAAATTTACAAAAGTAAATATATGGTTAACGGTCTGTATTTATATAGCGTCTCTCTAGTCTTGATGACGACTCAAAGTGCTTTGCAGTGCATTTTATTGCCACATAATGACTTTAAATTGCATAATTATATCGCAGTATTGTAACGTGATGAATTATGTTGTGCAAGTACATAAATAATGCATGATGGAGGAAAACAAGTGACTTTTACAATCACACTGCCTCTGATGATGCAGTGTGATTGTAAAAGTCACTTGTTTTCCTCTCCATGTTTCCTGTGTCTGCTCGCACTATATTTCAGGCAGGATTTTTTTGTCTGTCATAAAAATCCCTCACTTTACGAGGGGTTTTAACGGATCCCCAAGAATCCATCTTTGATCCTCTATCTCCCCAGCATCTCCGTCTGAGTCATAATGATTCCTCAGCTCTGTCCCTTCACCCGTAGCCTGCTGTGTCGCACACTCACAGAAAACCTCTGGATCCCCCTCATTACGGACAACAGATCACTGTTCTTACACAAACCCGTTTTGATGGCTCTGCCTGCAGACTGTTAGGATGTTTTGCTCGGATAAACACACCTGCCAGTCAAGTGAATTAGGTTATGAGTCCGTCATGGTGTGTGTAGTACTTCGGCCCTTTGAGACGGCAAGCAGCGGCATGTGTGCTGAAACCAAACACATGGCGCCTTGTGTTTGGCCACTGTAGCGATGAACTTACTAGTGTTTGCGCTTCCACTCTTCGCTCGAACCCAGCGGTAATCATTTGTCTCCTTCAACAGACTTGGGTGTTGTGTATTGAAATAAAAATCGCTGTTTAGACTGGAAAGTGGCCAGTGTGTTGGATGCCCGTCCCCCTGTGGGGCCGGGCTTGCGTAAGAAGCAGGCAACAGAGCAAATACTTTTGACTTTTACGCTGAACGAGTCACAGGGTTACAGAATAACAATGATGGTTTGGCAGGAGTCTAATAAAGTCTGCTCGCGTGCACTGGGGAATGTATGGTTTCTTGAAAGAGGCCGGTGAAATGGAAAGACTCGACTCGCGCTGAACGATATGAATGCAGGAGGGATTTGACGCTTTCATGTCTCATTCAAAAAAAAAGGTGGAAAATACCTCATTGCAATCATGTCTTTCCACAGTGTATGGCACCCTCTAGCCATGTCGCATGGTATTAAGGTATTCCAGTCCCCCCACTACACATTCACAGTAAGACATTTTACAGCCCACCCACACTGTTGTCACTTAAATAACTCCGGTGTTTTTAATGCAGGTTTGCTTTGTGTTTGTTGTGACTTATTTAGCAATAGGGGACTCGTGACTCCGTCAGACAAATGTGTTGCTCATTCAACAAGTCCTCAAAGAGGAAATGATGAAATGTGATGTTCGTCCGTATGTGGCAGGATCGTTTATCTGTGTCCTTCAAAAAAAAAAAACTCTGAAAAATGAATCTGGCTTATGCTTTGACAGGTTTGGTAAACATTAGGCACAAAATGACTGATGAATGTAAGATTTAGGGGAAGAACCTGGTCTTTGGTTAAAATATAGCTTTTACTCAGCAGGGTTACACAAAGACTACTCAACCGATTTCTGTCAGATTTTGTGAAGGGATGGGGCAAGACTCAAAGAAGAGTTTATTACATTTTGGTACGGATCCAGATTAGGGGGCAGACCCAGGATTATTTTTTCATTTTCTTTAACATTGCGAGTTTGGGCGTTTTTCAACATTTTCATTGATTTCTCAGAATAATTCATGGATCTTGATGAAAACCCATCTGGCATGTTTAGGTGACTGATAGTTATGAGTGTGTGCAATTTGGTGAAGATCCAAATAAAAATCCTGAATATTCTAGTGAATTTAAATATGGTTCATAAGGGGGCTGTTGGGCCTTGGCAGAGGTATTGAGTGCCGTTCTATTAATGGTAATATGGTAAGTGGACTGCATTTATATGGCCTTATTGACCACTCAAAGGGCTTTACAGGACAACTCGCAATCTCCCATTCACCCACACATTCATACAGCACTTCTATATGCGGCTCTTTTTCTGTCACACCTCACCTAGACACTGCCGGCAGAGCCATCAGGGGCTGTTTGGGGTTCAGCGTCTCTGGCTAAGACACTTTAGAACTTGCCATGCAATTCTCCAAACAGAGCCCTCCTGTGTTAAAGTCGGATGTTTTGTTGACCCACCCATTCATTCCTCTATAATCTAATTAGATGTAATCTAACATCTGACTTCCTCCTTTGCTCCTGTCATCATTACTGCATCCACTGGAACATAAATAGGTCATGTGGGGACACTTACTGTAACAACTGCTGCGGTTGTTTTCCTTGGAAGGATGATGGTGCTCGTTGATTGGAGTTGATTGGCGATCTCTATCAGAGATCCACCTTTTTGATTGGTTCCTGCCCTTTTGCTTAACCCTTTTTGTTCAGTCTCTGCAGTTGTTTTCTTAGTTTTGGAACAGATCAGAAAGAAATGTTTTTTCTAGCACTAAGAACAGGAAATTAACCTTTTGTCGTGAATAAGAGGCCCACGGTGTTCTGGGAGAGCCTCCAACTCACAGTAAAGGTCACAAAAAGCTGCTGTTCTGGTGGAACAGGAAGAATTGGCACAGGATCTGACCACTGTTGGCCACAGGTGTCTCGAGCAGCTGCCACTTGTCAGTTAGTTCAAGGTTTTATTTGTTCAGTTTGCACCAAGGCATGGGCTTTTTCAAGGCTTCTTAGTGTATTGATCCTTAAATCTGAGTCTCCTCCACATTTGAAGCCCCCAATCTTGAATAAAGCATTTATTTTGACCATCCAAAGACAAGTGATTTATTGTCAGCTGTAAAAAGATGTATGCTGAAGGCTGTGCTTTAGGGAAAAGCATGGGAAGGAATGAGATCCACTGCAGATTGCCAGTGTTTCTGGACAAAGATTTGTTGAGCTGCTGTG